>NW_027287150.1:0-725000 GCF_022747635.1 Hetaerina americana | reverse complement strand
ATGCCTCACTCATTGATGAAAAACTTACTTCTCTTAATGGTCCCATTACATTGCTACTTTTTCTCTTAAATCCTCCCCAAAAACATTAATTGTTTCACTGGCTCTACTTTATCAATTAAAGACCTCGGCGTTCTAATTGACCAGAAACTAAATTACTCCGGCCACATTCAGACTTTAAAAAATAAAGCAATGTCCCTACTAGGCCTTCTTTACCGCTTCACAGAAATTAAAGATCCAATTGCACTCCACTCGTACTTCTCATTAATTGTCCTTCCCATCATGTCATATTGCTCCCCCATTTGGTCCACATCATCCCCAACTAACCTTAAATCCCTTGATTCCATCTCTCACTTCTTTACCAAAATAGTCCAACACCGAGTCCCACATTACCGCAATATGTCCTCAAATGCTGTTCTGTCTTCCCTATCCATTTCTAGTCCCCAAAGCTGCAGACTTAAAGCTGATTTAAAACTCCTCTACAAGACCCTAAACTCGGCTATTGATTGCCCTGAACTGCTATCTTTCTTCAACTTCAGGATACCAACCCGATCCACCCGCACCCACTCCCTACTCCATCTCCCTATTCCTAGAATATCTCTCACCAAGCGCACACTGTTATTTCGCCTCTCCTCCCTTCTAAATTCACTCCCTCACACTGTCGACCCCTTTAACCTATCATGCAAAAACTTCACCACCCAAGCTTTATCCCACCTTTCAGTAAATTAAAATTTTGCCCTGTCCATGCTTGGTTCTCGTTGTTATTGTTAAACTGTTATTGTCTTTGTCCTATTTTATGTTTGTTATATTTTTCACTGTAAATTGGCGCCACTGCTGTATGTGAACAATGTTTTAAAATAAAAATAAAATAAAATAAAAATTTCCTCCTACTATAAAACTTCATTTAGCTTTCCTACTTCTCTAGAGGCTAATTAAAATTTTCTTATAGTATATTCTCGTCCCATAAATCTCGTATTGCTCCTATAAAGTTTTTAAGATTATGTTTCCCAATTAAAACGTTTTGATGTGGTATACGGTCCCTACGTCATTTGCAAAGACTTAATAAATGCAGTAAAATAATTTCAATGAAAACTTAAACATTCAAAATTGAATTGAAATTAAATTTAAAATACTTCGCCTTTCCACATAAATAATAGGTTTATGTGGAAAGGCGAAGTATTTTAAATTTAATTTTAATATGAAGAATTTCCACCAAGTGACGCCAGAAACTGTTTCATTTATTCAAAATTGAAGTCAAAATAACTACTTATTTTTAGTGTCTTTAAAAATATGGAATCATTTGCGATAATCGCTGTTATATTTGTTGCTTGGATTTCTAATCGATAAATAGCTGATTTGTCAAGGTACCAATAAGTTAACAATCGTGTAAATAATTGAATCTGAGTGCAGAATACCAACGCATTGATGTGTCATTTCTGCAGGTAGAATTTAAGGATGGGAAAATCTTATCACGTTAGACAGGCCAAAATACAAGTTCAGGTAACAAGTCATTTATGTTCATAACGTGATAAAATTCTCGTATAATTTTATTTCCAAAGGATTAGCTACACTAACTGTATAGTTGAAACGACAGGAAAGAGTAATTGAAAATATTAAGTAAAGTAAAAAGTAATTAAGTAAGTGAAATTATCATAGTAATTCTTAGCCTGCATTTTTAAGTGATAATGTTTAACAGTACGTGTGATTATTTTCAAAATTTAATTGGTTTTCAAATTATTATCAATCCTGTTTGTTCAGAAATTTTACGTTTATACCATCCTAAATCTGCCCATTTTTACAGTTGTGGCCTTTCTGTTATCTATATTTGAACAGAATCAGTGGTTCTATAACATTTTTTTCCTGGCGGTATCACAGATATTTATAATAAATTTAAGAAGTTGAAAGCGCCATGCTATTGCAGGTAATTTTCACCAACATGGAGTTATTTTTGGAACGTTAGTTCGATGTTCTCTTGTTGCGGAGGAAACACCGGCATCCGCCAGCGTGGTGATGTCAAGGGACCAGCATTGAATGCACGAAGGGAAAAAGTGGACGATTCTCCTACTTTAAGAGGTAGGCATGTGGTTTTTTTTATTTCTTCGAGGGTTAGTTCAAGAACCCTTATTTCCTTATTTAGAAAGAAGAGCTGGGAAAGAATCGAGGGAAGGGATGCAACGCAATGGATAGGCGGGAGGGTCCGCCGAGAGTGGGCTCGGGGGCACTTCTTGAAGAGTATTCGGATGAGGAGACGGGTTTAAGGAAGTCAAGAATAAAGAGTACACGTAAGGCTCCCCGAAATAAATCGCATTTAAGGGTCTAAAATGCGTCGCCGTGTTTGAGTGCCAATTTGAATTTTTTACGTGATTTTTGGGTAGGGTTGTGGAGGCATACGTCTACACCGAATTAACGAACAACTTTCCACTAAGAAAGATTCAAAGATTTAGGATCTGGAGCGAGACACTGTGCAGAGAAACTAGTCGACAACAATAAATTTCTTCCTGTGGAAACGCAAAAGTCTTTGATTCTTTTTTTTTGCCTCGTACAAATGGATTTCGGCAAAGTATCAACGTCAACCATCTCTCGGAACAAGTTTCCGCTCTTTTGACCTCCCAGCACTAAGGATCGCAATGGATTTTCGCGAGTGGTGGGAATTTCAGTTGCCTCGACTCCGGTATTGTGGCGAGGAAACTATCCGCCTTGTCCGGAAACCGCGACCCAGTTCCGGGTCATGCATTTAATTTTTTCTTCCCTGCTCGCCCTTCCCTCCTGCCCTCATTATTCAAGAGTTTCGCGGGTAGTTTGCGAAAAAAGGTAATGATGAAATGTTAAACGCCACCAAAATTAATTACTGTCGGTGTTAGAATGCCCACAATTAACTGTGACGGTTTTCAAATCCCCTCCGAGTGATTTCATTCCTGTGCGCATACCGATTGGTGACATACGTCGCCATTCCAGCAGAGTATGAATGCGCGCCCTCCTCCGTGTTTGTGGTGATATATGAAACAATCGGTTTTCCTTTCGGAATTTTTCAGGTTTCTTCCTTTGCTCTCTTATAAGGTGTAACTAACTAATGCAAAACCAATTCTTAGGAACGTCATTATACTATCGGCGTTTCCAGCTGCGCATTTTACTCATATATACTAATGTTACATTGGAGTTGAATAAATTTACACAAGTAAGTCTATTATAAGTAATGGAATATGAGTGCCCCACATATAATTCAAGGAAATGGACTCTTTTCTCAGTGAGTTATATTTTTTCAAGATTCGAAAATTTTCCCCAACAAAAGAGACCGTCCTACGGTTGGCTTACAAACTATTTGTACACATTGTAAATATATTATTTCATTGTAATTTGCCGATTTGATGTGTGATTATGAAGGAAAGTCACACTTTTTCCATCGATCGGGAACACCTGTGTATAAATCGTTGGTTTCTCCCGTGAGATAACAGAAACGTGAATCTTCGGAGAAATGCGTGATATTGTCACAGCAAACCTCAGCTTTTATCGGAGGCAGTTTATCTGGGCACCGTTTCAAAGCTAATCATCACTCATCAAAAATTAGGTCCCTCAAAGTCCTGCGTGTTCTTATGAATGATGTAAATCATATCGTTATAAGTTGGAAACGTAATAGTGGTGAAACTCCAAGTGTTGTTCCAATCAGGAAGACCAAGGGAGAAACACCTAGGGAATATTCAGAAGGACGTAACAAATAGAAGGTCTATGAGGGGGAATGGGAATTACGCTTGATAGAAAAAAATGGAGGGGTGCAGCTAAGGAATCTAAGGATTGAAATTGTGATGATGGTAATGGTGATAATTACTGTTTTGGTACGGACAGTTGGTTTCTAGCAGTTGTCCAAATTATCCAGTTCCCTGCCAATATATGCATCCACTCATATCTCATAGCACAGACAATATCAGAACAAAGTAAATGTTATGACATAGTATATATTGAACAACACGGTCAACGCTATTTAAAAACATTTTAAACATTGCACTTTTCACATATTTTTAACAAGTTTATTTAAAGTGGAATTGTGCGTTATCGTTTCCTACGAATCAATCGTGTTCACCATTGCCAGAATCACACCTATGTGCATCTACAAGATTGATTTCAAATATGTTGCAGGAAGAAGTTGTGTCGGGCGTGAGGCTCTGATGTACATCTATGATTATCTAAATACTAAAACAAGGAAAAGGATAGAATTGAACACGGAGGTGGGAGAATATTAGTGAGTGAAATGCGTACAACATATGATCAATGATTTTAGGGAGATATGCATGCATTCTAATGATTAAAAAATAATGGAAGGTAGGAGTGAACATTGCAAAGTCAGGAATAAGTCTGCTGGTTTGGAGGGAACATATTAAGTTATACATCATGATACATGATGATAAATAAAATATCATGGAACGTTCAGGAACATTTAACACGAAATGGTGAGGTGGTAAACGTACTAGCTTCCTTCCCAGAGGGCGCGGGATCGAATCCCGGAGGTGGAATATGTTTTTCAGTGGTATCCCGATCCCTACTTGAGGTGCTTTGTGGAGAGCACTTTGAGTGAGCAACCCGTCCGTCGGATGGGAATGTTAACCTGTTTGATCCCTTGGCGCCTTTCGTTAAGAGTAGAATAATGCCGACGCCGAGTTTCTCTCCACCCATAATCCTTTCCTGTCCATCCCCTATGACACTAATGACCTTAGCTGCCGGTCGCATCGCCTAAAAACTACTGCTAAGAGTAGATGACCGATGAAACAAGAAAATTATCTATAAATGTCACATACTTGAATATATGGTAAAAATGCGAATACTTCAAATAGATAATAATATATTTATGTAGTTAATTAGTATTTGGAGCTTATGTGTTTAATATGCGGGGGAAATTTGAAAATTTCTCGGAATGAAATAGAAATAAACGACTCAACTCAGTGAAACTTTCTCGTGGTCTCCCTGTACCCTAATACGTCCAGGTCCAGCGATGTTCCAGTCTTGCTCCCATCTCTAAAATTAGATTCTTACAGTACTGCAAAATACCTGTCCACTTCGACTGGTAGTTCTTTGTTTGAAGGGAATCTGCGTCACCCGGGGAAAGTTTAGAGCTCGGGGAAGGGAGAGACATCTGATGGAGTCATATCAGGCGAATAAGCCGGGTGTGGCAACAATGCGTATCTCGGTTAACGTTTTTTTGTCATGGCAACAACTCTTGGGTGTGGGCGTGCATTGTCTTGATGCAAGATGGATTTCTTCCTTGCCAAACCTGGCCTTCTTTCGTTTATCTTTTGCTGTAGTTGGTCCAGGAGGTTAGCGTAGTATTGTCCAGTAATTGTTTGACCAGTGGGAAAATAATCTTATCAGCAGAATCCCTTTCGCATCCCAGAAAACTTAGGCCATCACCTTTCTGGCCGAATGTTAAGCCTTTGCTTTCTTTGGTGGTAGTGAATCAATATGTTTCCGCTGTTTTGACTGCTATTTTGTTACAGGGGTATAGTAATGGATCCATGTATCACCTGTGGTCAAAAACTGGCGCAGAAAATCTTGTCGGTTGCTCTTAAAAAGGGGAAAACATTGCCCGGAAATATCCATTCTGATACGTTTGTGATCCTGCGTCAAGAGTCCTGCGAGCACCCATCTATCAGATAATTTTCTCATATCCAATTCCGATGCTTAAATATGATGTGTTCGTTCAGATGACGTCCCTGCAGCTTCAGCGATGTCTGACACTTAGTTCGGCGGTCCTCCATGGCCATTTTATGCACTTTTGCAATAATTCGTAGGATAGTGGCACATTTTGGCCGACCACTACGCGGATCATCGTCTAAGCTGTCCCGACCAAACTTAAACTCGTCTGTCCTTTTGGCATCGGTTGAATATGAAGGATCGGAGTCCTTCAGAGTGTTCTGATAGTCGGCATGAATTTCCTTTGCTTTCATACCTTTTGTACGAAGTATTTAATCACTACTAAAATCTGAATATTTATCATCTTCACAAATCATTATACCGGAACAACAACAGAGAAGCGTCTGCTGCACAGTTCTCTTTCCACACTGCTGATGCGTCAAGTGTTTACTCATGAAGGGTTACCTGTTACTACGCGGTATGTATGTTGCGCTGACGCTGGTGGTGATTCTGAGAATCTTTAAAACTACCCTCGTAGACCATATAAATATATTTTTCTTTTGAAAGTGTTTGCTGAAATTCACAAAGCGTCATCAGAGACCTAATTAGTAGAGAACCAGAGAACTATGTTAGTCATTAGTATTCGCTGACCACGCCTCTTGATCTATTCTTTAATCAATAGATGTTGATCATCGGGGAAGAAAGCAGTTTTAAACATTTTCATTGGAACTATGGTTGTCAATTTGGAAAGTGAAGTTTCCTTGCCAAATTCTGATACTTTAATTTGAAAAAATATTCTTCGTCGTAAGCTATAAACTTAATTTTGTAATATGCAATGAAATATTTCATAGATGGACCATTTGAACGTTTGATTTGACATTCTGTATTGGCGATAATATCACGGGGATCGGGATGGTGTGGTGGCTAATGTACAGGCTTCCCACCGAGAGGGCCCGGGTTTAAATCATGGACACTACAAATATTTTTCAGTGCTATCCCGATCCCTACTTGAGGTGATTTGGGGAGAGCACTTACATTCGAGCAGTCCGTCGGATGGGACGTTAAACTGCGGACCCTTAGGCGCCTCTCGACAAGAGTAGGCTAAATCCGACACCGGGTTTCTCTCCACCCTTCCTTTCCCATCCATCCCTAGTGGCGGAAATGACCTGGAAGATGTCGGTCGCCTCCCGTAAACACTACTACTACTATAATATCACCTGTGAAGAATATAATAACGACGATTGTATAACAAGATGTTGAACAGCTAAATTTCACTTCCTTAATATAAGAATTAAAATAAGAAATGGAAATTTTGGTTTCACCATAATGGAGTGGGAGTTGAAAGACTTACCTTCAACATACTCTAATTTTGACTTTCAAGTAAGGGAAATTAATTACCGTTCTGAATCAATCTCTAAAACCTTGCAATATAGTCAGTGGTTTTCAGAATTACACAGTACACATACAGAGGACCACCTCACTCAAACGGCCTTCAATTAATGAGTCGGCGGGAATAATAAAACCAAAAGGTTAGAGGAATCAAGTGACTCCACCATAACTCAACTGTTGGGGGGCACAAGAAGCAATCCGGTGATTT
Source organism: Hetaerina americana (assembly GCF_022747635.1). Classification (NCBI taxonomy): domain Eukaryota; kingdom Metazoa; phylum Arthropoda; class Insecta; order Odonata; family Calopterygidae; genus Hetaerina; species Hetaerina americana. Next base: position 717,787 of record NW_027287150.1, on the reverse strand, counting down.
ATTTGCTAAAATAATTAAATGTGATTCTCCTTTCTCTTTTGTTTGCTACTTTTACTCGTGGAAAAGAGATCGCGTCTGGGTGTTTGTCAGTAAACAGAAAATACAAGAAGAGTCGGCCTTCGTCTCATAGGCATTGTACCCTGAAGGATTTTTGAATGTATTTTTGCAGTGATGTTTGATGTACCATAAATTAGACATCTCCCGAGCATAAAGCGAGAGCCAGCCTGTAATTTAGCCTATACTCTGCGAGATGTGGAGGACAGTGTGAGTGAAAGTAAAGAAGGAGAGGGGAACGGAATCGAGGATGAGAGCGCAAAAACAGGACTCTTTCTCAAGGACATGTCGGTGGAACAGGACAGGAGGTCCCACGAGACTTATGAGATGCGAGGGAGTGAAGGGGAGAAGAGGAGAGTCAAAAATGAGACAAGAAGATTAGAAGGAGGGCCAAAGAGATAAAATGAAACTATAAGGATGAGAGAGAGAGAGAGAGAAATGGAACGCCCAGAGACAAGAGGGGAGAGGTCAGGAAAGGGGAGTCGGGCGAGTGGATCCGAAGACGATCTCTATAAAACGAAAGATCTTTCCTGGGGGAACGTATTGGATGGAGGAACAGGTAAGGCGGGAAACGGAGAGAAAGGATATACCATGTCTCTTATGAGATGAAACGTGCGCGAAGACTCTCGAGTGTGTATGTGTGTTTATTTGTGGGTTGGTCGATATTAGATTCGCGCGGAGCGCTCTACTCAATCCTTGGATCCCCACAAGGGGAAGGATGAGTGGAGGGAAGAGAGTGGGCTGGAGGTGAGGATGTAATCTCATCGAACCGCCGGAGAAGAATGAGATCGATAGATTTTTTATTTAAAGAATAGCAAGTTGAGAGCACTTCCGAAAAACTTGGATATTAGCTGATACGGTGTTGGGGAGAAATTGGGAAAATGTTATGTGCGAGGGTGTTTTCATATGAAAACCTTAAAACTAAAATATATATTTTATCCCGTAATTTATTGAATCCTGGTAAAGCTTCTCATTCATTCAATTCTCATATGTAGCCTTCTTGGCGTAAAAAGTTTTAGTATTTCCGCGATTCGAAAGTTCGCAGAAAGAACCCTCTGCCGTCACAACTGGGTGTGCGCCTGGCCTGGTCGAGGGAATACGGAAATTACAAATTCTGGTCCAGGTTTCACTCACTCCCTAAGTGTAATAGGTTAATTGCCATTCTGAACTTTCATTAGTTGCTAAATTCAGATATGTTTCACACTCCCACCTTTTTTCTTAATAAATGGATGAAATATTATTGCTTCTCTGTGGTACATGTTGAAAGAGAAGCGGCTATGTTCACACCATTGTTGCACAGCACTGTTGCATTCTAGTAACATGCTCCCAGCTGTAGACCACTCATCAAACCATGGCTATCACTGTGGAAAGCAAACATTGACACTGTAACAATCTTTCTAAATTGTAGCGCAGTGTTTACGCTTTAACTTAACTCACCATTGTATAAGAAAGTTTACGCAGAGAATTTGGTTACGCAGAGAATTATTGCTGTAATTGTTACGTCTCGTCAGGAGTAGTTAAAAATTCTTATACCAAATTATTGGAGTTATTGAAACCCCAGCAGTTCATATGATGCGGTGAACCAAACTGAAATATTGGGTTTCTACATTAAAGGGTATCAATATGATTCCTTATAAGGGCACCGTTATTTAATATCATAAATTATGGCAATAATTTTTTTTAAAACGGAAAAAATATAATATAACATTTTTTAAGCGAGAAAAAAGCTTTTAAAAGGAGTGTTTCATCCCCAAACATGATTCCACTATTATCCCTAATATGACGATTAGCTGTTGCACAATAAATGAGAACACTAAAGCTAACATGAATAAACAAGCTTATAACACAATACCTTATTTTTCATAAAATTCGATTATCGCTTTGAATATTTGTCTTAAATCAAATGCTTCGTTCCTTCTAAGGTTTACCACCCACAAAAAAGTTATTTATGGTAGATGAGACTGCGGACTAAGTGTCATTCTTTGGCATTCGTTTTGAAATAAAAATATGGGAAATAACCAAACGAAACGAGTGGGCTGACTTTATGCCCTGTGTGAAAGAGTATTCGTGGATTTTACGTGGTCATATGCACAGGGCGGTATACTATATAAGAGCATAATACTCAAAAGATCTAAAGATGGGTCCCACCTGTCACGGGAGAACACCGAGGATCGAGTGAAAGGTGAGAAAGTGGATTTCTGAAATCGATAAAAAAAGTGGGACAAATAAATGGGGGAAAATGTAGGAGAGAGGAGTATTGGACGCGAAAAACGACGGCATCTTCACACGACCTGCTGATATACATACATATTTGGGGCGATTTGAGGGAGTATAACCTCGCCTCATGTCGCACAAACTTACCTCTTGGGCGTCCCAAACCTGGTTTCTAGGTAGAGGCTGGTCGATATTTCACAGGCTGTGCGCTCTTGAGAACGTTTTGGCCATAGAATGTTAAAAAAATAATGTAATAGGTTTTTAAGAGCATTAAAACTGTTGCATATCATCAAAAACGAGTGGAAAAGGAGGAACATTCGTGCTCCAAAAGAACGCAGTTCAGCTTAAGTGAAAGAGAGTTTATTTTGGTGCGATTAATTAATCCATCACTTACTCGTGAGCGAGACATCTTTCTCGCTGCTTACTAATTATTTTCGTTTTTCTAAAGGCCCTCAAGGGAGATCCTTATCAGTCAGTCGCATATCTGGCGATCTATGGTGGTGGGGTGAGGTTTTAAACTCTTCATTTCGCTCAGCCTAATTTTTCTCAAGTCTTTTCAAATTTCCCTCCGAGCCACTCTTTTCCCGTTTCGCCCTTTGTTTCGGCTATTTCACGCGTGGCAGCGTGACTTCAAGAGCCGCCCGGCCGAAATATCTCCCTTCCAAGCGGAAAATAGCATTTCTTTTGCTTTGAAAAACCCTCTCTTTTGTCTTGAACTTTCCATAATTTCAACCTGTCTATTTCTAACAATTTATTCAAGAGTTTTCGAGCTTCCCCATGTAATCCGACAGATATTGTTATTACGAAATTATTTCTCTTTGAAAAATTAAACGACGTTATTGACCTCTCTACTCTTCTTTCTGTACTCTTCAAAAATTTGCTTCAAGTATTCATTACGTATGTATGGTATTATGTAAGTGAAATTTATTATCCGGTCTGAAACCATTTAGAGTATTTCCATTTATGATCAGCCTGTTCATATTCCTCTTTTCAGTTCATTTTGCCAACATTTTAGCTTATATTCCCCCGTGAATTTTTTTTTATTTTATAGTTACATTCTAATCTACGCATGCATAAATTCATCTTCATGCATGATTGCAAAATCTTTTGCTTGCTATATGCTCTGCCAAAGTTGGGCATTAACCTAAGCCAATTATTTTTAAGCACCTTTCATATTATGATAAATTTTTAATGAAAATTACCGATTGATTTGTTCATTTTGTTTTATGAAAGCCAAAAGTTGTATTTTTCCTCATAGCGGCCTTCTACTTTTCAATACAAGTAGTAATTTTAAGTACACTGTCTGTGTGAGTGATGAATTTTAAGTTATAAACTTATGAATAAAGCTCCATTAATAATATTTTTGAGTCAATTATATTTTACCAAAGCTAGTAGATTATTAAGTAATAATTGATTATAGGTATTAATATATAAATACTCTCTGCCAAAAATCTGTCCTTTTTTTTCTTGTGGCGGGTAGAGTGAAATGTGATAATCAAGTCTCCATTCGTTGAATGATATCATGCTATCCAAGTAACGATTTAGTGGATTGCTACTTTATTTATGGGGACCAATTATTCATTCAATTCTTTGTTGAATTTTGTATTGCCCTAATGAAAATACTTAATAATAAATGGGTGGAATCAATCCAGGAGTACTTGTGCATTTGTTTCATAGAACTATGTTTTATCAGGACTCGTTTAGGAAAAAAAGTAAATGATGAGGAAAATCTTCGTTTATGATCTAATCGAAAATTCCATGTTATCGTATTTGATATTGCTTTCATTTTATTCGCGAATTATATCGGGAGCCAACCTCAGTTTCTATATCTCAGTTAAATATTATACTTGCTTTTATTTACTTGGGTTCTCCTCATTGTATCTGCGGGCACACAAAGGTGTTGGCATCAAAAGTGGATGCATCAAGTTAATATGTATAGGCTCAGTTACGCCCTTGTCGTCTATGTCATGTTTCTTAAGGCTGGATATTACTTCGAATGTTAATTTTGTTATTCATGTGTTTTCTTGTAGAATGTTTTCGGCAATAGCTATCAATGTCTTATTCTTTACCTGATTTGTATCAAATTTCTACCACTGCACTTTGTTTCCACTTGCTTACAGTATATGTAGCGTTGTTATCTGGTCCAAGGTGTCAAACACATTATTTTATATCCACGAATGCGTTCAAGTTCGGTTCGTCAATTCACTCCTAATCGCATCCAAGCTATGATACCAATGGTGCAAAAAAGTTCCTTCGATTGCTAGAAATTCAAAGTGAATTCGTTGAAATCATTCACTTTTTCCTCTCATTTTCCCAACCTTTCACTAATTTTAGAATGCTGATCAAATACATATTTAGGCTAATAATATGTAATTTATCTCATTCTCCTAATTTTTTCTTATAATGAATATATGGCATTTGCTACAAGATAATGACGAAGGCGACCGATAGCCAGGGTGTTTTCTAGACAGGGAGAGATCGCGGATTTGGTTGACTTTTCAGGGAATGGAGGAAGATTGGCTGGGGGAGATACTCGGAGTCGGCATAGGCCTACTCTTGAAGAATGACGCGATGGGGTCATCCAATTTAACGTCCCATCTCACGGATGACGTATTCCACTTGAAGCGCTCTCTTCACAGGGTACTCCAAGCAAGGTTACCACCGAGGAATCCTGCCTACACCGAGGTACGAATACGGACCCTAAGAGTGGAAAGTCAGCACAATAGCCGCAACAGCACAATAACTAAGCGCATTATTCCGAGTCAAATCGTCTCGGTTTTTTTTATTCAATTGGGTCTATTCACTTCTACCGAAAGTAGATATGTCTTTCTTTCCTAACGCAGTCATCTCAGAAGGGCAATCAGGTTCAATTTGCCTGTATTTTTTTCCCAAATATTTAACTAGCTCCTTACGGTCTGTTATTCCAATTACTGTCTTCCTGGCCCGTAAGTCATTCATTTTCTTGTAAAAGTCCACCCTCTACTCGTTAAGTCCTTGATAATTGTCGTCATCATCATTTGAATTTTATTCTCGAATGAAACCTCTCCGTCGAAAAGAATCGTCGACTAGAATTTCACACTTGCACCTTTTTATCGTCTTCAGTTATCAATCATTTCTTCAATTTCATCTGTGTTTGCAACACATCACCTGTATTTATTTAAGTGGTTTCTAAAATGCTGAATTTCTTATCAATATTTTATTCTACTTCACAAGTCCTTTCTTCCAAAAATGTTTTGTCTTTCGGTTGACTCAATTTCGTATTCCTCATCTCTCCCAGGTTCTTGAGCTTTCGTAATGTATTCGTTTCTCCAAGAGGGCGAAACACTTCGTTTGTGATACATGGTTTCCTTTTTCGGGGGTTTCCTGTGACCTACGGCCTCCGCTGCGACTTCCAATATTCCGCCGTATTTCTCGCACTTCAATCGAACAGCTCAGTGCCGTCGTGATATCCCACTTCCCTCTCTAGTGCCCTCTGGCATTTCTTCTCCCCTCTTCCTCTCACTTTCCTCAGTCACCCTCGCCTCGTTTTCACTCAAACTCTCTTTCTTTCACAAGATTTTCGTTGTTCTCTTTAGTTTATTGAATAAAATGTCACTTTTTCATCCTGGTAAATTATAGTGATTTTAAATATCTATCAATTGAAAGCTTTTCAATTTATTATTCGATTTCTTAATCACAACTTAATGAAGATCTGGTGCCATCTGGTGCCATCTTGCCTCCTCCGGCATTATCTTCGACATGCGATGAAGTCATGCTGCTCCCCATAACTATCTTCAACACGAATGACTTCGTCGGATGTTGCTTGAATTTGAAAAAGCAAATTTTCCATCTCAAATCTGTAATTCATACTATACTCCAATTATTATTTGCAATTTATTTTCGTATCTATAGCTGCTACAAGTTTTCTTCTTTTCCAACGATGGCGTCCGCGATTACGTAATATTGGGCTTCATTATGTTTTCATACTTTGACGAAGTGTGCGAAATCAACATAAACATTCACTTCCCTTTCCCCCTTATATTTCGTCATAGCGTTTCGACCTCATCCCACCGCGTTGTCCTTGAGTTTTACTCTCATCTCCTTGAGGATACTACGTTTGTGAAGCAGGATGTTCATCGCTCTCACAGCAACGCTCATCATCATCATTATTTTTATTATTATTTATTATTAGCTTACATGTGCAGATGGACAATGTCAGTTGGCAAACAAGTCCCAATTATTGTTGTAATCAAACTTGCCTTGGAAAAAATTACGTGACATATCATGACATGAATCAGTATCACAAAAGATAGTAAAAAAATCAGTCAGTAAAAATATACACCCAAAGGAAACTTCCAAACACAAATCTCTAACACTAAAAAAAGAAAATCCCCACCTCATTAACATCAGTTTCCCAATCGAAAAGAAAAATAAATCAAAAAATAAGCTGTTACATACAAATAAATTACATGCTCTCCTACGAGAATATTTCAATTTACCCAAGCTAAGCGAATGTAGAACAATATTAGCGTTTGTCCTTTGGTCGTCGTTTGTCGTTTGTCCATTTCACTTTTTTACAGCTCGTTCTGCACATTTCTTTCTCGATAGTATTTCGCATTTCTCTCACATTCAAGTGATGCTACATATTTGGTCTGTCTTCAAATGATTGACTGCAACAATATGAGACTTAGTATTTAATCAGTGCAGTCTAATAATAAATAGTTTCGGAGGAATCTTTTATATCTAATTATTTCTTGCAGTAATCGTTTCAACGATTAATTTGATGAATAGTGGGTAATAAACTGCCAGTTATGTATTAATTTAAGCTGGAAATTCCCAATGCCTTACACCTAGCCAGCTTCGGATTTTAAAGTACTTTTTTTACGTTTATAAATCAATAAATAACTCATAAAATTGGATAGAGGCAATAATAATCAAAGTAACTTCATGAAATTAATTTCACTTTTCTGCATGTTCACCCTGTACATTCAGATTCCTATTCCATCTCTTTATAAGTCCTTGATACAGGTCGGCATCAAAGAAGTCCTTCGTTTGGTGTCGCAGCCTATGAATAACGGCCGAAGGTATCATTATTTTCAAAATTTCGATCACTCAAATGATTTTTTAGATACCCGAACAGGTGAGAATTATTAAGGGCTAAGTCCAGATGGTACAGTGAATGTTCTAAGCACTCCCAATCAAATACTCGGAGCAGCCCCTGCGTTTACCCTGCTGACGTTGGCGACTTATTTTTTGACTTACCATCGTTTTATATCGAGAAAATATGAATGCTGACCGCTTTTGCTTTTGCGAGTATTTGCTCATAAAGGAAATTTCTATATTTTTCGACTTCATCCGAAATCTAGAAAATGCCTGCGCATTCACAGCCCGGCGGATGAACTTTCTGGTCCTAAGTTTAGTATTTGTTGCATTTTATGAAACACTATTGAAATATATTTAAAATTCTGTCAGACAATAGTGGTAAAACGCGTTTTATATAAATTTAAAAGTGTTTACGTATATCACGATATTATTAAATCCACGGCATGCGCAATATTTTTTACTTTAGTCCCGGAATACGCCAAGTAACTTAAACCTCACGAATGGAATTTTCACCCTAATTAGAATGTTTTCCCTTACCTTGTCCTCAGTTCAGGTTTGGGATTTTCTTGGAAATTTAATTAAACAGAGGAAGTGGTGGGTTATTTCTCTCGGAAGTATGCTTGGCACGAGCGAATCAAATGCGTGGATGTGGATAATTTCGTGTTGGCGTGAGAAAAACTGATTTTCTCTTTTGGCTTTTGTGGATCCTGGCTGACATTTCCATTTCGTTATTCCCACCCCTTTCAAAAAAGAGCAGCATCCCAAAGGGTAGATCCCTATTCAGACGTGTAATTAAGAAATACTTGTGCTTTTCTTGACTTCACCGTTACTGAATAATTACTCAGTCTCTCATTTTTATCAACACCAGTTAAACCTCTGTCTATTACGATGCAATTCATATAATAATTTTGGCAAGCAAAAGAAGTTTAATTATTCATGAATTCCCTAATTGAAATTTTTACTCCAGTTTAGAGTTATCATAATCTGTTTAATTTAAGCACTCATCCCTAGCTTTACTTAAGTACATAATTAATAAGTATACACACGCAAACACACACAATTATGTGTGTGTATATATATATATATATATATATATATATATATAAATATATATATATATATATATATATTTGTATTCTAAATTATCATAAAACATCATTATAAGTAATTAAATATTTAATAAACTTGGAAACGAGAGAGTGGATTTCAAATTTAAGCAATTTCAATATCCATATCCGAGTGAAAGTGTGGAGCTCAAGCTAATATCTCACTAATTTGAAAGTTTTATTAAGCCTTGATTAAATGTTTGGAGAATATTTTTATTGAAGCATGAGCAAATTATGTTTGAACATTCTTTTTCCTAACCTCTCTCGTTTTAAATTTTTCGTCATAACTTATATTATAATTGAGAAAAGTACTATTAGAATTTGTCACTTATTAAGTGGAAAATTGTTATAGTTTCTGTCTCTGTTCTTATGGATCAGTTCCGTTCCGCCATATCGCAGATGAATCTGTAATTAATATAATTTATATACTTTTCAAAATAAAATTAGAAACTATTTGTTGCAACATATGGTAGGAGGAAAAATAATTACACTATTTAAACACTAAGAATTGAAGATACGGGTATTCTGAGATTCGTAAGAGAAGAAGTATTTAAAAGGTTTCATATTCAATGTGCATACATGTATATTACATTTAAAAAATGAGTTCAATGATTGGATTAAAGCGTTGAAATTAAATGTAATAGAATTGATTATTTTTTGGTCTATCAACATTTAAAGAGCCACCTTTGATCACAGTTACTTGTTATTCCGAGAACCTACATTAATTCAACAAATTATTATTTCCATTTTTTTACTGTGCCAGAATACAGATTTGAAATGTGCTTTTTTATCTTAAAATGGTATGTAAACAATATATTTAAAGAACAATTGGCATATTAATATTAAATAGATTTGGCACTAATGTGCCAAATGAAACATTGCGTTCACCCTTGACATCAAGGGAAAGGTGTAAACAAATTCTAAATAGCATCATTTTATACTTGTGACGTATTATTTCAATGTAAATTGAATATTAATTTATCTTTTTGCATGAGTGGTCAAGGCATTTGCCTGCGATTTTAAACTAGTATAATTCCGTTTTGGTTTGATAAATACGATGGTTCGAAAGTCAGTGGTTAAATATGAAAGTATCTCTGTCATTATTATTCTGGCTTCCAGCAAGAGTAATGTTGGGTTATAAGGCACTCAAAACGCCACCGTCTCCTTGGTGTTGGCAGGAAATATGATTCCAACTGAGCCTTTATCTGGAAAATATAATAAAGTATTGAAGAAAGAGTTTTGCGTAAGAAAAGCGAAATCGTATATGAGTACGTGTTCATTGATGCAAGTGAATACATAGATACTGAAGGAATAAGCAGGTGTTGATTTTTTTTCATTCATCGAGATACAATGCCGGGATTTCACCTTTATATTGTAAAATGAAGTTACAAAATATTTATATTATTCCGTATTTGAAATGAAGCAAATAAATGAGTAAACTGCTTATAATTACTGGTCACACAAGAGTTAAGTACGTGTAGTGAAAGTTGAATATATGCCAATAGTGAAATTGTGTGAAAATATACCCTTATTATTATAATTTTTTTATATTTTTACAATTATATTAATTTTTTTATTATGTAAATAATTACTAGAGAAATAATTAATTACTAGGGAAATAATTTATTAAGAGAGAAATAATTCTTTCCTTTTTGTCAATATGCCACGATTTCATTGGATTTATTTTGAAAAATTTAAGTTTAACCACCCTACTCCTACATAGAAATTTTGTCGCGTGCCGGCAATCTCGTAAGCCTTAATCTAATTGGTTCACAGTGTCTTGTTCTGAGTTGAATATTTTATTTTAGAAAGTTATGATAAACTGATTGCAGCAATAGAGTCGTATTTGTTATTAATATTTCACTAATTACCTCCAGAGCCCAGATTTGTCTACATTTACTTTAAAACTAACATAAACATTTAGGATAGGTGAAAAAAACCACATACTCCCATTCCACCCATCTCTATAATCCACGGGAAAAGTATATAACTACATACATGTATGTAATATAACCATTTATGTATTATATATATATATATACATATATATATATATATATATATATATATATATATATATATATTATACACATACACACGTACATACATAGTGAGTTTTGTTTCTTTGTTGCGTGTTTCTGTGTATTTGTCTTCGTCCACTCATATACATTATATATACTATATATCCCTCGCCAGACTACAACCTTGACGTGGTGGAAGGGCTTGTGCGTTCCGATGACCCCTAGAGCTGTGCTGGCGGGAGTAATAAAAATTGCTCCAGGTAGGGTCACCCATGCCGGACAGGTCGAAGGTTAGGAGCTAGACGAAAGGTAGTCCACGCAGCGTCTGTTCCTCAGTGAGGCGGCTGCAATGGCGTCTGACCCCAGCGGGGCGGCCAGTAAGTGATGGTGTCACGTTATAATCACTATTGAGGAAGGCAACGGGAAACCACCTCAATTATCAATCCCAAGATTTAAATGATGAACAATACAAAGATTTTGAGCCCTGGCAACTACGGGGCTCGGCCCAATCGGCCGTGTGTCGTGCCCGGCAGCGGGGGACGCAAGGATTCTGCGGTCGTCATCCCACGAAACCCTAGTAAAGGAAAACCGGCAGCAGCATGACAGAGGACGCAGAATAAGAAGACCATATTAGTTAGAATAGGAACGTGGAATGTAAGGACAATGATGACGACAAGGAAATTAGAGAATATTAAGCGAGAGATGGGAAGGGTAAAAATAGATATTTTAGGTCTATGCGGGGTGAGATGGAAGGGGGGATCGAGATGGTGCGGGGGCTAATGTACTGGCTTCCCACCCAGAGGGTGCGGGTCCTACTCCCGGTGGTGTTGAATATTTTTCAGTGGTATCTCGATCCTTACTTGAGGTGCTTCGTGGAGGGCACTTTGAGTGAGTTCGCCATCCGACGGATGGGATGTTAAACTGCGGACCACTTGGCGCATTTCGCTAAGAGTAGGCTAATGCCGACGCCGGGTTTCTCTCCACCCTTCATGCTTTCCTGTACATCCCCTGTGGTGCAAATGACCTCAGCAGTCGGTCGCCTCCCCTAAAAACTACTACTAAAGATGGAAGGACAGCGGGGATTACTGGAGTGATATTTATAGAATAATATACAGCGGCGGGGACGGGAGCCAACGAGGAGTTGCCATAGTATTAAATAAAGATGTAGGAAGAAGCGTATTCAACATAGAGCAGGTAACGCATAGATTATCACTAGTAGAGGTGAAAGCAGGTTCGACGAAATTGGTTATTATTCAGGTATACATCCCACCGAGCAAACATAAGGTAGAATGGAAAATAGGAATTGATTGGGGAATAGGAGGCTAATCCGAAACCTGTACATGTCTCAGACTGCTCGGGTGGGAGTGGGGAACAGGGAGTCCGGATGAGCAGTGTTAGGGACAGATGAAAGGCAGGGTTGCCCATTGTCCCCGTTATTGTTCAACCTGCATGTAGAGGAAATGATAGCAGAGTTATGTGAAGAACTGGAAGTAGGAATGAAAGTGGGCGCGGAATTCGTGAAATCAGTTAGGTTTGCTGATGACCAAACTTTAGTTTGTCAGTCAGACAAGGGGTTGCAAACATTGCTGAGTGAATTGGAAATTCAGTGCGACAGGTATGGGATGAGAATCAATATTAATAAAACAAAGGTTATGCGATTTTCTAGAAAGAAAAAGCCTAAGCCAAACATTAAAGTAGGAGGGCAAAAACTAGAGCAGGTAGAACAGTTTATGTGTCTCAAAAGTGTTTCAGACCAACACGGTCAAAGTAGTGGGGACGTAAGGAGAAGAATTGCGCTAGGCAAAGAGGCTTTCACAAAGAGGAGGGAGTTGATGACAGGGACGTTGATTAAGGATATTAAGAAAAGACTAGTAAAAACTTTTATATGGAGCGTAGCTACGTACGGCGTGGAAACATGGTCATTGAAGCAGGAGGATAGACGTAGATTGGAGGCTTTGGGGATGTGGACGTGGGGAAGAATGGAGAAGGTGAAATGGACAGATAAGAAAACAAATGAGGAAGTACTTGTTATGGTGGGCGGGGACAGGGATTTGTTGGGAAAAATCCTATGGAGTCAAGAAAAATGATTGAAGGGCGTATTGTAGTAGGATGTTGAAGACTGTAATAGAGGGGAGAATGTTAGGCAAACGAGGAAAGGGAAAGTACAGGATAGGGATGTTGGACGGGATAAAGGTAACAAGAAAGTACTCAGAGAGGAAATGGGACCTGATATAGTGTAGTATGCTGGATTTGGGTTATACTAGGCGTCACAAAATATTTTATTTAGCAGCTGTGTCCATCCAAAAACCTACCTTAACCGTTATATTACCTAATTATGTATATATATATATATATATATATATATATATATATATATATATATATGTATATATATATATATATGTATGTATATATATGTATGTATGCATATATATATATATATATGTATGTATTTATATATATATATATATATATGTCTGTTTTCGTGTCTGTATTTGAGTGTGTGTGTGCGCATGATTTTTCCGTTGATGAACGGCAGGAGATTTAAAGTGAAGTCGGTTAGGGAGAGCAGATGCTCATGTGGGGATTGCTTTTAAGAAAAACAATAAGTCATATATTATTTATATTAGTTCCTACTCATCCTTTCTTCCGGCTTGTTCACAATAATTACTAGAGAATAAATTCTCAGCTGTATGTTCTAAAGAATATTTTATTTGAATTCTCATAATGCCCCTTCTCAGTGAGATTTTCTGGCGATGAAAAGTGTTTTTGCAAAAAATAAAATACCCTTACTGATTTTTTGTATTTTTTCTCTTTCTCCCTTTAGAGTTACCCTCTCCCCTTTTAAATTCTCGAACACGAGGCGTTCGAAACAGTTCGCCTCGGGTAATCACTATCTCCTCGCTACGAGGTGCCACGGATAACTCGTTAATTCTACGTGTCTTCGAAAATTTTGCAATCCAACACCAGCGATGCGCACCCGTTAGGAAAGTTCACCCTTGACGTAAAACGGGCGATTTTTTAATGACAGGTTTCCGACGAGAGGAATATTCGCGAGGAGGATTGGAAGCCCGTCATAGGCTTGTCGCTACTGTCATCCCTCTTCCCTCGGCCACCCTTCACATCCCTGCGCTTTAAAGCATTCCCCTGCCCTCCACTCCATCATGGCGCTGCTCCCACTCAATCGCCAACTCTCTCCTTCCCCCGGCGCCTCTTGCGCCTTGATGGGTCTGCCGTCACCCTCTCTTCTTATGCCACCGACCGTTCGCGAACCCTGAAAGTGAAAGCCGGGGGTAAACACTTACCTGGTGAACTTCTATGATCCCAAAACGTTGTACATATGTTTTCTTATCGAATGAAGAAACGGCGCATTTCTTATACTGACGCTTGAGTTGCTAAAGAGTTCGAAGAAGAATGGTTTTTGCTCAAATATATCTGAACACTGCTTTGTTCGCGTTCTCAGCGTGTTTCTGCGTGGCTGCTTTGCATTAATGAAATGACTGTCGGTAATTGTGATGATGAACTACCAAAGTAAACTCTGGCTTATTGTTTTAATTATTGCACATCTGAACCACTTATAAGCAAAGTTGTTTGTCATTTAAATTTACAATACTATAATTTTTAATTTCGTATGGATGCGAAATATTGAATTATTTTAAATTTTTTAAATGGTACAGTTTATAATTAATGTATTAAAAACATATTAAGATTTGGCTGGGGAATACCTTTTGCACTCGTCCCGCTCATTTATGAACTTATGTATTCCCCTATGCCTTCATTTATTTCTCTATGAATACGTCAGACTATTTTGATGTTATAATCAACGTTAAAGTAACCAAATACTTCCAACTAGTTCGAACTTCATACAAAATACAGAAATAGGGTGGAGCAGAAAGGACTCCCTCTCTGAACTTCACTTGCACCCCTACAAGATGATGGTTGTTCAAGACTTGAGTTCAGAAGACTGGGTGAAACGTACAGATGCATGCAATGCAATCTCAACCTCTGTGCATCCCGACACTATTCTGTGGTCTAGCGATGAAGCGCATTTTTACCTCTCCGGCTCAGTAAATAAGCAAAATTTTGTTACTGGGCGACTGACAATCCTCGAGAACTTCATCCAAGCCCGAAAGTGTAAGTTTGGTGCATGCCCTATGCCTTTCAGAGGCATTATTTGACCTTACTTTTTTGAATTTTGAGGTTCAACTGTTACAGACAACTCTGTTCGCCATTATGAGATGCTAGAGAAATTTTAACCCCCCAAAATGGAACACTATGGTGATTTTGCGTCATTCACGCAAAATCCTGCAGGAACAATTCCCAGCCACCTGAATCTCCTTACGAGGGGATATTCCATGATCCCCTCGCTCCCCGGATTTGAACCCAAGTAATGTTTTTCTTCGGAGATATTATCTTTAGAAAGTTCGACCAAGGAACTTGGGAGCTCTCTAAGGAGTCAATAACAGATGCCATCACTGGAATAACGCAAGATAGAAGAGTTGAGGGGTTTTGAAAACCTTTTTGAACGATTACACATGTGCATCGCTCACCAAGGTCATCACCTGGATGAAATAATTTTCAAAACCAAATGAAAATAAAATGGCATTGGTTGTATATTTTTCAAAAATAAAAACCTTTTTTTAATTATCTCGGTTGGCTTTTTTACAACTCACCCGTTAAATCATGGTGAAAACATTATGCTTCACCTCGCATTTCACATCTCATAAAATTCTACGCTTTTGGTTTCACACACTTTATCTAATTGCATTACTTTCATCGAAAAAGGAGTAGAAATATTAAAAAAGAAATAGAGTTAGTTCCAGTAGGATTAATTAGTCAGAGAATGTTTAGAAACTCGCCTATTTTTCTTTGTTTCTATACACTACTTGTAAAGTTTAAAAGTCAGGTTATTACATAACTATGACGATACAGGTGTTGCACATTAAA
Source organism: Hetaerina americana (assembly GCF_022747635.1). Classification (NCBI taxonomy): domain Eukaryota; kingdom Metazoa; phylum Arthropoda; class Insecta; order Odonata; family Calopterygidae; genus Hetaerina; species Hetaerina americana. The sequence continues at coordinate 702,363 of NW_027287150.1, read as the reverse complement.
GGCCACATGCAGGTCATACCTTATTCATTTTCTCACAAAAATTTCGATTAGAATATCATATTTTTTTGCGGAACCTCAAATATTCACCTCCTGATGTTTCGAATCTTTTTGATCGCTCGAATGCACAGAGGCCACACTCAATTAGTTCCTGCTGAAAATTTTAGGATTTTGTACTGCGTTACACAATGTATTCATTAGATCTTACACTTAATTTTTAACTCGTCATCCGATGAAGTTTTATGCTTTCGAGGTCTTTTACGGCAAAGTCACAAGAGATTTGTTTTCATTTCAAAGTCTTCCATGTTTTGTATTATTGGCGGATTGGAACGCCTTGTTAATCACGTTGCTCACATTTTCGATCAAAATTTAGAAAAAGAAACTGGCACTGCGGGATTAACTGCAGTGTATAATTAAACGATTAAAGTTGCAAAATAAGCCTTGAACTCCTTATCACAATATTTGGAAAAACATTCTCATTTCTCCTTGTGAATTGAATGCACCAGAAGAAATAAGAAAAGTCTTCTGAAAAGGGTATCCAAAGTCGCGATTATAAATATTAAAAGTGAATGTAATGCGTAAAAACCAAATTTATATCACCTCAAACTGACAATATAAGGGAGGGAGTACTGCAAACGTAATGTATTCCATCCCGCAAAAACCAATTTATGATATGGAAGCAACGTTTAATTAATATTCTTAACTTGTTCTACTTTTCATTTTTGCAAAACAAACAATAAACTATTTCTCACATGGTGTAGAAAAAGGCCGTGTTTTCATGATCTTCTGTATCCACTCTCACAATCAATTTGATGAAAAAATAGAAAAATGGCGGCGAAAACTTCATTACAAGCGAAGCAGCACTTGAAAGGCAGTGAGCGTTCGTCATTTTTCTCCCGAGTCCCCCCGCAACAAATTGGATTTCTTTGGGAGAAATTTCCAATCCTGCAGAGAGGGATAGTGGGAAGATTCTGCGCTGTAAATCCTAATTATCAAAGCGATTGCGAACGAGCGATTGAACGATACGTATTTATTTTTTCATTCGCTCACGTTTTCCGGGCAGACACGTACTCAACTCAGTTTACAAAAAGCGCCATCTATCCGGGAAGGAAGGGGATGTGGCTGGAGGGAGGAGAGTGATCGGGGCGCCCGAGGGGGAGAAAGGGGGCGGGATACGAGATGTTTGAAGCTTCGCTTTTCGTTTCTCCGGGCCTCGTCCATGTTTGGTGTGGAGAGTTCTGTGAGTCAGAATTATGTATGGCCACGGGAAAAGGGAGAAGTGAGAAAGGGAAATGAGGAGAGAGAGAGAGCGAGGTGGATTTGGACAGTTTTCATTTCATTTTGAGATTGTTCGGGCTCGGTGCGTCGGCCGAGGGAGTATGCCAAGCGACCCAATCGTTGTGTAATATGTTTTCACATCATCGACCCAAATCACAATAAATGCTTTTATGGGCAACTCAATATTGATAAACAATAGATACCAGTGAGCAAAATTTATCATACTCCTATATCTACGTCTCTCTTATTTTATATTTCGTTATCTATTATTACAAAAAAAAGAAAAAGAAATGTTCCGCAGATAGAAACAACTTAACAATTGTGCCAATCGGGCGAAATGAGACTGGCAAAAATCAGCATCACCCACTTCTGACCTGAAGGCGTCGACTGCACCGTCGGCGAAACGTTCGTCCAAGAAAATGGACGCAAGTGAAAGAAATACAGAGTATTTGCGTCTTCAATTCACCAGACGAGTTCGCATGTTACACTTGTTTCATGCAATAAAGTTCCAGAGATTAAATGTGAAAACTTCAGGATTTGGGTCATTAAGCTAACGTTTATTTCAATAACTATCATTTTCAATTGATTTCGGGTATCGTTTTCAGGTAATTAATAATATGAAATACGTGGCATAATCTTGTAAAATACAACTACAAGTATTGACATTGATTTGTTTTGCGTTATGAAGCCGTGGATTGAAAGAACGCACCGCATGGTAAAGGTAGAGAGTCTCAGTTAGTGATTAAGTTCCTTCATTTTAAAGGTTGCAGTGCTCGTGCTATATTAATAGATAATTCACGATGAAATGATGGCTAATGCCAAGAAACAGCGGGAGATGGCGCGACAGTAACATTTCGACAGAATCATCCGCTAATATGCATTACAATACAACAATTTCACTGTAAAAATCATTTGCCTTGACCGGGGATCGAAGGATGGCTCCGTCGATAAGTTACCGTCGCGGCATCTTCTGTAGTTTCTTGGGATTTTTATCGAAGGTAAAACACCCTTTGTGTTTGAAGTTGACTTTAATCTCGTTGAGTGTAGAGCATCACGTACGACTGCGAATGCCTGTGATATTGTATGTACGGTATTTCGTCACTACATCTTGTCCCTTTAAAAGCCCTCAAAATTGTAAGAGTGTAAGAGGACAAATTCCAAAGAAACTGCGGGAGATGCCGCAACAGTAACTTTTAACGGAGTCATCCGCTAATGTGCATTTCAATGCAACAATTTCAGAGTGTAAGAGGACATTGCCTCGATAACTTAACTGGCTGAAGCACTCGGCCGGACACTTAAGGATCCGGGTTCCCGATCAAGGCAAATGATTTTTACATTCTGAAATTGTTGCATTTCAATGATGGCTGTTAATGGAATTTAGTCCTTTATATGAAACTGTGGTAAGGTGGAAAAGGTGTTTTCAAAGTGGCCGCAGGGCCCTCGCAGGCAATTCAAGAAGCCATCACACACGCAGGATACTGCCACAGTAAAGAAAGTGGATGAAGACTTTATCCCATAAGACCGAAGAGGAACAGTGCAAATGATCATGAATGAGACCGCTCTTTGTTAAGACATTGGGTGGAAAACTATTAACGAAGAAGTGCACATGCCCAAGGGGTTCTCTTTTTCAGGAACAAACACGGAGCGACCTGCAATCAAAGGATTGTGGCTTAGAAATATTGCAACATCTGACCAATTCTTTCGATCTCACCCCAAGTGACATTTCCTAGTTCCTAGCTCTCGAAAAACCCATTTAGGAGGCCAGAGATGTGGCAACACAAATTACGTCATTCAAGAGGTTGACCACTGGTTTTCAGCACAATCTGCGGAGTTCTACAATGACGGTCGTCCGAAGGTCGAGAGGCGCAGCGAGAAATGTATACTTTTGCAGGGAAGTGTTAAGAATAGCAAATGGAATTGAAGTTCTTCTCTCGATTAACGTCTAATTGTATACACGTGGGCGATTTAAAAAAATTAAGAGGGAGCATTTCACCAAGTGTTTAACATTAGACGCCAGTAGATAGGCTCGCAGATACTTTACATTCGAGGACTAAACGGAAACATACCTGAAATATGAAGGCCACACTTAGATCAGATGTGTGCAGATAATATTGTACTGAAAAACATAAATATATAATTGATCAGTCCTTGTAAATAAGAGATTTCCTTGGAAATCAGAAATATCTCAAGAATAACGTACTACAAAAAATATTTGAAAAGAAAGATTCCTCCTTCTTGAGGAAAAGCAAAATATCTGTATGTTTTTTGGTTTGTCGAACACTTCAAGGTCATTAGAGATCAAAACCCTTTTTTTATATGGTAGCCTTTATTTTTACTGCTCTAAAATATTTAAATCAGAAAATAAGGCAACATTTGTCAGATAAATTTTTTATTTCGGGCTTAAAATGCTGGAGGTCAAACAATATAAAAAGAAATCATTGAATCGTGTATAGTATATATATATGTACCACACACATGTAACACTATATATTCTTCGGATTGCCCTTACCCTTTCTCACTTCGACTTGTGTTGTAGTGACGATTACCCTTCAGTACGCTGAAGAGGGCTACTTTGTGGCCGAAATACGCGTATTCGTATTCACCTTTCTTATCCTCTCCTTTTTTACCTTTTACCCCTTTTACCTACCTCATTATCCTTATTTGCCTTTTACCCCCTCTTGACTTGTGGCGCTAGCCAATTAATTGCAATTTTACTTTGTTTAGAAAGGTAAACTGTTTACGGCTATTGGAGTTTCCCATTTATTATATATTACCAGCCGTAAGAGCTCATTTCTATCAATATTGAATCGTGTGTCAAAATACCGAAATGCCAATGGTCAATTACAATAGACGAAAGAGAATAGATTTATACAAATACTTTTTTGGAGAATTTTCCCAGGTTATGTTATTAGCATTTAGCTTTTGAAAAAGAGGAATTATTTTTTCGAAAGATTTTATTGAATACATGGCTCTATGCCTCGGGTGATTTATTAAAATCTGATTTGTCTGTTTTATTCCTTTTTGTACGCATGTTTTTTAAGTTTGAAGTACGTCTATGCTTAGGTCCTTTGTAGCTTGAGGCAATCTCTTTCAATTAGAGAATGTCCATGAAAAATAATAGCCGAGGGAGAAAAGTAAACCCAATGAAACATTCCATCTGTATTGGCTCCAAATCTATCCATGTTTTGTCAACTGATACTGTAAAACCAGGACACAATGGAACAATATTAATTTATACTAACATGCATAATAATTAACTTTAAACATGAATGAAAATATAATAATTTTGTTTACGGCTATTGGAGTTTCACATTTATTATATATTACTAGCCGTAAGAGCTCATTTCTATCAATATGAATGAAAATGTTTTATCAAAAAAAGACGGACTAGGGAAATATTTTCGTATTTTGCTGCCGATAACTTTCACAAAAGTGATAGGAATATCATTTCATGGTAATATTCTCTTCTTTGTAGCATGATTATTGGAATAAACAGAGGTATAATAACGTAAAGGTTTGCGTCCCCCTAATTTAATTTTTTAACCACACTTTTCAAGAAAAAAAGTGGAGATTGTAGCTGTCGGATAACAATTTTTAAGGATGCGGTTATTTTTTATAAGAATATTTAGATATGTTTGTATGGTACCCTATAACGATGCAACTGAGTTTCGGATTGGCCCTGGGTGACATGAAGGACACTATAGAATAAACAGTATTTGACGATTCGACGGCATGACCGCCATCCTCAGAATAAATTCTCGGGGGAGGGGCAGATAGGGTGTGTAGGAGAGGTGTGGGATGAAGAGTAAGAGAAGAAGAGGTTAATGGGAGGTGATGACAGCTATTAGATGAATTCAGTGGGCTAAGTTCAGTCCGGGAGGTGTGACCAATTGATGAACCCAGATATGTGCATGCTCCCTTGTTCTCACAGGTATGCCGCTTGCGGATTCAAGGAGGTTTTTAATCACTATAACAGAGAAAAATATATGAAAGGATTTTTTATGTGAAGCAGCGTGTGTAGGGATGGGATAATTAAGCAAGGCGGTATATTTAGTGGAGTGTCGGTGGTTATTCATGCGGAGGGATAGGGTGGTGGTGCATCATCCACGTAGAAGGCAGGACAGAAGTTATAGGAGAGGCGGTAGATAATATTTGGAGTGCAGGTGGCGAAGGAATGAATCTTTGACAGTGATTTGGTAGTCAGGGAGTTTGCGGGTTGAGGATGGCGGATGGCGGAATGGAGGGTGTAATTTAAAATTGGCCATAAAACCGTCTAATTTATTTTCATTTTGTATTTTTTACCAATGGATTTCAATAATCAAGCTAATATTATTTTTGGAGCAACATATTTTTAGGAATATGTTTAAATTGCAAATGTTTAAAAGCAGCATTTGACATATGCAATTAAAAACCTAATTAAAGTAAAATCCTCTATTTAGGTAATCACAAAACTATATCGACATATTTTTTCACTGATCACATTTCTAACACTGAAATTTTCATAACATGAGGTTAATTCTAAATCCTACTAAACTAAAATTTCAAACGATGGAAGGAGACATGTTTTTGTCAACATATCCTGTCTCATAGTTAGTGGGGCGGTTTGGCCTCACCTATCAAAACATCCTTGGGATTCCTACCATAATTAATAGATGTGTTTACGCTGCCGTATATAATTAATCTTATAAGCGAAAAATATCGATGCTATAATTTAATTAGGTAAATAAAATATTCATGTCATCCTATAATCCTCCTTCAGCTTTCCGAATACGATGAAATCTGTTGCAATGCTGGAATGAATAACATGAGTATAACTCTTCCCATTTCTTTAAGTTGAATTTTCTTGATCAATTCATACATTGATGAGTTTCTTTATCCATGTAATTGCCTATGGTAGAAAAGGAATAAATTGAATTCGATGTTGTAGATAGTGTTTTATAGCCATAGAGCAGCCTTTTGGCACATCGATTCCTTTGTGTACACATCAGAAGATCTATTTCGTTAGCGTAGAAGATTTCTGTAGGGTTGCGCACCTTCACCCGCCTTTTGTTTGCCGCGGATGAATTTCCTTCAGCATCGAACTGCTGAGTGGTAACATTCACTGCGCCTCTCATCGATTGCATCGACCTGCATCGTTGATTGACTGGTCACACGTAACATATTTTCACTTTCCTTTTTTCTGTGGCCCGCGGAAAAAAGCACGGTTAAATCAATCAAGCGTGGTGCAGGGATAAAGAGTCGACTCCGACTGAGCAAGTTTGTAGGTGCAAACTGGGAGGTGCATAGACACAAGTAAACTGACATTGCTGGAAAATCGATTCCAGCAATACGTGACTAACGCTCAACGTTCGTCTGTCAACTCTTTCTATGCTGAGCGTTCGTTTTGTTCGCCCTGGAGATTGGGTAGGAAGTCAATGGGCCATTGTCCGCATTCATAGACTGTTTCTAAATTTTCAATTTCTCTCCGAGAGTAGCGAAAGTAGGTGGTGGGATCTAGGAGGAAATTTATGGTCCAAAAGTTGTCGGGAATGTTGGGAACGTCATCCTGTGAGCTCGAAAATACGTGCGAAATTCGATCGCTCAATATGAACAGCATTGGTGCTATATGCCAAAAGATTTTCAGTTACTGCCAGGAAGGTAATATTCTTACGTTTATGCAAAGATCTATGCATTAATGAAATCATTTCTATTGATTTATGTTCTGTTTTAAATTTTAATGGGGTAATTTAAAAAAAAATAAATAGTTCAATAAAAATCTAACGTTTATGCATCAAAAAATAATATATAGCCATGTAATGAACCCTTCAGTCAATGGAGAGCATATAATGAACGAAAGGGAATTCAAACACGAGGATAACCTTGTCCTGAAGCTTTTTTCTGTCGTTTTTCCCGATTTGTCGATGTCTTAAATTCATGTGGCAATACGCTCCAAATGATCGTTTGGATAAACTTTTTTGCTGTTTTCTAGGCTGATATGCATATTAGCAAGTAATTTCTACTTCTTTTGAAACGCTTGTTTTGTCGAGTTTATTCTTCTCATGATCGCAGTCTCTCCTATATTTTTGTTGTTAAAAACACTAACCAGCTTCCAGACGTTTTCAACCAGATCCAAGGTAGTGTTGTCTGGTTTGACACCAACTTCTTATGTACTCAAAAATGCACCATAGTTTCAAAACGATGTATCTCTGTCCTGTCAATATATGTATGTGTGTATAAATATATATATATATATATATATATATATATATATATATATATATATATATATATATATATATACACACACATATATATATATTATTATTATTATTATGATTATTTGGTAATCTACCGGTTAAGGTAGGTTTTTGGATGGACATAATTACTGATTTAATAATTTGTGACCCCTAGCAAAACACAACATCCTACTTTACATCAGGTCCCTCTTCAGCTCTGAGTACTTTCTTCCTCCCTTCATCCCGTCCAACATCCCTGTCCTGTTCCTTCCCTTTCCTCGTTTGCCTAACATTCTCCCCTCTATTACAGTCTTCAACATCCCACTCCCGGTCAACACCCCCTTCAGCCACTTTTCCTGCCACCATAGGATTGCTCCCAACAAACCCCTCTCTTCGCCCACCATATCAAGTACATCCTCGTTTGTTTTCTTCTCTGTCCATTTCACCTTCTCCATTCTTCTCCACACCCATATTTCAAAAGCCTCCAATCTACGTCTATCCTCCTGCTTCAATGACCACGTTTCCGCGCCATACATAGCTATGCTCCATATCAAGGTTTTTACGAGTCTTTTCTAAAATAACCTTACTCAACGTCCCTGTCATCAACTCCCTCCTCCTTGTGAAAGCCTCTTTGCCAAGCGCAATTCTTCTCCTTACGTCACTACTACTTTGACCGTGTTGGTCCAAAACACCACCGAGATACGTAAACTGTTCTACCTGCTCTAGTTTTTGCCCTCCTACTTTTATTTTAAGCTTAGCCTTTTTCTTTCTAGAAAATCGCATAACCTTTGTTTTATTAATATTGATTCTCATCCCATACCTGTCGCACTGAATTTCCAGTTCACTAAACAATGCTTGCAGCCTCTTGGCTGACTGACAAACTAAAGCTTGGTCATCGGTAAACCTAACTGATTTTACGAATTCCCCGCCTACCTTCATTTCTACCTCCAGTTCTTCCCATGCCTCTTTGATCATTTCCTCCATATATAATTTGAACAACAACGGTGATAATGGGCAACCCTGCCTTACACCCCTTCCTAACACTGCCCAACCGGACTCCCCGTTCCCCACTCGCACCTGAGCAGTCTGAGACATGTACAGGTTGCGGATTAGCCTCCTTTCCCTCCAATGTATTCCTATTTTCTGCAATATACTCAATAGTTTTTCCCAATTCACTCTATCAAACGCTTTTTCGAAATCTACGAAACAGGTGAATACCTCCTGGTTGTATTCTATATTCCTCTCGATTAATAATCTCATTACTGCAATGGCATCACGCGTACCTCTCCCCTTCCTAAACCCAAACTGATCATCCCCTAAGTAATCATTTGCCCTACTCTCTATCCTTTTGTTTATGATCCTGAGAACAACTTTAGCTGCGTGGGATATCAAACTTATCGTCCTGTAGTCCTCACATGACGTGGCCTTTACCTTTTTCGGAATCGGAACTAAAACTGATCTCACAAAGTCTTCCGGCCAGATTCCCTCCTCATAAATACTACGGATCAGCCCATATAGCCTCTTCCTCCCACCTTTTCCTAAGTATTTTAAAAGTTCCACGGGAATTTTATCGACCCCCACGGCCTTATTTAGTTTCATCTCCCTTAATGCCCTTTCTATCTCAATGTCTAGTATGTCTGGACCTAAGCTATCTTCCTCTACGTCATGTTCCTTTTCAATGTCTAACTTTGTTGGTCTAAGCTCTTTACTATACAGTTTTTCTATATATTCCTTCCATCTCTCTTGGATCTTTCCTGCGTCAACTATTACCTTACCCGCCTTATCTCTAACTGCTATCATTGATCTCTATTTCGTACTTCTCGATAAAGATTTAACTTTGCTGTACAGCGCACCGATTTCACCCTTCCTCTGCATACTTTCCATATCCTCGCACTGCGTCTTCCACCATGCGTCTTTTGCCTTATTTGTCTCCCGCCTCAATGTATTGTTTAACTCCTTGTACTTCATTTTGCCTAATTCTGTATTTAATTCTTCCATTTTCGTCACTCATCCATCTTTGTAATCATCTCCTCCGTGATCCATGGTTTCCTAGTCCTTTTAGCGTTAATGGTTCCAATTTTGTGTTTTGCGGCTTTAGACAACCCTTTCTTGATACATTTCCATTTTTCTTCGATAGCACTTAGGTCTTTACCATCCTCCATGATTTCCTCTACCGCCTGTTTGTATTCCTTCCTTTTTAAACCATTTAATGCTTCTACATTCCATTTTCTAACTCGCCGCCCCTACCTTATTTTTTTTAAACGGACGCTACATTTCATAGCAACTAAATTGTGGTCAGAGTTCGCATCCACTCCCGGGAAGCTGTGCGAATTTATCACATTGTTCCTAAACCTGTGGTAACCAGAATATAAATAAGCTGATACCTTTCTGAGTCACCTGGCATTTTCCATGTGTACCTGCGTCATTGGTGGTGTCTAAACCAAGTGTTGGTGATGACTAACCCCTGTCTTCTGCAGAACTCAACTGCATTCTCAACGCGGTCATTCCTCGTGCCTAAACCGTAGTCCCCCACCTCATTGCCATCTCTTCCTTCGCCTACCGTCGCATTCCAATCCTCCATCACTATCATATGCAAACCGCTTTCTTGGTCTCGCAGAGGAAAAATTCCTGTTAAAAATACTCCTGAAACCTTTATTGTGGCTCAGGTATATCGGCGATATTTTCCCTCTCAGACCACATGCTACTGGTTTCCTGAAAACTTCCTTTTCTGACCTCTACGCTTCGCCCTCTGTCTCCTTCGATTCTATCGTTTCCTCCTCCCAGATCACTTTCCTGGATGTAAACGTATTAAACCAAATATTTCACACTTTTGTGCATATAAAACCCACCAAAAAACAACAATATTTACGTTATGACAGTTGCCACCCATATTACTACAAATGCTCCACAACTTATTCCCTGTCCATAAGAGGACACATAATTTGCAATGACCCCGATTCCCTTTATAATCTCCCCTCAAATGTACAATATTCCCTCCTCAAACGAGGATATCCTGAGTCCCTCCTTAACAAAAGGATCCGATGACATGCTTGCACTCCCAAACATTCCTCCATCGCGGAAACCCACCCTCTTTCGATTGGCACCAAATATACTTCCCTGGCCTAGAACCTCTGCGATTAATCATAAAAGACCTCTACCCTATCCTCAGAAACCATAGTTCCAAAACCAACCTTTTTCCCTAAAGTCCCTCCGTTACTTTCAAACGCCACGCCAACTTATCAGATCTTCTCAAATCAACCAATCTACTCCTTAAATCTCCGCTCAATCCAAAAACCACTCCTACCCTGCAATAAACCTAGATGCAAAACATGTCCTGTTTTCAAAACAAGAATCTCATCCCTCTCCCTCCCGCTTTTTAACTCTCTTTCCCGAATTCTCTGGTCCCATGTGCTTCCAGCAATTTCGTTTATCTTCTAAATTGCCAACTATGGCCTGCCTATTATATTGGACAGTGTAACACACCCTTGAATATCAGAATCAATAACTACTGGGCCTCATGCAAAAATCCTTCCTTGATTGGTATGCTCCCAATCCCAAAACACGCCTCCGAACACAACACTCCCTTTGATAAATGCTATATTGTATCCATCTTAGCATTCCTTCCACCCTCTGATCCTCCACGCCAACTCTAAACTGAGAAAACGTTCATCTGGCTCCTGTTCATCCCGTTCATCCATTATCTCGTCTGTTGTTGATCTGCTCGGACGTCCGGCACGCTCCTCGTCTTTCATATCCTCTCGGCCCTCTGAGAACATTTTGTATCACCGATAAACGTTGCCTCGGTCCAAGGTAGATTCTCCATGTGCAACAGTCAACATTGGAAATGCGTCCGCGCACTTAATTTCATTTTTCACATAAATTTTGATACCGATTCTTTATCCATTTTTTGGAACAGGCAAAAATCAAAGACAAGCCAAAACACGTCCAAGTAAAACATCTGTCAAAAATTAACTGAAAATTCAACATTGCCGAAGTTTTCGGCGTACGCTAGAGGCATAAGTACCATACATAACGCCGCAAAAAAATCAAATATGCGTAACCCGCGAAACTTCAAAATTCGCGACACATTTTGAACAGATCTCTTACTTTAATCGGGAGAAAACAACGTTCAAGTCGATGCAGTATTCCAAGATTTCAAAAGAGCTTTCGATAGAGTCAAACACAGTAAATGGTATAAATGAGACAATAATGAATTGGATTAGAGACTTTTTGTCAAATCGCTAACAAATAGTAGTCATCGATGGGTTGTGCTCAGAAGATATATGTAGATGTAACTTCGGGCGTTCCCCAGGGCAGTAAGGCTTCTCGTATTGCTAATAAACATTAATGACTTAATCGCACAGGTTAGCAGTAATCTCCGATTACTTGCTGACGTCACGGTAGTATACATGGAAATAAGGAGCCAACTAGATCGCGAGCTACTCTCTAGAGACTTGGACACAATTTCGGGCTGGTGCAAAATATGGGTATTAATGCTTAATATAGATAAATGCGCAGTTTTGAAATTTTGGAACAAAGGAAGCGGCAAACAAGATATAAACTACAAAATAGAGTGTTAAGTACTGCCTACGGCCAATCAAGTCAAATATTTGGGAGTACTAACGTCATGCTTTTCATGGGGAGCACGTATTAGGCCAATATGCGGATCCGCTTAAAAGAAACTCGGCTTCATTAAACGGGTGGTGGGGAAATGTAATGAGAAAGTAAAAGAGAGTAATACTTATTTCATTAAATTTAGGTCTCATTTGGAATGTGATGTAAGTATATGCGATCTTTGGGACAAAGTTTTGGCCAAAAAATTAAGTTGAAGTCCAGAAAAAATTCCCCAGATTCGTGAAAAATTGTTATAATAAGAGAAAGAGCATGACAGGCCTTTTGGGATCTTCGTTAAACGGGTGGTGTGGAAATGTGATGAGATAGTTAAAGAGAGATGCTATTTTGCTCTTGTTAGAAATCATTTGGAATATGCCGCAAGTATTCGGGATCCTCGGGAGAATATTTGGCAAAAAGAATAAATGAAGTAGAGAGAAAATCCGCCAGTTTTGTTAAAAATTCTTATGATAAGCACGCAAGTGTGACAGGGGATTTAATCTGGGAGTCACTAGAAGTACGAAGAGAATCAGCGAGACTTGGAAGACTCTTAGAAAGGTTCAGAACAAACGCGTTTAACGATGACACTAAAGGAATTATAATGGCCCCACACTACACTATAGGTAGAAAAGACCACAAAGACAAAATAAGGGAGATAGATTCCAGGACAGATAGGTACAAATACTCATTCTTTCCTCGGACTATCAGGAATCACAAAAGTAAGAAACCAAAGTTATTATAGAGCATTGAAAACATTCGATTTACAAATCATGACAAGATTAAACATTTCAAAGATATCAGGCATATTTGTAGGTGTTTTTGTACATATGTAAGTAGTAGTTTTTGTGTTTGCATGTATGTGGGGTGTTAGGGTTTTTGCGTGAATGTAGACCATGTTTTGTACATGTATTTTATAAATTTGTAGCTGTTGTCTGCGGTTTTTTGTCATTTCATCTTAAAAAATTTCATTGGTCTTCAGCAAAACTTGAGATGAGTAGTTGAGCTTCCGAAATTTTATTTGCATTGCTAGCGACTAACTGTTCGTTCTCGTAAATTATATAAAGCGCGCCTAATTTTGTGTTCCAGAGGACTCTTAGTACATTTTATTGCCTCTGGATTCAGTTTCCTTCTTATCTAACATTTAAAGATGTCAGATGACGCTGAAATTACTAAATATTTCCCAGACACTCAATCTATTGCAATGAATAATCCAAGGAAACAAGGCTGACATTACGAATTTTCCTGTTTTTTTCTTAGGTTTATTACTCTGTTCTATTATTCTGTTGCCATTCATTAAAAAGGTTTTACAATTATTAATATTATTTTAGTTTACTCTGATAAATTTTTAAGGCTGCTATATATTGTGAATACAAATGCCTTTCAACATTTATACAAAAATAAATTTACCAAATTATCCATATATGTACTCATAATTAATTTTGACCACATGTTTACTTTGTATTTCGATAACCCTTCTCCTTTACCCGTAACTTTAAGGTGACTAATTGTCTTTCGGTGTAACAGCGAGGGTGCGATATAGGCTGCATGTTTGCTATTTCATGTAAAATATAGAAAACCCGTTCTACACTTTAGGATATCCTCAGAGTACTCGCGCCCATGAACATTTGGTTTTGCGAAATTCCCTGGGAAAATTGTTTTGTTTTTCCAATGGCTTTCAGAGGACTCCCTTGGAAAACCGTTTAATCTGATTCAGGCTCACATGATCAATATGTGCTATTAAGCTTAGCTTATGGAATTATTTTTCAAGAAATTAACATTGACTTAAAAAGTTTGTTTACATTTTCCCAAAGTCTGTCTGTTATGAAACTTTGTATTATAATTTTTATTTCCTCGCTTAATTGATAATTATTATACACTAATAATAATCCTCGCCAGATTGTTTTACAGGGGATAATAATGAGAATAAAAGCATCAGCTATTTCGAAGTTGATAGAACCCCTTTAGAAATGAAGTCGGCACATGTATTCCTTTTAGACAGACTTAGTACTCGAAATGAGAGGTAAATAAACTTGCCTATCCACTCATCAGTCGAAGATAGATTAATGTGCCCATTTACGTACTCTCTCTTCGAGATCTTTTGTTACTTAAAATATAAGTTTCATCTAACTCCTGTTTGTACAAAGATGAAAATTTTATCTAAACGGATGGATTTGAGCGGCTCCATGGGATGGAAACTTCTGGAAACTTGTCCTTCTCTTGAAAAGAGTACCCGCGTTAAACACCCAGATTCGGCATTCAGTAAGTCTCGGATTAAATTCGCCTCTGGGATTCTGTAAGGTTCCTCCGGCGCCGTTTGAACAGCGCCAAACCTTCAGGCGGTCGGTCCCTTCCTTTGACGACCACAACAACCACGGACGTCCTCTCCTTTCATGCAATTAGATCCCACAGTCTACTTGGCGATGTCCTTTTAAGGCGGCTTAAATTAATGGATATCCCGGCCAAGGGCCGACCGAAGGCCGCGCCGTGTGCTAGTCGAGTTCAAACCGAACCGGCCACAGTGCCAACCCATCCCTCTCTCTCTCTCTCTCTCTACCTCTTCTATCTACTCCTTTCTACCTACCTACTCCTCTCTCTCTCCCCATTGGAGTTCCCGTGGGTAGCCAGTGAAATTCACGCTTCGTTGGAGATGAAATAAAAAGTCGAAGAGACTAAGGCAAACAGGTCGGGAGTGGGTGGATCGAATGCAACAGTGTGATAGGTGACGAGGGCGATCCGTGATAGGAGTGAGATAGGGTGTTAGGGTAGGGTGATCGCGAGCATGTGTGTGTGTGTGCGTGTGCTCTTGGTTGGTTAGGTTAAGTGGGGTTGGTTAGGGATTGGATGCACCGGCGTCGTCGGATTCCGAAGGGAGGACTTCTGCCACCGTATGCGAAAGATGCGACGAACTGCGAGTGAAGTTTGCGGGACGTGAAAATAATTTACTGGGATCGGACGGGAATTACTTGGATTCGCACGGTTAGAGTGTTTCCGCAAAGCTGGTGTTCCGTGATCGACCATCTCCCTCGCCCCTCCCCCCCTCCCTGACCTCCCCCCTGACCCCTACCGTCCTCTTTGCACGCTATCGCCCCTGGCTACGGTGCCACCCGTCGGTCTGCGGTCCATGCCCTGTCAAGTTTTTTACCTCAGATAACACCGCACTGAGGTCTCAGTGCTGTTTTTTTTGCTCGGGAAATTCGATTTTTGATATTATTCGCTCAATTTCCTCGCCTTGCGTGATGGAAAAACAGTTTTGGGCTGCGGTCCCGAACGTTACATTGACTCTTTACCCCTTTCCACTTGTTTTAGAATTACTTATGATTTTCTCTATGCTTAGTGTAAACTACGCCGAATCTCGAAAGCATTAGACGCGTAGTGGAAGAAGGCCATGTGTTTAAGAACCAACGTGATGGGTAGGTGATTTTTTAAGTAATTATTTTCCTTAGTAATATCCATATTATTTTAAACAATCCCTTGATTTTAATAGTGTGTACAGACATTGATCTATTATATAAATATGTATATATATATATATATATATATATATATATATATATATATATATATATATATATATATATATATATATATATATATATATATATATATATGTATATATATTTCCTGAAAATTATTTACTTCACGGTTAGTCAGTCAGAGATAGGGGAAATTATGATTCGGACCGGGATTTTTACTGATAAAACCCAATTATGTATAATTGTTAAGAATTTGTAAAACAAAAAAATTGATAAACATCAGATTAATGAAAATCTGTCGAACGCCTTAAAGGTGTGACTAGAAAATCTCGTGACATCCCAAAACTTCTATACCATTGATCTTTGAAATTTGGTACATTACTCAGTCTAAAATGTATAAATTCAGTGATTGGAGGAGTTAATATTTCAATATAATGTATTTTTACAAATGACAATGGCCTCCAAGTTGGAATAAGCAAACCACAAGGGGCATTGGTGATCCATGGTGGTACGGGAAAAAATTATTATTTATTTTGCTATCGGAAATAAAGGCCCTATCTAATGGAAGAAGAAATAGAAATAATGCTTCGCTAACCGTTATGAGAGTAAGGGTAAACCTTTAGTTCTGGGGCACTTAATGTCAAGCGATGCAGGGAAGTTACTGGAAGGGAGGTATTATTTTTACGGATGCCCTCTTTATTTTTAATGGTGTAGGGGCGCACGCTCAAAGAGTTCCGAGTCCTCTGATCCTTCCAGCCCTTGTCGTGCCCCAGGCCTCCCCCAGAAATCAATGGATTCCTACGCTTCATTATTGTACGCATTTCATGTATTTTGTTCACTTTTTCGCCCACTTCGGCCTTACGTACTCTACGGCGGTAGAATATTACCCGGCGAAAGGGACAGGTTTTTAACGCATCGTTCACATTTACGTGAGAGTGCATGAAAACCAATCCCTTGTTAGGACAACGTGACCACACACCTTCACAAATCTCGTATTTAAAAAGATTTTTGACTGAAATAATGAAATGGCGTTGGTATCTGAATTATCTTTTTCTTGAAACGGATACATTATTGTCTTTAGCATTCATATTTTGCAAAAAAAATACCCAAATGTGCCTCACTGCATGAGTAACTGAACTAAGGTACCAGAAAAAAGAAAGGTAACTAGAAAGATTTATAATATATACGATGCGAAGAATTATATTTGAAGTGTTCTAATGACTCTCTGGTAGGCGCAAAAGGGTGACTGAGAGGATGCGACCAGGAAAATGATAGTGTTAATTTTTTTAAAGAGAATTTTATCATACGTAATGTGTGTTCTATGAATATTTGTTTAACATTAAAGTTGGATTTGTAAGGACAATCGGTAAATTTCGGCAATCACTTCTTTGAATTTTACTGCAAAATCGGAAACGTAAACAAGCATTTGATGGCTCGTACCAATTTCGGAGGATCATCCCCGAAAATGAGGAGAATTGGATATACTTCTCGCTAATATACATCCACATAATACTCCGCAAGCCGCTGCAAGGGTGTGTGGCGGGGGATGTTATTTCACTGCCCATAAAAAGGAACAAAGCCACATGCAAAATCAACACACACTTGCAAAACTACACCCACAGTGGCGTACGCACTCATGCAAAAATCCCTTCATTCCACACACATGCAAACACATACACCATCATCCAACAAACAATTGCACCCCAGAATGCAGCATGAAATCCATCCAACAACGCGGAAGCCAGAACATGAAAAGTAAGAAGGCGAAACTCCACTACAACGTGAACATGCAACATAAAACACTCTCCTCCCAAAGTATTTGCCTAAGAAATAAAATAAAAGTAAAAACTTTCGTTAATTTTTTATATAATAAAACATCATCAATGCGGAGATGAAAAGGGATTTGTTGTAGAGAGAGATGTTGCGTTTTATTTTTGCTGGGAGCGGCAAGAGAAATATTTGGTGGTTTTGCCAATCTTGGATCTGCCTTAACTGGTAGGTTTCATTAAAAAACATCATCAATTTGGTCGATTTCTCGGAATTACTCATAGACAAACATTATTGATGGATTTTAAATCAATTTAAATCGGTTTGTCGCAAACCTTTTAGGACGAAATCAATCCAGTATTTTATATGTAATCTCTCATTGATTGGCTGGACTAAATTATTAAAATATTGGATTTGAATCATATAAATCGTAGGAGTGAAACCTCTCTCTGATGGAGATACTGAAATACTTGCATGCAATATGGTAGAATTGCTATTGATGGACAAATTTAAATACCAGTGTGGGCTAAATTTTTAGTTTCGATAAAATCACGATATTATATTATGGATGAGCAAGATAGCGATTAGGTTTAAGGACTTTTGTCAATATCCAAAGAGTAGCTTCTTCCTCAAGAATAAATCATCCTTTTAAGCTGGTTATTTGCCTTTCTAATTCCTTACTCAAAGTCACTCTTTCATAGGCAAGTGCCGGAGGGTAACGCGTGATTTAATTTCCTCTGATAATTAAGGAATATGTTTTCTTTTAATTACAGTCTCCGGGAAGGTCTACTTCGCTTAACGAATCCGTAAAACCGTTTTGCCTCCTGATATAATGGCAATATTTGCTTTATTTTAGTCACAATTTTCATGTCCTTTTAAATCAAAAATGTCCATTCAGTATAACCAAACTTAAGATGCTTAATGTTTCACCTCTTGAAATTCCTAGTGGAATAAATTCATAAAAATATTCATGTATGCTATTTGTAAGCGCTAAATTGGTGAATGTTCCATCATGTTGTTAATATTCAATCGTAATTACACTATGGTGATTACTTCTTCTTGAAAATATGAAAGTTTTCGTTTCAAAATTCGCACACGCACAAAATGCATTAGGAAATGGAAATTACATACTCAGTGAGCTAGTGCACATAAAATTAATTTAAAACACGAGGTCATTTATTTATGCATCCATTCAACTCTTTTATGCTGATAATGGAAAAATGATGATGATAACGACAAAAATAATGCTTTTAAAACCGTTCAACGACATAACGACCTTCCCTTGAACCCTAATCAATCAAAAATCCCGTGAACTTGCAGCATGCTCAAGGTGGGGCCTAACTAACGTGAAATAATAAAGTACGTTGACCCTTTAATAATAATTCCCAAGTATTCTTTTTATGAATCCTAACTTTTTATTTGCTATTCCGCAAATGATTCTCATGAGGATCCGAAGTTACCTAAGATTAAAGGCATAGAATTTTCTTACATTTTTGAAGTTTCACTTTTCACTCGGAAAAAAAGTATTCAAACTTTTATTTGGTATAATTGTGACAGCACTTCATTATTTATATCTATTAAATTTTATTTTGAGGGACGGATATATATTTCCCACTTTAGTAAGGAACTTCGGCATTGCTTTAATATCATTGATTACTTACTTTGAAATTAATGCAGATATGCTCAAAGTCCTATTCTCCTGGACAATCTATCTACATCTACACAATACACCTAAAAATTAATATTTTTGATCATACTCTCGATAAATTTTAATTATGCAAGAGAAAGTACTTACGTGCAACAATATTCAATAACATGGTATGCATATTTAAATCGTGCTGTAGAACTGTTAAAATGATGGATCTATTAAATAAAAAGAATAACATGCAGGATATCGACTAATATATACACTCCCAATTCTAATTATCTCCTACGCGATTACTGTCATTTCCATTTTGATCTCTATTGATAAGAGGAAAAAAGACCTATCCGTTATTTTAACCTTTTATCCTTTTTTAAACCTATCCGTTCTTCTACCTCTATCCCTGATTTTATGTAGGTGATCTGATCTACCATAGCAAATCGGGGCTTATAATATGTCTTTTACATCTGCAGATTCATCAAAACCCATATCGGGAATCCAGTCTTCTGTTCACACCTTAAACAAAAGTTTATTATGGAAACAGTTTCATTAGAACCGCCTCTTTATATCTCAGAGCAAGATAGATACTATGAGGGTGGCCTGAAAAGTTTCCGACCTAATAAAGATGCAAGATATTTTTTCTGAATTTTTCTGCAATTTTCTGATATATTCTGAAATTTTCTGAGGTCGGAAACTTTTCAGACCACCCTGGCAAAAGCGATATATAATCAATCCTTAAAGTTGAGAGCAGCTCCAGAGAGTCGTTATGATATCTTACTAGAAGGTTGAAATTTAATTCAAGTAGAATATAGGAAAATATAAACCTTAATGCTGAGAGCTTTTTGTTCTAAAAACAAACGTTTATTCCCGAAAGTTTTCAAAAAGTTCTCCAAACTACCACCACATAATTCAAATCGAAAAAATAAGGCCATTTTTCTGCTATCCTTAAGCACAAAGGCCCCTCTGGAAGGCTCCAAGTCTATGCACAGGCACTACAGGGCTACCTCCGAAAATATAAACAGGGTTCGCACCCTGATCCTGTAACTCTCACGGGGTTTCTTCGGTAAATACTCTGGGATTGGAGATCAGTTGTTATTATCACCCTGCGCATGCTATAAACCACTCCGTCAGTTTGAATTATCCAGTATAGAAATATTTTCAAACCCGCCGGGAGTCTTCCGACTTTCATTGGTTAATGCTCGCCTTCTCCGAAGACGGCGGAGTTTCAAAAGATACCTCTGCCGGTGAGTCAATGGTTAGAGCCGGTGTGGTCGGAGCTTCCGCGCCACTGTCCGACCACTAGAAAGAGGAGGATGACACTGAGGATGAGTTGACTTGTTTCAACGTTGATACGTAAATGCTTCAATTTTTTACGTTCGGTTAAACGGTCAAACCTCTCTACCACACACACAGACTTGGAATATTCCACCCCAATTTCGATTTGTAGTACAAGTCTCGTAATTAGCCAGTACCGACTAACGGTGGACTTCTCTCTCTTTCTCGCACACTTGACTAGGATTTTTAAATTCTTAAATCAAGATAGATATGTCCTTTAGGTGGGGATGATTTGACTTGTTTTGAAAAAGTTTACCTAAATTTTTCGATCGCTGATTAATTTCGCTAACTCATAATGCTATTCATACTAATTTAATTTTCAGCAAGGATAATTTTCAAAAAGACTGTGAGAAACGCTATTGTTTCAAGTTTGCCCATAAAAATTTGAACTTAAGAGGTTTTGGAAAAGTGACTGGTAAACTTTGCAGGCACTGTTAAATCGTCTATAAACGCCGGTTATTAAATCTATTGTACGTTTCTTATGACACGGAGCTATTGTTTTGTTTATTCAATATTTAGATCTGTACCAGAGTAGGCTCACTTTAAGTTAAATCGAACAGGTGATTCGTGTTCTTGTGAAAAGACCTGTGCTATTGCTATCGCATCCTTTGGTCGCAATTATCTTCCTGGGGTCATTTATTGGTGAGAAAATCACAATGAAGCGATCCGGCTTTGTCATAGAATTTCATCCGCTTGTGGCTATCGTTTATGGTTTGGAGAAAGGAGCCCACTCGGCCAAGTGGAAGTCGGTTCAGCCTGTTCATTTTTCGATGGACCGGACCTGTGTTGGGTCGGAATACACTCCATCTAAGGATGTCCTCGTCCCACAACTGCCAGATTGTCTTTGCTCTACATTTTGCTCTGCATACTGGATTAATGAAGGTTCAATATTAATATAAGATGGTATATATTAAAATTTCTCCTGGTATCAATTTTGAAGGTTCTGAGAACTTAAATGATTCAATGTCCAACCTCTCTCCGTCACTCGGTTATAAAACATAAAGTGCCTTGTATGCGAACGAAAATTTGTCGAGGCTCAGTCGTAATATGTGTGGAAGCTAGAATTTTTACTTTCAACTGAGAGTTAACCTCGTCAGCATCTATTCATACACGCATTCTTGGGACGATATCAACTTGTGTTCTTTAGAAGGTACCTTTTGACAAATTCTTCGGTTTTAACTATCTATTTATCTAAGGTTCGGTGTAAAAAAACAGAAAGCATCTTTTTGCAGGATTGGGAAACATCATACAATATTCCCTTTGAATTTTCCTTCCAGAACAATTTAGTTTTACCCGCCAGAAATCTTTCAAGTGTTATTTAGTACTTTAATGGAAAAAATAGTGCATTGTTACGTATTTAATTCAGAGCATATGCCCATTTTTAATGAGAATACATAAGTTTCTTCAATAAATATACCATACAATTCTATGATAATATATTATTTAAATTTATTGCGTTAACCATTTGCAGTTACGGTTTCGGAGATCTTACATTCCGATGGTGCACGCAATGTATTGCGGCCTAATATTCTTTCTCATTCATATGAGCAAATGAAGGCCTTCATCAACGACAATAAACCGGTATTGAAGAAAAAATGGTCGTCGATAACTACTAAAATCTAATACGTATTTTCCACCTAACTACCCAGAATTTACATTTAGTGTCGCTTTACAAGGTTTATCTGTAATTTTATTTTTGGGGATATTTAATAATTAGCATTCATGATTGATACGATACCATTTTTATTCATAGCATCCGGGTTTCAACACTTCTTGTCGTCTTCAGATCATACGACGTGTTGAAACCCGGGTCGTATGCATATAAATAGTGCCGTGGGAATCACAATTGTTAATTATCATTTCTCTCCAGTACGGAAAATGTCCATAAAGTTAAGCCCGAAAAATAAACGGTTCATTAATCTTCTAACTTAGCCAGTACGGTTATTTTGAATGAAATACAATATATGTATAAAAAGTATCATAAATAATATTTTCCTGACATGTGAAGTGCTAAATTTAGATCGTTATTTAAGTGTGCGCATGATCGTAATGATCGTATATTGGCGTTGATAAGACGACAGTGCAATACAATATCACTGAAAATTTGGCGATGCGAAAGATCTGCGCAAAAACTCGTCCTCCCGAAGGTCTTTCGACGGACGATCTAGAGCAGAGACGAGAGTGTTTGCTAGCAAAGACCTATCGCAACGACATCGCGATGATTCCCCAACCCCCTTACAATGCCGACTTGGCACCAGCAGACTATTTCCTATTCTCAATAGTTATATCCTCTTCCTTCAAAGTATACCACCACGGGGCCGTTAGTTCCGTCAAAGGAGCTTGCACGCTTATCCCTTGTCCTCGCTTGTCCCTTAAGGACCTTCTGGTATCCATCTACCATAGAGCTGCGGAAAAGCCTCTGTCAAAGGTGTTTTGACGCCCAAGTGATGAACTTTGAAGAATTTTAAGGTATTGTGGAAAAATCGAATTTCTACCGAAACTTTTCCCCATCCTTTCTACCGAAACTAAGTTGATACGAGATAAGATTGGAGTGTTAACTTAATACTTACATATAATACTCGACTTGCTTTCGTCTCCAAATAAATGCCCCCTGTCTATGGCTCCTGTTCAATTTTTATGTATTTTAAAGTTTAATGTCACAACGATTTAGAAAACTCAATACCATAGGAAAATGTCAATTCTGTTATCAACATTAATGCCGGACGCCTGAACAAGTTTTCTTTGTCTTCTCATACGATTTCTGCCGCCGATAACCCCCTCCATTTCCGAGTAATCTCCCCTGCCCGTGTCTTCCTCTGTCTTTATCACACGCCCTCCCTCTCTCAGGAGCGCTCCTTCTCCCTCCGCCGCCTCCAGGCCTGGAATACATTATCTCTGCGAGGGCGCCTCCCAACTGCATCCCGGGCGTCCATTCCCTGGTCCCCATCCAGCATCCAGCGGGGAGTGGCTCTTAGACGTACCCTTCGCCAGCACTTCTCGCGCTGCAGATTTTCATTACGGGGAGACCGACCTCAGTAGGGCGAGCCCACCCGATTAATTCCGGTTCCCTCCTTCCCAGATGTCACCACGGCCCCGTCCATTGCCCAGCCCTACCACCCTCGTCCCATTCGTCTTCATCACTCGACCCCTCCCTCCAGCACCCGCGCTAATCGCCGCCGTCTTTGGGTGACTCCGCCCGCTGCCCCAATTGCTCGGATCTCCATTTTCCCTCTTCCTCTTCCTTTACATTAATCAGTCCCTCCTTTCTTTTCTTATTCTTCTTAGAATTCCCATCGCTCGAGTTTTCTCGTCGGTGTTATCTTACGTCTTATCGCGGTTACCCAAGTTGAATTATCGTCAGACCCTGGGTTCTGCCCTGCGACTGACAGGGTACATTCGGTTAACTTTGAGTGCATATACCTTTCTGCAATTTTAATGGAACATACGGCGAACATGCATTTGAGACAATAGGAGAAAATTTGGTGGAATATTTGCATGTTATTATTTAGTTATCTACCGGCTAGGGTAGGTTTTGGATGGACACACCTACCAAATAAATATTTTATTACTCCTAACAAAACACAAAATCCAGCATCCTACTCTACATCAGGTCCCTCTTTATCTCTGAATACTTTCTTCCTCCCTTCATCCCGTCCAACATCCCTATCCTGTTCCTTCCCTTTCCTCGTTTGCCTAACATTCTCCCCTCTAACGTCTTCAACATCCCACTGCCGATCAATACGCCCTTCTTTCATTTTTCCTGCCTTTTTAGGATTTCTCCCAGCAAACCCCTCTCCTCACCCATCATACCAAGTACTTCCTCATTTGTTTTCTTCTTTTGTCCATTTCACTTCTCCATTCCTCTCCACACCCACATTTCAAAATCCTCCAGTCTACGTCTATCCTCCTGCTTCAATGACCACGTTTCCGAGCCGTACATAGCTACGCTCCATATCAAAGTTTTTACGAGTCTTTTCTTAATATCCTTGCTCTACGTCCCTGTCATCAACTCCCTCCCATCAACAACACCTAGAATGAAATGATTTCTGCATGTATGTATACGCCTAGAATGAAAGGATTTTTGCATAAATGTAGTATACGCCACTGTGGGGAAGGGGTTTGCATTCATGAGTTGAGATGACCTAACATCCCCAGTCACACGCCCTTGCGGTGGCTTGCGGGATATTATGTAGTTGTAGATGTAGCATTGACTTGCTCAATTGTATAAGAATGACAGATAGATTGAAGTTTTTAAAATTAAAACACTGCTATACAAGCTGACCTCGTTGCTTTATTACCGCGATCGGACTATATTCCTTTCTCACTCGGAAGAAAAGTGTTCAATAACCTTTTTAATACCTTTAGAAAACTAGAAATATTGATTAAATACCGTTTTTTCGTAGGTCTCAATTAAGATGAAGAAAGAAATTGAAAGGAAACGGCAGAGGAGTATTCGGACCGTTGAGCGTTAAGTAGAAAAGCCTTCTCACGGCGTGTCATGTCCATTCATAAACAGCCTATATCGGTCGCATCTGTCCTTGCCACAGAGAGAGTACACCTCTTCTGTCTCCTCTCGTTTGAATGAAATCGGAATAGGCCACATCGTTCTCACTTCAACGAAAATTGCACGCGCCTAAAAGAATGCGTAAAAATAATATATACTTTTTGAGGTGTATTTAGTTTAAATAATGGTGACATATATTGCAATAACCATTCAAATAGATTCAAAAGTAAAATAATATTCATTGATTTCCGTCATCAAGTATTAAAATATTTTTAAGGAAGAATGAAAAAAAATTATCTGAGAATATTTATTACACAACTAACTGAACCAGTGCAAAATTTTTGCGCAAATATTAACCCTACATACATAAGGCATAAGATATTTTAGAATGCCCTTACTCTCGCTTTTCCATACAGTTCCACATAACGGGTTTGACGTTGGCCTACATTTTTCAATTTCCTGATGAATATAACTTGGCATTAAAACTTGCAGATCTACGACATAGAGACTGCTACCATGTATATTTCCGAGGTTTGGAAATGAGCGTAAATATGCTGTAATTTTAAATTGCAAAATGAAGCGAAATAAAATTCTTTTGCTTCTCTACGTTTTTTCTCTTGCCATTTTTACATTCCGCATGTGATTAAGCGCAAAAAGTTTTAACTGGTCAATCGGGAATGGTACAATTAATTCAAGTCGCAATACTCCCACGAAACACCCCAGCGAAATAAAAAAAAATACGTTAACAACATTTGTTGGCAAAGTTTACTTCAGGAAGCCAGGGACCTTTTTTGTAAAGGAATACTTAATCGAGTTCACTCTAATTGAGTGAGTTACACAGGTTGAACTATTGAATTTGTCTTCTTACAAAGATAAATAGTACGAGAACAGTTATAAAGGCTCTCGGACGGTCAGCGCTATCGTAACGAGTATTAATAGGTAATCCTTTGTAAGTAAAGACGTAACGCCTCGCGGCTCTGGGAAGAGATATGTAGTGCGGACGCCTCTCTGTTGTTCGGCTGTCTCTCGTATCATACTATTCACATGATGAAGTGGAAATACAACTGGGTTGATAAAAGCAACATCATTTCTTTCCATACGCATTTTATTTCTCGCTAAGTGTTCTTAAATATTTACGTTACTCTTGATGACATTTGGGTTGGTAAAATATTTCTTATGATCATTCAAAAGAAGAGAAAAAATAATGCGTGAATCGAAGGCCTCCATAAAAAGTCGTATGTCACAGGAGCGCTTGAAAAAAGAATGAAAATTAAGATATATCATGTTTCAACGTTAATTGCACATTTATAAAAACACATTTATCGCATAGTATACAAAATATAAGAATAAGGTTGATCGAAATGTAAGTCGTGAAATACGACAAGGCAAATAATCTCGGTTCTCTCATACGTACTTAAATGAATGGAAGAAATAAGCGGCGGTAAATTTTTAGGCTTCACTCTGAAAAATCGCAAACGGAAATCAAAGAAAAAACTTTCGAAACCTTCGGGCTCCACCGAACTTTCTTCTCGAAATCGATTCGAGTGGCAGTAATTACGAGGAAGAATATATATTTCGTTCGACCTCCGTCGAACTTGTGGGTACACAATACAATTGACCGTCCATCAAAGATGAAACCGCTTCAGTGAGGAGATGGAGGAAGGAAGGATTTGTAATTAGAATATTGGCAAGCAATATTTAAAAGGTTTCTGCGACCATTTTATGCTAGGCACCCCAATTGTCCTTCGTACTTCCCTCTGTCATTTACGATTCCTATTCATTGGCTATAGGTTCGCCATTACTTTCGAAATTCACTCAAGCATATTCTATATAATCTCAACAAAAAGTAGGTTTGCGTTTTCTATTCCGAATCAATAATCAATGGAAGATGAAGACAATTAATTCTCCCGACACAAAACAATGCACTAGGCATTTATTTATGCATGTTTCGAGAGATTCACGTTCGGAAATTGGACCCGATACTCCGGATTAGAAGTCGTGTTAGCTATCAATTGCCCGCGTTAGAGGATGCCACTGCTTTTAATTTTACCCTCGGAGATTGGGACCAGTGGCATAAACCGACGCTGACTGTGGATCTCTTTTGCCGGGGGAAGCCAAGGGCAGCGGGAGAAGGAGAAATCCGGTCAGGGGTGGGAGGATGGAAAGAGAGGAGCGGAAGACAATCGGAAATGACTTGAGGGAAGGCATAAGGGGAAGAAGAGAAGAAAATCTCACTGCCTCAGACACAGAACGTCGGATGTTTTCTTTTTGGTGAATATTACCTTTTACTTGTTTTCCGAAGATAATTTCATTCTTAATAACTCAGTTAACTGATCACAAAAATAAGCTATTTTTCAAAGGT
Organism: Hetaerina americana; assembly: GCF_022747635.1. Lineage (NCBI taxonomy): Eukaryota > Metazoa > Arthropoda > Insecta > Odonata > Calopterygidae > Hetaerina > Hetaerina americana. The sequence goes on along the minus strand of NW_027287150.1, from coordinate 675,179 downwards.
GTTGACAAAGCGATTACAAAAGGACCCAAGTGTAGATGTTTATTTGTTTATTCAGTATTATCCATACTATAAAGAAAGACTCGTACTTTTCCACAGATTTTATTATACTATAATAAAATCTGTGGAAAAGTACGAGTCTTTCTTTATAGTATGGATATTAAATACTTCCACGAAGTGAAGCCTGAAACAATTGAATATATTCGGTATTAGTCCGAAAACAGCACATTTTGGCCTTTACCTCGAACTATTAACAACGATAACAATGGCCATCTTTACAAACACCCAAAGCCCTAGGTGGAGGAGAACTCACCCAGGCGGGAATCGAACCCGGTACCCTTAGAATGGCAGAAGAGGACGTTACCCCGCCGCCACCGGGGTCGGGGTTGGGATTTACAACCCCAAGAGTTTTACATCACTTTAACGGAATAACTAATTAACGTAGAGAAGAATACCTCGTTTTTTTCGCCTCTTACTCGTCAAACGCCTCGCCAAACGTCTAGCTTGCACGTTATTTGATAAATTTTTACGGCATCTTAAGATCGCCACACGCCCTTGGGGCGGCTTGCGGTGTATTAGGTATAAATACAGTAAGTGTACTTAAATGCATTCGGACACGGCGCCCAAACACTGCTCGTAGCTGGAAGCTGTGACTCTCGGGGTGATTAATGAAATGACTCCGAATCTGATTTTCGACCCCGCCCTCGCAGCTTGTCAACCACCTTCCGTCGCTCTGGAATTATGCCTGGAAACATCCTTCCAACCCGTGTCAAGCCTTTTCCGCATGCTCTTTCAGCGGTGTTAGGGACCAGCTATCAAGAGCATTATGATTCTAATTGTCTTCCTGTTTATACGATTTATGCAATGGTTAACCGAGAGAAATGATTGCTGTGAAAGCAGATTCATAATAGGATTCATAATGGTTATGGCTACATTAATTCTGACATTAATTGTGTTGACAGAGAAAATTTCGAAAGGCTCCGTCGGTACAAAGTAGTGAAATAACAAGAAGCACTTGAGAAGGATGTAAAGAAGTATATATGGCGTTCCTTTCAAGTGCTCTCTACATATGTCAAAAAAATAGAAAATCCCGGAGAAAACTCTCCATAATTCCAAATTTTTCTCATGTTTTTTTCACTGGAGGTTAGGTAGATGTGAAAGGATGAATATCTTGCAAAACTATGGAATAAATCTGTGCCAGGGAGAAATTCATTTTGGTTATTTGCTGATTGATTACCTTCGGTCATAATGTTACACTTTTCTTAGAGAAAATTCGGAGAATTTGATTTTTTTGAGTTCTCGGAGGCGTATTGCCCTAGTTTACTCCAGGATAAGTCCAATTCAATAACTTTTCCCATTACTGTTTTTTTATTCATAGGCATTAATTTTCAATTATATTGATTAATAGGTTATGGTACTCTTTCCCAAATACAATAGCGTCATTTAAACTATTTTAGAACTAAACAATCTAAATTTGCGTCATACGATGTAGCCCCACTATGAGGGCGTTTGACATTTTATCATGAGTATCATCTTGAATTGTTCTGCTGTGTTTTCAGTTCTCTCATGGTTGACCTCTGCCCTAAGCCATTCTCTTGATTTCTTTGTGCTTTCTAAAAATCTTAATCATGTCAGACACCAAATATCCCTTTCTTCCGCCGCGTCCTCTCTTCCCCCTCTATCATTCTCACCAACACAGTCTTCAACAGGCACCCCTTCCTCATACAATGCCATAAACAGTTTATCTTTCTTGCGTTATTTTCTCTACCAATTGTTTCTCCACCCCAATTCTTTGTGGCATCTACTCATCCATCACTCTATTCTCCCATCTAATTCCTTCAATCCTCTTACTGATCCACATTTCGAAGGCCTATATTCTATTCACCTCACCTTTTCGCAAAGTCCATGTCTCTGCTATCTAAAATATCAAATATGCTCCATGTAACAACATTATGCCATCTCTTCCTCAGTTCTTTTTCCAAAGATCCACACAGCAGTTACTTTTTCTTATTAAATCCCTATTATCTTATACCTATTATTGTTTTGATTTGCTCGGAATAGGACATGCATTCAGTGATGACACTCCCCAGAAGTCAAGCGCTCTGGACTGGGTCTTTAATGGGCCCTAATATTGTATAAACGTGAACCCCTTGCAAAAGAAAGGTCAGCTGACACCACTAGACCAAAAGAGTCGTTAGAAATGTTTTTACTTGCGGTCGCGAATTCTAACAAAGAAGATTGAGTATTTAAGAGGTGTTAATATCTCTTAAAAATAGATTTTCATTGTGGTATCCATACAAGAAACTTGAAAAATTATATTACCCATAAGCTAAATAAGATGATGACGTAACATATTTCACTCAGATCAGTGGTTTGCAAGTGGCAGTGTCTTTATCAATAATTGTTACCGGCGCATGAATAAGCTACATGGTAGCAAACGCGTGGAATGAATATCTTCATCGAACTAATTGAAAATACAATATTACTGAGATAATAATTTATACTCGTTACCCTCACTTTATCGCGGATATATCCTCCAATAGAACTCACAAGTGTCTTCCGCAATCCTAAGATTCCAGTACCGTTCCAAAGTCTAACGTTTTCGTGTACTTCTTGCAGGTTTCTCAACATAATTTCTCCGGGATTCTCATCATCGGTGCATCTCATTAACATTATTCACAAATGCAGCTAATCTCCATGAAATTTATACGATTTTTAATTTTAAATAAAAATATCCTATACATGTGCTACACATTTCGGGTGTGGTCCAAACTGCAAAATAACAAATCTGGCTCTTCCTATTTTTCCAATTAAATACCGCTGGTATCCTAAATGATGTCGAAATAATTCAATGTGGATCATTAAAGGCACGCGCAAACGTAGTTTTTCATTTTAGATTGTTCATAGGAATCTAGCAAATCATTAAGAATTATTGGCAGCGGGTTCAAGGTGAGATACAAAAATTGTAAAAATTTCAATGAAAATCGATGATAGTTCTTCGCATTCAACAAGTATTCTTACTTAAAAGTATCACAAAACGATGTTAAAAATCAAGGAACGAGTTGCCTGTGCGGAAAACACTTTATGTTGTAATAATGATCGGAGCACTTTCACAGGAAGAATTACTTCCCCTCCAAGAAAGGACCTCATTCCCTTTAATCTGGAAGATTCGCGGAGGACCTTCTGACGCACATCAGGGTAGTTATCCGGAGATTGGGAAGATTTGTAATGAATCGCGTGGGTGAGAGACAATTCTAAACAAAACGTATGCATCTACATCTTCATAATACCCCGCAAGCCGCCACAAGGGTGTGTGGCGGGAGGTGTTGGGTCACCACCTGTAAAAGAGAACAAAACCACATGCGAAATCAACAACATAATGCAAACCTATTCCCACAGTGACGTATACATTCATGCAAAAGTCCTTTCAACTGACAAGAATGCAAATACATGTATTGTCAACTGACAAAAACAATCGCACCTCAGGATGCAGTAGGAAATGTGACCCAACGCTGCAGAACTCCGATCAGTCTTTCTCGGGTGGCGTTTCGATTCCCCAGTCCGAACCGCCCCACGCCGCTTCGCTCTGCGCCCTCTCCAACCTCAGTCACTGCGTCCCCATATCACTGTTCCTCCCTCCACACTTCTACAGCTCCTAGAACACCTTCCATTCACTTGTAAGTGAATAAGAGAAAATTAGAAGGACGTAAAACATAAAAGCTATCTGGTGGTGAGAGGATATTAACACTCAATTGACATGAATGGTTAGCTGAGTAAACTAGTTCGAGTATTAATGTTATATATGTATATTTGGATTGATCTGCACCTATATCTAGACGGTACCGCGCAAGGATGTGTACCAAGGGGCGGCAGGTCACCGGCCACTCTACATACATACACTCTTTTTCCTCATGCACCTGGCACCCCGCGATCCACCTAAACCGCGTGGAAAGGGGGCGACCGAACACCGTTCATGCAACATGCCTACATATATTACCAGGATTACATGGTTAGCAGTTATGCTTACACTAAGAGGACAAGGAAATACGTTAAAAGAGGGTAGGCAATTCAGACAATTATTACCGGTTAGTATTCTACGCGTTCCTGACGGACAATTCGCAAATATAATAGACTTTGTATATTATTATTATTATTATTAAAAATACACATGTGCTAATAGACATTGTCAGGTGGCACACAAGTCCCAAATAATTGCAAAAGATAATACATAAAACCAGACTTCAAAACACAAATCTCTTTAACAAAACAAGCGAATCCCCATCCCATTTACAACCATTAATCAGCAAGAAAAAAAAGATAAATTAAAAAAATTAAGCTATTACATATAATATAATACACCACACATCAATCAAATTATTACATTTATGCCTTACATCTATTCTTAAAAAGTATACACTCTGTTAGGAAAGGGCTCGAATATTTTTGCAGGTAAGGTGTTCCACTCAACAATTGTTCTACTTAGAAAAGAAAATGTTTTTTTACTACGCCCCTCTTGGCACAAGGGCGCACGGCGGGGGGTGTTAAGACGCAACACTTGGCGTGTTTTTTAGGGGGAATTAAATCTTGTAAACTTATGTTTTTGACAGTTTGTGCCTATTATTTTCTCAGGTGTTCCCCCTTTTAGTGTTGCGAATATTACGCGGAAGATAGAAATCAGATTGACAATCTAATTATCTAATTTTTTGGCAATTATCAGCCTTGCCCATGTAGTTAGGGGGCGTCAATATATGCCCAATGACCGATGGTAGTATATGTATTTGCATTCGTGTAAAATGAAACGATTTTTGCATGAATGTACACGCCACTTTGGGTATTGGTTTGCATGTATGTGTTATTTTTGCATGTGGTTTTGTTCTCTTTTACGGGTGGTAAACTATCACCCCCCGCCACACGCCTTTTCGGCGGTTTGCGGGGTAGTATGTAAATGTAGATGCTAAACCACACGCTTTATATCTTTGTAATAAGTTTAATATATCCATGAGCCTTCTCATATCTAAAGGTTTCATGCCATCCAAACCCTGATTTGTGTATTCTGTACCGGAGTTTTATTTTGTTGTTTTTTCCCGTTTTGTTTGCATTTGGAAATCATTTATTTCGTCATCATAGAGACTACACGTTGGCTGTTTGAGTTTTTGAATTTGAGCTTCATCATCTCTCTAGAGCATTTCCATTGCTTGAGACATGTTTTCTCTGCTGCCAACACCGTCAAGGTTTCGTGTCCGTGGAGACAAATGCCCAATCCTCATGCATGTCCTAATCAAGTGATTTGTAGTTTATGATTCTTAGCTGAGGAGGGTTTCCTTCTTCTCATCTGACTTCTAAGTTGCTCTTTTTCTGTCATGCCATCCTAGGAAAACAAACCACTCAATAGAAAACCTTTTTCGCAACTGCTGGATTCAGATTTTTATTTATTATTTTTCTCATTTCGTTTCAGAACGTTGTTTTAGTATTTATTCTCCTCATAGTTTGGTTAGTATTCCCCTCATCAGCTAATATCTCTTTAAGAAATCTTTGTAAATAAATATACGTGTATATGTTTATATTTTTATTATAATATAATTGCCACTCCGGTAATATATTTACTATTGGATGTTATTACGTATTCTTCTTTAGTAGTACATAATTACCTTAAGTGCCGAAATACATGCCCCAAGTTTGGGGACAATTCAAGTAAAGTTCATCACCAATCTTTTCTTTAATTATATACTAAAAGAAAAGTGGCTTCTTTCCCTTCTTTCCTCTTTTTAAATACGTACTTTCTTTACCACAAAAATTATTTTTCAATTCCTTTGCAAAATATTACCAAAAAATAAAAACAACCCTTACTGGTGTTGTACCCCAACGATCTTGATCACTGTGCTTCCTTCTGTCTCGGGAATTATGGCAATAAAATATGAATCGGTGACAGCTGACTGTGAAACTGCATATTCGCAATAAGACTTCATACCCCAAGGCAAACACCGCTTCATTGTTAAATATAAAAGTTGATATAAACAAATGCAAAATTTGAATGGGCCGATGTTGCACCGGAGAGAACACATTTAGCCATTACCCGTTTTGGGATACTCTCTTATTTATACTAAGGTCATCTTCTTTGACATTTGTATTTCAGTGATTTTAGGAGGAATATAACTTTTAGTTGTGGCATACGCAGCCTGTGTCCATATTTAAAGTTTCCTTGGAACGATCGACTAACAATTAATAACAATGTCTTTTGAAATGGAGATACTCCAATCAAAATTAAGAATTTTCTGAAGGAGTCTCGCTTTACGTTCGCTGTGCCTGTGTCATCCATCTTGAAATTATTAAAGTTTCCATTCATCATTGAATTAAAGCTTGGATGTATATTTTGTTAGGCAAGAGTAAATTTTAATGCATGCTTATAACGTATTTTAAAGTCGCCCGAATCTAACAGGATTCTCAATGCATTCTGCTATTTCTCATTCGTCAAAGTTTTAGTGTACTATTCCCTCAAATCGTAAGGGGATCTCGCGTAGGAGGTTACTGCGGCCAAAACAAATACACATATACAGCTGTAAGTCTTTTCTTGGAATAAAAGCTACGGCGAAGAAAGAAGAAAGAGAATATCAATGGGTGAAAAAGATTTTGAAAAGGGGGAAAAGACTCAAATGGCCGCAAATAAAATTCCAATGCAACTGAGAAAAAGATTTGCAAAACTGTTTTCTTTGAAGTGCGGTGCTTTAAAGCTTCGAAACATGGACGGTTAAAAAGAAAGGAGAAAAATGCTGTCAAATTTTTTAAATACTGTTGTGTGGTAGAATAATGAAGAGGACTCATAGACTGAGGAATGAAAAAGTGCTGACGAGAATAGGAGAGAGAGGAAAATTGCCGGGGGAAATCAAAAAGAGAAAAATAACTTGAGTGGGGCATACATTACGCGCCGAAGTTTCTTGCTGAGAGGATCCATAGTGGGGAAATTTGATGGAGAGAGAGGAAGGAGAGGAGGAAGGATTGGAATAATTAATGGAGTACGAAATGCCACAAGTTACCGGCAAGTGAAAGAAGATGCTGAGTGCGATGGAGAGCATCATCTAGTTGAAATCTGTAGGAGGACAGTTCCCCTTTAAAAAACTGAAGTGTTTGCGATTCATAACTTCCTATTAGGGAAAGATCACCACGATGGACTTCTTCCGAAATATCTGCAAGCATATATGGCTAAAATGCTACAAATGATAGCTGCGTTTTACACAAGCTAATAACCATAACCACAGTAATCAACCCGAAGGTAGGTTTGGTAGGTGATGATAGAGTTCACCCAGTGCTAAACCCTATACTGAAATTCACACATCAGGGTAGGAGGGCCAGATTATTTCCCTTTGCCGGTTATGGTAACCCAGGAAGATCTGGTACCCGAAAAATCACATAGCTTGGGTGGAGGTGCCCAGAGACTTACCCGGGAATCGAACCGGGGACCCTACGGTCAGTAGTCCAACACTACTTCTGAACTACCGCGACCCACACACAAACAAATAAGGGATCCTTTTTTGTAACAAGAACGATCCAGATTAGAAATTTGAGAACTTTTAGAAACATACACGCACGAGATACTTAAAAATTGAGTGTAACTTTATTTCTGGAAAGCATTAAACTTTCACTGTTTATCGGCAAATTAAAATACTCGGTCAAAACAAGCGAAATGCATTCTGGGAATGACGAATGTCGAAGTCCTTGTTTTCCGGTGCAAAAATTGTGGACATTAGAGAGAGAGAGGATTATACGCGACAGGAAGTTATATAGAATGAAGTATGCGTGCATATAGTACAAATCATGCCTTTCCCCAGCATGAAAGCTGTATAAAACTGCAGTTAACTGAATAATTGATTCATGGCATTCCAAAATTTTCCGTTTTAACTTCATGTACTTCATTTCATCCCCTGCCACACTCCCTAGCGGTTACTTGCAGGGTACTAAAATGAAATGATAAAAATAATTATAAAAAACTTCATATTCGCAATGAAATGATGTATGTAGGTATGAAATATTTTGTCCTTTAACAATTGAAGTCACTATACTACTTGTATTTGATAATTTCCTATTTGTTCAATATCCATCTATCTGTATACTCAGAATTATTCGTCGGCACATGAAATATCGAAATGTAATTTTATTGCTTTTTTCTTTCTGTAGAAAGTCTATGTGCTTTACTCTCTTTAATTGAATTTAAGGCATAATGAGAGCCTAATATATCCTTCCAAACGTTTCGTATTCTAAATTGTTGTTACGAGTCAGTAAATACCAGTAATATCTACTAATAAAGCTAACTCCATTATTTTCTTCATTGAAAGGTATTCAAACAAGTTAAATAGTTGAAAAAGCCTTTCTTCCTACAAATTTCTTTTTGAACTGCTAACGTTATTAAAAAATAAATCTTCTAGATTTTCCGTTTTTTACGTATTTCAGCCACAAAGCCAAGCAGTACTTGAAAAGCGCTGAAATGATAGGGAGCCTGTATTTTGGCCGACGCATTTATTGTCTCGAGTGCATGCTAAAGGAATCACAACACTTCTATTCTGCAGTCCGTAATATGAACTTTGCATGTTCCACATACTGTTATATTCCAGGAGGTTTCAGGCCAAAGACTTACTAGATGCCATGGGAATTCTCTGTATATTAACTTGTCCCCTTCCTTCCACTAAGACACTTCAAGTTCTTCCTTATCAATATATATATTAATATATATATATATATACAAATATTGTATATATATTAATGTATATATATACAAATATTGTATATATATATATATATATATATATATATATATATATATATATCACAATAGAACACAAAATAAAACATGTAACACAAAGAGGACCCTCACATTGTAGATTTTTTGAGCCCTCGGCCTTCTCCGAGGCCTTCATCAAGTAAGACTATATATATATATGCATATATATTATATATATAATATATATATATACATTAACATGTATATATACATGTAGAGTATAGACTCGCGACCTTTGGGTAATATATTACTCTGAGGTTGTATCCTGTGATCGGTGTCTTGGAAAAGAAAATCCAGTTAGTAAAGCATGTAATGCCAAGCCGTTGAGGGGGAAAGTTACATCGGGGATATGAGGGTAAAATAACAGAGGAAACGCGCTTAGTTTCAGGCGACCGGGTGCGGAGGGTGGAAGAGGGAAAGGGGAAGAGGAGGACACGCGTTGCCTCTGTAGGAGTTGGAAGTGAGGTGGAACTTCCAGCCAACGCCTCCCCTAATTATCACTACTTTCCCTCCTCCCCTATGTTCCCTTCACCTCTCTGCACCAGCGGTCGTTCTTCCTCCCCGAGTAATACCTAGAAATATTTCACTTATGGGTTACCCGTTTTTGCCCCAACATAATCTCATCACCAGTTATTGTTCAGCTGAAATGTCGTCTCACTTCTTTCTCGCAGTGATTTTGATGCAAAAGACGCACTAGCGACGGTAAAGTTATTGCTCTTATGCGTGAATATACCCATGATTGTATATGATACCAGAATGAAAAAGTTTAAATTCAAGTACCGGATATCGTTGTGTGATTAGAAAAAGTGTCGTGTTTAAATTAATGTCCTTAATTGTAAATTCAGTTATTTCCACCCACGTGTAAAGCACCTCTGGAGTAAAAATAGCAATGTACGTTTGTCTTTCCACTACATTTTTATTAGTTTCTAATTCCACTATTTTCGATGTCGTCCTCAGGTACCTGAGTATGACGCCAGTGCGTTGTAACTAGTTGTACCGAATAAAAAATTTGTGGAAAGATACATTGGTACTTTGGCTTAAGTGATAATAAATTTCCACCAATTTAAGTCTGAAAACATCGAATAAATGAGTGAACCACCTGATTAAACGAGGGAATTTCATGTACCAACAATAAGATCATTGTCATATTTTTTCATTGTAATTTTTTTAATATACTAATCTGAAAAAAATATTTTCGCAATATTTGAGCTCTGCACATTACTTTATTTTCATTAACCTGCAAATAATGGCTTATTTAACAGTCACGTAAGTCTGGATAGTTTTCTCATATTTTACTTTTTCATATTTCATCCATTTAGATTGATCAACTAAAGAAACGGCCCGAAGTAAATCTAGTGACTTAATACGAGCACTGATCTATGGTTGTAAGCCCACACTGCTCGTCACAGAATTGCCAAATGCTGCATGCACCCGGTGCACGAATGATCATTCAAGTATACAGCCATTTTGGCCACTGTTACGTGAACAGGAGTGGTACCTTTGGTGCCACTCCTGTTCACGTAGGAGTGGTGGATCATACGAGTGTGTTCTCTCAGATGGTGGGTGATTCTTGCTTCCGTCTGCACCAGTTGGGCGCTCGGTTGCCGGCATTTGCAATTCCAGCATTACCCCTGAATTAGTTGCCGGTACAGCCGCTAGATGCCGCAAAAGAGGAGACCGCGACTCATTTAAATAATACAATCAGTCTAATTTTTTAGGACATAAGCATTTAGTATTGCTACTTCTTCACATAATGAGGTTTTTGATTTTGCTTTAATTTCAAACGCTTGAAAAATGTCCATTTAAAATATTAAATATAAAATCAGTTTAATGATAAACAGTACAGCAATGAAAATAGTCCGCGGCATATATTTATCCTATTCGACTAGCTTTTGCTTCATCTAGAATTCAATAGTAATTAATAACTTAACCAATGTCCTGCGTTAATTGATGATAGTTCAATTATATGATTGAAGTACTATTGATGACTAATGACATCAATAGTCTCCCACTGCCAAGGATAGAATAATGGCGCCGGTTTTTGGGGCTAGGTAATTTTTTTAGATTAAATAGCAGGGAAGGCATTGGAGTTGAGTGCAATGCAGGTTTTATTCATTTTGATGATATATCTTATTGTGAGAAATACACAGCACATAAAATTTGCACAGATTTATATGCAATATACAACGCGTTTCAGTTCATCGAACCATCTTCAGGTACAAGACAACATTCAAATTGTGAATACATCATATTTATACTTGTTTGAGGAAGAGGGGGGAAGGAAAGAATGTGGAGTAAGGTTGGCGGGTAGAAAGCGCGGAAATACGGAAAACCCAAAGAAACTAAAGAAATAGAGAGGTAAAAGGAGGGGGGGGGGAAACGTTAAATAGGTATAATTATGATGCGTTCACAATATGAATCTTGTCTTGTACCTGAAGGTGGCTCGATGAATTGAAACGCGCTGTACGTTACAAATAAACCTGTGGAAAAATGCAAAATTGTTGTCTCATTATAACTGACCTCCACTACATCTCACTTGAATTTGTTGAATATGTCTTATTCTTCATTCATCATGCACAATAGAACATTTGAATACAAAAGACATTTACAGAAAATTGTCTTAAGACAAATTTGGCTAATTCTTGTCTTAGAGTAATTTCCCGCATGTTTTAAAACTTAATACGACTATTTATTTATTTTTCTGGTATTTTATAGAATTGGTAGGTTAGTAGAAAATTTTATGATTATTCTTAATGGTCCATCAATGGAAACAAACTATTTATCCGCAAGGGTCACAGGAAAAGGTACTGATCCAACTATTCTTAATTGTGAACATTAATTGGTTAAATTCAAGATCAGCTATCCAACCATCGAAGATTTAGTTCAGTATCTGAAATGTGATCATAGTGGTGATGAAAAAAAATCAACTATTTCCGAAATTTTTGCAAACCCCACTTACAGTCTCGGTTCAAGATTAAAGCTTATGGTTGCACGACTTGTGAAATGTGTCTGAAACTCTTTTCGGAAGGCAAATCCATAACTAAATTGCATTTTATAAATTAAAAATTCGATCAAATTATTCTAAATAATAGCGTTTATTTACAGTATGTAATCCTCTTTGTTTTTGGTTAAAATAAAATATGCTGTGTATATTTGGGGATAAGGTTCGGGTGACATCTAATTAAAACTTTTCTTCAATAAATTTCAGTGTCCTTTTTTCAATCTTCCGCACGTGCACATGAATAGACACACACACCCATTAATGAATTTTAACCACGGGGGTCCATCCGGATTACATGCTAACAATAAAATAATAAATATTCATTGCCTTTTAGGTTTTAAATGGCGAATATGTTATTTTTTCCACGGTTATGTAACTGGGTAACATTTTGTGACAAGTTTCCTTGATTCCTAAGTTCTTTACCAAAAGCAATGGCAATATTAAAAAAACAATTTCATGCTAAATATTACGGTACGTGTCGTTTCTCAAAGTATGTAGCGTTTTGATATCAACTCATAATAGAGTCATAATCTGTAATTGTACTTACCGACTGCAGGTTTTCCGGTCGCTAGCTGTGAAGCGTTGATTTTGAATTCTAAGTATTAGAGCGGCGGAGGAAATAAATCAAGTATACCAACCTAGAATCCGCCCGGCTTTGTACGCACACACATGCCGTTGGAACGCCCCCATCATAATTAATAATCACCCATCTCCCGTAATCCCTCAGACCAGTCCGCCTCTATCTTCAGTTCCCAAACACGCTTCCTGCCACAATCTCGGCTTTGGCCTCTTCTACAATTCCTCCCTCTTTCCCGAACACCGCTTCGACTGAAAACATTGCAGCATGTTGCTCTTTACGGCCTTTCCACCCTTGCGAATTTAATACAATACATGAGCATCCCCTACAACTCAAACACATTCCCTCAACCCTCTTCCTTCGCCACCTGTCCCCAAACCCCAAAAAGCCTTCTTTCCCTCTCAATTTCGTCTTTTTCGTCCCTTCCGTCATACTTTTGCACTCTTTCTAGGTTGCTGAATTAAACGAATATTTCGGTAAACTTTCGAGAATATATTCGCATTTAAACTCAGTAAATCCATAAAATTCTATCTGACATACATGGTTAACTTTTTTATATCAATATAGTACATTTTGAGGAGGCTTGTAAAATCTTAGAGATCAATACTACTCCGCTTTGTTGAAAGAGGTGAACGAGAATTGATTGACGCAATGTTTAGTCCACGACTTTTTCTGGGGAATTTCATATTATTCACTACCGAGAAGAGTTTAATGAACTGATGTTAAAGTTAAATGCCCGCCCAATATTTGTTTACCTTTCCGCTGATTTTTTCATAATTAATGGAATAATGAATTGTTATGAAATTCAAATTTTATTATTAAAAAATCATGAACTTTCTCATCTCATTTTATTTTAAATAATTCATCTCCGTTATAAACTCCGGTTCATCCCCTTCGGAGAAATCCATCTGCCGTTTCAGTGCTTTGACTAACGATCAATATATCATAGGCATGAATACACACCAGGCGATAGTTTTTTCTGGAAATTAATGCTGCCTTTACAGTTTTGGTAGCTTGTGCCTAATTATAATGTGAATCAAACCTTGGAGTTCAAAGTTGATAAAATATCAAATATATTCACCAAAACCACAGCTACACAGACATCAGTTTCTGAAAAAGCCTGCTAAATATCTCCCCGTATATTCCATTTTTTCATGAAAATGAGTTCTTAATAAGAGCCTTCGAAAATTTAGAAAATACTAAGTTTTTTAATTATGAGGTTTTCCTTCTTGAGTGAGTGGTAGAGTTTAATAAAGGATTTCCTCTTTAAATTCCTAAGAGTGTTTTCAATATTTCTAAAGTGACTTCGGTTTCTTACTATTATGATTTCTGATTGTTTGGGGAAAGAATGAGTACTTGTATCTGTCCTGGAATCTATCTCCCTTATTTTATCTTTGTGGTCTGATCTACCCAAGTAGTGTCATAGTTAATCTCGTTAGTTCTGAACCTTTCTAAAAGTATAAGCCTCGCTTGTTCTCTCCGCACTTCAAGTGGTTCCCAGCCTAAATCCCCTAAGAGACCTGTCACCCTTGTGTTCTTATCATAACAATTTTCAACGAATCTAGCAGATTTTCTCTGGAATTTATCTAATTATTTTTGCCAAATTTTCTCCCAAGGATCCCAAATACTTGCTGCATATTCCAAATGAAGTCTAACTAGAGCGAACTAAAACCTCTTTTTTAACTTTATCATTACATTTCCTTACCACCTGTCTTCATATATGAGGCAAGGTTAGCTATGACAGCTGAAGCTGGGGAAACAAAATGGGAAAAACTTGGCCTACGTTACTGAGCGAATTCATCTCTGTGAAATCAGGTGATATATTCTTATATTGTTGTAGATTTCTTACTGTATCGTACATAACAGGTGCTGGCGATGATCTCATCGTATATTTTAAAATAATCGAATGAAATGCGTTTGATAGGGTGTGCCAATAGTTGATATCTAATTAGTTCATGGTATTGCTGGGTGCTTTTTCAGTGTATTGTATATAATACTTGTATTGTATATAATACTTGTATTTTTCTGAATCCACTCCAGGTAACTTTATTTTATGACTCAAGCCAAATGAATATGCCTGCTAATGTTGATTATATTTTGAAATAATCATTTAAAATCAATTATTATCCTCTTTTGAAAAGTCATACAATCCAGCATAGACCCTTGAGGTAAGGGTTGCATTTAGTGATTAGCACGTTTTAGGAATTTGAAAAACGCCACTTACGGATAGGACTGCTGTATCTGTCCCTAACGTGTCCCTATGCATCAGTCGAAGTCTCAAAAGTAATATTACGAATTCTCGAAAATACAAGATAAATTGCATTAGTGAAATAAGCTGGACCCATGACGTCCCGCCTGATCAAATATTCAGTTCTTCTTGTAGTTGATAAGCACTTTTATTTCTCTAGTTACATTCCAACCATTTAACATCCCAAAGAAAACGAGAATTTATATGCCCTGAGCACCCTAGGAAGGGGAATTATATTAATTCTCATATCGCTCTGCTGATTAAAGAAATAGCGAAGAGGTACGCCAACGCTTCAATTTAGAAAATAAACTCCATGCTCGATGAAACATTTTTCTTATTTTCTATCAAGATGAATGAGTTTTGAGACGTCATCTTCACACTTTTTATCATTTCAGTTATTCATTCTGAGGAACTTCCCATTATGAAGCGGAAGTTCACTCGTAGTTGGTTATTAAGATATTCTTGGAATGTTTTCATTTTCTCTGGATTGTTTAGCATTTAACTGTCTAGCTTACATTTGAGACTCTAAGCCAAAAACATATACTTTATTGCAAATGCATCTAATTTTTTAAGGCTTCTTCAATGCAGGTAGTGTGTCACTTCTAAAATCAATTATGACAGTAAGTCGTTATATTTCCTCGGCCAGATTTACTATATATATATATATATATATATATATATATATATATATATATATATATATATATATATATATATATATGTATGTGTGTGTGTGTGTGTGTGTGTGTGTATATATATAGTATACATATTTATATTTATAAATATTTAATATTTGGACGGCACAATAGAGCATAAATAAAATCTTAGTAGAAGAAGGCCTCGGAGAAGTTCGAAAGATTAAACAATCTACAATGCGAGTGTCCTTTTAAGTGTTACTCTTTTATTTGTGTTCTTTTGGGCCGTCCTAATATAATACTTCTCGTGTGAATGTTTCTATTTCATCGATTTATATATATATATATATATATATATATATATATATATATATATATATATATATATATATATATATATATATATATATATATATATATATATTATATTTATATATATTTATATTCATATTTATACATACACATATAACCTTTCCAGTGCAATAATTTACTAATTTAAAATTCATTGAAACTTTAATTGGTTATTTCTGGACATTTATGAGCAGCTTGATGGCATAAAACGTGCGTCGCCATCTTTTTTTGAATTATGTAGATTACAATTGCAATTATCGCGAAGCTATTAATATTTTTCCAGACTTATTTTTTTTCTTCTTTTTTCATATACATTTCTAGACCGCTTAATTTTATAACACCCTAGTTCTTACAGGATTGTGACTCCAGATTGCAAAACTAATATTCAAAAATTTTCCTTCTCTGTTTGTTATTTGTCTGATCTTGTTTCTGTCAAAGGAAGAAAACTATAGCAAATTATTTTTTCTCTGTAGGTCCCATTACCCCCTGGCGAATATTTCCCTCCAGTTTTACTTGGAGCACGTCATTGGTGGACAGATAAGGCTGTCCCAAATAATTCCAAATTGCTCATTTAAATCAAGAGATTAGCGATGCAAAAGTTTTTATGTAACTTTTCCATCATTATTCCTGCGCACGTCTTATCCATTTCATACAGGTTTTCATTTCCTTCCGTTTTCGCTTGTCTCAACGTTTCCTTCTATCTCCCTTCTCCTCTTAGCTCTCTCTCTCTCTCCTTCTCTTTGTATTTATTTCATTCACTCCGAGGATACGCGCCGCCGCCGGGGTAAATAACGGGTTTCGGAATCGCTTCTCTTTTGTTTTCCGGCTGGCTGAGTGACGAGGCGAGAGGGTGGGAGAAGTGAGGAGCGTAGGGGTGGGTGGATGGGCTGGGCGGGGGTGGATGGGTGGGGCGGGGGTGGATGGGGAGGAGTCGGAAATAAATGGCGGAGTTCGAGTGGGTGGGCGTGGTACTTCATGTGCGGGGACTGGGATCCCTCGGAGGGTTAGATTAGGGGGAGTGTGGCGAAGGTCTTGCGACAAGGCGTGAGGGAGGGAGGCGGTCACCCTTGAGAGAGAACTCGGACGAATCCGTTCATTTTAGTTCCATTTTATACTTTTCTCCAGAAAGCGGAGAACGGTATTTAGGCATCCTTGAGGTTTCCATAGACCATCATGCAACACTTAACTTGATTTTATTTAAGTTTATGACCATTTAAAATTTTGGAAGGATTTTAATAATCTAACGTCGGCATGTTTCCCAGGTATTCGATATGCTGATCCGTTAGGTGCATGAAGATTGTTCCTATCAGGTTAATTTTCGTGAAATGGGAATACATATGCAAGTATATGGAGAGACTTGTCGGCAACGAAAGCATCAAATGATTTTACCTACAGATGTTGCTGCTATCTTTAGTTCAGCCACTACCAATGCATAGTATATACGTTTTATATCCTTGTTATATTGCCTTGTTTAAAAAAATACATTCACTCATTCTTCAGGCCATTAGGTAAAACAATTTTTTTCTAAAACTGTGTTAATAGACAGATAGAAATAGATAAAAATCCGTATCAATACATAAAATCTAATAATTTTATAAATACACTGATGCATGTAACTGTAGCGGATGACTTTACAAAGGAAGTCAGGAATGAGTATTGATTAATTGGTAAAAGAGACGGAAAGGGAAACTAACGAAGTTCTAGGAATGATGGAAAATGAGAAAGGGTTTTAGGCAGGGAAGATGAGAGAGGGTTTCGAGGCAGGGAAAGTGGATGCGGGGTATTTTGATTGGCAGTCGAATGCTGAAGACTGCGATGGAAGGGAGGAAGTTAGAGAAGCGAGATGGCGGCAGGAAAAGGATAGGGATGTTGGATGGAATGGTGGGAGGAAGGAAGTGGACGGAATTGAAGAACGGATTATTATAGTGCGGGGCGTCGGGAAGTGTCTTTTTACAATATATATGGTGTAAAATAAATAGCTTCTTTGTAATCCTAGCTACTGTGAAGTATAGCGATGATTTTTCTGTATCCTTCCAAAAATCGTCGTAACCTTCTCATTATATTTATTAGTATTAAATTTAATCTGAAATTAAAATTGCTCCGCAGAATTCAATCATTTGATTGACGATTATCATGTATGTTTTTCTGCATTTAACGTGATCAAACAGATAAGAGGAAATAACGGTCAATATTGAATGCGTTCGTTCTTTGATGAGTCTTTGAGTATTTACGCCTTTCAAAGTATATGTGCACCGAAATGTACAGCTTTCGTATCCAAAGGGCTCCAGTGGAAATATAAGGCCACTTAGATCCTACCTGCATCACCAAACACTTGTCATTGACATAGTCTTTCTCAAAGCGGCTTAGGCCCTTCGCTCCAACGTGGCTGACCTTTGTTCTTTATGTTTAACTCAGATTAGCGAAGCGAAACACTTGCGGTGGTCGATGATCACAGCGCTATTGAGGTCACGCAACACTTCTTTGTTACTCTGGCATCGTTTAAGTTCGACCTCTGGTGCTGTACGTAACACGTGGACGCCCTGTCGGGTCTTTTCTGAAGATACCTTGAAGGATCAAGAGATTGTTCAGCCAATATCATTGGACAGTTCTTTTGTTTTCAAAAATTGTTCAGCTATGTTTTAATTCATTAGTAGAAATGACTAATTCTAAGTCATGATATTTTGTTTTTTCATTCTCGTTTGCCTTCATTATTTTAATCTTTCACGGTCGTAAATGATTCGTCACTAGTTCACCTACGGAGTACTTTTTAAATTTTTTTCCAAACACTTCTAGCAAATTCTTCTCTTCCTCAAAAAGATGTATTGCTGCCTCCTCTGCTTATAACTCTTTCCAGCTTTCAGAACTTAATTCATAGGCTCGGATAGGTAAAATTCAAGTGATATTTTTCTCAGTCAAACTTATATGCTGTCAACAAATGCATACGATTGGATTTTTTCATGAGGTATCTCCTTAAGTTAATATAGTTTACTGAGAGAGCTTTATTAATTTTTCCTTTCCTAAAATCTCCAGTTCTGCAAGCATTCAAACTCATCATGGAGCATGGCATGTTGAATTGTGAAGTCTCGAGGGACTAAAGGCTAGTGAGGTTACATGTATACATATTAGTAATAGATGTTATTAAAATGAAATAATTTTTTTCTCATGAATACATTTGCTCTTTTATTAACTATACTTCACGGTTGATGAATCGCTTCCTTAGTACCGTTAGATCCCCGTTACATCATAGAATTGGTCAGAAACTTTTACACCCACGTTCTTGTCGTAGATGTATTCGATAAGTTCAAATAGGAAGGACCTCAGATAAATAACTAATGCGGCCAAGTTTTCAGTGAGAAATTTAAAGGATTCCTAGATAAGTTGCAAGTAAAAAATAGGTGGCGATAACTTAAAATAATCCTTAGCGCTCCAAGTGCAAAGTTTATAAATTTTCTGGCGACGTTTGCATCAAATTACGATTAGGAAGATTAGTTTGAATATCACTCTTGCATTTACGATAGCATTGAAATTTCATTCCCACCAAAATGAAATGCACTTATGTGCTAACAAGTACAACCTAAAATTATTAAGATTATTAATTTGCGAAGAAAAGTAATAAATGCTTTTACATCTACATACTTCATACTCCGCAAGGGCGTGTGGCGGGGGAAAAATGACATATGGACACCTATCCTTAAACTGTTTTTCAGATTGCTACAACAAATTTCAACACATTAAATGCGTGATTTTTTGGTGCATTGAAAGTGACGGCTGTGCATTACATGTTAAAAACAAGTGGTACCCAAATGAAATTATAGAGGAACGGTTCAGTGCCTCTCAAATCGTGACCTTTGACCTCCAAATAGTTGTTCATAAAACCATAAAATTAATTGTTATTAAATTTATTTTAGCCATTTCATTAAGTTTTATTAAGTAGGCTTAATATGTTTTAGACAATATCTCATAACAATTACGCTTTGGTATGTACTTAAAGAACCCTTTCTGAATGAAATTACTCCTTTTTCCTTTAACTATTGCCCAATTGTTTTCTCTCTCTAACACACTGGAATAACATCGTCCCTTCTACGATTCGGGTTTTAAGGGCGTCAGTACCTTTCTCAATCGTCTCATTACATTTTTCCTGCTTTCTTAAAACTTGCCATTTACATTCATAATAGAGGATGTGGAGCTATTGGCTGTTAAAGAAATAATCTCAAGGAAGAAAATCCTATAGCCAATAAAAATAATTAAGAAGAACTCCATTACCGGTATTTCGGTCACCAGGTGACCATCTACCGGGGAGCGAATCGAATGGGAACTTGAACTTGGAAGAAGACTATGCACCAGGCACTGTCCAAAGTCAAGTGGGTGTTCAGGTCGGGGGGTGAGGTATATATACCTGGAGGGGCAAGGGGGGAGGGACTAAGTGATGGTCGGTAGGTGGGGGGGAGTTTGTTGAGGTCACGTGGGAAGGAGTGGGGGAAGAGTGGTGGCTATTAGGAGGGGGCTGCCTATTTTTGAATTGACTAACGAAGTTAAAAAGTGAACTGTTGATGATGCCTGGTTCATTGTTCAGAAGTTTTTTCTTGTTTAAGTGAGTGTGTAAACTCTCACATGCATCGAGTTTACAGTGTTGTATCGGTTTTAATAATGTTAAGTCGTTTGGAGTGATGGAGTGTTCAGTTTCAAAAATGTGTTCGGCGACAGCTGATCTTTCGAAACGTCCGTTCTTAAAGTGTGCTATGTGTTCCTTAAATCTGATTTTGGGATTACGTTTCGTCTGTCCAATGTAGGAGAGTTGGCAGTGTGAACAAGTTATTTCGTAAATACCCGATTTGTCTAAATGTGGTGTTTTGTCTTTCGGGTTCCCTAAACACGTAAGAAGAGTGTTACGGTTAGAGTAAGTGACTTTGGTGCCAATTTGTGTTCAAGTTCCCATTTGATTGCTCTCCCCGTTGATGGTCACCTGGTGACCGAAATACCGGTATTGGAGTTCTTCTTAATTATTTTTATTGGCTATAGGATTTTCTTCCTTGAGATTAATTACATTCATTCTCAGCAATTAATAGTATTCCTTCCTTTTCCTTTAACTCTATCCACCCTCGTTTCCCCTCTTAACTCCATTTAGGCTATTCAATCCATCCTGCACGGTACCCCTGCAACATAAGTCTCCATTTAGCTCTATCCACTTCCCTATATTTAATTTAATTTGTTTTGAAAAATGTATTTTTATTACGTAAATGTAACCCCTCAATTAATCAATATGCATTTCCATTTGAATTTGTTTCAAAATATATGAAAAAGCAGCTGACACCCACTCTAATTACTGACTGTTCAAATTTACGCCCTCATAATATCCTATTTTTAAATTATCCCCTGACTGAATACTCATGGCTGTTATAACAATATAATAAAAACAATACTCTGATAGGCTGATGTGTGTTTCCCAATTTATATTATAACCCTGTGAATATCCCATTTAAATTACAAATAAGTCAAACATGTCTGGGTACTTTACAAAACTGACCCATCAAATGTTTATTCACCGCAAACTATTTAATCAGCCTTCCGCCTCATTCTTTGCTCATTCAACTCTCAGGCCATTCTCTAACAATTTCCCTCAAGTTTCCCTGTCAACTGTGCATTTCTATTCTAATTAGAGTTCAAGATTAAATATCTGGCTGAATTTGGAAGGATGTCGCTTTAGCGATGATGTGGAAAATGAATGATTACTCCCATTGAACTGCGGTAGAGGAGCTCTTACCAATAAAATCGAAGAGATTGATTGTAGAACATAGATTTAAGATGGCATTTTTTTCCACGAATGTTAAGGGAACAGAATAGCATTGTCCAACCGCGGTAGGGGTAAAAATATTCGGGTCAAAATTAGTCTGGTGTGTATTCAACCTCTGCCTCACACTCTGGCGGGGGTACCCTTCCTGGGTACTAAAGAGGATACTTTCTGGGCACGATTCTATTCCGGTTACTCAATGACCTATTTAGACTTTCTGTTACTCTCACTAAAAAGCAACTTACTCAGCATTTGGGAGGGATGCTGTCAAAATTATGCTGATATCGGATGAAGAAATTTCTGACGCTATAAGTAACTCTATTCGTGACTTTAAAATAAATTGAATCAAAATAAACGAGAACAGACCGTTATTTTAGTGAAGCACTTCTTAAGTTTCCAATCACGGTCAGTATTACATTTTTAATTCCCCTTGACCTTTGCAAACCGTTTCGTATCGAAATATTTATACCTACATGTTGTAATTAAAGGGAAAAGCAAGCGAGGAGAGCCGCGGGCGTGGAGGTCTGCACGCGGGGAAGGAGCGACACGGTTCACGGCCTTTTGCACGGCCTGCGCACTGCCCTGCCGCGTCGATTTTCTCACGGCTAAGCTTTAAAAAGAGAGTTTCACCATCCATCGGTAATCAACAACCTGTCGCTTGAGCGGGATCAATCCCCTGAAAACCCAATCCTAGCTGGGAACAAATCCCTTCTGAGTGGAGGAGTGTCGTAAAACAATAAACGTGGAGTTTCCCTCGCTTTCCCTCGGCCCCTCTGTTGCCGACGCCCCTTCGTCGAGAGAGAAAGGGGGATGGAAGGGCACCAGGCGAGGGAGTCATAAAAGGGGAGCAATTCAGGGACTGCGAAAAATTCTCTTCCGCTCCGTTTCTCATGCTTCAAATGAAGAGGAGGAGGAGGGGTGGGGAGGGTGGGCGTTTTTGAAGGTGGCGGGGACAAAATCTGCTAATAAGGATAAGTGCGGATGAGAAAGGAAAAGGAACCTCCGAAATCAGTTGGAATGTGTCCCGAGGGACTGTGTCCGGGTTAAAAGAACTGAGATCGGGGTCCATTATGAGGGCCCGGAGGAAATACTTAATTTTTAATAGTCCCATCGTCTGGGCCCAAATCGGAGGAGTGTACGTATATATATATATATATATATATATATATATATATATATATATATATATATATATATATATATATATATATATATATATATATATATATATATATATATATATATATATATATATATATATATATATATATATATATATATATATATATATATAAAGTGTGCGATTTAAAATGTGTGAGATCACTCTTAACAGGAAAACGAATTCATGTTCAAACGGCGTCCTTTGCATTAATCCCCGTTCATTCATGCACGCAAAAGTACACTCAGGTTCAGGTTAGTTATTACAGAAAGTTGGACACAGACTACAGCCTACTGTAGTCTGTGTCCAACTAAAACTTACCTTCAACAATAGAATTCTTTTCAAATTCTAGCCTGCACGTTATTGAATAAATTTCTTAATGCATACTAAGGTGCAATTATTTGTTAGATAATAGTACAAGTATACGTATCTGCAGGCACGTAGAATGAAAGAATTTTTGCATGAATGTATGAATGTATGCGCCACTGTGAGTATGGGTTTGCATGTATGTGCTGGTTTTGGCTGTGGTTTTGTTCACTTTTACGGGTGGTTACCTAACACCCCCCGCTACACGCCCTTGCGTTGGCTTAGGGGTATTATGTAGATGTACAATGCCAATAAAAATCGTCCGATAATTCCTTGGAAAAAAATAAAAAAAACATTTTTTATGTTTAATTTTTCTTTTATTTTTTAACATATAATAGAAAATATACATTTTGTTGTTATATGTCATTATAATGATAACGCACTTCCACTCTGCATCACACACTTGTCCAATAATGGCAAAAAATGAGCGAGCTATTCAGCCTAGACGAGAGAGCGTCGGAAAAAGGGCTTTATTTATATTCTCTTAAATTTTTCTAGTTTTCACCAAAATTTTTTCCCAGTCCCATTTTCTGTAGGCTTAAGATATGATTTTCCACCTTTTGTCTTGTGTCTATGATAGGAATTTGACAATTTTAAGCGTTAGCGAAGCCACAGATATTGCCAGTATTATAAAAATTTGTGAAAAAAAGTCAAGATTATTTTTACGGGTATCCATAGTTACCACAGAGCTACACTTGGATTCATATTGGCACCCCGTGGAAAGTGACTGTAATATCTCTGTTGGCACACATGTCCGGATATGCACAGACTCCCCCAGAGAGAAGGCAATTAATTTCCTTCTTTTGTCCACTTTCAATGCGCCTTGAAGATCTCCCGATTTGAGATTGGAAAATAAAATGGAATGTACCTTCTGAGATCGATATTTCTATTACACCCTCCGGCGGTGAACTTATATTGAGGAATTATGAAGTTTTGAAACCTTCCCATTTTTTAGGATGATATTAGATTGGACTAGTGTCCAACAGCTGTAGCGATTACTATTAGATTATTGCTTTCAATCTCTTGAGAAATATTATCCTCTTTCTTCCAGTGAAGACTCCCCTTGGCTTCAAATTTCATCTTGACATATTCAATACTCATATTCTTCAAGAGAACTTAAATTCGTGTGTGTTTTTAATGACACCATTTGCCACAAATTTATTTCTCCGATGTCACAAAACGTTTGCTTTAATGATGGAATGTAAAAGTTTAAAGGATATCATGTTAATGCTTGCTCGTCCTCATTGTGTAGACATAGCTGCTAAAGATGCAATACTTGTAATATATGTAGACATGTTGCATGATTGGTGTTCGGTCACCCCCTTTCCGCGAGGTTTTTGGTGGATCGCGGGGTGTCAGGTGCATGAGGAAATAGAACATATGTAGAATCGCCGGTGACCTACCACCCCCTGCCACTCGTTCCAGTGACTACTTGCGTGGTATTTTGTGGATGTAGAAAAGGGAAACTGTGGCTATCATTAGGTTAAAATGAAACACTCCGAGGTGGCGACGATCCAATAATAAAAAATCGAATCGAGTATAATATTTAGAAAATGAGCCATTTTGACTTCATATTAGCAAAACGTTTTCAAGTGCACCAACTTATTTGCCTCGATGTTTTGAGATAATTTCGCAAAAACTAGACATTAATCCCGAGAAAAAATGCATCAATAATGAAATAAATTCATTCGATTCATAACAAAATGATTAATATAATTCATGATGGAACGATTTGTGGATGAAAATCTGAAGATATCGATCGTCTGCTGCGCTTGTTTAACAGTATAATTTATATTGATTAATACTAAATTTGCACATAATACATGACTTTCTCTCGCAATGAATTTTATGTTTCTAGTAAGGTTTTGCGACAGATTTTATTCAATTATATTTAAGGCTTACACTAAGCTATTTTTTTCATTTCAGAAGGAGAAGAAGCAAGTTATTGAAGGCATAAAAGTAAAGTACAAATCCTTGAATGTATATACTTATGAAAAATTTTATCAGATAATTCTATAGATTTCTAATAGCTACGTGTTATAATTTGCTGAATAGGGTAATATTTAATTGCTTTTTTGAAGGGGGGTCCCACTAACTTCTCCGATCAGAAAATCATGATAAGATCAAAGTTGGAGGGGGAAAGGTATTTAGGTCAAAGGCTTAGCTAAAATAAGGTCGATCTTTTCAGTAGCTATACCTATTTACTTTCCGGTTGCTTGGTTGGTACGTCGGATTCGGTCGTAAACGTAGAATGCGTCGTTAGCGGTGGTCTACAACACACTGATATTCGCAACTAATGATACGATAAGGAGCCTAGAGGTGTTAGGGCAAGTATCTTAACCCGGATTGTGTACATTTACGGAATTTATAGTGACCTTTTTAATGCCTCCTTCATTAGTATGGCCGTAACTTTTGTACTCTCTTCAATGATATGACCGAAAATTTTGAGAGAATTCCTTCGGCGTCCATGGTCCACTTTATACGTCAGATGGTGGATTGTTTCAATGAAGGCAATTATGGAAAAATTAAACTTGTGCCGAGGTGAAATAAACCTGAAGTTAACTTCCGAATACGTTTCCATGAAATCGATTATAGTTGTCGTAAATTCAGTTCATAACATACGTCTAGATTTAAAAAAAATAGCTGAAACATTTTGGCAAAAGGGAATTAAATATAGAACCATAAATATAGAACCAGAAGTTCGTAAAAGTACCACCGGAGGTTAGTGCAATCTAAAATATCGCGTCCCATTCTAATTCAAAGCATTCTTCCATCACGCATGTAATCCCTGAATATTACTTCCTATTCTTAAACTCATTCATCTACATATACACACTACCCTGCAAGTCGTTGCAAGGACCTGTGGCAGGGGGTGGCAGGTCACCAGCCGTTCTACATACATTTACTCTTTTTCCTCATGCACCTGGCACCCCGCGATCCAAATTCAAATTACCGCGTGGAAAAGGGGTGATCGAACACCAGTCATGCAACGTGCCTACACATATCACGAGTGTTTCATGGTTAGCAGCTATTCCTATGCCTACACAAAGAGGACATAAAAATACGTTAAAAGAGGGCAGACGTACATGCAATTCATACACTTATTACCGGTTCGTATTCTACGCATTCCGGACGGACAATTCACAAATATAATAGACTTTATATACATTAACATACACCCCACTTGGCACGAGGGTGCACGGCTGGGGGCCTTAGGACACCAGACTTGAATGGTGTTTTGTGGGAATTTAGTCTTGTAAACCACTATTTTCGACAGCCTGTACTTATTATTTTTTAGGTTTTACCCCTTTTTACTGTTTTCGCGAATAGTGCGCGGTAAAAACGAATACTTACCTTCTATCGGTTCGATAATCTAACTCTCTAATATTTTGACAAATTTCGGTCTTGACAATGTAATTTGGGGGCCTAATTATATCTCCAATGTTGGATGCCAAATCACACACTTTAACTTTGCAATTAGTTCTGATATACTTTGTAATATATTTAATCTAGCCCTTAGCCTTCGCATTTCTAAAGTTTCCCACCCCAGATTCTGTATCGAATGTGTGGCGACGCTTTGCGCCCTTTGGTACGAATGTTTCAAGGACCAGCGGTCTTTGTTTTTGCCCTATTTAATTCAGTATTTAATTTTTTTAAAAGGAACCCTAAGGCTCGCCGAATACTGAATCTGAAGCCTTACTAAAGATAAATAGAACGTCTCCTTCACTTTTTCGTCGCTACACCTTCCGAATATACGTTTGACGAATGCCAGCTTATATAGCGCCCCTCCGCAAATCGTGCGTATATGTTCTCCCCAAGTGAGATCCGATGCAATAGTAACCCCCAAGTATTTCACTTCATCCATGACGCTCATCCGAACACCTCCGAGTTGGATCAAGTTTTGGTAATTTTTTTATTGTATAAGAAATGCAGAACGGTACAATTTTCGTATTTAATTCAATCCCTCACTCTTCCCACCATTTTTAAAGTTGATTAAGTCAGTTTGTAGTGATTCACGATCTGCGTCATTTGCTGCGTCATCCATGTGTTGGCTTTGCATGTGGTTTTGTACCCATTTACAGGTGGACCTAATACCCCCCGCCATACGCCCTTCCGGCTGCTTTCTGGGTTTTATGTAGATTTAGATTCGCTATTTTCCTGTAGATTACTTTGTCTTCGGCAAAGAGTCTTAACTTGCTTTTTATTTTACTGATGATGTCATTAATGTACTTAGACAAAATAGTGGTCATATGGCGCTACCCTATGGGATACCGTATGTAACTCACACATAATTAGAGCTTGAGGTATCTATCACTACCAATTGTTTGCGGTCAGTAAGGTCCAATTCAACTTTCAGGTCAAATTCACTTTGCTGTTTATTCCATACCATTATAACTGGTGAATCAATTTAGCGTGTGGGACACTATCAAAGGCCTTATTGAACCAGAACTTTCTCTTAATTTCCATCGATTCTCATGAGTTTCCTAGGTAACATTCCAACTCTTTGACTACAGTCATATTTTAAAGAAGAAGCCTCCCAGAAACTCTTTTTCCATTTAGAGAATGCCTAATTATTATTCCTTGCACATTTCACTTACCTTGAACTCATTTACCAGTCCACCTTTCTATTTTATGAAAAAATCATTAATGATGAACAATCATTATTCAACAATTTCTCAGATACCTGTTTGTGGATTAATTTGGGTTTTTTTTGGGTAATGAGTTTTTGAGGGGTGTTCAAAGATAGTTCTCAATGCTTTAATAATAAGGAATGACTTAAATTTTCCAACAACTCAACTGGTGTGTAAAACTGCTTGAAGCTTAATAGCTTCAAGATACCTAGAGAAGCTATGATATAATAACCGAAATGATAAGCTCAGGATTGTATCAGGAAAATTGTAATGGGAGGTAACTTGTACATTGAAGTAATTATCCGACACATTTTTTTTTCTAATAAGACTTCCTAATATTTGATTTTCTTTATCTCCTGTTCTTGGGCTGAAGGTTTCTTTGTGGAGAGTAGGAAATTACTTAATAATTGTATAGCGGAAGAAACTTAAAAATGATATTCACCGGCAATTTTTTCCTAGGGCCTTGCAAAAAGACTTAGATACTTCGTTTGATCTATACTATGAATTGCTTCATAGCCCATGATTTATGGGTTACTGAGGAGTCTCATTCTTCAATTAGCTAATTACATCATACCCTGAGGATATTATTCTCATTTTTTTACTAATTTTTTTTGGCACAAGGAAATCTTTCTAGATAAACCAAAGAAGTCCCATGATAAGAGGCATGATTCTGTTTTATCGAAATAATTTGTTCCTGTTCCTTCAGGACGTAATTGGGAACGGGCTAAATTTCGAGTATGTGGACGTCCTTTCATAAATTATTCGGGGGGTGATATCTCTCACGTAAAATGTAGTGGCTTTGAAATAATTTAGGTAATCCTTCTGAGCTTTACATCGTTGTGATCCTCCCTTCCTCTCCCGGAGTTCCTGGACATTTCCGGCCGGGGCATTGCCCCGTCACCGGGCGTCAACTTTGACCGCTGCCGTTAGTACCACTCGGGCCATACGGTGTCAGCTGTAAATACGAGTGCACCTAACATACCATATGCAGTTCCCGATGAGCAGCATTCCATAAAAATAAATTCCTCGCGGAGGCGTACATTTCCATCTTTCTTTTCTTCAATAACTGGAAAAATTAGATAAAAAGGCAACTTGGGAAATCTGATATCCAAAAGCAACGACAAAATTCCCTTCGTGTAAAAGAGTGAAGTGTATAAATTGCGCTGTGAGTGCTATGTTATTTACATTGGACAAACTGAGAGGAATTTCCGTGACCGTGTAAAAGAACATTACGCCTGTTTCAAAAACTGAAATCCTTCTTCCCATTTTGCCAAGCACCTTATAGACAATAACCACACAAGTGACTTTGTTCTTGAGATTGTACATCTAGCGTAATGTTTTTTCACGTGTTCACTGAATTTCCTCTCTGTTTGTCCAGTGTACACCTACATATACATCATATCTCGCAAGGTAGTGTGGTGGGGGGTGTTAGGTCACCACCTGTAAAAGGGAACAAAACCACACGCAAAATAAACATATCCATGCAAACCTATACCCACAGTGGCGTATACATTCATGAAAAAATCATTTCAACTTACATGCATGCAAATACATATGCTATCAGCTGAGAAACACACCATGGGATGCAGTAAAAAAATTATCCAAAAACGTGCAAACTAGAATTTGATAAGTAAGAAGCAAAATTCCACTGCCGCATAGACTTGCAACATACAACGGTCTCCTCCCCCAAGGACACCGGTAGGGAATGTAACGCAACGCTGCAGGTAGTGGGAGGGTCCCCCCACAGAGACAGAGAGACGAGGGATGGAAGGGGAAACTGAAAAACAGAAAAGGCAGAGCAAGCAATAATCTTAAGAACAGCACATTATTTAATGGAATTCTAAAGCGGTCAGGCGGGGAAAATGAACCGAATGAATTTCATTTCTATGTATTTATTTTGTCTCTTTTTCAAAATTTGCAACAGCCATTGAAACAAAATTATTCATTTGTTCTATGTATTGGTAGTGTCAAATGTCTATGGAATGTCCATAATAATAAATGCTAAATATTAATTATTATTATTATTAGGTAATCTACCGGTTAAGGTAGGTTTTTGGATGGACATAATTACAATTTAAATAATTTGTGACCCCTAGCAAAACACAACATCCCCCTCTACATCACGTCCCTCTTCAGCTCCGAGTACTTTCTTCCTCCCTTCATCCCGTCCAACATCCCTATCCTGTTCCTTCCCTTTCCTCGTTTGCCCAACATTCTCCCCTCTATCACAGTCTTCAACATCCCACTGCCGGTCAACACCCCCTTCAGCCACTTTTCCTGCCTCCATAGGATTGCTCCCAACAAACCCCTCTCTTCACCCACCATACCAAGTACTTCTTCATTTGTTTTCTTCTCTGTCCATTTCATTGATTTTTCAATTCCTGTATTAAGATATAATTTCTCGAAGAGCGAAAAATGGAATTAAAGTATCTTTAGAGTAAAATGGAAAATGGTAGTCTTCATTTTCTGAAATATGCAAAGTTTTTTTTTTAATGTTACTTAAAGACGGATAATTTATAGCGGAAATTTCCCCTGCAGAGCCCTCGCAGAAAGACCCTCCTCCTTGGAGGAGCCTTTTATAGTTCGGGTGGGTGATATAGTGGAGTCATGCATTGTATCGTCCCATTCCATTGGCCCTCCGAGTTTTCATTCTCTACCATTTATTTAATTTATAAAATTCAACATTAATATTTCTATTCGTAATTTTTCTTTAATGTTTTTCTAAGTAATCAACGTACAAAATACAAAACAAAATCGCTAATAATTTTTTTGGTACAATATTTTTGGCGGACTTCATTTACTCATAATTCTAGCAGTACTTTCATTTTAATTTTTTTCTTCCTTTTGTAGAAAAATAATAACTCAAATTTAACCTGAGTTGTTCTTGTTACATATTGTAGAGATAAAAGGTAAATTTTGCGTGGGTTAGTCCTCATTTTATGTGAGTCTTCCGAAGTAGCCGGTGGTGGATGAAACTAGGCCAGAGTGCCCCTAATGACCTTATTGTGAAGGCATTGTGAGTATGCTCGGCTGTCATCATTAAATTTCCATATTTATATTTCTCTTGGGTCTTTTCGTTCTCTTTCCCGTGCGCAAGAAAGGGTGGAACGATGGGTCATAAATTTCGCTCCCATGGCTCAAAACATGAGGTCGCGGTTGGAAAGTACACTCCTATGGATACGTTTCACGGTCATGTTAGAAAGAGACTACCGCGACGGTTATTTGAGATGAAACACCGTGAAAATGTACCCGAGACATCCCAGGCGCCGACTTTGAAGCGACCAAATGGAGTGATTGTATCTAGTAAGCTTTAAGGGAGATAGATTCCAAGACAGATAGGTACAAATACTCATTCTTTCCCCGAACAATCAGAAATCATAATAGCAAGAAACCGAAGTCACTTTAGAAATATTAAAAACGTTGAATTTACAAGTCGGAACAAAATTAAACACTATAGAGATGTTAGGTATACTTTCAGGTGCATGTGTATGTTAGTTGGTAGTTTGAGTGTTTGCATTTGTGTGGGGTGTAAGTGCTCTTGCATGAATGTATGCCATGTTTTTTTGTGGATGTATGAATTTGTAGTTATTGCATGCGGTTTTTTTATTCTTTTTCTTTTCTAAATTACGGGTGGTGTCCTAGCACCCCCCGCCACACGCCCTTGCGGCGGCTTGCGAGGCATTAAGTAGATGTAGATGTAGATGTAGAAGCTTTAGCGGACTCTTGGACACACCTATTTGTAAAACAATGATGCCATGAGTGCTATTAAAGCGTTAATTCTCACCAACTAGGAAGACCAGAGTGGATGGTCGAACACATCTGTTTGAATGACCCGAGCATAACGTGGAATAAATATGCGTCTTTGTCACTTATTGATGGTTTCTGATTTAACTCATTTAAGCTGCTCCAGACAATATCAAGCGCTTTCGAAAGCGATGGGCTTTCATTAATACCTCAATTTTAACTTTCATCAATCAAATATGAGCTTTGGCAGGTTTTATACGAAATATAGTTTACCGATTGGCTCTTTCCCCGTCTTCGATCAATGGAACATAATTAAAATCGTTAATGAGTTTGGAGAAGTGACTTATCGTCAAATAATTTTCTGCTTTATGAATAATAAAAAAATTAATTGATTTTCCAAAAATAAACAAGCGAAAACTTAGATTTCTTCAGGATGCTTATTCTGGATCTTTTTTGAACTTTTTACTGAATTAATGAATGTGGAAGTTTGGAATATACTTTCTACTCGCTTACTCCCATTTGAAATTTAACCACGCTATTTATTTCTTAAGTCTTCTTAATGGTAATTACAATTGCTGGTACATAATAGATTGAGCAAAATTTTTAATCATACCTAAAAAAACGTAATAAATGGAAACCAATTTAATGGCTCTTGATAAATAGCAGAAAAAATGGTTATTCATTCATTTTCTATATTTTTGCCAGCAGTTTTATCCTCTCCCTTTAGATGAGAGGAAACTATTTGTTTCGGGTGTCAGTTTTTACTTATTTTGTATCCTGTTCCGAAAATTTTTCTCATGTATGACTGTAAATATTCCAACATACATTCATGAGTTTGATGAAATTCCTCATCACTGTTCCCAATGTGGATATGACACTTTCCTCGGAAAATGTTTTCCCTCTATTTAAGTATTTGAATGTACTTCTATCTAAGAATCATCAGTTAAAGTTTTTAAAAGAGCAGTTGCGTAGCTCTTTGAATAAATTAACATTAGAATATGACGCAGATCAAATAAAATTTCGCCAGATGCCAAAACCAAGCTAAAACTTAGGAATACAGGTATCATTTTGTGGCCAATGTTTCTCGTAATAAGATTGAAATTCTCACGTTATGCCCCGTATTAACGCCTCATGTGAAGTTTATAAATAGTTTGATAAAGATGTTTTAGATCTGATTACATCAAAATGTACTTTAATGAAAAAAATCAAAAGAACAAAAACATTTCAAGCGAAGGCGTAACGCCTTCGGCCATGTAATGACGACGAAATACGGCACACTAACAAATGAGCAAGTTGGTTGCACACAATTTAGCGTCTGATATAGATGACAGATGCTATTGGTAAGATGGATGTCCGAGGATAATGGATGAATGTAAATACGAAGTTAGGTAGATGGAAGTACAAAGAGTTAATTTACAAATTGAGACAGGCTACCAATAGAGCATGAGAGGAATGGGAGAAGACGCAGTGCAAGGATACGGAAAGTTTGCAGGGGAAGGGCGAAATTGGTTCGCTATTCAAGAATGTTAGAACACACTGGGTAATTAAGAAGGAAAGGTCTGTGTAAACGGTTAGAGATAAGGCGGGTAAGATAACAGTTGACACAGGAAAGATCCAAGAGAGATGGAAGGAATATATAGAGGAAGTGTAGAGTAAAGAACTTAGACCAGGAAAGTTAGACATGGAAAAGGAACATGACGTAGAGAAAGATAGCTTAGGTCCAGGCATACTCGATGATGAGATGGAAAAGGCATTAAGGGAGATGAAACTAAATAAGGCCGTGGGGGTAGATAAGATTCCAGCGGAACTATTAAAAGGTTTAGGAAAATGTGACAGGAAGATTCGTAGTATCTATGAGGAAGGAATCTGGCCGGAAGACTTTGTGAGATCAGTTTTAGTTCCTATTCCGAAAAGGTAAAGGCTACATCATGTGAGGACTACAGGACAATACGTTTCCGGTATTTTCCACGTGGTGAAAGTTGTTCTCCGCATCATAAACAAGAGATTGGAGAGCATTGTAAAAGGTACTTATGGGAAGATTAATTTGAATATAAAGAAGCGGAGATGTGCATGTGATGACATCGCAGGAATTAAAGCACTAATAGGGATAAACATAATGAGGATGTATTTGCCCGTTTCCTACATTTAAAAAATGAGTTTCATAGAGTGAATTGGGGGAAAAAAATAAATATTTTGTAGAAAATGGGAGTGGATTAGAGGGAAGGCCAATCCGCCACCTGTACCCATCTCAGACTGCCCACGTGCGAGTGGGGGACTGATAGTGAAGATGGGTAGTGTTAGGAAGAGGTTGGGAGAGGGAGGGTTGTCCATTATCAACTCCACTGTTCAACACATATGTTGAGCAAATAATTAAAAAGGCAATGGAAGAACCGGTTGTAGGAATAAATGTCGGCGGGGAATTTCATAAAATCATTAAGGTTTGCTGATGATCAAGCTCTAATATCTTGTCAGTCAGCAAATGGGTTTTCATGTTTTGATGAGTGAATTCAAAATTCAGTGCCAGTGGGGAATAAACATAAATAAAACAAAGATTATGCCGTTTTCCAAAAAGAGAGAGGCTAAGGTAAACGGTGAAATAGGAGGATAAAAACTAGAGCATATGGAGTATTTAACGTATCTCGGAAGTGTTTTGGACCAACAGGGTCAAAGTAGTAGGGACGTAAGGAGAAGAATTGCGTTAAGCAAAGAAGCATACACAGGGGGAGGGAGTTTGACAGGGACTTTAAGTAAGGATGTTAAGGAAAGACTCGTAAAAACTTTGATATGGAGCGTACGGCGCGGAAACGTGGTCATTGAAGCAGGAGGATAGACGTAGACTGGAGGATTTTGAAATATGGGTTTAGAGAGGGTGAAATGGACAGAGAAGAAAACAAATGAGGAAGTACTTGGTATGGTGGGCGAAGAGAGGGGTTTGTTGGGAGCAATCCTATGGAGGCAGGAAAAGTAGATGAAGGGGGTGTTGACCGGCAGTGGCATGTTGAAGACTGTAATAGAGGGGAGAATGTTAGGCAAGCGAGGAAAGGGAAGGAACAGGATAGGGATGTTGGACGGGATGAAGGGAGGAAGGAAGTACTCAGAGATGAAGAGGGGTTTGTTAAAGAGTGGGATGTTGGGTTGTGTTTTGTTGGGAGAGGCAAGATAAATATTTGGTTGCTTTTTTCATCATGTCTTTTTAAAATATTTATTCTAAATTGTTCGGTAGCCAACCCAACAGAAAAACCATCATATTTTAATGTATATTTTAGTCCTCGATTCAACCGCTGTGACGGTGACAAAATAAGTTTGTAGGTGAATAATAAGAGCATATCGGGTGGCAAAATTATTTGTTCTTTTCATTCATATAAATATATTGAGTAATTGATTATCAAATGCATTCTGTCTAAAAATAATTCTTAAATTACTGATTGTGTAGTAAGCACCCAATAAGGCGTTCGGAAATGGGAAAGGAGGTCTGATTTGCCATATAATGCGTAATAAAATATTGTAACTACTAAACAATGAATCATAGTTAAGGCCGACCTAGATAATTTTCTCAAGTGTGCCCTGGCATGAATAGTTTGGAGATAGGTGAAAGGGAATGGGTGCAATGATAAATCTTTCACTTGAGATAATAATGCATCTATATTCTTCATAAATACCTGCGATCCACCGAAAAGTGTGTATATAGCAGGGGGTGCAAGCACCAGATGGAAGGGGTAAGGGATAACGTATAATAAGGGAGATGAAGATATATGGGGAAAACAATCACTGAGATGCTTAAAAAACCAAACATATTTAATAAATACTGGCGAAAAACTTCTCAAGAGTTCAAAACAAGTGGCATTTTCGGCCTGAAAAATTGTTCTTTTTTATACAAAAAGTGGGGAAATAAAAATGAACCACAAGCATTATACGACAGACCTCCATCATACCAAGACAGGTCATACAGAACTGGAAACCAAGAAGGGGGAATTGTATTAATTCATTGCCAGGTAACTCATTGTCCCCATCCCTGAAAGGTACCGTGGAAAAATGTGACACACCGCTGTTTGGTAGCGGACGCGGCGTGATGGCATGACTCTCGCTGAGAGGCACGAAGGATGGAAGTGCAAGCCAGAAAACACTATAAAGAAGGATAGGGATTAGTGTTGCAGGCACTATTTTAATTATATAACAGGCCCATGCGGTCGTGTGGGAAAGCGATTGCCATCAAAACACTCAAGATTAGTTAAAATGCATGCATTTAAGTAAACTAATTATTCCCCAGATTGCTGTTGGTGGCAAGTGGGATTTTTGCAATCTCCAACACTGCACATAATATCCCGTATTGCCCTTGGGGCGAAGGAGTTCATGAGTCTGCTAGTTCGAGCATCTATTTTATGAATTCAATAGTATTGGTCCAAGATGTGTGTTGAAATGCGAATAATTGACGAGACCTAGGCGCTGAAACATGCGGCTCTTAATTTATTAAATAAGTTCAACCTAGCATTAGATTGTCTTTGCTCGGATCCCCGACCCAACTCCCGAAGCGTTTCTCTTACGGTTATGGTTTTCTCGTATCATTTCGAAATTGATACGTTGGACCATTTTCTCTTTCACAATATTTCGCACAGTTGAATAAATACTTTCAACAATTTACTCAAATATTTAATTTGCGCTGATACATGAATATGTGTTCGTTCTACATTTTTCATGAAATATTTCATGTCTCACCCTCGTTTTACATTTCCAATATTTTACAGAGCCTTTCCTAACGGGTTTAATATGTTTTGAGAATCTCAAAGAAGGATAACCAATCACTAAATAAGTAATCGTTGTAGTTTTGAAATCACGTTAACAAGAACTATCCCGGATGTGAAGTTGGTAATTTATGTGCAAAGTTGATGTCACACTATTCTCTGCCTGCGAAAAAATGACCAGGACACGGTAATAATTTGGAACTTTTTCTTGAGACCCCTATGTGTGGCAGGACGGGAGTGATCATGCCCCTGGATGCATGCGGACTGGAGAAACGCTGGAACCCTCCATCTCTTGATATCTAGTCAAAAGAGGAACCAGGACCAATAAATCGCCGAGGACAGAGATGGGAAAACCGTGGGGATAACAGAAAGCTCTCTCTTTCGGTGGAAAGGGAATTTTTTCCCCCGGCAGAGACCCCGAAAAAAGATGCGGAGGGGGAGGGAGATTGAGGACAATTGAGTCAGACTCAAGGAATTCGGCGGGAAAGGCGGAGGGGGGTGGGGGTAGAGGAAAGAAGGGCGTCAAAGAGGCCGCGCGGAGAATAATGGGACGCCATCGATCGAATGGAGTCGGGGTACATATCGAAAGGGGACGAGAAAAAGAAGTGGGCTGACGAAGTGTGGGAGACGGGACGGAGAGAGAGAAAGGGGCGTGAAAGCAAAGTATGTGGACGTTAAAGAGAGTGCATTAATAAAATAGGAAGGAGGAGACCCCGTTTCATAATTGAGGGACAAGGAGAAATGGGACGAAGGGTGGAGGATGTTTACGGGTAGGAGGACAGGGTTAGGGGGGGGGGGGCGAGGTGAGTCAGAGAGAGGACCAAGTTTGGAGAAACGGGAGGCTATTAAACGTGATGAGAGGGGGAGGTTGGAGAAGAGGCCCTGGGCAAAAGGGAGGCTGGCCCCTGGGAGGTTTGGAGTGGCCCAGAGTGACGTGGGGGGGTTGGAGGGGACTGAATGGGGGATGGCGCTGGGAATACTTACGTGTTTGACGAGAGGTCGGTATACTACTCCAAAAGACACCGCCTTGCAATTGGCCCGCGAAATATTCCTGAATAACAAGATAATAAAAAAAGATACATCTGCTATGTCCAACGGAAAAGAGAATGATGTAAGCCAGCGGAGGGGGGGGGGGGTGGCATAATAAAGATAACTATTTCCCAACCTATTTTTTGCTTCCATTCCCCTTCTAATTCAGGAAAAGTTATTGCCCTTTTAAGATTAAATTAATCAACTAATGAGGGAGAGTTTCCGTGAAGGTGAGAAAATTAGATCGTCACATAAAGGCAAAAAGTATTCCTTAATTTTACTTCGTTTGATGAAAAGAAAGCTTTTCTGAAAGTACGCCTCACTCCTTGAACTGTAATCACTATTTTAATTTAATACAAATCTCTGGATTCATTTTTAAATATAAGATTATTGGTGCCACTTGGGGTTGAAGTATAGTTGAAGAAGGGGAGAAGAGGAAGGGCAAAATTCATGTTTGAAGCTCAAATTGTCCTAAATACAAATAAAGCAAAGGGAATGAGGAATTAAATTTTTTTATCGTCCAATGGATGACGAACAACGAGCCTTATATTTTATAATGCCGCAATGAATGATTGAGAATATCCAGAGTTTTTTACTTAATTGGCATCAATAATAAAAGCTTCAATTACTGACGAATGTTGCTCAGCAATGGCCCAAACTTGTGCATGAATCAACGAAGTTAATTTTTTATTTTAGATTAATTTACGTATTCCTAAACTTCATAATTATATTCAATTATAATTTTATTAGGGTGTGGGAAAATTTTTATCCGATAGCTAACCTTAACCCTGGACCCCGGTAATTATAGACCCATTTCTCTCACTTCTGTGCACTGCAAAATTTTGGAGCTCTTAATTGTCAGTTCCATAATGAGAAACCTTAATAACATTACCTTTTTAAGTAACATTCAACACGGATTCAGGAAAATCCGCTCATGCGAGACCCAATTATGACTATTCACACATGACTTACTATTATCGGGTGAAAGTGGTAGTCAAGGGGATGCGATCTTATTAGATTTTCTAAAGGCATTTGATAAGGTTCCCCGCACTAAACTCATTCATAAACTCTTTCCCTGGCTGTTGTCGAGGAAGGATGTGCTCGAGCTCGCACCATACCGTACTTGAGCCTACCTGCGTGACTTCTGTTAACTTAGTGCCTCTGTGCTTGTTCTTCCCTTGTAAATTGTAGTGTAGTGCTAGCTTTAATTTTGTGAAAACGTTTAGTCTATTTACTTTTTTTTTGTTTCTTTAGTCTTGAAGAGTGTGGCGGTATTCTTATTGGGTCTCCTTAATGGCTTGCAGTTATTTGTTTCCCACACCTCCGACTGGTTATCGGTGAGTATTTTATTTATTTTTTTCATTGAGTAGAGTCTACTACAATTTTTTCACAGATTCGTGCAATTTAATTTAAAGTACCGCCTTGTAAAAAACATTTCTTTACCATAATACATTTAGGTTAGCTTTAGTTTTCGGAAACTCGTTAATCAAACTAGGATGGCTTCAACTGGGTCTCCTGTTGCCATGCTTAAAAACGCTGTGGAATACTGTGAGGTTCTAAATGCTCGTATCGCCACGTTGGAGAAAATGGTGCAGGAGTTGCAATCAAAGATGTACGGCCGGTTAGTTTCCCTCGAAGGGGATGGAGCCAAGGGTAGGAATTCGAAAGTCTGCCAGGCCAATAGTTCTGCACGGATTCGCCCGAATACTGAAAGTGGCTGGACGATAAAGGACGTTCCTCATTCCCTTCCCTGAATGAAAGAGTGACGCCCCTCCGTTTCCCATTGAGGGAAGGAGCGCGTCACGTTGGCGTCGATCAACGGCTGACCGCCTGGTTTATACCAGCCGGAGAAGTTCCTCAGGTGATGAAGGCGATCGAGACGGTGGCCAGGGACACGAAGTGCTCTCGGCTGCAGGTCATGGCCCATGTGGGCACCAACAACGTCGCGGACCGTGGATCCGAGAAGGTCCTCCGTTCCCATTAGGAACTGAGATCCGAGGTGAAGCGTGTTCAGGGTGTCGAGGGTGTACGGCTGGGTTTAACGGTCTGCAGCATCGTTCTGAGGGAGGATCGCAGGTCTCTGGTTTGAGCCAAGTGGAAGGCTGGCGATTCTGTTCGGACATAGAAGCCTCATTCGTCGACCAGGCCAAACCTCCGATCGAATACGGCTCATCTGAACCTTTCTGGGGTCCATTACATGGCGGAAGCGGCAAGTAAGGTAGCGGTTAGGATACTCGACAACTGTAGGCGTTTTTTAGGATAGAGGGCAGGTAATTTAGTGGGTCGGTAACATCTGGAGCTGGCGCAAATAATATGATTAATAAACATATGAAAGTAACCGTCAACACTGGTTCGAAAACAGAGAATGCTACACTTTAGGGTAAAGAAAGCAGGTGTGAACACATTATCCTTGGAGAACAAACAACTATGGGACAAGTATAGAGCCTCTAAAATTGAAACCAAAGCAAAATTACGTAGCGCCTTACAAGAGTTTGAACGTAAAGTACTTTGCGACTATTTGGACACTGACCCCAAATCTTTCTGGTCATATGTTAGGGAAGTAAAAGGGGGTAAGCACACCGCTTAAGGGATTGTAACAATATAATTCATATTGACAGTGAGGGCCCAACTACCATTCTAAATACCTTCTTCCAAAGCGTTTTCACGAACGATGTTGCCACCGCATATCTCCAAGGAACAATACATACTTAACCCATGGAAAAAATAGCAGCGGACGAGAAAGGAACTGTCAATTTGCCCAAAGAGATTAAACCTAACAAATCCACGGGTACCGAAAATATACCAGCTAAGATGATAAAATATTTAGCTCCTAACATCACCCCGTACCTCAACGTTATATTTAACAAATCTCTAACTGATTGCAAAGTCCCTAAGAATTAGAAAACCGCGCCAATAACGCCTATTTCAAAATTAGTGACAGGGAGGACCACAGTAATTACAGACCCATTTCTCTCGCTTCAAAATGTTGCAAAATTATCATAAGTTTTCATAAGGTTCCTTATTATAAACGCCTTATTATAAACGTATTCATAAAATAAAAGTTACAGATCTAAATAAGGGTGCATTAAAATGGGTTGATTTGAACGGTTTGAACCGCGAAGTAAAAAGTAAGATTAGGATATTCGTGGATGACACGGTTATTTATTGGGAGATATCTGGGGATGAGGATCGTTTGCTTCTAACACAGGATTTAGATTGTTTTACTAAATGGATTTCAAAATTTGGATTGCCATTAAGCCTTAATAAATGTTCGGTGGTAAATATGTTTAAAAGATCAACGGGATTTGTTCACAAATTAGCAGGATTTGGCCTGGAAGTAGTTGATACCGTAAAATCCTAGGTATACATTATTTAATGGCATACCAATGCCGTCATGGGAAAAGGAAGGGTTTTGATAGTACAACACACGAGGGTAGTGAAAGTGTATGGAAATGAGTATAACTAATTTTTCTCTTGGCGCTGAGGGTGGCAAGTGGAATTTTTGCTATCTATAACCCTGCAGTATCTATCCCGTATGTCCGTGGGAAGAAGGAGTCCTTGAGTCTGCTAGTTCTGGCATCTATTTCCCGAATTTTATATGCATGATCCAAGCGACCAATGTATGTAGGAGTGCGAATAATTTGCGAGACCTCGGTGCTGAAACATGCGGATCTGAATTTATTAAGTCAGTTCAACATATCATTGAATCATCTTCCTTCTAATGATTCCCACCCCAACTCCATAAGCATTTCAGTGACGCATTTCGTTTTATCGTAAGAGGTGTAAAGGAAACGGGCTGCCCGGCGTTGAACCTTCTCAATTTCCCGAATGGGGCCTTTTTCACTCGGATCCCATTAGCTACATGCATGTTCTTAATGAGGCCTTAAAAGAACGTAGAAAACACTTTCCTTCACCACTTCTCCCGACAATGCGTCTAATAAATCCCTATTTTGATATGCTTTCCCGCAGACTTTAACCCAGAAGTTAAGTCTTCAGTGATTGTAGCACCTAGGTATTTTACCGTATCAACTACTTCTAAGCCAAATCCAGCTAATTTGTAAACAAATCTAGTTGATCTTTCAAAGAAATTTACCACCGAACATTTGATATAATTTAATGACATCCCCATTTTGAACACCTAACACCCCCTGCCACAGCACTGCATGGGCGTATGGCAGGGGCCTCTTAGGTTATCACCTGTAAAATGAGCAAAACTACATGCGAAAGGAACATATCAATGCGAACCTATACTCACAGCGGCATACACATTCATGCGAAAATCCTATTATTTTACACCAATGCAAATACATACATGTACTATCATCTAATGAACAAGAGATTATACAAAGAAAACAAGCGAGACTTAGACTTTTAGAAAGGTTCAGAACAAACGAGTTTAACTATGAAACTGAAGGAATTATAATGGCCCCACACTACTTAGGTAGATCAGACCACAAAGATAAAATAATGGAGATAGATTCCAGGACAGATCGGTACAAATACTCATTCTTTCCCCGAACAATCAGAAATCATAATAGTAAGAAACCGAAGTCATTATATAGAAATATTAAAAACTTTGAATTTACAAGTCGGAACAAAATTTAATATTGCAAAGATATCAGGCATATTTGTAGGTGCATGTGTATGTTAGTTGGTAGTTTGAGGATTTGCATGAGTTTGGGGTTGTTATAAGGGTTTTTGCATAAAAGCATACCAGGTTTTGTTTATGCATTGCATACATTTGTGGCTTTTGCATGCGATCTTTTTTCTTAATTACGGGTGGTGCCCTAACACCCCCCACCACTCGCCCTTGCGGAGGCTTGCGGGGTACTAAGTAGATGTAGATTTCTTTCTAATAATGGTTGCCACTGAATTTTAAGTTCTGACGTCCGCGTCAATCCGAAGTTGGTCATTTTGCACATGCGACTTAGGATCAATCGAATTTTCCATTAATTCTCTGGAACAGCCAAA
The DNA here is from genome assembly GCF_022747635.1 of Hetaerina americana. Taxonomy (NCBI): domain Eukaryota; kingdom Metazoa; phylum Arthropoda; class Insecta; order Odonata; family Calopterygidae; genus Hetaerina; species Hetaerina americana. The sequence goes on along the minus strand of NW_027287150.1, from coordinate 633,173 downwards.
TTCTCCCTTTTGTTTCTTTCCTTGTTTTTCGCTTTGACGGCGTGCTTTAATGCTTGAAGTTGAGTGCCGCGTAGCATATCGCCTTCTGTACGTGAAAAGTAGAAAACGGCCAGAGGTTTTCACGAGAGAAATAAAGTGATTAAAACGTTTCCAGCTACATGGCTAACACTCACAAAAGGATAACTTAACGGAAAGAGGGGGAGAGAGGGATTCAAACGATTTAGAATTCAATCATCTACTTGGATTTCGTTTTGGAAAACCTAGGAATGCACGACCTCTTCCTCCTCAGCTGTGGAATTAACCCGGGCATAATTAAAGAATTTGGAATCCGCTCGTAGGGAAAGGAAAGACAGAATCTGAAGCGTCGGTGCTTGAATGCTAAAGGGAAAGAATGAAACTCGAAGCGTACCAGATGAGACATGCTCTCTGCTCCTGTACGAATACTCATAGTTGGCCGAGTGCAGTGGCATAAGAATCGTAATTTAATATGGAGAGGGATGGGAGAGGCTGTAATGTGCAGTGTTATTGGCGTAACCCAGAGGAAATATGTCTAGGAGTTCAGAGTTGAATGCTCCATTCAGCAAAGAGAGCTTGAAATTGCCCTCAATCTAGGAGCAAAGTGAGATCAGAATACTGAGCTTGAAAATCATATCATCCACCTGAAGGACGTGAACCCGGAAAGTCAGTGGGTTCAGGAAACCATAGCACTCGAACCGCACCAATTTAATCCTCACATGGGGCAGAGAGTACCATTGGAGATTTTTTACTGAGCGCCATTTGATTACCATCAAAGTTTTCCTTAATGCTATAGTTACGGAAAAAGGAAGGAATTGTTTCAACATCCTCTTCTTTTAGTGGCGTTTCTTAAACACCTTTATTTTTATAAAACCATTTTTCACTAGCTTCTACAAACTATCCTATTTAGGAGAATGATTCTGACAATGAGGTTTACATTGCTATTCCATTATAATTTTTATATATTCTGTGTATATGTGTACACTTACTTATACAACCCCAGCCGCCGCAAGGGTGAATGGCGGGGGGTGTAAGGTCTCATCCTGTAAAAAGGAAAAAAACCACGTGCAAAATCAACACACACATGCAAACCTATACCCACAGTGACGCATACATTCATGCAAAAATGCTTTCATTTTACACGAATGCAAATTCATATATATTTTCATCTAACTAATAATTGCAACTTAGGCTGCAGTAAAAAAATTTATTCAGTAATGTGCAAGCATGAATTTGACAAGTGATAAGCGGACTTTCACTACCATATTGTTAAATACAGCATACAACGGTCTCCTCCCCAAGGAAACCGGTAGGAAATGTGAACCAACGCTGCAAGCAGCGGGAGGACCCCCCTACAGTTAGAGACGAGGGATGGAAGGGGAATCTTAAATATAGACAAGGCAGAGCAAGCAATACGGTCAAGTGCACTAAATTATTTAATGGCATTCTAGTGAGGTCATGCGGAAAGGAAGGGTTTTAACAACAATACACGCGAGGTTAGTGAAAGTGAATGCAATTGAGTAGAACTAATTATTCCCTGGACGCTGAGGGTGGCAAGTGGAATATTTGGTAAACATAACCCTGCAGTTGCTATCCCGTATTGTCAATGGGGAGAAGGAGTCCTTGAGTCTATTCCCTATTACTGTCCCATCTCTTTCTCGAATTTTCAAGCTAAATATTTGGTGGTAGTCCTAATGATACGCCTTTCATGTGGAGTACATGTGAGGACAGTATGCGGATCGGCTTTAAAGAAACTCGGCTTAAATAAATGGGTAATGGGGAAATGTAATGAGAAAGTTGATGAGAAGTGTTATTTTCCTCTAGGTGGACCTCATTTGGAATATGCCGCAAGTATTTGGGATCATCGAGAGAAAATTTGGCAGAAGGAATTAGATAAAGTCCAGAGAAAATCCGCTAGATTCGTTAAAAACTGTTATGATAAGAACACAAGTGTGACAGGTCTCTTAGGCTGGGAACCACTTGAAGTGCGGAGAGAACAAGCGAGGCTTAGACTTTTAGAAAGGTTCACTCACCATCAGCCATAGTGATATCTTCTAAAAATAAAAAAAAATATTTTCTAATAATTAGATATCTTATAAAAAGAGACGTTTCAGGCGTAATATGGTGGAATATCATGATTAATTAAAAATAGCAATTTTCCACAAAAATTTGGAAATTTTGGAAGTATGGGATTTTGTGGAAAATTCCTATTTTTAATTAATCAGATATCTTGTTTAGCATGTAGGAAGAAGCGAGGCTTAGACTTTTAGAAAGGTTCCGAACAAACGAATTTAGCGATGACACTAAAGGAATTATAATGACCCCATATTGCCACTTATGTTGATAAGACCAAAATATAATAAAATAAGGGAGATATATTCCAGTACAGAAAGATACAAGTACTCATTCTTTCTCCGAACAATCAGAAATAACAATAGTAAGAAACTGAAGTCACCTTGGAGATATTAAAAAAATTTAATTTACGAGTCTCAACAAATTAAACATTGCAAAGATATCAGGTATATTTGTAGGTGCGCGTGTATGCTAGTTGGTAGTTTGTGTGTTTGCACGTGTGTGTGGGTTGCTAGAATGCCAAGGGTGTTTAGTAGGATGTCTAACAGGTTTTGTTTGTGGATTGTATAAATTTCTTGCTTTTGTTTGCATTTTTTTCTCAATTACGGATGGTGCCTTGCATTCACCGCCACACGCCTAAGTGGCGACTTGCAGTGTGTTAAGTAGATGTAGATGTATAATTTTATATACATGATCGAAGCGACCAATGTACGTTGGTTTGTGAATTATTTGCAAGACCTCGGTACTGAAACATGCGGATCTGAAGTTATTTTGTAAGTTACACCTAGCATTGGATCGTCTTTCTTCCAATGATTCCCACTCCAACTCCACAAGCATTTCAGTGACGCTTTTCGTTTTATCGTCACAGTTTTTAACGAAACGGGCTGCCCGGCGTTGAACCCTTTCAATTTCCCAAATGAGGCCTTTCTCACTCGGATCCCATGTATTGCATGCATATTCTAAATGAGGTCTTACGAGACCTTTCTAACGTTCAATGACCTTAACCTTATAGCAAACCTTGTGGCAACATTTTTATTCATAAAAATGTTATTTTAATATAAGTTCAAGCAAATGGCTTTGGAATTCATTGTTCATATATTTCTTCTTGAATTTCTTCTGCCATTGCTGGGAGGTAAGTTCCCTTCAACGTTTCCAAATCAAATATAACCCTTGTATTTTCTTGCTGTCACATTTTATGCATCATATTTTTTTATTTCCCTTAACGTGCATTACCTCCTCAATTCTTTCCCAAATATTTTCGTCTTGTAAATTCTCATCCTATTTTTTTCATTATTTATATCAGGAAGTTGTTAAGCTCACGATTTTTTGTCTGTTTGAATATTCTGGCAGTCTATGTCCCAGTATAAAATTTGGCTTGCTGTCGTGCTTCCCGGAGCCAAATCTCCTCGGATAACGCAAAAAAACATTCCCAAGGTGGAACTCAAAAAATGCTATTTTGGGTGCGATGCGCATCACGTGCGTTGAAATTATTTAAACGAAACCGGCAAATACAGAGAGTTTCATAACACATACTTTCATAAAAAAAAGATAGAATTGGTCAGAATAGGTACTTGGAGTGTCAGGACAATGCAGAGAAAGGAAAATAAGAGAATAAAGGCAGAAAACAAGAAATGGAAAGACGGAATAGAGATATTTTAGCTTTATACGAATTGAGATGGCAGGATAGCTGGGATTATTGCAGTGATAGTCATATAATATTACACAGAGGCGGCGGGGAGGAGAGCCAGCGAGGGGATGGCATAATATTAAATAAAGTGGTAGGAAGAAGCGTAGTCAACATAAAACAAGCAATGGATAGAATATTAACGGTAGAGATAAAAGCAGAACCGACGAACTTGGTTATTATTCAGGTATACATGCCACCGAGCAACCAGACGGAGGAAGAGGTAGATAGGATTTACGATCAATTAGAGGACATAATCGAGTGTGTTCCTGCAGGGAAACATTTGATAGTGATGGGGGATTGGAATGCGTCGGTAGGTAGTAGTCGGTAGTGTTCTTTCAGATATCTACCAACACGCCAGCACGAAACGAAGTACCTCCCTGCAGAAGGGGGATAAGTGCGCGAGGACAACGTCGTTTTCAGCCAAAAAGGACGGATTTACTAAATGGAAAATAGAACGGAAGCCCAGAAGTTAAAACCAGCTGCTCTTGAGATGGGGGTAGGGTGCGAAGTTGGAGGGCGGCGACCCCTTGGGGCGAAGGAGGCGTTGGAATGAGAGCAGAGGAAGTGAAAAAGTGAAAGGTCGAGGATGAGGGGAACGAAAGAGTCCTCGACTGCTTCGCAATTGGAAGCAATCTTTTTTTTGAAGCTAGTTTCCATCTGCCAATTGCGAATTTCTTGGTTTCCTTTCTTCGGAGTTGCGCTAGCATTTCCGGCATATGTCAATGTTTTTTCCATTAAAAAATAAGGAGCGTGCTCTTATTTGGTTGAATTGTGCTCTCCTATGACGGATGACTCGCAATTTCATCAATGAGTCATAGTTTTCCATTTTGCAGTGTGAATGTGAATAGATTCGGAACGTAAATTTAATTTACGCACACCACTGGTTTACTTTCACGAACTCTAATACCTTGGCATAAACCTCATCAAATAACGATTAGGTTGGAAAAATGGAAAGTTTCAGGTAAAAAAATTCTTTAAAAGATACGATCATCATAAAAATTAACCACATCTAATATTTTACCTGTGAGTATTCATTGACATTCCCTCGGAAAAACAAATTAATTTTATATCAGAATCAAACATATATATATATATATATATATATATATATATATATATATATATATATATATATATATATATATATGTGTGTGTGTGTGTGTGTGTGTATTTGTTTGAGTCTGTATATTGAGTATATATATATTTTTTAGATTTGACGAATTAAGCAATACTAGGAGTGTCGAGGATACCTGGAATAATTTTCTTGCGATAACACGTTCAGCAATACAGAGATTCATACCTAGTAAATATATAACGGGAAGAGTCCACCCCAGCCGTACTCTTATAAATGGGCAAAGGATGGGTGAGGGAAATTGGAGAAGATATAAGCAGTAAATCAATAAAAATTATAAAAATAAATAATTAACTGAAAATAAAATCAATAATAAATGTAATAAAAAACTAAATATAATTGAAATATTTAGATACCGCAAACGGTTAGAACAATGAAATGGAAGACTGCAAATAAATCACGTATAATCTAGCTTGGATATACTATACAGCATTGATCCATGCTAGTCTCAAGCACTCAAACGCACGTAATAAAATAAAAATCAAAATAATAAAAATGAAAATTAATCACGCACTCTCTAGCTTGGATGGACTATACAGCAGTGATCCTTGCTAGTCGCGTACACTCCCACTCTATCAGGGCTTACGAGAGGTTTCCCTCTGCGTCAGGGGCCCACCAATCACACTTAGTGAATTAAAAAAAAACGAAAAATAATCGCGCACACTCTAGCTCGGATGTACTATATAGCATTGATCCTTGCTAGTCACAAGCACTCACATTCAATCAGGGCTTAGGAGAGGTTCCCTCTGCGCCAGTGGCCCGTCAGTCACACGTAATATAATAATAAAAGCAACAAGAATCGCGCACACTCTAGCTTGGATGTACTATGCAGCAGTGATCCTTGCTAGTCGCATGCACTCACACTCTATCAGGGCTTACGAGAGGTTTCCCTCTGCGGCAGTGACCCGCCAATCACTCACTTGCTTGGGTATGCGAAGACGCCTTAACCCTTGCAAAACTCACTTACAGGTCTACCGTGGAATTTCTTCCGACGTTAGTACTGTGACTCGCACTTTGTGGAAGGGTAAGGGGAGTGCCCGGAAGCTTGGCTAGTAAATATATAAGAGAGAATAAGGAACCCCGTTGGTACAACCCTGAAGTACGGAAATCACTAAGACGGCAAAGGGTGTGCCATTCCAGAATGAAAAACGTGGTTAAAGATTCCTCCCCTGATAAAATCAACGAAACCATACAGAATTACAAAGCACCTTGGTCCACTGCCAAGAAGGCCTTCCGGAAGGCGCTAGCGGAATTCAAAAGGAAAAAATTAGGTGAACATTTAAACGATAACCCAAAGCTGTTTTGGTCCTACGTCAGGGAAGTGCAGGGAAAAAAGTCCACCGTAAACTTATTGAGCAACGAAAAGGGGGATAAAGTAACAAGTAGTTTAGATAGAGCCAACATGTTAAACTCATTCCTCCACAGTGTTTTCAAAAAATGCTCCCAGAATCAACCCGCGGAATAGAGTTACTTCTTAAAAAAATCGACCCCAACAAATCTCCGGGACCTGATGAGATACCGGCTCGCGTGTATAAAGAATGAAATTGCCCCTTATCTTAATATAATATTTAAGAAATCATTAGCAGAAGAAAGCGTGCCAAGCGGCTGGAAGATAGCTTCTGTCACACCGATATATAAAAATGGAGACTGGGAGGACCCCAGTAATTATAGGCCAATATCGCTCACCTCCATCTCCTGTAAGATTTTTGAGCACATCATTGTTAGTTCCATAATGAGGTAGTTTGATAGCCAAGATTTATTGATTAATAACCAACACGGGTCCGTAAAAGTAGATCCTGCGAAACTCATCTCGCACTCTTTGTTCATGATATAATGCACTCCGGTGAAAGTAATATTCCAGCTGATGTGATATTCCTAGATTTTAAAAAAGTTTTGATAAAGTCTCTCATTGCAAGTTACTCGCGGAGTTAGAAACTTATGGAATACACGGGAGTATTATATGCTGGATTAGACAATTTTTAAAAAATCGTGTTCAAACAGTCGTTCTGGACGGTGTATCATCCGATACTGTCAAGGTCACGTCGGGTGTACCACAGGGAAGTGTCACAGGCCCCCTCTTGTTCCTTATTTACATAAATGATCTCAGTATCGTGGTTAATAGCAGGCTCCGTCTTTTTGATGGATTTATGGGGACATTCGAAGTCGCGAAGACAGAGTCGCGTTAGCTAACGACCTAAATGCAATCCAGACTTGGTGCGATACATGGCAATTGGAATTAAATTTGAAAAAATGCGTAGTAATACATTTTTGAGAAAGGAGTAAATCCCTCCCATTTAGTTATAAAGTAAAACAAATAGAAATCGCGAGGGTAGATTCCTTTAAATACTTGGGTGTAACAATTACTCACGATCTGTCATGGGGAAAGCACATACGAGAAATATGCGGTCGTGCTAATAAAAAATTGGGATTTGTAAAAAGAGTGCCGGGTAAATGTGACGAAAAAGTGAAAGAACGATGTTTTCTTGCCCTAGTTAGACCCCACGCAGAGCAAGCTGCCAGTATATGGGATCCTCAAGAGATAAATTTGATTTCGGAGGTAGATCGAGTTTAGCGGATGGGGGCTAGATTTGTCAAAAATTGTTATGACCAACGTAGTAGCGTAACTACTTCGCTAGAAAATTTGGGCTGGGATCCCCTTAAACAGCGGCGTTTACAATATAGATTAAACTTATTAAAAAATTTAAAGATGGGTCCTTTCCCGTCGACATCGAGAACATAATACGAACCCCAACGTGTTACGGGCGGAGGGATCACGAATATAAGATTAGAGAGATTGATGCAAGACTGACAGATTTAAATGGTCATTTTTTCCAAGTACAATAACAGCCCAGAATGCTTGTAATCGAAATCCCCCACTAGTCGGCTCAACATAATAAGTATTAACCTACAAGGTAGTGACTGCGCATGGTTATACGATTATATTTATATATTTTTTTTGCAGGTTCCCCCCACCTTTCCCCATCCATTTGAAAAACCCAAACCCCCTCATTTCTTACACTTTCCTCCTGGTGCTGCACCCCCTGCCACACACCTTTTTGGTGGCTCACATGTAGATGTAGATATATGCATGTATATACATATATTATATATATATATTTATATATATATATATATATACATGAAAGTCAAGGGGGATCGAGATGGTGCGGGGGCTAACGTACTGGCTTCCCACCCAGAGGGCGCGGGTTCAAATCCCGGCGGTGTTGAATATTTTTCAGAGGTATCTCGATCCCTACTTGAGGTGCTTTGTGGAGGGCACTTTGAGTGAGTACGCCGTCCGTCGGATGGGACGTTAAACTGCGGACCCCTTGGCGCCTTTCGTAAAGAGTAGGCTAATGCCGACGCCGGGTTTCTCTCCACCCTTCATCCTTTCCTGTCCATCCCCTATGGCGCAAATGACCTTAGCTGTCGGTCGCCTCCCCTAAAAACTACTACTACTACTATGAAAGTCAACATAAATTTTATGATAATTACATAATTTTCCCAAAAGAAAAGACCCATCGGTCAAATATTCAATTGTTCCCGGCTCAACTTTGTGGAAATTCATGTTAATTAAATGAGGAATACAATGCATCTTCCCATTGTCCTTTATTCACGTACATCCAGTTTCAACGCTCAAGCGTACCTGATGATGACGCTTGAGCGTTGAAGCTTGTAGTACGTGAATAAAGGACAGTGGAAAGATACATTGTATTCTTCATTAAATTACCCATCGTTCAGTTTCACAAGAATGCAATACATCTATTTTATTTCTCGGGATGTGGGTCAAAGTTTACGGGAAAGACGGTCGAAAATTCTTCTTTTCAGAGGAGCATAGCAAAAATTAGGCCCTTCACTTCTAGTAATGCGTATTTTGCAGCCAAATTCCTCGCAGGACAACCACTCGGATTTCCACCATTGATGAGAGAAGGAAGGGACGCTCAGAGATGGTTGTACATTATATATCATGCGAGGCATGTTCATATAGTAAGGGCCGTTTGGTCACAAAATATATGTACTCATATGAAATACCTTATATTAGCACTTTTAGTTAGCTACAAACCTACTTCACTTCTCTACATAATCGCCGTTCACTTCTAAGCATTTTAAACTTTTTTAAGTTTAAAAATAAGACCCAAAATTTTACATGGCAATGACGCGACCTCATCCTTACTACCCCAATGCCCATCTCTCGCATACAGACGACCCGCCAATCTCAAAAACCTTCTGAGATCCACCAACCCTTTGGCGCCCCCCGGCGACAAATTTCCTAATATTTCCCCTACTTGCAACCGCCCCCGATGTAAAACTTGTCTACTTATCAGATCTACTCCCCTCTCCCTACATCCCCTCATTGCCCCCTCACCTCGTTCCCACGGTAATTGCCTCTCAAAAAACATTATTTATCTTTTGCCTTGCAAACATTGCACTTCCTTTTGCATAGGCGAATGCATTACCCCTTTATCCATCCGTATGAATAATCACCGGTACTCCTGCAATTCCACCTCACTCTCCTCTCTTCCTATCCCTTCACACGCCAATTCCCACAACCTTTCATTCGACCAGTGTTTTGCTCTTAGTATCCTAGAATCCCTACCTGATTCAGCCACCAATATAGAGGTGAGAACTCGAGAATCCGCCTACATATTAGCTTTCCGATCTTTCTAAATTCCCACCCTTTACAAAGGCTCCAAAATTCTTGTCTACGATTCATCTTTAATATGCATTTTAATGAACCCCTTAATATAAAATGTTGAATTGGCTAAAACTCGAACAGAGGAGAATGCTTCAAAAGGCCTCACAGTTATTTAAAGTTCTGAATTCTAAAACCCCTTCATATTTATATGAAAATTTTATATTCAATTCATTTACGACAAAGAGGTCAACCCGCATTACAAAAAAATTCCATCTTCCCAAATACCGCACGGCTATATATAAAAAGTCATCCAGTATTTCATCCTGTAAACTATGGAACTGTTTGCCTAATAAAGTAAAATTATCCAGGAACACATTCCAATTCAACAGGAACATATTAGAATATCTGTCTACCACACTACCAAAATGACCTTATTACTGTTCTATCAGGCTAAATATTTAACTATTGTTCTTTGTATTTGTATGTATGTATTGTCTTATATGTTCCGTTCAACTGATGTTAAATTATGTTTTGTGACATGTTTAATTACCTTATTCCATGCATTATGTATACCTGTTTCACTCCATAGGTTTCAAAACCTCATGTAACATGTATTCTGCTCCAAGGGACTTTGCTGCCAGTGCAATAAAAATTGTTTATTATCATCTTTAATTTCCCACCCAGCATTCCCTGCACCTCACCTCCCCTCCCCCCTAGACCCCTTACCTCTCTCCAGGATATTTTCAGTGTTACTTGAAGAAGGCCGAAAGCTTAAACAATTTACCGTGTGAGTGTCCTTTTAAGTGTTACTATTCTATTTGTGTTCTATTTGTGCCGTCCCAATATTATATATATATGCATATATACATGCAAATATATATATATATATATATATATATATATATATATATATATATATATATATATATATATATATATATATATATATATATATATATATATATATATATAGAGTCTCACTTGAAGAAGGCCTCTGAGAGGGCCGAAAGCTCGAACAATTTACCGTGTGAGTAACCTTTTAAATGTTGCTATCCTATTCTATTTGGGTTATATTGTATGAGCCCATTATAAATATACATATATATATATTTTATATCTTCGAAATGGAACGTTCTTCGGCGACGCACAAATACTTAAAACACAGATGTAGATTTTTAAACCATAGAGACACAAAGAAAGGACAGTCAAAATATGTTCTTTTGACGTTTCGACGGGTGTCCTTTCTTTGTGTCTCTATGGTTTAAAAATTTACATCTGTGTTTTAAAATATTTGTGCGTCGCCGAAGAACGTTCCATTTCGAAGATATAAAATATATACATATATATATATATATATAATGGGCTGATACAATATAACCCAAATAGAATAGGATAGCAACATTTAAAAGGATACTCACACGGTAAATTAAATTGTTCGAGCTTTCGGCCCTCTCAGTGGCCTTCTTCAAGTGAGACTCTATATATTTATATATATATATATATATATATATATATATATATATATATGCATATATATAGATAGATATATATATATATGTATATGCATATATATAGATAGATATATATATATGTATATGCATATATGTATATATATATATATATATATATATATATATATGCATATATATATATGCATATATATAGATAGATATATATATATGTATATGCATATATATATATATATATATATATATATATATATATATATATATATATATATATATATATATATATATATATATATTGTCTCCCCATTGTCTTTCCATACCAACATTTCTGTGAATGTGTAATGTGTTACTGTATAACCGTTTTTTTATTTCTTAATAATTGTATGAATATTAATTAATTTATTTATTCATACCTATGGTAGACGCTAAAATCTTTAATTGCCAGCTTTAGAATGGAATGACTACATTGATTGTCAGCCTCCATATCAACTCCTAACTTAGGATTTTTCTAAAATTTGATGCACAGTTTTTCTTTAGATACTGTCGAAATAAATGTATTACTGTTGATTTACGTCATGTTGTTCTCATTGACTTATCATTTATATTTATGAACTCTTTCAAATTTGTATTAGTTATTTCTCTGAATTTGTACTGAAAATGGAATTAAAGATCAATGAAAATCACGGAGCCTTTGAATCGCAGGGCGATCGTTTGATCGTCCGTTAAATAAATCATTTGAATGTGGATAATTTTGTCAAAACTTTGATTCTTGGTATTTAAATCAACGACGTATCACGTACTAATGCGAAATTGTTTGCTTAGAGGGAGAGTCAACTTATTCCTCGCCCCTTCCAATTCCCTTGTGAATGTGAATTAATAAATCGTCTCCCGGACCCTCTAAATGAAAAGAGTGGGCGTGCGGAAGTTTATTCAACGTTTTCGTCCATTTCAGGTCGTTTAATTCGGTCGACCCCTATATGGTGGCGTCGGACATGCACATCGTTGAAACCGAGTGTCAACGCCCGGAAGTCCATGCTCGAATTCATATCCAGGGCGGCGTGAGGAGGGTCCTTGACGTCGTCCCAAGGATGCGAGCGGAGGGAGGAATCCTGGAAGGGGAGGAGGGCGGGAGGGGCGGCAAAGAGACGGAGAGAAAGTGGAATGTATTATGAGGAGGGAGAGGATGGGAAGGGGGAGTGATGGGAGGGGGAGGGTCCGAGCGCCAACGTCTGGAAAGGATTGATTATTAAGAAGGGGAGAGAAGGTGAGGGCGTGGATGTCGCGGGGTGTAAGGGGAGAGGGCGCTCTTTCCCCCCCCCCCCACCCACCAGGAGTCTACGGGATGAAGCCCGCGCTGCAATTGAAGCGGTAGAATGGGAGATAAATAATACGAGGCTTGATTGGAGCGGGAAGTGTGGGGAAGGAGACGGGCGGAGGGGGGGGGGGAGGCATTGAAAGAAGGAAGGACCGGGAGGCCCGGGGGGGGGGGACGGAAAATGAATAAGGAAATGAAATGACAGTGGAGAGGCAAGGCCCGGGGGGTCTGAAGGAGAGCTCTGTGGAGGGGAGGGGACGCGAGAGACTTCTCGGGAAGAAGACGGAGGTATGAGGGTGGTGATGACGTCAAATACGATCCCGATTGAAAGCGCACGACATATCTCGCGGCGGGAAATAGAGAATCTCATCATCCTTCAAGTTTCGACACAGAGGCGTGCGAATCGTAATGGCTCCCTTACCGGTTAGTGCAGAATATTTTATTGTATGCATTTATGCATTTACTGGGCCCTTCGTGAATTATATTTTGTGTGAAGAATCTCGTTTGACTTTAAACTTGTCAATCCATAGCCATTTAGGTGCGATGAACTTGCCGCAGTTGGAGTTGACTGTCTTCACGAATTAGTCTGCCCAAATAAAGACATTCATTTTTGTATTATTTCGGAAAACCTGTTTTAATAATTTGCGTACCTACGTACTCTTCCTCCGTCCATTTTCGCATAGTTCTACTTTCTTCTCCATAGATTCCTCACACCTGTCGTATTGAGGACTTCTAAATCTGCATAATACCCCCCAGGCCGCCGTAAGGGCATGTGGCGGGGAGTGTTAGGTCACCACCCGTAACTAAGAAAAAAAACTGCGTGCAAAAGCCACAAATTTATACAATCCACAAACTAAATATGGTAAACATTCCCTTACAACCCACACCCACGCAAACATACAAACCACCAGCTAACATGCACCCACGAATATACATTATGTCTTTTGCAAAGTTAAATTCGACATCTACGTTGTACCCCGTAAACCGCCGCAAGGGCGTGTGGCGGGGGACTTTAAGTCACCACCTGCAAGAGGGAACAAAAGCACATGCAAAATCAACGCATCCATGCGAACCGATACCCACAGTCACGTACGAGTGTGCATAAATGAAAAAATCCTTTCAACTTGCACGCATGCAAATACATATGCTATCAGCTGACAAACAATTGCATTGCAGGATGCAGTAAAATTATATCCAATAACGTGGAAGCCAGAATTTGACAAGTAAGAAGCGAAATTCCACTACCACATGGGTGTGCAACACAGAGAGAGACGAGGAAAGAGAGAGAAAGGAAAATCAAATTCAATCTTCAATTCATCTCTATCCTATTCTCTCTCAAACCTTTTCTCTCAATTATTATACTCAACCTCTTCAAACTTAATAAATGCCATTATAATGCGGTCGCGCGGAACAGGTTTTTAAAACAAAACACACGAGGTTAGTGAAAATGCATGGAATTGACTGGCACAGCTAATTTTTTCCTTGGTGCTGAGGGTGAAAAGAAGAATTTTTCTAACACATCTACCGTCAATCGACTGGGATACGTATTTCGTAGGAAAATCTCCAAAAAACAGAGGCTAATGCGAAGAACTCCTTCAAATATTCGCGAAACACTCTTTAGAACAAATTTTTAAATCAACAACACGGGGCCACAGCATTATCTGCGCGACTTCAACGCCCGAAACAGTAACAAACATTGAAATAATGGACGCAATCAGTGACCACAAGACTTCTTTTGTAGAGTTAAAAACTTAGTTCGTGAAAATGTAAAAAGGAAAGGGTAAAATATGCTTATTCAACAAGGCAAGCTTTAACGGACTAAGATAATATTTAAAAAAAGAATCACCAAAATACAAAACAAAATTAAATTAAATTTCATTATGAAGAATTCCCACCAAGTGACGCCAGAAACAAGACAAAAACACTAACAACCGATGCAGAGAGCACTTGGAAATATTTTTCAAATATCATACGCAAAGGAATGAAGGCGTACATTCTATCCAAACTTAAATGCGGCAATGAAGTACCTAGATGGTTGAACGGGGAAGTCAGATAGGCATTAAGAAGGATACCATTAGAATTTTTAAATAGTTTAAAGTGTGATGATAAAGTTTATGTGAATAAATACAAACAGAATCTAAAAGAATGTCGCAGTAAAAAAAAGTATTATGCGCACAGCGCTACACTCTTTTAAATCTAAAATGCGAAGCGAATATCTTGAGGAAAATCCAAAGTTATTCTGGTCCTACGTTAGTGAAATACAGGGTAAACGTCCAACTGTACAATCTTTGAAGACGGAAAATGGAGAAATCATTACAGATAGCGTGAAAAAAGCAAATATTTTAAACCATTTTTTCCTCAGCGTCTACAATAAAGACACAAACGCATCAAACGAACTTCCACACCCACTATCTAATTCTTTTTGCCAAATATTTTCCCATTGATCCCAAATATACGCGGTAATTTCCAAATGAGGTCTAACTAGAGCAAAATAACACCTCACTTTAACTTTTTCGTTACATTTCCCCACCACCCGTTTTATGAAGCCAAGTTTCTTTAAAGTGGATCCGCATGTTGTCCTGAAATGTGCTCCCCATGAAAGGCGTGGTGTTAGAACTACCCCCAAATATATAAATTGATTGGCCGTAGCCAGTACTGAACCCTCTATTTCGTAGTTTATGTCCTGTTTCCCACTTCGTTTGGTCCAAAATTTCAAGACTACGCATTTGTCTCTAATAAACATTAATCCTCATTTCTTGCACTAATCAGAGATTGTGTCTACGTCTCTAAAGAGTAGCTCACGATCTGGTTGGCTCCTTATTTCCCTGTACACCACCGAGGGGTGAGCGAATAATCACAGATTGCTTCTAGCGTGCGAGCTTAAGTCGCTGATATACACTTATATTAAGAATAGAAGCGGCCCCATTACACTTCCCTGAGGAATTACGAAGTAACATCTATATCTGTTCAGCACAACCCATCGATGACTATTGTTTGTTTTTGATGCGACAGGAAGTATCTAATCCAATTAATTATTTTCTCATTGATTTCATAGAATTTAAATTTATGTAACAGTTTCTTGTGCGGAACTTCGTCGAAGGCTTTTTTGAAATCATGGAATACTGTATCGAATTGTGTGTTGTTTTCTCCCGATCTACGTATATCGTGAATGAAGAAACCAAGCTGCGTTTCGCAAGATCTGCTCTTCCTAAATCCCAGCTGGTAGTGAACTATTATTTTCCTACTATCAAGAAATCTCATAATGTTGCTGACAATAATATATTGTAATATTTTACAAAAGAATTAAAAAAAAAATTGGTCGGTAATTGGTTGATTTATCTCCATTTTAACCTTTATAATGGGAGTTATATGGACTAGCTTCCTGTCACGAGGTACTGAGCCTTCTTCTATCGATTTTAGAAAAACAATTTCTAAAAACGGGGCAATATCTTCAGCTAATTCCTTAAATATTCCCGCAAGTATTTCTTCCGCGCCAGGTGCCTTGTGTGCTTTGATACAACGAAGCAGATGTTCTATTCCCTTCTTGGTCAGTGTTATATCACTCATGTGTTCCCCGGGTGGGTGTGGAAGCTCGTTTGGTGCGTTTTTGTCTTTATTGTAGAAGTTCTGGAAAAAAACTTGTTTAAAATATTTGCCTGTTTCACGCTATCTGTATTAATGCCTCCTTTTTCCGATATTAGGACATCTTGGACGACATTAACTGGTAACTTTTATGGTCTTCACCTTCCTCTTAAAACATTTGCTATTCTCTAATATATCCGTTTGACCATTAAAAATTAATCTATTCGATCAACGCGATCAAACCAGTGAGAAGAACTCCTTCTTTCCCACTGACTATACACCGAAGCATCAAAACTACATTTATTCCTGACCAACACGTTCTTATTCTATTCCTCCAGGACAACCTCTCCAACACTGCATTCATGAAAGTTAGCCAAGGTTTAAGCTTCTTCTGTTGCACACATATTTTACTTACCATTACATGAAATATAAATGAAAATCTTGAAGCATATATTTTTTGCCCTGTAATTTATTGAGCATAAAATATATTCAGTTATACGACCAGTACGGTGTGCAATAGAAATATTCCAGCACTTTGAAAGTTCACGATAACTCTAGAAATACCATAGCTTTAACTGCTACCGAGGTCATTAGTGCCAATTCTTAAATAAGCCTGATCTGGTCAAGAGGAGTCCCTTAGAGAAGTTCACAGTGCTGTTTAGGAACTGTCGAGTTTGCATGCAAACTTATTGGAGAGACAGATACTGTCATCCATTAATGAATTTCTATGTTTCCCCTCTTAACTATCCAGCCAGCAAGGGAGAGTAAGTTGTTCTTCTGTGGTGCATGATGAAAATGCAACTGCCATATTCACATTATTGGAGCACCACAATGTTGGTTTCTGGCATCATGCTACTAACTGTGGGACACTCATCACACCATAGTTATCACTATGTCCCACTAACAGGACAGTGGGACACCATTTTGAAATTTTAGTGCACTTTCAAGGATTTTAATTGATTCACCCGCGTGGGTGAGGATCATGAAGGAGTAAAGTTTTTTCAACTAAACTTGAAAAGATATTATGTATTATATTTTGTCGCTTAATTTCAATGTCATAAGATTCACTAGCTGCGACTTAATGTTTCGATTCTTTTGTAATATAGAGGTATAATAAAATCACGATCTCACTATTTTGATGGACCTGATGACTTTTGTGGTGATTCCGTTGAATTAAAAGGCTGGAGTTATGTTGTATTCGCGGAAAGATTTATAGAAAACTCTTAATGGGAATCCTACTTAGGCGATGACTCTTATTTTTCCTATTTTTTTATTCTGAAGAGATCAATACGTTCGTCTAGTAGTGTGGGAGTAGAGCCCTGGAGTAGGAGGAGGGTCTCAGGTTCAAATCATGACTTTTGGATAAGCTCATCTGAAATCTGAGCATTGAAAGAGGAACTGGGGTTCCGCGTGGTTTGGAAGTGCGAATCTGATTTGATATTGGTTGCCTTGCATGATGGTTTCCATTCGATGTTATTAGCTACTCTGGTGTCATTTGATCAGAGTAAATTCTTATCATCATAAAAAAATTAACTCAATAAACAAACTGAAACCAATTCTGATTCATACAAGGAAAGGATGAGTCCCTAATTTGATACGCGATTGTATTCCATGTAAAATCTAACCTCACCTATGGAAGCCAAAAATGGGTTTGATTTCTTTGGAAGAACTTTCATCTGATATTTAAGTTGCATGTAAACTATGTTTAAAATAAATTTACTCTCACACACCTTGAAACTTTAAAACTTTAAAAAAATGACAAAAAAAACTTCCGAAGTATTCGCAAGGCGTTCTATGAATATAAATATCCTAAAAATACTTTCTTTAATCAGACAAGTATGCGCTTTAAATCAAGTTCTACTTAAACAGTTGAAAACTAGAATTCAAGACACATACATACACATACACACACATACATACCTATACATATACATATATATCCACACACACATACATACACACATAAACATACATACATACATGCATACACATGCATAAATACATACGTAATTACGCACATATACACCCATACATATACATATATAAATTAAGAATATATATTAAGTATATGCACTTACATACATATACATATATAAATTAAGAATACACCTTCATATACTCAAATTAAATGACAGTGAAGATAGAGTACAATAAAATGAGGAAAGTCTAAGCAAAAAATGAGGTTTGTGGGAAAAGCTAGGGAGAGCGTAGAGAGGAGAGAAGAGGGGGGAGTGAAAAACTGTTGACTGGAAGTTCACAGAGGTCGGGTATTCTTGGATCATAAGAGCAGTTTCCATTTCCACTTCGGTTTTCATAATTTTCTGAATATTTGTTTGTTTTCAATGATTTTGTCCTCGTCAATTAAATCATACAGACGACTGAAGTTTATTTTCAATCCCAGTGAGCTATTTGCCCGGACGGAAATGAAATGACTGTTTGAATGAAATAAAGTACATGGTGGTTGATTGGATTGCTCATGGCATGGTAAACATAACAACGATCACAGTTCCGTCAGAATATTAAGGAGTTCCCGCGAGCAAGGGAAATACCAAATCAAGCAACAAAATTGGAGATATGAATTTAAAATGACTAATTACGGCAAAAAAAAGAGATTTTAGCTCCAATAGTATTTGTTGCTACAGAGATTGGAGTTGAATTAAACTCTTCAGGCAAATAAAATCAATTTTTTTCCGATAAGGTACCTTAGAGTTACTTGCCTCATTTACTTAAGGTGCTTTAATCTTAGAGTTTCATTCTTTAATTTCCGTAACTCTAATTTCAGATGTATTATTATACTTAGTATTTCAATAAAAATAGAATTCAGTGTTAAGACATAGAGAAAATGAATGATAAAATATCAAAGGCTTAATTGTAGATTATATCTGCGTATTATATCTTTTGATTAATTAAGAACTCTTAAAATAAACTGCTGTAATTATTCCCTGCCATTTAATTTTCTCTTAGTAGTTTTGGATTACCAAGCGCCAAAATTTCGTGGATTAAGGATTAATATGCTCTGTGTGAAAACAAACCTTTATATTCTGCTCTCCTATGAAAACTGTCTGTAATTACCCAAGATCACACGTCATGGAGTCATGAGATGATACTTGAATAACTTTTAATATCTCAAATTCACTGGAATTCTTTTATGATTTCGACATATCTTGTTTTTTTAATATTTGTATGGGGATTCCAAGAATTAATTATTAACGACCGCAATACATAATATGGTTCTTAACTCACACGAAATATATCAGACAAAAACTCTTTGGCCAATTTGCATTTAATGTAAATTTCACGGATAGCCTTAACTAAATATTTTATTGATACAGCAATTTTTTTATGACACTGAACCTAATAATTGGTTCTCCTGATATTTTATATACAAGTGTGATTGAAGCGAGATAGAATACAACTAAAGTATTCCACCAGTTTCTAAGGTCTCTAGAGGACAAGCAAAATACAGCGGAGCATTGAAACAATATGTAACCTCAACGTCACGTATCTTCGCTATATATTTCGGCATGACAGTGTATCTCATATTCTCATATATATATATATATATATATATATATATATATATATATATATATATATATATATATATATATATATATATATATATATATATATATATAAAGGTAATCTACCGGTTAAGGTAGGTTTTTAGATGGACCCAACTACCAAACAAATATTTTATTACTCCTAACAAAACACAAAATCCATCATCCTACTCTATATCAGGTCCCTCTTCATCACTGAGTACTTCCTTCCTCCCTTCATCCCGTCCAACATCCCTATCCTATTCCTTCCCTTTCCTCTTTTGCCCAACATTCTACCCTCTATCACAGTCTTCAACATCCCACTGCCGGTCAACACCCCCTTCATCCACTTTTCCTGCGTCCATACGATTGCTCCCAACAAACCCCTCTCTTCGCCCATCATACCAAGTACTTCCTCATTTGTTTTCTTCTCTGTCCATTTCACCTTCTCCATTCTTCTCCACACCCACATTTCAAAAGCCTCCAATCTACGTCTATCCTCCTGCTTCAATGACCACGTTTCCGCACCGTACATAGCTACGCTCCATATCAAAGTTTTTACGAGTCTTTTCTTAATGTCCTTACTCAACGTCCCTGTCATCAATTCCCCCCTCCTTGTGAAAGCCTCTTTGCCTAGCGCAATTCTTCTCCTTACGTCACTACTACTTTGACCGTGTTGGTCCAAAACACTACCGAGATACGTAAACTGTTCTACCTGCTCTAGTTTTTGCCCTCCTATTTTAATGTTAAGCTTGGCCTATTTCTTTCTAGAAAATCGCATAACCTGTGTTTTATTAATATTGATTCTCATCCCATACCTGTCGCACTGAATTTCCAATTCACTCAGCAATGCTTGCAGCCCCTTGGCTGACCGACAAACTGAAGCTTGGTCATCAGCAAACCTAACTGATTTTACGAATTCCCCGCCCACTTTCATGCCTACCTCGAGTTCTTCCCATGCCTCTTTGATCATTTCCTCTGCATACAGGTTGAACAGCAACGGTGATAATGGGCAACCCTGCCTTACACCTCTTCCTAACATTGCCCAATCGGACTCCCCGTTCCCCACTCGCACCTGAGCAGTCTGAGACATGTACAGGTTGCGGATTAGCCTCCTTTCCCTCCAATCTATTCCAATTTTCTGCAATATGCTCATTAGTTTTTCCCAATTCACTCTATCAAACGCTTTTTCGAAATTTACGAAACAGGTGAATACCTCCTGGTTGTATTCTATATTCCTCTCGATTAATTATCTCATTACTGCAATGGCATCACGCGTACCTCTCCCCTTCCTAAACCCAAACTGATCATCCCCTAAGTAATCATTTGCCCTACTCTCTATCCTTGGCAGTTTCATATTTCAATTAAATAACTAAAATCATAATTGTAAGATGCATGAAAGTCATCCGGCTGAGGTCATTCGTCTCAAAATTTCTCTAAATTAGTTTTGCTTATCTCTGAAAGCTGTAGTGAATATATATTTAGATGAGAGTTTCACAAATGTGCGCTGAAAATCGGAACGAGCGAATATACTCATTTCATTAATTCGGTCCGAACGGCTACTGCCCAAGTTTAAATAGATTAAGATAGGTGGGGGGCGCATTCCAATCACTTAAAAATGAAAACATCATTAACTAGTCTCTGAGTAAAAAAGAGGGAATCAAAGACCATCTTCTAAGTGGTTCGCCATTTTACACTTAGTTGCGATAGTATAGATGGACGGCATTCAAAATGGTAGCGTTAAAAATTAATAAGTTATCAGGTATCCAGGAGTGGTATTTGAAAAATGTTTATATTTTGAAGTTAGTAATGTTCTGCCGAAATAATTATCCGGTGGCGGATTTGAAGAGGAAAAAGGAAAAAAAGACCAAAAACCAAATTTTTGGGAAGTTTTAGGTTTAATTTGATGATATCCCGTTTATTACGTCCCTTTTCTCATGGCCTATTAGAATCTTATTCATCCAATATATTACACATTTACAATCTCGTAGTTTCCCAACTTTTCATATGCTCCTGTCCGCTCTTAGGAAGCATTGGTCATCCTCTAAATGTGGAGGTAATGAATGGAGATCGTGAAATAATTTAAATGAAAACTTTTAAACATTTTCCAAGATTCGAGTGTCATAAAAAGAAATAGTCAGAATTCAAAATTGAATTATTTTAGCTAAATTTATTGCTTTTAATTGTATATGCTAATATTACTTGTCAATAGTAAGGGCTAGTTCATATTTCGAATTTTATATGTATGATAATTTGGTGACCGTGACAACTCATTGGCACCCGACGCGTGAATGTATTTTGCACGTCTCAGTGTATCATTAAAAAAACTCGAATGATAACTGGTTTCATATTTTCTTGTTTTCCTACCACTCAAGATTCTCCAGCGGATGGGACTGGAACTCATGTGATAGGGAAGAAGGGAACACGATTTTGGTGAAGTGGTAGCCTAGCAATCCCTGGGTTCCTAGGCTACCAATTTCAGTCAACATTGTTTCACATACTCTTCCTCTCGAACAAGAAAGATACGAATATGGAAAGGATTCATAAAATGCAACATGCAATGGAATGCACATTTCTGATTTTATAACAACATAGACCTCAACATTAAGGAATCATATGAAAAGTTAAGGTTTTCAAGCGTTGAGTCTAGGATTCGATGAAATTCTAAAGGGGTTTGGATTCACCGGTTGTATCCGCCTTGAATCCATTCGGTCCTTAATCTCTTCCTCCTGCCTCCCGCACCTCAATCCCATCTCGACAATGCCCTGGCCATAATACACTTGCTGCATGCACCAGCGCTGACTTTGCGTTGAGTGGATAGTAACATTATACCGATCGTACTTCCGGTTGTGAAGTGGTTTATCGAAACTTGGGCTTAAGTGTTGGAGGTGCGATGCGACCTCGCGCTTGGGCGCTTTCTCTTATCTAAAGTCGCTAATGACATGTCTATTATGGAGTTGAGGAGTGTGACTGGGTGGACGCGATACTGGGGATTGTCCCGTTCCATTGGAATCGTAAGTGGCCATTTCACACAGGAGTTTGATTCATCGTGTATTTCAATTGGGCGGTTCACTTTTGTGTCTCCCGCACCGAGTCCTCCTCTATTGATCATTGCGGATCATCAAATTGAACGACCAGGGTTCCCCAGTGAACAAAATGCGCAACAGATCCTACCATTCTCTTCTTCCATCGAATGCATTTTAACTAAAATTAACCGAGATTATTTTGCTTGACTTAAATAAACTGTAATTAGTTTTGCTGGTCTCAGCGTTTTTTACGAGGGTTGATATATATATATATATATATATATATATATATATATATATATATATATATATATATATATATATATATATATATATATTTTCTATATATATATATATATTTTTTTCCTATATATATATATATATATTTTTTTTTTTCTATATATATATATTTCTATATATAGTGCAATACATAGTAACACACAATATAGGAACACAAAAAAAGAAGAACACACATATATATATATATATATATATATATATATATATTTTTTTTTTTCTATATACAGTATATATATTTCTATATATAGTGCAATACATAGTAACACACAATATAGGAACACAAAAAAAGAAGAACACTCACACGTTATTTCTTGTTATTTCGACGGAAACACTCCGTCTTCACTTCTATATCTTCAGATGAAGACGGATTGTTTCCGTCGAAATATCAAGAAATAACGTGTGAGTGTTCTTTTTTTGTGTTTCTATATTGTGTGTTACTGTGTATTGTACTATTCGGCCCTTCCTTTTTACATCTACGAAAGCATATATATATATATATATATATATATATATATATATATATATATATATATATATATATATATATATATATATGTATATATATATATATATCTATAGATATATATATATATATCTTCGAAATGGAACGCTCTCCGGCGAATCACTCTGAAGACGACAGCCGAGCTGTCGAAACGTCAAATAATTTGTGAGTGTCCTTTCTTTGTGGGTATATATTCTAAAAATCTACATCTGTGTTTTAATATATTTATATATATATAGTATATATATATATAGTATATATATATATATATATATATATATATATTTATTTATTTATTTATAGCCTTGACAACACTAAGTGCTTTAGGCGCCATTTGACGTTTCCGTTTGAAATTTTGACCCTTTTAACGCTTACTTTCTTTAAAACATTTTATCGTTTGACATCAACTTGAGTTGTTTACAGTGACTCGAAAATTTTGTCACAGCGAAAATGATGTAGTTAACGCGAGAACACTTTCGTGCTATGATTTTTTACGACTTTCGACGTGGATTATCAAGACAGGGTTGCATCGTTCAACTGACTTTCACTTTTGGCGATGAAGCCCCATCTTTCGTCACTGTAAAACGCTGGTATAACGAATTCCATCATGGCTGCCGTCCGCTCAGCGACGAAAGTCGTCCAAAATCAGTCGTAGTGCCAGAAAATGTACGCCATGCTGTGCAAGAATTAGCAAAGGAAGATCGTCATGTAACCAATCGTAGGATTGAGGCATCCTTGGGGATTAGAATGGCGAGCTTCAATAAGATATTGCAGGAACATTTTGCTGTGAAAAATATTTTTTCGTGTTGGATCCCGCATAATTTGACCAAAGATCAAAAAGATGCTCGTGTCAATTGGTGCAAAGAAATGCTCAAGAAATACAATCGCGGTGCATCAAAATCTGTGTATAATGTCTACACAAGTGACGAATCTGGGTTATGCGTAGGATCCCGAAACAAAACAGCAATCCACTGTATGGGTCTTCCTAAGACGAGCCAAATCCGACAGAAGTGATTCGTGCACGGAGCACGTCGAAGCAAATGATCGCCTGTTTCTTCGGAATAACTGGACACGTGGCAACCGTACCAACGTAAGAGAAACCTAGAAACGTGAATTCTGAATGGAACACGAGCATTTGTTTTCCAGAAGTGCTTGGTGAAATACGGAAAAAGAAGCGGCAACGAAGGATCATTCTTCGTCATGACAATGCAAGCCCTCACAAATCGGCTGAAACAGCTACCTATTTGAGTGGCCAAAACGTCGAATTGATAGGTCATCCTCCGTACAGCCCTGAATTACCACCAAATGACTTCTTTTTATTCCTATACATCAAGAAAATAACTGCGCGGCCAACATTTTTCGGAGCCTGAAGAAGCCGTTGATGCATTCAAAAAACATATTTTGGAGGTACCTCAATCGGAGTGGAAAAAGTGTCACGAAAATTGGTTCGAGCGCATGCTAAAGTGTATTGATTATCATTGATAATACTTCGAAACACAATGAAGCCATTTTCAATAATAAATTACTGTCTTTTTATTATTAGGCTGAATATGTAAATAGTGACCCTCGTAAGATGGGAGCGATACTGACGATAGTGTTGAAAGTTTGGCACTATTCTCCCAAGTAGTCGATTCGATTAAGAACCAATTAGGTATTGCCTTCCATATGTACGTAATGCCTCTCACGTGCCATTGTTGAACGACAGCTTATTTAAATTGCAGCTGATGGCGAAGATCAGCAATGAGTAGCTTATTAATCTAATTGCCAAAAATTGCTGGCTTGAACATCCCTCAGGGTAAGGGGTTAATAAATTCGCGACCGCAACTGACGGAAAAATAAATTGTTTATTCCTGTGGGAAAAAATAAAGTCTACATTTTTCCTAATTGACCTGGAAATATGAAATAAATACTAATTCCATGCAAAAAGAAACATGCTTAAAGCCAACAGTGATCTGGCGTTTGCATGCATCTTTTTGCATTTTAAAGGGATGTTATTCTAGTACGCTTAATACTGCTCGCTACGTGTTTATTTATAATGATGATTTTCCTTTGATCACTCTCAAGGTGAACGCCATGATTTTCTCCTGTGCTAATTTTGATAAATCATTTGCCACTCAAAATTTTAATGTATGCCATACAATATTCAAGCAATTGAGAAGTGAAGGTGAAAGTTTGGATGGGCGAGGAGAGGAGTCTAACAGAGAGTGAAAGGATATAATAAGCTGGAATGGAAGAATAGTATTATTCCCCTCGCGTGAATCGGACAGGGGGAAAGATGGAAATTCCTTGACGCGCCCTCGACATGACACAAATACGGACGCGCGGTGAGAATAACGCCATCCATAATTTATCACACGGAGCAATTCTTCCCGATGAGCTCTTTCGTGTTTCCCATAAATTGGAAAATAAATCTGTTTGAATTTCTAACGATTTTTTCTATTGGACATTAATATCACAAAACTGAATAATTGAGAAGCTTCCGCCTGGGTTAAAGATCACAGTCGGGGAAGTGTCCAAGAGAATGCATAATTTTTCGTCCACTGATTGCGAGATTACGTGCAAATAATATGGTGACGCAAGATACTAAGTTGAGTTGTACTGGGTGAGCGAAATATTCTATCAAATAAGGTCGAATATGCAATTTTTAAACTCAAACGAATGCGAATGAATGGGGACACTTTTGACAAACTGCTTTTTTTTCGATGAAATATCGAAGGTAAAATTTATGAGTTCTAGCATTGTAACCGTAAATGTAGACCTTTGTTTTACACAATATGATTTTTTAAAGACATTCTGAAGGTAGCATACACGTATATTACCAACTTATGATTGAAGGTGAAGCTTCAGGAACTCCTGTTACGATATTATTCCATTTTTACTGTGCCACAAGTTCACTCAAAATGTCGATTTGATGCATATCTGTATTTTGAGATACTATAGTGCCTACGGCACAAAATTAGCAATACTTGTATCGAAACATATCTGATAACCTCAGTGTCCAAGACGATATTTGGCAATCAAAAATTAGTTACGATATTGATGTAGATTTTTTTATCTGGGTTCCTGAGAAATTTGCGTTTTATAAAAATGTAGCATAAACAAACATGTTCATCATGGAAGCTACCCCTGTGGACATAACTGGAAATATTGAATTATTATAACATCAAATTCGCTGAGAAATATCGATATGCAAAACGGTATTGCCGTCACTCGTCAACGTCGTCCTCTGACCAAGTTAATTGAGGATTGAGTCTGAGTACACGAAATGTTTCCTTTTTTAAAGCCTCAGTCAAGGGAATCACATTCCCTGAAACAACACAGTTCTTCCATAAGTGTTGGTCACATCACAGAAAGGACGAAGAAGGAAAGATCTGCTGGTAATTAAAGATGGAGGTTGCAAAGATATTGGTATCGGATTTGTGAACCAAGGGTCGTCATTGTGTCTGTTTTTAAGTTTTCCCTTCCATCCCTCGTCTCTCTCTGAGGGGGAGGGGGACCCTCCCGCTACCTGCTGCGTTGGGACACATTCCCTACCGGTGTCCTTGGGGGAGGAGACTGTTGTATGTTGCATGTCCATGTGCTAGTGGAGTTTTGCTTCTTACTCGGTAGGTTCTGGCTTGCACCTTATTGAATAAATTTCTTACTGCATACTAAGGTGCACTTGTTTGTCAGTTTATAGTATATGTATTTGCATGCGTGTAAGTTGAAATGAATGCTGCATAAATTTATACGTTACTGTGGGTATGAATGTGTTGATTTTGCATGTGGTTTTGTTCTCTTTTATAGTTGGTGACCTAACACCCTCCACCCTACGCCCTTGCGGCGGCTGGCGAGGCATTATGTAGATGTAGATGTAAGCTGCCCGAAATAGCGCCGTCAGGGACTACCCTCTTTTGCCGCTCTGAAAGAAAGTCTTCAACCCAATTTATTGCGCCCTTGTTTTTACCTGCGACCTTTAATGTATAAATAAGTTTACCATGGGAAACCTGCCTCTTGAAAATCTGAAAAGACCGCATCCACTTGCTGAACAGGTATGTTCTTGACATCAGGTATATTTGTAGATGCATGTATATTTTAGTTGGTGGTTTGTTTGCTTGCATGTGTGTGGGTTGTACATCTACATAATACCCCGCAAGCTGCCGCAAGGGCGTGTGGTGGGGGGTTGTAGGGGTTTTTGCATGAATTTATACCATGTTTTGTGCGTGGATTATATAAATTTGTGGCTTTTGCATGCAATCTTTTTTTCCTAA
The DNA here is from genome assembly GCF_022747635.1 of Hetaerina americana. Taxonomy (NCBI): domain Eukaryota; kingdom Metazoa; phylum Arthropoda; class Insecta; order Odonata; family Calopterygidae; genus Hetaerina; species Hetaerina americana. The sequence continues at coordinate 605,644 of NW_027287150.1, read as the reverse complement.
ATACAGGTGGTGCCCTTACAAACCCCGCCACACACCCTTGAGGCGGCTGGTGAGGTATTAAGTAGGCTTAGATGTAGAACGTTTCTCTGATTAGAACAACAACTATCGGTAATGCCATAAATAGTTTGTTGATTTGTGGGCTGTGGCAAAACGGCAGGGGCGAAAGGATTTTCACCTGCAGTGGACAAAAAGCCTCTGCATTGGGAGCGTCATCCTTTATCGGTTGATCAATATTTTTCAGAATACTGGAAGGTTTCTTTCGTATATTATGTTACCATGTTCGTCGGATGCTGTTAATTCTCGAGGAGAACTTGAGCTTAAATACTGAGCAGAATATGTGGCGTCGTTTTATGATAAAGAGCAAGAGAGATGAGAAAAACTATTTTCCACCCAAATGGTGTTTACATTATTGATGTCGCTTCCACGATGCTGACCTTAATATTCAAGGGGTATACGTTTGAACGAATACGTGACTACTTCTGGTTACTCACTCTAATCTTCAGTGCAATGGTTAAAATGACATGCCTCGTATCGCTTCGTCACCTCCCGATTCACAACCCCCAATTTCTACCTGGAGAAACTTAAGTTTATGCAAGTAAATCAAGTCTAATCACGTGAAGTTTCGACTCCCGTAACATTGTCATTCCCGTCATATTCCCTGGTTGGTCGATAATTCACATCCGCGTCTTTTTCCTCTCGAGAATCGTAACCATTCGTGGCAGCTGGGATCTTGAGAATAGTTGCCCGAAGCAATGCCCGTACCAAGCTTGTAATTAACCTAGATTTCGTGACACCAGGAAATTGAGTAAACAGGGGTGTTGAATTACCTGCATGAAGCACGAAATCGTGTTTCGGCGACGTGGCTCTCGCAGTGGCGTTTGCATAGTCTCATTCTGTTCTCACGTGCTGATGACGTGTCAATCTCGTAACTGCTGCCAACCCAATGAATTGGCAACCCTGTCACCTCTTGAGCACCTATCCCCACATTAGCATGCTGTCACCCTATATCTTTGGCATCACTGCACTTTGCTCATCAGTGAAAATTGATTCTTGAGCAGCCACTTCTGCTATAACTGTTGCTCATGGGGAGATTCACAACGATTTGGTGAGAAATTAAATAGTATTGAATGCTAATTATATTTTATATCGCTGCTGACTTTATGAGCAGATATGAGCAGACTCTGCAGCTTCTAGTTTTGGATCAGAGGCGTAATTATGGATTTGCATAACGCGCGTGTTGTGGTTTTCGTAATTAAAGGGCTACCCACGTCTTTTGAAGTCAAAGTCAAGTCTCTAGATCTCTTCGTCGAGAAAGGTGCGACAGAAGAACACCGTGTTACAAGAAGTGATGGAGATTAGGGCGAAATGGAAATTCGTGACGACGCCCTTGATCAAATATGGTCGATCCTAATGGGTCTTGCTGAAGACAGTGTACCGAAGAGATCATGCAAATAGAATTAGAGAGATCATGTGTGGACCACATAGATTCAAGCTATCATTTTTTCTACGAACGATAAGGGATCAGAATGACATTATCCGACCGCGGTAGGGGTAAAAATATTCGGGTCAGAATTAGTCTGGTGTGCATTCGCCCCCTGCCACACATCCTAGCGGTGGCTGGCAGGGTACTAAAATATTTAAAAAAATCAAAATACCGGCATCCAGAGGAAGTAGATTACAATCCAATTCGTACCAGTTTTTTTAGTATCCCATGGAGGCATTCTTGCTTTAATTAGAATGAAACGCTCTGTTTCGCACCGTTTTCCATTTTCATTATTTACCCTCTTATCTCAATTGTCTGTCATCCTTTAGGAGCAAATAGCTCCTGGAAAATGATCCCTAATATGTTGCCTGTTAGAACACACTGAAAATTTTCTTTATACTCGTAAATGATGAACAGGGGTGAGCGACGTTCTTTTACACGGTTAGCCCTTGACGGATATGTAAAAAAAAGAACTAGCGTGGTCGGAACACTAAAGGAAACTAAGAACAAATGCGTACCAAATGATACAAAGAAGCTATAAGGGAAAGGAACGAAACACTAACTGTTTATAAGAACACAAATCAACAGGACAATTAAGATGATGGCCATTGACCCTTTGTTTCCATTTTATCTCAAGGGAATTAATGAAGAAGTCTCAAAATAAATATTTGTACTAAACTAGAGTACCGTATAATGCAGAAGAGTATATGACCAAGATGTAATCAGTGAAAGTATATCCCATCCCTATTTGCTCCCCAATGTTTCAAATATTCTATATCTTTCACTTATTGGGGGGCGGAGACCTTGAGTTGCATGCGCAAGTAATGGGGAACTCCCCCTCTTACTTTTTAGATCTACATGACCTGTCTTGTTATGTATAAATGGTTTCGGTTCATTTTGATTCCCTTTTTTTGCATATAAATTACTAATTTATTAGGTGAATTAACTATTTTTTTGAATTAAGTCTACCTCCAGCATGTCAGCAAATGTCCATGTTATTTGATAGTTTTTTAATGAATATTTTTCCCTTTCCCCTTCCTCTCCCATATCCCCTCACTTATCACTCACCCTTCCCGCCTGGTACCTGCACCCCCTGCCGCAAACCTTTTGGTGGATCGCGGGGTATTTTTGCCGATGTCGAATTACTGCATACATGTTAAAAAAAGATAAAACTGCTCTAGTGCATTGCGAGTGTGAATTGCAAAGGAAACAGGGGTTGGAGTGAAAAAGTTAGCAGCAAAAAATTCACTGCAAAAGAAATGAACTTCGTGTTTTGAGTATTAAATATTGCTAGATTCTTAAGTTACCTAATTATGCTTTGAATATTCATTTAAGCTCAAGAGGAAATGGTTATGTGCTTTGCTTAAAGTTTTATGCAAAAAATTACCTATTTTAGATTTTTCCTGCATTTAGAAAACATATCCTCTTCTGATTTTTTATTATGGTAAAAAATTCAGTAATCCACCCAAAGCGTGGATTAAGAGAGGATATATATATATATATATATATATATATATATATATATATATATATATATATATATATATATATATATATATATACAGGGTCGCAGCCAAAAGTGGTCGGACTGATTTTCTCTGGCGCGAACGGAGCGGTGGAGGGAGGTCTGCTTGGCAGGGTAAGGTGGAGGGGGCTCTTAGCAACAGAACGGCACCAACCTCAGTCGCTTGCGGGCTGTCGTTGAGTAAGGACAACGTTTTTAGTGAAGCAAAGTTTTTGTCCGCTTCGAAAAACAAAATGAATCTGAATTTAGAGCAACGTTATTCCGTGAAGTTTTGTGTGAAACTCGGGAAGACGGCAACTGAGACCCTCGATATAATCAAGCAGGCTTATGGGGACACTGCCTTAAGCCGTTCCACAGTATTTGAGCGGCACAAGTTGTTTAAAGAGGGTAGGGAGCTCGTTGAAGACGGCCATCGCTCCGGACGGCCGTCGACGGCAAGAACCGGCACGAATGTGGACAGAGTGAGGACACTGCTGAACACAGACCGACGCTTAACCAGTGAAGAAATTGCAGACCAGTTGGGTCTGTCTGCATCCAACGCCCAATGCATTATTTCACAGGATTTAGCCATGCGCAAGGTGTGCGCCAAGATGGTGCCGAAAATTCTGCCGTGGCGCGCTCGTCGTCAGACAGCTCCTGGCCAAATACGGCTTTGCCACGTTGCCGCACCCGCCCTATTCTCCCGATCTGGCACCACCGGACTTCCTCTTCTTCCCCCTGATGAAAAGACAGCTCAAGGGACGACGTTTTGACTCGATAAAGGCCGTTCAAGAGGCTTCGACGAGGGTCATCAACGGCATCCTCAAAGAAAATTTCCAGCGGACGTACGGGGAATAGGAGTAACGTTATACTAAGTGTGTAGCAGCTCAAGGAGCATACTTTGAAGATTATTAAGTTGATGTAAGTATATCGTCAATAAAATTCTTGTAAAAAAATCAGTCCTACCACTTTTGGGTGCGACCCTGTATATTCTCTCTTAATCCACGCTTAGGGTGGATTAAGAGAGGATATTATCCTTATTATATATATATATATATATATATATATATATATATATATATAGCTCACGAGGGATGCAAGGTTTCAAATTGGTCAAGATTCCAAATGCATCTCTCATTGCATTTGGTGGTTGTATTCAGACATTGCGTTGATTGTTTGCTAATGCAGATGTAAGGGATGCTTCTTCTAAGGATTTTTTTTTATGTTATAGTAGGAATATAATCGAGAAGCTCGTTTCCTAAGCCTTTACGCTTACTTATATATTATTTAGTTACCAGTGCAAACAACGACTGCAGAACATTTCTGACCTTTAATCTTTATAACTACGATCTTATTACAACTTATTACCTCTCAGATTTCGTATCCTTCACGTCATTTAAGAAGGTTTTGAGATTTTTTTCAAATGAGCTCTGTTTCAGAATGCATCTCATCAACTCCTGTAAGTCGTAAAGAAAGCCTCAGTAAAGAGGCTTATAGGTAGGTTCCCTCCCACAATGCATTTTAAAAATTTCGCGGCTTCTCTTTCCTATTTGTGATGGAAGTTATATCCCATAGGATTAGTCAATTAGTGTATTTTGTTTCATTTGCCTTTGGATGCCGAAGCACCTCAAATCGGGCTATCTACTGCAGTACTCTCCCGCTTTAAAATGTTTCGCTGCCGCACTGGACCGAATCACCGGCACAAATCCACTGCGTACGCTGGGGTGAATTGAAAATAAGAAGAAGGGCTCGCCGCCGTCATCGCAGTACGCCAGTTTGCAAAATGATAGCGCGATCCCGTCCTCCCACGAAAGCAGCGAGTTTAGTACGCGCCCACCGCGGGAAAGTACGCCACGGAGACCCATTTGGTGGAGGCTCACTCACGACCTGTCCCATTCGTTTCCCCGCTTGCAAGATTCGTCGAATTTATCTCCGCGACGCACACAAATCCCCTCCCCCGCACGTACCCGTTCAATTCGGCTGATCGAATCGGGCCACGGGGTTGATGCCGCGTCCCCCTCCTACGTGGGTCAGAGGCCGGCGTGGCATTAGCGGTGAGCCTTAAAAGGATTACGCCCGTCTCGCCGCCAGAGATTGCATGTTCCTTTTCCCCGCAACTGCACACCCTCCTGCCCCTCCCAAGCACGCCACCACATCTGCCACTGTCTACGTGCCCCACGAATGATTTGACCGGAGGAAGGACTTTATCCTCGTGAAAAGGTTGTAGGTTGCACGCCGGAAAATAAAATCGCCCCAAGTCGTTCAGGGGATGTGTTCATTTTCCCTTTTTTTATGGATGGGATTCTCTCTTGCACGTGGGCTTGAAATCCCCAAGTCGCCTACTTCCGAGGATCTCTGGTATTCTCATCGGAGTGTTAACGTTCGTCAGGCAGACGTTTCGAAGATTAAAGTTCGAGCGGATCAAGATAAGATCGGATTTACGATCGGAGTTCCAATCAGTGTGTGGAGCCTCCCCAACCCAATGCTTTTGACCCATAATTTTTCTCAAACGCCATATTACTTCTTTATCATCATGTTTAGGTAGCATTTCGCTCGCTTGTATTCTGATTTCAATTTACTTCTTTCTTACTGACGGAGGAGAAGAGGTATGTGAAGTGAGGTTTGATCGTCTACGCCCCGAGGTCGGTGTTTTCATTTATTGGTTCTGGTGGTGTCCTCTTCTTTTGTCAACTTAGCAAGAAAGCAGGAAGGCAATACTTACTCAGATGTATTTCCTTCCAAAAAGTTCCCATAGATAGGTGGTGACCTAACAGCCCCCGCCACACGTCCTTTCGGCGGTTTGCAGGGCATTATGTACATGTAGATAATAAATTTGAATGGCCGCTTGTTCATGTATCATAGCGCTGACTGGCTATTTTTGTTCCATGTTCTGTGTTAACCTGTGTAAATATGTAATAAATTCTGTAATATGTAATGTAAAGTGTTTCCTCTAAAGCTATGTCACGTGTGAGCTTAATTTATAGATTCGGTGAAGTGTTTAGTTTGCAAGGTCTCTGCACTTTTCTCTTTACCTGTGTTTCTGATGTCCTTAAATATGGTTCCCTCATGTGGGCCACAGGTCGACATGCTTCTCTCCAACTACTCGAGCACCCGAAGAATTGCTCTCTATCAATCGCCAAAGTTATTTTCATTTCCGTAGCTGCTCTCTTGATTATAAAACCATAAACACAGTAATCAACCCGAAGGTCGGTTTAGTAGGTGATGGTAGAGATCACCCAGAAAATTCACACATCAGGGTAGGGGGGCCAGTTCCTTTCCCTGTGCCGGTTATGGTTCCCCAGGAAGACCTGGTACCCGAAAAAATCACTACAGCTCGGGTTTAGCTGCAGGTGCCCAGAGTGCCTTGCCCGGGAATCAAACCCGGGACCCTCCGGTCAGCAGTCTAACGCTCTACCCACTTGACTACCACAACCCACTTCTCTTGATTATATCAGGACTATTCTCAGCGTTTCCTCCCTTACTCCTCACCGTGCCATGGATGATGTAAATTTTTCATGAAAATCGTCCATGGTAATTACAGGTCATCGGAACTTCTTTCTCTTTCCCCTCTTCGAGTGCCTTTGCTTCGACGCGTTTGAATGACTTCTTCCCTTCTGTCACCCCTCGCCTCTCAATCGCAGGCGACACATTAACCTTTAGACCTCAATCAACCTGTAATGCAATGATGAAACACCTCCCTGACCCATTCGACCATTACACCGCATGTAAAAGCCACAAATTTATACAATCTATAAACTAAACATGGTATGCATTCATGAAAAAACCCTTACACCCCACACACATGCAAACACACAAACTACCAACTTACATACACATGCACCTATAAATATACCTGATGCCTTTATCATGTTTAATTTTATTACGAAGGGTAAATTAACTATTTTTAATGTTTCTAAAGTGAATTCGGTTTCCTTCTATTATGATTCCTGATTGTTCGGGGAAATTATGAGTCTTTGTATCTATCTGTACTGGAATCTCTCTCCCTTATTTTATCTTTGTGGTCTGATCTACCTAAGTATTTGTGTGGGGCCACATAGAATTCCTTTACTGTCATCGTGAATCTCGTTTGATCTCCCGACGACTACCATTGATAGTGGATGTGGATTTTGTCACCCAGAAAAACGTAAAGTAAGCATAATATTCCATGTGATGCTGTTCAATGTTATCCGTTAAATTTTTATTGACATGATTTGATTTTCTTTCTTATTTGGCACATAACTGTTTTCGACTAAATAAATAAAGATAAGGTTAGTCACAGACATGAAGAAGACATAGAACACTTAAAAATATAAAAAAAACACTCAAAAGTTTGTTTTTTCTTTGATCTTTTATGTGACACGACCACCTTTTCCATCGGAAGGAAGAAGACTGTGAGGGTAATGGGCGGAAGGGGAGGGTAGATGCAGGAGAGGGGGATTTAGGGGAGGGGAGAGAGAGCAGGGTTTTCGGTAGGCTATCCGAACTGATGGGAAGAAAGAGGACAGACCCCTCATTGGGCGTGATCGAGACCCAGGTCCGAGCGTTCACCCAGAAACCAAATGGATGCCGTTGCGAAGGTTTTGAACTTTAAATATATCTAAGGAGAGAATGGAGGCAATACTTGATTCAGTGATATAATCATTAAGGAAACACTGTGGAGTAAACCCGGGGAGACTAGGCCTAGTTGGGGAGAGGCTAAGGCGGAAGGTTTGGAAGAGGCGTGGTGATTCTTAATGCAGATGTTGAGAGGCGTGGTGCCTTGTCCAGTGTTGGAGCTTGCACTTTAGTTGGTCAATTATGCTTCGAGATGTGCATGAGGGGGTACGGCGGGAGACAAGAACATGTTTTTCCTTTGGGTCGATTAAAAGACATCGCTGTGGATGGCAGTAGGTTTAGATAAGGGTTTAGTAAATAAACTCTTAGTATAATATCGCAGATTGTCTTTCTTAGAGTAGGTTCTCTTCTGGTTAAGGTGCATAGATGATATATTCCTTCTCTGGCCACGAAGTATTGATTTGCTTAAAACATATATTTCCTCCCTTAATGTTTCCTCTTCTCTCTTCTTCACTTCCAAATCCGAAATCGCATTCCTCGACGGTGATATATTCTTCACCATTAGGAATCTCCAAACCTCTGTCAACATGAGACCCCTAAGCAAACAAGAGTATCTCCACCGCACCATCGGTCATCCAACGCACATTAAACGCTCTCTCCCGCACTCACTCTTCACCCACGGTCAATGAACTTAAAACAATCCGTACTCGCTTGATAAATTCCTCACCAATTTAAACTACGATCTCTTCAACCGCGGATACCCTGAGTCCCTTTGAATGAAAATACCCTCAGACACTTTCCCAAGTCGTTACTCGCACACCCTTTCCATCTGCTCAGGGTACTTTTGAGGAATTCATTCCGTTAAAGAGCACTTCAAAGACAAAGTCAAGTCGGGCAAGAATATTTTATGGGCTATCACTAATTACGTGGATGGATTATTGATTTGTGATTTGTTATTATGGAGGCTATCAAAATTCCAACAGTGCTAAATCGCAATGCTTTACTCGGATGGATATCAATGCGCGACTAACACCGAAAACAAAACACTGTTACTGACATGACGTCACCTTGCAAAATATTACTCAATCTTGACATGGCACGCGCAAAAATTACGACGCCATTCCGACTGCTTGAGCGAGGTAGCTCTAATGGTTCACCATGTTTGTATTGGAGCGATACGAATTAATCGCATTTCAGCGAATAAAGAGAGGAAAGGAGGAAATAATTTAATGAGTAAAATATTAACTTCAAATTTCCGCGTATTTTTCTTCATTAAGGAAAAGAATAAAAATATTTATTTTAATAAAAAATATGTTCACCACTTCCGTATCCGCTGGTAATGTCAAAATTCCTTAGGTTACTCACAGCTTCCAAAATTCAATTAAGCGACTCAATTGCTTTGGGAAATAAAACTCATGTTTTCAGTTGAGTGCCTGCTTCTTATTTCAGTTTAAAGCTTCTCGTAATTCATACTGTCCCGATTCGCTATGAAGATCACATCTTTGTAAGTGAAGAGGGCTTGAAAGAAACTATCTGCAATGTGTCTTTTTCCTTGTTCTACACAAACCCATGGTATTTGTATACAGAGGTACACGTAGGTGTGTTCAGATATTAGCGGGAATTTTGAAGTTTCACGGGTTTGGAGAGTCCGATTGTCAATTTATTTTTTATTCATTTATCCATTTTTTGTTAAAAAATGAAAATCGCTGAGCTCATAAAAACAAGCCCAGCCTAAGCGCGGGTGCCACACACAAAGTATAAACCATCAATGCAGCTGAAAATTTAGAGCATGTATATACCAACATTATGAAAAAAATTGACAATCGGACTCTCCAAACCCGCGAAATTTAAAAATTCCCGTTATTTTCTGAACACACCTCGCTCATATAAATAATTATATATACCTAGATACATACGTTGAGTGTTATCGACTAAAACCGTAACATTTACCATGCGTAATAAATAAGTATTGCTAATCTATAGGGATAAATACGAGTATTATTAGTCGGAGATTTTTCGTTGGGAAAGCGTAGGTAGGTAGATAAGGGAATGGTATTCTGGCAGAAACGCCTGCAGGACCACACATTGAGTGTTTGAGTTTCAGTTTTATTCCATAAATTTATTTTGTATATGAAATAAAAAAATTGCCTCTACGGTGGAGTAGTTTTATTTCACATCGCCTCCCAACGTAATCTTTGTTACCTACTGCACACATTAACTGGTTGAATTAAATTTATTCAGGCTCAGATTAAATGCTTTGACGACTTATTTCTCTGGAAGCTCTCCAAATTCAGCAAATAAGAATTCTCTACTTTCGATTGGCAAGAACGCCATCGAAGTAAATTCCCAAGTGAAAATTTTAAGCGTAACTTCAGAGGAAATATTATCCATCATACAAAATCACAAAAGCATCCTTCATTAAGCATTTTGTTCCTCATCTAAATTATAGCCGTGTGGTTTACTTCTGGAACAATAATAAGTGTAAGGAAACGAAGGAGAGCCGGTGATGAATACCATTGATACTCTCCGGCTTTGTACTCATACATTACATGTATAATTTCTCTAAAGGCATCAATTCTGGGGGTCACATTATTGGAAAGTAAATAGTTTTTTGAAAATTTAGCACGGAACGGTTTTTATCCAATTTAGAGAAAAAAGACATTTGAAATCTTCTTCCCTTGATTGATCAATTTAACAAAAATAATTGGTTTATCTTAATTTGAACCGTCATAGGAAAATGGCATTTTGCTTAATTTTCCTGGATACAGGGTCGCACCCAAAAGTGGTAGGACTGATTTTTTTACAAGAATTTTATTGACGATATACTTACATCAACTTAATAATCTTCAAAGTATGCTCCTTGAGCTGCTACACACTTAGTATAACGTTGCTCCCGTTCCAGGATGTCAAATCAGTCCTACCACTTTTGGATGCAACCCTGTATAGTGCCCATATTTCCTAAATAAATAAAAATTGTATGGTATTAAGAAGTAGGAGTGATATTTTCCAATGACTTCATGCAATAGTTAGAAGTACAGTATTTCATTATTGTATTGTAAGTTTTTATACATCCTCTAACTTATACTTTTTTAATCTGATTTTGCACGTAATCTTTCTTTCCCGGTGTACATTTCTTCTGTAGGTTATGTCCCCAGGTTTCAAGTAGGGGTGACTTTACATAATAGCCAAAACACAGTGAAAATTATTCACTCAGAAGTTTTCCAATTTCGTGGTTTTGCAAATGTTTCTTCTCATTACATTTACTCTTTTGTTGATTTCCAAATTATTTTACAAGATCAGAAAAAATATCGACCGTATATTTTCAGCACTCAAATCGAAAATTGAATTGAAGAATAAATAAATAAATAAATATATATATATATATATATATATATATATATATGTAAAATAAAAAAGAAAAATCCTGGATAACAAATATAATCCTTGTGGTTGTATTTTTGAGCACTACATATGTATGCCTGCGGTTTCGGAGGTGCGTTATATTTAAGTTGTAGTGTGAGTTGAGTCTAACTTTAACTGTTAAACAGACTTCCGATAACTCTGGAGGCTATAAATTATTTGTTTCAATTTTGCCTTTAAAGGAGTGCGCAGTCCGAATAACTCCGGTATCTTGATTTGCTGAATTCTATCTCGGCACACGGAAATTAATCTGAACTTGTGTTCGACTTATTTTACTGAAATTCATTTTAAATATTGGATTAAATTTATTTTCCTATTAATTTTTACATCGATTTTTCGGGTTTCTTCTCTCAGGGAAATATTCACTGAACGATATATTGGAATATTTGCTTATGTACCATGAAAAATTTATATAAGAGATGAAATAATTTATGAATTTTCCCCGAATTTTCATGTCACTTTTATTCAATCAGGTTATATCGAACACACACCTTGTAAAACACTTTCTTTAGGATGGACTTAGGACAGGGTAAACTCTAACCACGCCGAGTGTACAAATCTTCGTTTCCGGTACAGTGCTGGCCTTAGCCTCAATTTGATGAATGGCAGTTTTATAGAAAATATTGTATTCTGATATTTTATAAAGATCAAGAGCGGCTCAATTCATTGATATGTCTAGAGGTACTGTAGCTAATCGAAGGCATCATTAAATGAAGTCCAGAAAGGAGAAGAATTACGTGGGAAGCCCATGGATGGACTGCAAGAAGCAGGTATTTCGGCATATCAGAGCAAGGGACCCATTAGTTTGGAGAATTGATAAAAACCTACGCTGGAATCTAAAACGGGTAAACCTCCCTTGGATGTCGCCGAAAAGGGGTGAATGAAAATTTCCCTATTTTGTTCATACTCACAAAAACGTCAAGTCGTAATATTAAAAGAAATAGTAACAAAATAATTGATGACCCCTTTTATGGCTTATTTAATCGCCCTAAAATCACTTCCAAGAGAATCTGACCGCAGACATTCGGAATAATGGACGACCGGGATGTGGGGAACAAATAATATTTAATTAAAGAATTAATTCAGGTGGAAATCCGTAATAAAGTACCAACCAGAATACCGCAATTCGAAAAAGCACCTCCAGAATGATTAAACTTTAAATTAATTATGGTATTTTTTCTTTTGTTATGCAGATGACAATGGATTCAAAGATAATGAATCAAGTACCTTAGTTTACAAGAGACAATCTTGTTGGCAAGACGTCGGATTGCATGACAGTGCGGATAAAATCCGAAAATACGGTTTATAGCGCGATAATTATTTTGTTTTTATGCATAGAAGGGAATAGACTTTTTTGTTAATCTTTCCGCACTTTATGGTGCGATATTACAGCTACTTATGTAATCGGATAACGATTCAATTTAAAGTTTTTTACCTTTACAATACTTTCTGCATGGCATGCACTGTACGCACCTTTTAGCTTTTATTAATTTCCTGGAAGTATTCTAAAGTGTGTTGCAGTAAGTAAACAAACATTTAAAATCTTAAATGTGAGCATTTGCTTGGTATGACATGCCGTTCTTGGCCGTCGTTAATTAACGAGCATTTGTGCAGAGAGATTAGGGTAAAATTATTTAAACTATTATAATTCATATGGAGGTAATTACGAATTTAATTATTAAAAGTTAAGTTATTTATTCTTGGCATTACTGCTGTTTGCACAAATTATGAAAGCTTGTTTATGTAAGCTTAAATTGAAGAGGCAGTGCGGAGACTGTAATATTTATTGGTGCACTTTAGCTTGGGTGGAGCTGCAGGTGCCCGGGAATCGAACCCGGGACCCTCCGGTCAGCAGTCCAATGCTCTACCCACTTGACTACCGCGACCTACACATATATGTTTATATATATATATATATATATATATATATATATATATATATATATATATATATTTATATATATATGTATATATATATATTTTTTTTTTGTATACAAATATGTATGTATGTACAGGGTTCGTCCGGAAAATAAGTGTACTGACTCCTGGGCTGGGCGCGCCGCTCCAGGCGCGCCCAGCACCGCTCTGACGGGCTGCGATTGGAGGGGGGTATGTTGGCAAGCGACGCTGAAAAAGGCAGTCGGCTCTGAGCTGTGGTGTAGTGAGGAGCTCTGTTAACGCGAACCTCCACGCTTCGACCCACGTCACGGAACGCGATGCCGAAGTTTTTGGAGCAGCGTTATTCCATCAAATTTGCGGTAAAGCTTGGGAAATCGTCTACCGAAACTGTCGGTATGATTAACCAGGCTTACGGGGAGTCAGCCATGTCCAGAAACATGATCTTTCGGTGGCACAAGATGTTCGTGGAGGGCAGAGAAGAGGTCGACGACGAGTCTTCGAGAGGTTCCCGATGATGCCTTCGCGGGAGCGTTCCAGGAATGGGAACGCCGCTGGAACAAGTGTATCGACTCACAAGGGTCCCATTTTGAGGAATATTAGCTTAAGATATGTAAAAGTGTAATAAATTTTTTTTCCTGAGCTCAGTACACTTATTTTCCGGATGAACCCTGTATGTATGTATATTTGTGTGTACACACACGCACAAATCTCATTTTGAAATAGCAGCATCATTTATCAGAACAAAGTAAAGGCAATGACACATCAATGTAAAATTATTGTAATTATTTTCGAGTTTCATTTGATTTCGTAGTGAAGGAAGGGTGCGCAGACATGAAAGGTTTTCAATTCAGTGTATAGCCATTTCTAAGGTTCTAATCTCGAACGCTGATTGCCATAGGAGAAACATTATCTCCTTACTCGCCAGCGATCCTAGTTGGAAGTACCACCTCCGACCGAAATTGGTGTAATCTAATTTGCATATTGATGGAAAGTACGACTTGGGATTCGGTGGACTAACGTTCTAATTTTACCTGATTTAAATCTTGGTGATTATTAAGATTGAGGTGCCAAAGCCTTAGTTTAGATTGAAAGTGTCATGGTCGGCGCTTAATTGATTTCTAAGCCGGGAATATGTGCGATGTCAGTTAAGGGTTTGCCGGTATCGATTTGGCAAATCATGTATACTATTTATTTCCAAAAAAAATAATCGTCTCCTCACCTATTTCGTAAAATCAGATTACTTAGGTTTCTTAAATTGCTAAATCACAACTTAGTTAAGATGGCGTTGTCATAAACAGGGTGCGTTCCATAGGTAATGCAATTATTTTTTGTTTTAAGTAATTTATTGAACAGATTTGCACAGACACTTAAAATTCTTCAAAGTGCTGTCCTTGGGCCTCTACACAACAGTATGTGGTTTAAATGGTGATGATTAGATAGCAAAGTTGATAATTGAGGAATAATATCTTGTACGCGATAGAATCGGTTAACTCTAAAATTCCGAGTCGTGAAGATCCAAATATATTCTGAGATAATTTGGGGGATGTGAGAAAATCATTGAAAACAATTTTTTCCATAATTCATTCAAAGAGACTTTTTTTACATAATGAAGGAAATAAGCAGCATATGCTTCTACCTTAACGTCTAATATATTTCCAATATTATGATGTCTATATATCCTTGTTTTCCTCGTGAAATTCTAGTTCGTGACATTCTAATCGAAAACGAATCGAAATATGTTGTAAGCAATTATGAATTAATATTGTGATTAATTTTTTTCGTGCGTGTGCCATTTTAAGATTGTGCTTTAAAACGGAAAACACTAAGAATATTATTACTTAATTAATAAAGTATAAATTAGCATCAAAATTAAAATATAAAATAATAATTGATTCAACCTATGAAAATATTTATTTAAATATCTGAGTTAAACTCTCATTGAGCACAAGGAAAATCAAAATTTTAAATGTAAGGAAAAGTAACTCTGGATTTTATTTAAAAAAACGATTTGATTACGATCTAGATCAAATTTTGTCTTCGAAGCATCCCTAAATTAGATCTCTTCTCAGAATTTGACTATATAGCTATTTTCTTTACAGGGGACTCCTTAATTCCATGACTTTTGCGTTGTTCTCCCTTCTTCTCCCCTTTTATTTTGATAAATCGTACTCTGTTCCGCACTGGACTTCCAATTGGGGAGAAAATTTACTTCCGGGAGAATGAACTTAGTATTTGATAAGTCCAAAACGTCCTTCTCAGCGTATTCATCACATGTCAATATCATTTTTGGGATAACAGGATTAAAAACAACCCTCTATAGTTCGTAGTTACGATACGAATGAAATAATATTAAATTTGAGTGTGAAAGCGTATCATAATAAACTCAAAATACGTATCTGAATAGATATAACATAATCTCAATCAATATATCAATTCGATTCTAATTGACATTGAAAACAGAAAGTCACGAGCTCGAATTAGTTATTATTATAACGTAGCTATATAAGTTATACTTTCCATTTTTTACCATTATCAGTTTAAATTTATTATCTACATTTGAATGGTTTTATTCATTATTCATTTTATTATTATTATTATACAAATCTCGTTGCAGTTAGGCAGTTGTCCTGGTGGCAACGGTCAAGTCTGGTCAACGGTCAATCTTACAATGCACATACATGCATACACACAAAAAAGAACAGATATGATACAGAATGCTCTTATATACCATGGCACTTAAAGATCACCAACCGCAACTTTACCATCACACATGGGCTAGGTCCACACCATACCTTCAACGCTCCGTCCATCGCCGCACTCCGTCCATAATCACGCTCTCTTCAATTTCACATACCGTTCAATATCACGCAACTTTGACACATCATTCACTCTTTCAAAACAACTTCCTATGCCGTCTACATCACATAAAAACAATACTTTAACAGGTACAACATTATAATTATCACTGATCAATGAAGTTTATTACCCTGAAACTCCTGAAATAGGATGGAAAGGACTTAAACAAACCTTCCATTCAACAATGGTTCTCTTTAAAAAAGAGTCTATTGGCTTATTTGTTTTTTGTTTTCTTATTTTTATTTCAAAACTGTGGTCGTTTTTTCCCTTAAATTTTGGTTTTTTAAGATTGAATGAGATTTTCTAAATTTGTGTTCATTTTAATTCGCATCTTTCGTGATTGTCACGGTAGGAAACGTTTGATGGAGTGGTGGTAGCAGCGGGGATTAGAGCCAACGAGGATGATGATTTACGCCATTGGGATATGTGGGCGACTTAGTGGAAGTCGTTTGCTCATGAAGCGGGGCGAGGAAGGTGGAGAGAAACCCCCGCGATGGTATTATCTCACTCTTAACGGAATATGCAAAGCGGTCCACGGTTAATCGTTTCATCCGACCGGCGTCGTACGCTGCACGAAGTGCTCTTCACGTGGGACCACAAATCGCAGCAGGATAATTCTGAAAATGTATGTTACAACCGAAATTCAACGCCGTGCCCTCGGAGTGGGGAGGCGGTGTACTAAACGCAGCACCAACCTGATTCCTAGATCTATCCGAATCCGATTTTAAGTGGGAAATGAAATTTTCAGATTTGGATTTTCAGAATTTTCAGAATGTCTTGAAACGAACAAAAGTTATGAAAGGGTATAATGCGTTATAATTCTCTTGATGGGAAATGTCCTTTCTGATCTACAACTGCCTGCATGTGATGGAAGTACTGAGGAATTCTCGTATACATATATCCATAAGAAATTGATAAAAGTTAATTAGTTGTTTAGAATACGGAATACTGCTGAATATAGATGGGTGAACCGGATTGAAACAATATCAAAGGGAAAAATTGGAACAGTAAACATTGGGAGCATTGAAAGACATGGGTCATAGATAGAGAGATAGAGAGATATGATAAGTTGAACAATGGAAGGAAAAATAAATGAAGGAATGCTAAAAAGTCGATTGGGAGAAAAATGTACAGAGGTTTCCGCAAGAAACATAGTCAAGAAACAAGTAGGTCAGAGGAAATGCGATGCAAATAGTAATAGGAGGGCCTGAAGACATTTCAACGTACATATGGATGAGTAGAAGCGCTGCACAAAAGTGTACGAAAAACATATCCGGGACTTGGTATGAAAAAGCAATCCCGGAGATTAGAGAAAAGAGTAACCTAGTAATGGAGCCAAATGAGATTCGGGGGATGTGGGGAGAATAATAAACGAGTTTTAAATTAAAAAGATGGTAGATGAGGGAACCACACTGTATTAAAGTCATTTTTGCATTTGCATTGTAAATATCTCGAATGTGTGTACACGAGTACCTGACTGTGCTTAAGTTGGCCCAGTGGCATTCCACGCAGGTACATTGAATTTGTAAAGAGTTTTGAACAGCCGCCTTAGAAATAGAAAGGGTATGTGGCGCATGAATGCAGTTCAGGCATATTAGATATTGATATTAGGGAACGCTAGCAGGAATAAAGTCAAACAAGGCAGTAGAAAAAGCACGCAACTTTGCTGTGTTGGGAAAAACATAAGAGGGTAGGCTGAAAACTAATGCACACATGCCTGTAGACCACAAAATAAATGACCTTCAGAAGCACTCCTGGTGGCATGTGGAAGTAACATTCCCCCTCAACACGTATGCGCAGGTTTGAGGTCGTTACATTCATCCAGTGTATTTTGAGCAGCGGAAGAATGGAGACGTGTTCTATTGCTTCATATGTCAAAGCGTGCTGTTGTCGAATGTTTAACCGCTTAAAAAAGTGACTCCTACTGAGATTAATCGTCGTTTAAAGGCTGTTTATGGTGACGATGCTGTCGTGAGGTCTACTGTCAATCGATGGGTAGTAAAATTTCGTGGTCACTGGTCACAATCAACCTTCTTCCCCACCCACCATACTCTCCAGGTCCAGCCCCCAGTGACTACTGGTTGTTTGCTGATCTCAAAAAGATGATCCAGGGGAAAATATTTGGCTCGATTGAGGAAGTCATCGCCGCAAATGAAGCTTATTTTGAGGACAAGGACAAATCGTTTTGCAGGCATGGTATCGAAAAGTTAGAAAAGCGTTGGTATGATTGTCATAGCTCTGGAAGGTGATCATGTTCATGAATAATGAAAAGTGTTGTTTTCTTAGTTAGTCCCGGGACTTATAGAACGATGGGTTATAGTAGTAGGATCCAAAATGCCTTTGATCAAGATGATCATATCAAGTACTATTCTACAATAATGGTTAATAAAGGTGTTTTATGCATGATTTACAGTGAGCTCTACCTTTTTTCATTTGTCTCTCATAGGATGCATCATCAGCTTCCCTTTTCCCTGAGATGTTTGCTCAGTTGAACTCAATTATTTCTTATATCGTCTACTTTCCTCCGTCATTATTTTGCATGATTCCTTGTTTAGTTACTCTTGCGCTGAAAGGACATAATCCTTCCATATTAATTCATTTAAAATGTATCTAGCAGTTTCAGCGTAGGATAAGATTCGATATTGATAATCTAAGAGTCTACAAATACTAACATTTTATGCAGTGTGCATACACCATCATTTGTATATTGTTCCTGAATCCAGATTTGATTTCCGGCAGGGTGTCTGCAATGTGTTCTTTTGTGTTCAGACTGCTTGCTCTTGTTCAATCTTTGGGCTCGGGTTCAAGGTTGTTTCTGAGGTGTTTGTGCTCATCTTCTCCTTACTGTTTCTATTGATAATTACATGTTAAGAACGTAATCACCTTATCTAATATCCTTAGCTTAGCGCGGATCTATTTAATAATTATTTCTTCGACTCTACCGTTCTCATACGGCTAATTTATCTACATTTATTTCACTGAGTACGTGTGTGCGATTCACGAGAGTGACTTATTTCTTAACACACCCTGTGGTGATCGAGTGTTTGTAAGTTTGTTTTATCTTTCAACAATCATTTTGCGTTTTTGGGCATGATTGAGGTATTGCACGTGCATCACTGTTTCTCAAACGCACCCTAGTGTATGTTCCCTCTCTTTCCCCCTACTTTTAACTTTGTTTTACCCCCCCCCCCCCTTTACAAACCTTGTGTCAATCAAGTTTACGTTCTCGGCTATCTCGTTTTTATCTATTTCACTGTTCCGTAGATTAAGGGTGAATAAGAATCTATGTCAAAATAGCAGTTCAATTTTCTTAAGGACATACTATATCGTAGTTTTGACCGCTTTTATAATTATTCACTCTCCCTTCCATATTTAAAAAAAGACACTCAGTACATTGTGAATTAATCTTGTCTTGATTTGCTTATTTTTGTAAGCACAATCAGGAGCAATATTGCCATCGTCAAGCAAGCTCTAAATATGCTTATGCTATATTCTCTATAATGGAACAAACATTTTTACTTTAGTTTGGTTCAAATTGACTGTTTTTTCTTTGAGCAATATTATATTTCAATTCTTTCTTCTTCTATTAGTAAGCGAAATTATAGCGATGACTAAATGTTGTAACCTCTGAAGAAATACATTTTTCTCATTCATATTCTCTATCATTTTGCATAAATTTGTGCCTTTGCTAAGTCAATATCAATTGTCCACAATCACGCTTCCATCAACCAAGATGTTTAAGTGGCCGCTCTTGCCTAAAATTCTCGCGCAATGGTTATGGCCAGTAATATTTCACATGGTTAACGATAGGCTAATATGAACTGGTAATAGGTTAGACCTTCTCGTACGTTCTCTCAGGCAACGAGATTTTGATGTCACAATTGGTGATTCTGATCCTTAGAAAGATGATTTCTTAATATACTGGAAAACCGAGCAAAAGGAGAATTATTTGTAAAATGTTTTAATAGTTTCTAAAAATAACTTAAAATTTAAATATTATTACTGATGACGTATTATATAAAGTTACTCGGTAGAATTTTTGGCAAAGCAATTTGAGTCACGATCTCTTCTTTAAGTTCCAGGCCCATGAATTCTTTGCCGAAAAACGGTTAGCGGGCAATTTCTCAGATCCTTCATTATGTCCGTTTAGCCTTTCGACCTTAATGGTAGATCCTATTGTTTACCTGAAACAAAAACTAAATCTTTTTACCACACTTAGTTATTCCTTTTAACACTATTTCAATGATTAATGATTCTATTTGCCATACTGGGATAATGATATATAGTAAGTAACACTCCTCCGGTGATGATGCGCAGTTCTCATTTTTCGCTAATTACAAGACAGGTAAATCACACATTTTTACTTTAACAATTTCAACTATTATTGGTAAATTTTTTGCATGGAACTTCATTAAAATTTTATCTTTAACAATTAAAATAACATTTTCTCAGGTAAAGTTCGCATCTTTAATTTGGCAGTTCACATAAAACCTTTTAACGAAGGAAATGCAACGGGATATATTTACGCCTGAGACAACAAATTTTTTAGGGATATATTTACATTCAAAAAGCTATCGTGTGACCTACCGTCGTCTTAACGTGTCACAAAAAAGTTAATTCACTTGTTACATAATATTAATCTTAAATACGGATGAAAATATCTATTTGGATAATTTTCAAGGCCAATTTCAAGCCCTTATGTCATTGAATGGCCTCTTTCAAACTCTTGGAAGATGGGAAAACAGGAGTAAAATCCTCCGCATTTTTTGTCTTTAAGTAAGTGATAGCTTCTAAGACTTACCGCTCAAAAAAACTTTGTAGTTCCTCCTTCGTCATTGTTCACTTAATGAATATTTTCGTAGTGCTCTGGGGCTATTCCGTTCCGTTTTGCCTGTCCATTTATTTGATTCGTGGCACGGATGTACCGTACGGTGCCATTTGAATGCTTTTGTCTCTAAAACACAGCTTTTAGTGCCAAAGATGGCCTTCACATAGTGATTTAGTAGTATATTAATATTATTGCAAAACTCTTCTTCCGATGCAACAATCAAGATTCCCAGTGCCTCACCGTTTATTTTCAAGCGTCTAAGTTAACCATCATGGTTGAGAATGCTTTGAACGATCTTGTCAACTTCCTCCGCCTTCACCTCTGCTGAAATATCGAGCTAAGCGATAACTACGGAAATATCTTGGGGAAAAAACATTCTTTAAATCTACGTAGTAGCAAATAAAGATAGGATTCATAAAAACAATACTTGCAAATGTAATAAACGGGTCAAGGAGCTTTGTTATTGCACGTGAATAAGGCCCCACCTTGAGTTTGCTGCAGGTCTATGGGAATCTCATGAGAGGGGCTTAATTTCGGAACTAGATCGAGTGCAACGCAGAGCAGCTACGTTTGTGAAAAGGTATTATGAACAAGGTAGCAGTGTTCTGACTCTATTGGAAGAATTAGGATGGGAGCCTCTCGTTGAACGTAGGCTTGAATACAGGTTAAATAAAATGCTCCAATTTTAGGCATTTTACTTATCTGAGGATGTTTAGGACATATTACAGGCCCCAACTTACGATCATTAGATTAGTTAGGTTAGACCATCAACGTAAAATCATGGAGATTTATTGTAGAACGTATACATTTAAAATGTAGTTTTTTCCTCAAACCATTAGAGATGAAAATATAGAGATGACAGTAATCGCTCAGGAGATAATTGAAATTGGTAGTGAATATATATATATGTCGATATCTTTCATTTTTCTTCCTGCATGTTTATTCGTTTTATTTAATAGACCCATATTTTCAACAGTTTTACGGCACGATTTGAATGTAAGTAACCTGTCATTGAATGTTGTTACTAATATGTATTTTCTTTCGTATGATTAATATTTATCGAATGAATGATCAAAATAATACATGTGTAGAGGTAAAATGATTGCGATTGAACATGTATGGTTACTTTTAATTAGCACCCCCGCCACGCGCCCTTGTGGTGGCTTTCGGCTTATTATGTAGGTGTAGATCGGCCTTAGGCTTTTCAGGACTTGTACGAGGATTTTTCCACTTTGATTATCTTGAAATATTAGTTGACCTGAGCGTTAAGAGCCTTAACCTTCTCCAACGATAAATTTGGTAAGGAATAACTTGACTTTATTTAATTTTCCGTGTTTCATCTGAAGGAACAAATATTACGTTTAAAGCATGTTGTGATTGTCCCCAAAACAAGCAATCCCTAAAGTTTCTGTCTTTCTTGTTAAGGATTACTAACTGATTAAATTGAGAAGTGATGAGGTGAAATCAAAAAGTAACGAGTAAATTTCCGAAGCCAAATTTCTTACTCCTCTTCCGCCCTAGGTGATTTAGTGGTATTTTTATTCGGTAAGGTACATTTATTTTATTTATTATTATTTGTGAAGATTCAGGTTCTTGTACTCCCATTTACCCATCCCGATAACGCCATCGATTATCCGCCGATTCAGATCCATTTAAATTGGCATTTATTCTGGGAATGAAACTGTGCGGTCCGCCCCAATCCGACTCCTCGGGAACCTCAGCCGCTTAAGTGGGCGCTTTCAGACGGGAGGACCCGCATCTGCTGCGTGCCGGGATGATCATCAGATCACCATGTCCATAGTAACGAGCCCTGGGAACCACCGACGCTTCCGTTTAGTCACCACCCCCTTTCACCCTACCTCCCAGTCCTCTCGCTCTCGACTTCCCCGGGGAAATCGATATGAAGTCGACTCCCCTAGCAAAGAGCCAGAGTTTAGATGTACACGCTATACATTTAAAACACGCCATCGCCATACGTGCTGGAGGGAAGGGTACTCGGCGCTCCCTCACCGAGTCGACGTTCCCAAGTTCAGGGTCGTGCCTCTCGGATTATGAACGGCCAAGTTCGTTATGGCGCCCGAGGGTGCGGGAGGTAATCTCGCGAGATTTTCCGTTCGATTAAGGCAGAAGCGGCGAAAATGAGAGAATTTACGATTAAAAAAAAATTCAAATTCTCCGAGCGATGGCGCTCATATGCAGATTGCCGTTCCTGTTAATTTGATGAATTATCCTTGAGCAATTTCTGAATGTCAATCCAGCTAGTACCCGCTCCAATTGGGCATGTGTGGCCCTCCATCGTAAGTAGGATTTTATAATTCTCATGCATGTGTTGTTACATTCTAATGAATTAAAACCACCCTTATCCTGTTGGATCGTAGTCTTCCGTGGCGTTCAGGATTCGTGGATGTCTCCATTTTCCGGGTTCCCGCCGCGTTGGTTGTCATGGTTGACGACAGTTTCGCCTGGATTCCACCAGGCGTCTTCAGGTCGAAGTGCCGATATCATTTTGGCTGCGCTTATATAGCCCTCGCTCTCTCGCTGCTGCGTTGTGATTGGTTGGTTTCTGGAACACTCTCTTCCAGGCGTTCGTCAGGTGGTAACCGTCTTCCCGGTTGAAGTTTCTCGGCGTTTTTGTGATCTCAATTGATTCTCTAATCAGCCGAGGATAGTATCTTTTTTTTTTCCTTGGTGATTATCTCGGCTTCGTCAAATTTGATGTCGTGTCCAATAAGCCAGATAATTCCAAGGCCCAAGGACAAGATCCCGAAAGGTCTTCTCGAAGGTGTGTACCGCGTGCCTTGCTCTTGCGGCAAATCGTATATCGGCGAGACATGCAGGTCCATGAAGACCCGCCTGCAAGAACACAAGAGGGCAACGAAGAATAAGAAATTCAGCCTATCAGCAGTCGCCGAGCATGCCTGGAGCGAACCCGGACACGACATCAAATTTGACGAAGCCGAGATAATCACCAAGGAAAAAAAAAAGATACTATCCTCGGCTGATTAGAGAATCAATTGAGATCACAAAAACGCCGAGAAACTTCAACCGGGAAGACGGTTACCACCTGACGAACGCCTGGAAGAGAGTGTTCCAGAAACCAACCAATCACAACGCAGCAGCGAGAGAGCGAGGGCTATATAAGCGCAGCCAAAATGATATCGGCACTTCGACCTGAAGACGCCTGGTGGAATCCAGGCGAAACTGTCGTCAACCATGACAACCAACGCGGCGGGAACCCGGAAAATGGAGACATCCACGCACCCTTATCCTCTTCACTAATAAAGTGTATCATCATAATTAAGAAATTAATTGACAACGGAGACAAATCATTCATTCAACTCTTCAAAGTGGCGGAAATGTTTCCAGGTTAACATTACGAATTGAAACTGTGAAAGTTCATGGAGGGATATCTTCTTTTCTTTCCAATAAACTTTAGCATTTTCATTAAAGTTTCATACATCATTCAGTTCAATAAATAATTTTGCTTTTTAATTCGGTTACCTTTGTTTCCAATTGTACCAGGAGTACACGACCTAACAAAGAAAACACAAAAATTTGGGAAACTTATTTATTGTGCACACAGCTTTTTCATGTCCAAATTTTCAGTTAATATGTGATGTACGGCACTTTTTAAAATGCCTGCTATGTCTGCTAGCTCGCATACTTTCAGTTGACGATCATCCAGCATCACTTTGTGGATTTTCTTCACCGTTTCTGGAGTCTTCTCCTCACTTGGTCGACCAATGCGATGCTCGTCTTGACAGCTCGTACGGCCTCGTTTCAACTCTGCTACCGAATATTTTACTCTTGCAAACGAAGAAGCAGACTCACCCAGAGTAGAATTCAATTCGGCTTTTATATTGATTGGGCTGAGGCCTTTCAAATAAAAGTATTGTATCACATAACGATGATCAATTTTATCTATTTTCCCAAATGCACTGAAAATGGTCCTTATTGATGGCTGCCAAGCAAATACTAAACAAATCAGCGAATTTAAACTTGAAAAATATGCTTTATAAATTGCATACTTACTAATTCAGTGATATTTATCAAACAACTACCGCCATCTCTAGGTCAGGCCGAGTACTTCTGGGACCAGCCTCGTAAGCTCTCGAGCTGAATTGAGTCTCTGCTAATGTGAAGGTTTGTCACAAAAATTATGCTCACTACCCCTATTCTAGCTTTTAATTAAAGAAAAGAAAACGTGGGAAACTCACAACGCATTGAAGTATTCAGTTTTAAAATCATAATACACAGCTCTAGTAAAACCCTCGTATGAGGGTATCGATTAAAAATACTTGCGACGCCTTATCTCAAAAATATTCATAAACACCTAATTGGCTCACCCACTCCCGCTGTTTATCATAGTTCCAACCGTTGCCAGGAGGCTTGTATCGCTTCGATTACCGCGAGGCGAAGGAGAAAATACTCCCTCTACCGGTAGGGGCATAGTCCTTGTTCGAAGGTGTCTCGTAAATTTAAAGGTTAAAGGACGCTGGATTCTGTTTTGTGAGCACATTCAGGGAAAGGCAAATATTTGGGGTCCCTTCTCATTAATATAAAACGTGTTGGCCTGGCGGTACTCCGCGGAAGTCGCCTCCAACAATATATCTGACTCATCCTTCCATCTCACGAGCGTTACATAATCATGGCGTACCTTTCAGAAGAGCGTTCCTCGTGATACGGTGGCGCATGCCACAAGGTCACGGATGTCCTCTGCTCTCCATTTGCATCGGGTTCCGTTTTCAGCCACCGCAGCATTTTCGACGGCACGTATCCTCGACCAATACGATTTAATTCATCTGTTGATCCAGGATACATATTTTGAGGTCGCTATGCGTCCCTTCTGACGAGGGAATATGACAGCCGATTCATGTAATTAATTGCAATATAGCAGCAGTGTCAAGCTTTTTAGTATGGCTGAAAGAAAATTCGGTATGCTATAATTTGATTTAGAGCACATACTACGTAGAAATTTATAACAAAATCGGGTTTACGTTCTTCAAAACAAATATTTTCTGCATAGTAGTAATAGTGGTGTAACGGTCAAGACATTTTGTGGAAGAGCACAATGATCTCAGCGACCGACTCCTCTACAAAGCCGTTTGAGACCACCCTAAAACGAAAAAATCTCATTCCAAGAAACTGCGGGAAATGCCACGGCAGTAACCTTCAACGGAGTCATTATGTTCATTCGAGTGCGAATCCCGGTCGAGACGAATGATTTTTACACTGAAATTTTTGCATCGAAAATTCGTATACTGGAAATTCCCGGCCATATTGACTTGATGGAGATAAGAAATTGAAAGCTATTCAATGAGAAGAGAGAAAATACGATATTTCATTATTTTTCTGTATAAGCTAGCTTTTTGAGTAAATTTGATTAAATGGTATTCTGAAAAATATAGATCGCGATTTGCTCCTGTATTCAAGGGTAGAATTCCATCGAGAGAGTGTTTTCATAAAAGGTGAAACTTAGAATATTAATATTTAAGGTAGTATGTGTGTTTCGGCAACGTATGAATAAGGAAGATTAGGAAGAAAAGTATGACTTTGGTTCTATTACAAATATTTTCCAGGTATAGCGGTGTATTGATGCAAAAATATTATTATCTTATATTGAAAGATACGCCCTCTGGGTCTTTAAAAGGTTTTTTTCGTCTTTCGTGCAGTCCAAATGAATAAATTTTCTAATAGGAAATGCCGATATATATTTTTTCTTTCCTTTCCAATATTCTTAAAACGCCAAATTTCCCATTTTCTCTTTTTTCTTTTCATTTTACCTTCGAGGAAAGATTTTATCCCCGGAGACATTTTTAAACCTTTGTTTTGGGTGCAACGAAATTGTTCCCGATATCTTGTCATGAGCTATCTCACCCGGCAGCGCCAAATTTAACACTCGGGTCTGTTCTGCTCATTCAATGAAATCGCACCGTTCCGAAGCGGACTGGGGGGGGCGGGGAGATGAAATTCTGATCCTCCATCGCATATCCCTCTCTCTATCTCTTTAAAACCTACAAGACGCTTTCCAGCATCCGTCCTTTGCACGCGGTTTCACCTAACTTAAGGGCTGGCTTAATTCCGCGACCTGGTTTCGGGCCATTTCTCAATCGCTCCTTTTGAAGTCCTGGGCCACTTCTGTCCTAGTTTCACCTTCCCAAGATCCCCGTGTTGCTTTTAATCACGCTGGGAAGCCAGGCCACAGGAAGTACGCCAACCGTTCCGGTCTGATTTTTCACCGAGTTCACCAATCTACTTAATGGGGTGTGTCCATAATCTTCAGGAGTGTGTGTGCGCTTGCAAGAGAGCCTCGAAATGGTTATGCTCTTAACGACACGCGCGCTCCGACGGTGTTGAAATCCGGATTAATGACTTCCTTAACTACTTAGACTTTACGCTGACTTAGAAATTTTTTCTGGGGGAAATCAATACTTAAAAGGACAACGTCCTTATCCGGGGAGGACGGAACTTTTAGTAACCCAGAGTGGCTCGGGAACTAAGATTCCGTCTTGCTCTTCATCGACACTACTGATTATTGAACTTACAATTAGAGCAGGTTTTTTTTGAGAATTATCGAGGGAGTACTCTTATAATAGATCACATCCATAAAATCGTTCATTAGAAGCTGAAACACCGCTTAAACAAAAAATAAGCTGTTAAAGACAATATGTCGAAATACATTTCATCAATAACATCAAAGGTTTTCTTAAAATTTTGATAACGAATATCATGGATTGAATGGACTGCAAAAGGCATTAATTTGGAAAATACCTAGATTATTTTAACTGATTTCTCTTTTCTATTCGATAACGTGGGATGAATTACGCAATGTCGTTTTCAAAGATCAATGAACAAATATACAAATTCGTGGTCTATTTCGAATATAGCATTTTCTTAAGAATATTCCGTTTTTTTCTTCTCATCAACTCTATTAAATTTTTGACCATCTTTAATTTCTAACCCCTTTTGCGATATTTCAGTTTACTAATTGAGGGTAATAATATCCTTTCGACTTTGTAAACGTTATTTTTGTTAAATGGACTATAAATAGGCGATCATGAATACTATTCTGTTCAATGGATCAATTTCATACATTTATTTCCGCTCTCCAACAACACATTCCGTAATCTTCTTCAACATATTTTGAAGTGAATGGTGTTTCAATCCGCTTTATCATATAATGATTTTGGGACGAAGCCAATTAATCCATGAGACCCATTAATTATTCATTTTCAAACTTCGGGCTGAAGAAATATATACTCCGATTATGAGGGATATAGGCCCAAAACTTTATGGAATTAAATTTATTATGATATTAAAGTATCGTAATACAGACTTAGAATTACACTGAAAATATATTTATTATTCAACTAGTACACTAGCATCTCTGGAGGAAATAAAAATTCCTGTAGATGTGCTCTTCTCCTATAATCCAATTACATCATTGTTTTCATTGATTAGGCCAATTTTTCAACCTTATGTGTGTCTAAGTTTAGTTATTCATCATGATTGAAAAATACCTAATTTTCTTTAGTTACCAAATTCTTTTACGCCGCAATCGCAAATCAATAGTTGTTCCCATTTGTTCATAAAGCGTCAAGTGAATTCAATTAATTCTCATTTCTTCATGCAAACATCCATATTCATGTAATTAATGGAAATGTTACAGCAAATAAAGACTGATATCGATCTGATCGTGTGTTGACAGCAACCCTCTCCGAGATAACAGTTTATCCCTCCATCTCCACTTCATTCTGGAACAATTTTCACGCCAGTGATTGGTCAACATAAGACACTAGAAGTTTGATAGCCGTCTGAAAATGAAAAGACCTGTAGAATATCTTCAACCACATGGATATACAACTCATTTATATTCCTGGGAAAAAATTAAGATTGAGTAATTTTTGAATTTGCTTAGCTATTCCGCAAGAGTGGTTGAATAATTTGACAAGGTTTCACTTGAATAATAGTTATGCTCCGATTCGCTACAATTTCAAGAACTTCTTCAATGAAAATTGTTTTAAGAATTTAAAAATTATTAATTCGATTCATTATTTAAGGAGTCAATAAATAAAGCGTGCACAATTGAAATTGTTTCTCGTCCAATTTGCCAAACATCTCATCTGGTCAATATCACTATAGAACCAGCATTAAACATAAATGAGCATAATTCGTAAACTTTTAATATTTATTCTGTTAAGCCTGCGTAGATTATAAAACTTTTATTATTAACTAGAAAAGGTGGTGGTCATTTGAATCATATTCATGGTATGATTGTGAATGGTGAAGGGAAAAAGTAAATATTGAAACATACGTTATGGATAGTCTTGTTAATTTTATGATATGATTAGAACTCGTATTCGACGACCGGAGGGGCCCGGATTCGAATCCCGGGCAAGCCCTTTTGGGCACCTGTAGCTCCACCCAAACTATGTGATTTTTCTGGGACCAGGTCTTCCTGGGAAACCATAACCGGCACAGGGAAAGGAACTGGCCCCCTTACCCTGATGTGTGAATTTCACACGCCGTCGGGCTAAGTACTTGATGAACTCTATCATCACCAGCCAAACCGACCTTCGGGTTGATTACTGTGTTTATTCGACTTTTTCGGAGGGATAAAGGTCGTTAGTATTCCCTCGGCTACGGAAGCCAGTTGATTGCTTTCAAAGGCTTCGAATAGTTTTTTTTGGCGGGAGGAAACAGATTTCTCAAATAACGTAGCATCACTGACGCCATGAAATTTATATACTTATCTACAGAATATCTGGTTACCATCTTTCAGTTCTTCATTGAATTCTTTTACCTGTAAGTCCTAAAATCTTTTTTTCAAGCGATGCCTAATTAATGAGAGAATAAAACTACAGTTCACCGTTTAGATATCCCAACAGGTTGTCCAATATATTCTCGCAATGTTAGAGTGGGGGTTTTGTTGCTTCCGGTTGCCAGTATATAACTGGATGTTTGAAAAATATCCACCCTTAACACTTTCTTAAAAATCATTTGTGGAATTATAAATTTTTTCATAAGGAAATCTTGGTTTTCCTGAAAAAGGTTTTTCGTTTTTGGGTTTTTCAATGAATTCAGCCAGAAAAGTACTTTATAGACACAACTAATTTCCTGGCGGTTGCGTTTCTTTCTTTGATCAACATACCGCCCAGGTATTCCAAATGAAAGCATGTCCTGTAGAATTAAGGTTCAATTTCAATGCAACAATTTCAGAGAGTAAAATTCATTCGCCTTGACTGGGATTCGAACCCAGTTCACTTAAAACTTTAAAAACTTATGGTGTTTATACTTTGACAAAATCCAAAGAAGCTGCGGGAGATGCCGCAGCAGTAACTTTTAACGGAGTAATGCGCATTTCAATGCAACAATTTCAGAGAGTAAAAATCATTAGCCTTGACTGGGATTCGAACCCAGATCCCTCAATATCCGGTCGAGTGCTTTAGCCACTTAAGCTACCGAGGCGTCCTGTTGAACTCTGAAATTTTAGGGTTTTTAAAGGAACAAGATGTTGCGACGAAATGATTTTATTCTTCTTCAAGCTAGGCCTCTTACGAATTTTGACATCCAGCTGGTCCAGAAGGATGGACTAATATTCGTCTGTAATTTTTCTGCATTTGTCTGAGTAAAAATTAACAGGATCACATTCGCATCCTAAAACACACTGGCCATGCTTTCCGGCAGATGCAATCGACTTCACTTTCTTTGGAGCTGAACCACTTTGGCTTCCACCCACTGCCTCGACTACTGCTTCGTTTCTGGCGTTTAGTGGTGGACCCTTGTCTCATCCATGCTGACAAATCGCCGCAAAAAATCGGTCGGTTCCCTCTTGAATCCGTCGAAACATGGCTGCGAAAATCGTTTGCGCATTTGTTTTTGATCGGCATTCAGCAAATGCGGCACCCACCTTGCGCAGAGCTGTCGAATACTTAATTCTTTGTGCAAGATGTTTTGCACTCTTTCATCTGATATCCCTCCACGGCCTTTCAGCGATCTCACTCACATTCACTCGCCCGTCATCCACCATGATATTGTGCACCTTTTTAATGGTTTCCGGTCTGTTTGCAGTTTTTGGACTCCCTTCCAAGTGAGTTATTTTCGAGGGATGTGCGACCGCGTTTAAATTCAGCAGCCATTTCTTTAACGATTGACAATAAATGAGCAGAGTCCCCGTGCACTTTTTCCAAACTTCGGAAGAATTTCCGGGGGTTAATGAATCCAAAACGATGAATTCTATGAATGCACGAAAATCAAGTTTTTTTCATTTTAACGAAAAACATTAAACACGCCCATGCCTGTAAACAAAGTGCTTGAGATAACAAGTTGAAACTTGTCTTACGAACTAATGACGCGTACATCCAGGCAGGAATCAAATATTTTCGCTGATTGGAACGTCATCTCTGTGTCAGGCCGAGAACCTTTCGTATTAGGACTTCCATACAGCAATACAATAACTAACCCACAGCAGACATGTGACGCATAAACCATATTAAGCGCAATAGACGTTAATTCCAATAGCATTATTCATCCGCGCTCGCTGAATAATAAAGGAGTGCGAGGTCCTTTCATTTCCATTCAACGCCGTAAGCGCTCTGTATCGAGCTGTTATGAGACGATGCATATCATTCCATGTATAACAAGGGAATTCACTGTTTGCGAAGGGGAAGCACTTTAGTGAGGGTGACTCGTTTGCTTTGGTCGTGAAAACACACTTAATTCAAATTTTCTAAATGATTTTGGTGCCGCGAGCCATGGCTGGAATTCTATTGCAATAAGAACATCTAGGTTTTGAGGAAAGTATTACATGTAAAATCGGATATCTGAAATACGAAAGAGAAAAAGTAAAGAAAGAGAACGATTGTAGCGTCAACTACCTATGAATCAACCCTCGGTATACCATTAGGCCATTTTAATATTCCCTAATGACGGTGAATGACAGGGAGGAATTTTTTCCATCATTTTCCCACGGAAGTGACCTTTCATAGGTAATACTTCTCGCATGGATCGCAAAATCCGTAACTAGTAGTCAACACAATTGTTTCTTCTCAATACTTTGACTTTGCTGAAACAAGCATTTATTATTGAATTTCCAGTATAAGAAGATTAAGTTTTGAATTCTACCTATGATTATTTATTTTCATATTACGTAAACTGTAATATCCCACAAACTGTAATCTTCAGTAAACTGCAATTTGTATAATGGTATTCAATCTGTGGAATACATTCGCGTTTCTAAGCTCATTTTTTTAGCACGGTGCAAACTGAAATCATTTGAAAATTCTCCCGTGATACATTTTTCTAAGTTCGATTATTATCATAAAACAGTCATTGATCATTGCCAAATGGATCTATCGGTCTCATAAAGTTACATTTCGAAAGAAGTTAAGGGTAGGTTGCTGTTGGGATGCTTCAGTGTTGCATCTCAATGCTTTCCTTTCGTCCAAGCGGCGGTGTCTTACTCTTTCACCTGACTGGTAAAGTGGTTGTATTTTCGGCGTTGTAAACGGTCGCGAAACTTTTATCTTCAGGGTCACTTCCCGATGGAGAAAGAATATATCGATATTAGCCACTGTACTTCGTTTTCAATCAGCAGTGAAACTGATTACTTCTGTATGTACACACCTGGCTAAATGTAGCAAATGCCATTTTGTTACAGGAGTATTAAAAAATGGGCAAGTAATAATAGAGGAGGACTACTAGTAGTGCTGTGGTATTTTGGATTATTCGTAACATTTTTGTTGGAGAGATTGAAGAAAAACAAAATGATGTATGAACTGCGTTAGTGCTCCTGTAAATCCATTTTAAACGATAAATTATGAAATGCTCATATTTCGATAGCAGCAAAAATTTGAATTTGTGCTCGAAATTCAACGGTTTTCCAAATGCATATTTACTAATTTGAAGCGAGGGACACCTGTGTTTGTGCGTAGTTGCCCATCGCTTTTGATGGATTTTTATGAAATGAAATCCTTGTCAACATGATGTCAATCTATTTCGTTAGGATTCGGAAAACGACTTCGTTTTGTTGATAGTGAGACACGTTGCCAGTCAATAGTGTGGGAAGCATGCATTTTGAGCGCATTAAAGGCAGGGACGTATTTTTTGCACTAATGCCCTTCTTAAAGATGTCTAAATATACCGGAACGGCTCCCTTTCCGCTTTATAACTATGGAAGCCAAAAACCACTCAGTAAAGGCGGTATATACTTCAGCTGGTCGATCTTTTCTTTCTTTGCATTCATCACTATCGTAGTGGTACCGTGGCTCATGTCTCGAGGTCCATTGCACTCCACTGGAACCACCGGGTTGAAAATGATAGTCTTGAAGGCATGGGTGTCTTCGCGTGATGCCATTGCAATCTCAAGTGTCTCATTGTTTTTGCTAAAATACAAAACAGTGGATAGGATATTCCAAGCAATGGCCGAATTCGATTCGCACGTTTCTCACTCGTCTTTCCTCAAGCTGGAAGAAACACGGAGGGACTGTATCAAGCTCGTCAGTTTGCTCTCTTTAAGTTTCTCATTAATACTTTCCTGTGCAATATACGCAATGCTTGTTCACTACAGCACCGAGGAGTCCGTCAACGTAGCGATTAACCTCTGTTGGGCCGCGTACACCGTGATGCTGCAGGTGCAGTTTGGCGTCCTTCTCTCCTCAATTCGCGTTCGAATGTCTTGCTTGGGTGAGACTATCAGTTTTGCCGCCGGGGAGATGTCTGGTCCCCACCTCTCCGAATGTGTAAACGACTTTAAGCGACTTACGCCCGTGACTTTTATTGGGGCAACCAACGATTGGGTCGAAATCTTGGCAGAACGGCAAGCTGAAGTGCATCGAATATGCGTTGACACTCGCAGGGTTTATGGTATTAATACCCTGATGCTGGTGCTAGTGTGTTTCCTGGACAACATCGCCTGGTCATTTTTCGTTATATTGCGCCTTCACTACAAGAGAAGTTTCGGTACTTCTGCTTTCTTCCTCTCGAGTTTGTGGACCCTCTATGGGGTGGTTATGCTGATACTGACCATAATTGCTTGCCAATCAGTCCACAAAGAGGTAAGTCTGACGTCACAAACATACACTCATCTTTTACCACGGGAGACTTGGCATTTTATTTTGGAGCAATTAGATTATTCATGCGCTTTTCTTTTATATTAAGATGTGTCTCAACAGATATAAAAACTGTGTTATGCTCAGGCGAAATTATAGAAATAAATTAGATTTTATTTCATTTTAATGCTAATTATATCTATCTAATCACTATTATTTTTGTCCTTTTTTATCACTAAACATACTTCAAATACTCATATCCCTCCATCCATGTCCACACACGAAAACCCGCCAAAAAGTGAACATCAATTCATTCATTCATTCATATATATATATATATATATATATATATATATATAGTATATATATATATATATATATATATATATATATATATAGTATATATATATATATAGTATATATATATATATACATACATATATATATATATACACATACATATATATATATATATATATATATATATATATATATATATATATATATATATATATATATATATATATATATATATATATATATATATATATATATACATTCAAACACGTAATCCCGCCAAACGAATAAATACTCATATATACAGAAACAGATAAAAGGAAAAGGGATAGGAACACACATAAAGGACGAACACAATAGAGGTGGGGAAGGCGGAATCGAACGGATCACAAGAGTAAAAATATTTCCTTGACCGGGACTCGAACCTCGGATCTTTCCACTTGCCGGGCGGATGCTCTTAACCGCCGATTCCGCCGATTCCCACGGATCTCAGGGTAAATTACGTTTCCTAGATAGCTCAAGTGGTAATAACCAACTATTTATTTTTCTGGATACTTTGACCGTGTTTGTCCAGAACACATTTGACATATATAAACTGTTCTACCTGCTCTAATTTTTGCCCTCCTTTTTTATATTTAGCTTGGCCTTTTTCTTTCAAGAAAATCGCATAACCTTAATTTTATTAATATTGATTCTCATCCCATATCCACAGTTATAATAAATGTCATAGAACAGTTTACGTATCTTGGTAGTGTTTTGGACCAACACGGTCAAAGTAGTAGGGACGTAAGGAGGAGAATTGCGCTAGGCAAAGAGGCTTTCACAAGGAGGAGGGAGTTGATGACAGAGACGTTGAGTAAGGATGTTAAGAAAAGACTCTTAAAACCTTTAATTTGGAGCGTTGCTTTGTACGGTTCGGAAACGTGGTCATTGAAGCAGGAGGATAGACGTAGACTGGAGGCTTTTGAAATGTGGGTGTGGAGAAGAATGGAGACGATGAAATGGACAGAGAAGAAAACAAATGAGGAAGTACTTGGTATGGTGGGCGAAGAGAGGGGTTTGTTGGGAGCAATCCTATGGAGGCAGGAAAAGTGGATGAAGGGCGTATTGATCGGCAGCGGGATGTTGAAGACTGTAATTTAGGGGATAATGTTAGGCAGACGAGGAAAGGGAAGGAACAGGATAGGGATATTGGACGGGATGAAGGGAGGAAGAAAGTACTCAGAGCTGAAGAGGGACCTGATGAAGAGTGGGATGTTGTATTTTGCTGGGAATAGCAACATTTAAAAGGACACTCACACGGATAATTGTTCGAGCTTTCGGCCCTCTCAGAGGCCTTCTTCAAGAGAGACTGAAAATATGCTGTTGCTTTGGAGAGGGGAAAGAGGTAATGGGCGGGGAGGGGAGGTGTGGAGGGAATGCTGGGAGGGAAATTAAAGATGGCGGTTAAGGGTGGGAATTTTGAAAGAACGGAAAGCTAGTATGTAGGAGGAGTCACGAGTTCTCACCTCTATGTTGGTGGCTGAATCAGGTAGGGATTTTAGGATGCTGAGGGCAAAATGCTGGTCGAATGAAGTAATGGTGTGATGGTATACAGGTTGTTCAACCTTAGGTTTCTGTGGACTCACATTACGTTCCAAGTTAACAAATTAAAAAAACATCAATATAATCATTAAAAAATCTTATTTCAGTGATATCCAAGGTTTAAATAAAACTAGTGAACTTAATTAAGTCTTGCTAAAGCCCACAGTGACCAATATATTTGTCCCTATTTATCTCTGTAAACATTTATTCAACTTGACTCAAAGCCTTTCAGTGTTGAGACGTATTAAAGAGGATAGATGCTTAGCTTGTTTGCTGGTCATCATATTATCATATGAAGACCACTACAAGTTTTCCAAACTTAGTAATAATGTATTTTCTCCATATATTTTCACGTTTTTACTTGATTGATGCTTAAGTTTTGTATTTATCATTATTGAGTGGGCTTAAATATGGGATTAATTACATATGAGTGGGATTATTGCGAAGGTAAGTCAATACATAAGTCGCAAACCTCAGGATTGCTCAGGATATCACGTTTAAATTACGCGCGCATTAATTGGCAGCAGGTAGAAGCATATGTTTGCTGGTTAATAGCGACTGCGTGACATCGAGCAGCCAGTCAGTGGCAGCCAGTGAAAGGTGGCGGGTGTCTTTCATGAGTGCACCCAAGAAGAACATCCACCGTGCAGTCGCGAATTAGCCTCCGGTGAACCTCATCCGTTCGGGCCTCGAAAAAATCTTTTGGGCGGCCGTAGTCCGTCGAGGTGTTTTGTTTGCTGTGATACCAAACAAAAGAATACTTTGTAGCCGAATCGTATCAAGGACTCGTAAAGATACAAACCATGAGTGTCTGTATGGGGTAAACATGTGGAAAAGTGAAATGAATCTGAGGAAGTTGCTTTGATTATTATTGTCTCCGGCTTAATCCAGTTTTGCGAGTTATACATTGAATTTTCCTTTGGTGTGCCTGTAGGATTAGGCCCCCTTTTTCTCCTTTGTTCATCTAAGTTAGTTCCGGTATCCATATCATAATGCCTCCTGGAAGATTTTTGAAATTCTAAATTATGTATTTCATTAACTTTTTCTACGATATAATCCTGTATAGATTTGAGAAATAACGGTAGAGAATCATGTTTCATCCTAACGGATAAAAAATCGAAAAATTAGCTTTGTATTAAAAATTGATTTATCTTGAACTTTAAATTAATAGACTTTACCATAGTAAGCTTTTGTGGATAATAAAGATTGCATATTATTCATCAAGAATATAAGTTCTAAACAATTTAGCATTGAATGTTTATCATTTTTATGAAAATTTTAAGTTTTTGGTCAAATAAATAAATAAATAAATAAATAAATATATATATATATATATATATATATATATATATATATATATATTATGATGGTAACCATTTCTAGCGTGGCTGCAATTTTTATTCACGCTAATACTTGTAATATCTGCCTTTACACTTTGACAACAAAATTAGACCAGAAATAAATCAGTAGATCCACAAGTACGCGTAAATCAGTGATTGTAAACAATGATTAAAAGGCTCGCGTTGCATGAATACGTAGGCGTATTTCTTAATTCCAAAATGGACGGAGACTATCTAGTTAACTATCATAATTGATGAATACTAACTAAGTAATATCTATTGTTTCTAATTTTGAGAATACACTTCCTTGTAATGCAGATATTTCTGCTGTAAAGCGAGGGGAACAATTATCACCGTTTGTTTTCACATTAAAACGACCGCCTTGATCAAAGGAACGGTTGATTTGATCGACAAGTGTAAAACTTGATTGGGCTTTCAGGGGATTTGATGCCAGCCATGAAACCTAAAGATTTGGGTAAACCAGGGGAGTAAATAGGCATCACCTGTGTTTGCTTCTCCAGTTCATTTTCTCCATTTCAAGCATAGCAGATCATTCTATTAACATATTGCAGGCGCTAGTAGCCTTGTGGCGACGATTAATGCTGTCTTCTGTGAGAAGACGTGCATTCAGAATATGCGTTGCCCCAAATTACATCCACCTTCGTAAGCTGCAATCCTTTGTAAACTACTTGACTTTGATGTGCGTCGCGTAAATTTTCCCCTGAACTGGAGATTGCTTTAACTAAGGGTCATGCTGCAAATTACCCCTGATATAAATTCATTTTTCTTTCGGGAAATTCCGTCGCGTAGGTGAGTTGATGGACGACCGTTTCGCCCCCAGTCCTGGAGGCGTCTTCAGGTCGAAGTCATGATGAATTCATCAAATAGACGTCACCTCAAACAGCCTTAGGATTAATAACATAGTATTGGTATGTTCACCCCGATCATCCTCTCTTTTCCATTTAAGGGTTAATGAGGAAAGACTCAGGGCAATGCAGTAACGGTTTTTTTTACAATTACCTCGCTTTTACTTAAACTTTGTTCTCTCAAAAGGTATGTGAAACTATAATGTCTGTTTTGGAATGTGAAACAAGGTTTGATGCCTTTTTTCCAGTCACTCCCTGGCGTGTGCATTAAGTTATTGAATAAAGAAATATGAATAGGTATCGGCGAAAAAGTTTGCTTTCATGTTTAATTCCTTTTGGTGTTTCACCAATTATTCTTGAGGAACTGTTAGAATCAGTGTTTAATTGAGAGTGTTCTACCCGCTGAATCAGAGGACAGGGGAACTAAACGCCTACATGATGGCACCAAATTCGTATTTTCGGAAATACCAGCTGAATGGCTCTTTTGTTCTGCAAATGTGATTGCTCTTATACTTTCAATGACTTTCCAGGGAGTTTTAACGCATGAACCACTTAAGTCATAACGTTTAATATACGGGGTGCCTTCCAAAAGTAATGCAATTATTTTTTTAGCAAGTAATTTATGGAACAGATTTGCACAAACACCTAAAATTCTTCAAAGTACTGTCCTTGGACCTCTATACATTTTTTCCAGCGACTCTGCCTTGACCGGTACGCGCCCTTAAAGACATCTTGGGTCTCCTAATAAGATCAGCACCCACCTCCATTCCCTCACATTTAGTGACCTTCAAGTTAGTGTCCAGGAAGAGTCTGCGTCACGGTTGATTGGATCTCTTCTATGGACGAGAAACGGGTTCCTTTCGGGGCTGCCTCAATCTGAGAGAACAGAAAGAAGTCTGCTAGAAGTTGGCTGCTGGTGTTCGGCCAGGAACTCGCAGACTCGTAGCTCGTTGTGGCGAACACCTAGGGCACGTGTTTGGCGCACCCTTTCCTCATCGCTTAATCTTCAGTAACAATGTGAAACACAACAGTAGACAACAAGTTCAGTTCATTGGCAATTATCTTGATGCTCAATCGACGGTCAGAGTCCAACAATTGTCGAACACGAGCCACATTGTTGTCGGTTTTGCTGGTTGACGGCCGCCCAGAGCGTTGTTCGTCGTTAAACTCTTCCCGGCCTTCCTTAAAGGCCTTTAACCACTTTAAAACCTGTGATTAGGACAAAGCAGAGACCCTATAAGCCTCATATATCACTTTGTTAGTCTCTTCAAGAGATTTTTCTAGTTTAGCACAAAACTTAGAGATCGCATTACGTCACTCGATCGTCGATTCCATTTCTTTCGTGATACAGTTTGCGCGCAGAGGTTAAAATGACTGACATCCGGCCTCTGTCACAGCTGAGAGAGCACCGAGACTGGTTTCTCGGCAAAGCTTAGCGTCCCCCCCACCAACTATAAGTGGTTTGATCGCACTCCGACCAATAGGAGCGGCGCGGGAAATTCAATTGCATTACTTTCGGAACACACCCTGTGCATGCAACCAATACTTGTGTGAACGCAGTTCTCCGTGGGAAACCCTGAAAAAATTACATTTTTTACGTCTGTAAATAAAATTTAAATTTTCAAAACTTTCCGTAGAACTGCTCGCAAGTGAAAATAATATTGATTTTCAAGGAGAGGGTATTTCACTCAGTTCCGTTCATATAGTATGATCATATTCTCTTTCATCTTCATGTATTTGTAAGGATTTCATTGGATTAATTTCACACCTATACGGAGTTTTAAACCTTTTGGGAAGGATGCTTCGTCTGAGGAATTTTCCCCAGAGCTCCAACGAGGGAATTAGAAGTCATCAACAACATTTAAATAGATCTTCAACGGAGTTGTTTCCTCGTGTTTTCCCCTGAAATATTCTGATAAAGTCTACGTCCCTCTTAGCATCAAGACTAAGTGCTATTTCCAATGGAGAGCCAATAATGTCAGCAACACGAATTGCGTTTAAATACCCTGACTTTTGGTAGGAGCCCGACATATTCAAACGAACTCTTTCGCCGTCCTCGGAGCTATTTCCGATGTGGGATGAGAGGAGAATGGTAGATTTAACGCAGATCTCCTAATAAGATCAGCACCCACCTCGATTCCCTCACATTTAGTGGCCTTCAGGTTAGTGTCCAGGAAGAGCCTTTTCCCTCAATTTCTATCATTCACCGACCCGATGTGGATCTAGAATACATACCTCTAAGGAAAGCTTTTTGAAAGAGTGTGGAAACTTATGTGCAGCCAGAAACTAATCTCATTAATTTAGAAAACGCAAACCATCCTACGGCTAATAATTTTGATATCTAAGTCATATTTATTTATAATTTTATTTCAAAATCATAAAATGTTACCCAAGATGGAACTATGGCCTGCTTCATTTGGTCCCCCCTCCGCTCTGATCCGTAACTATTAAACTATTTAAGTATTAATTCCAAAGAAACTGCGGGAGATACCGCAACAGTAACTTTTAACGGAGTCATCCGCTAATGTGCATTTCAATGCAACAATTTCAGAGTGTAAAAATCATTAGCCTTGACTGGGATTCGTACCCAGATCCCTCAATATCCGGTCGAGTGCTTTAGCCACTTAAGCTACCGAGGCGTCCTCTTAAACTCTGAAATTTTGGGGCTTTTAAAGGAACTAGATGTGACGAAATGCCGTACATACGGGCTCAGGCGTTCGCATTCGTATAACTTCTCTTCCGCTCCTCCTTTTCACTCTCAATGTTCCCCCTTAACTGAACTATTCCATCTTCAGCATTCACTTCAAGCACTTTCGATTCAACGGTTACACTTTTTAAATGGTCTGATCCTTCAATATTTTTAGCTTCATTTCCATAGAACGCCTAATATGGTTTGAGCATTTTCACACGTTGATTCCAGGATCATTTTAGCATTTGAATTCGTTGAGGGAACGTTAAGGGTCTTCAATCACCACGAATTATTCAGCTCCGTGCACCTGTTGCCCATCTAAAACACTCCATCACATGCAATTCCGCTTTCGAGGTGGATTAATCATTCCACGTACGTTTACTTCATCTCTCTTCATCTTCTAGTTAGCGCAAACTAGCATTCAGATTTTTCAATTGATTTTTATGTTATATAATTGGAGTGCTTCTCGATCCATCAGGCTCCAAGATTTCTATTGGCTTGAGCCCTTGTAACTGCGACGTAATCCTTGAATTTCAGAAAGTTTACTTCGTCCCCAAAAACCTTCATTCCTTTGATAAATACTTCTTACTTATTTCATCGTCTCCTCTGAATATGGGCCCAATGTGATCGTTAAATATAACTCAGTATCGCCGGAAGAATCCTTATTAAATGAAAGCTGGTGACACACAAGAGGAAGATTTGGGCAGCATTTTCATTAGGTTAAATCCCAAAAGAGTCGTTCGTCGTCAAATAGAATCGTTTAACAAGCCGGGTGGCCTATCGTTAAAGGTAGTTTTTTGATGGACCATGAATTATTTAGGCTACACTTATTAGCCTCTTACAGTAAGACAGAGCGTGATGCTCTAAATTACATCACAGTGTTCTTTAATTGTGCACACTTTTTATCTCCGTCCATTCCTACCGTCATGCTTACCCTCTTCCTCGCCCGCCCATTTTTAACCCCTCCATCACAGGTTTCAATATGCCACTTCCATCAGAACACTCCGCTTCCTTCCTCTCTTCATTCTTCATTGCTTCCCAAAATCCTCTCTCCTTCTCCCCCATCAGGCCTAGCACTTCTTTCTCTCTTTGGTTTCCGTCCGTTTTAACTTTTCCATTCTTCTGCACACCAACATTTCAAAAGCCTCCAATCTTCGCCTGTCATATAACTATGAAGACCATGTTTTTCAACCTTAAAAAATAACAACATTCCATATCTAAGTTTGAATAAACAATTTCTTTGCTTCTTTGCTCCACTGCTTTGCTCCACATATCTCATCCCCCATTTTGTCTTTTTTATGTATTTTCACTCAATTCTACGTTTGTTATTTATTTTATAATTTATGAATTTATTTACTTTTACTGTACCATTGTCACACATGCAATCTAAAGGTCAATTTGGATGGATTTTGGTCCTTAGTTAAATAAAGAAATGAATTAATTAAATAAATGAATTAAAATTAAAAATCAAACAAATATATGTATAAATCGATAAATGTTTCTCTCTCTTAACGACCTCTAACTTAACTCTATGGCATCGCGCGTGCCTCTTCCCTCCCCGAACCCAAACTGATCATCCCCTAAGTAGTGTACATTAGCCCTTCTCTCCTATCCCCTCATTTATGCTGGTATGTACCACCTCAGTAGCATGCGAATCCGTTTTATTTTTCTTCAACCCTGGCAAAAGGCTGCCTTTCCCTTTTTTTTGGAGTGGGGAATAACACTAATTTTACAAAATCTTCCGAACAAAATTCTTCCTCATAAATTCTACGAATCAGTCCATTAAAACTCTTCCTTTCACTTTTTTATTGAAACCTTTCCTAGTTCCGAGTGGGTGACATCTGCCCCTTTGGCTTATTTTACTTCAGTTCCGTTTATACCAATTATTTTATGCAAATAATTATTCAAGAGCCTCATCTACGTTGTCATCTCTTTCCTGGTTTTAATTTGCTGACCTAATATCCTTACTATAGAGATCATATAAAGTATTCCTTCTATCTCTTGAATCCTTTTTGTTTTGATTAATAATTTCCATGCCGTTCATCTGGTAGAGTGGATCTCGGTTCGTTTTTCTTTTTCCTCGTACTTCCTGGAAGTTCTTTCACCTTCTGTGCAGCGAACGGATTTTTTTTAAACCCTCCATATCCTTGCTGTGTGTCTGTATCCAACCGAACTTCAATCGTAGGATTAGTTCCCTGCCTATTTGTCATTTATCCCTTTTTTATAATTACAATAATATTTTTGAAAATAGTATTATATTATATTCTTTGTTGATGTGCATTTATATAATTATGAAATTCCTTTATGCCGATTCAACTCTCGGGCAAAAACATTTTACGTTCAATTGCAACATAAAATGTAAATCATTAAAACTTTTATGGTCCTTTGATAATTACATAAATAGGTAATGGGAAAAATAACATTCTCCAACGGGAAAGGTTGTCTATGTTGTCACGCCAAAATTACATATGGAAGAGATTATCGGCAGCATTGGAGGGATTGATACCAAATGAAGGAAAAAGCATTTTCCTCACACATTAAAAGAACAGCCTATGCTATTAAAGGAAGCATTCGAAAACTGGCGACAGGAATGCATGCACAGGCAGGAGCCAGAAAGCCATTTGAAAAATATAATTCAGCTAAAGAAAGGGATTAAGTGGAAACTGGTTTCTTTAATTTGCATTGCGCACGCGTAACAAAGTATGAATTGTAGAGAGGGACCGAAAAATCATCTAGGGAAATATTATTCGACTAAGAATTATATTTTAATGAATTCAGAGTGGTTTCAGTTGACCAAAAGCTAGACATAGCCATTGCAAAAGTTATCGCTAAAGAGAATTATATAAAAAAGGCTAATTAGAAGTTGGGTAGAAATAGAAAACAACATACTACATAAATAGAAAATAAGAGCAGAAGACACCTGGTTGCTTCTAATGCGGAAAGCGATGACTCTAAGAACCCACCACCAAATGGGTAGATATGGTTTGTCGAAGGTACTTATTTGCCAGGGAAAGATCCATGAAATAAGCATCTGTAGTGGTACACCTGCGTCCTGAATTCAGGTCTTGATTTTAAAAAAGTATTATAATATTTCCTAAAAGACTTTCGTTATGAATACCATTATCATCATTTATTAAACAAAATCCCCTATAAAAGTAAAACCATGCCTACAAAAACAATGCCCAGTAGCATTTAAAAATTTATAACATCATTATCCGCTTGAATAACCATGAGCCCTGCAAATCCACACAAACTTTTAATCCGAAATAGTCGCTCATCGGCTGGTTCAGCATCAGTTGCCATTGGCAAGTACTTATTTGGGACACGCTTTGTTCGTGTTCAAGCGTAATAGATCGGCATATTGTGCAGAGAAATGCAAAAAATGTTAAGATTGTGCCGTAAAAAAGGATGATTAGGATCCCTTGAAATGAAATACGAATCAATGACGTATCTAGCAGATACCATTTGTATTCCCAATGAAAGAGTACGTTAGATACTTAAAACGACGGGAGAGACTTTTGAAAAATATTCTGATGTTTTCCCTGCGTATACTCATGATGAGTTCTTCTCGGTATTTCCACTGGGTTAATTTCTGCATTGCTGGGGACGTTTCAACAGATCGACGTCGTCCTTTGAAATGTCGTAAGCAATGCAGAATATAACCCGGTGGAGATCCCATGAAGAATTGAACGTGAAAGGTTTGTATTGGGCAACCTAGGTGGTGTTATTTCAAATTTCTACTCCGGATTACGAATTTAAAACTAATGGTAAAATTAGGGAATGGCTAGAAGGAGAGATGAGAGGAATGAAATGCCAATGTCATGCATGACAAAAACTAGCAAATTTGATTCAAAACAGTTCCTTCAATAAAACACTTGATTTTTTGCATTAAAATTTAAGAAGTGGTGAATGTTTAATCAATTATTGAAGAAGTC
Organism: Hetaerina americana; assembly: GCF_022747635.1. Lineage (NCBI taxonomy): Eukaryota > Metazoa > Arthropoda > Insecta > Odonata > Calopterygidae > Hetaerina > Hetaerina americana. Next base: position 561,340 of record NW_027287150.1, on the reverse strand, counting down.
TACAAATTGATGTCCAAAATTTATATGAAATTCATTATGCTTAATGATTAAAAGTCTTAAAATTTCATCGAATTAGATATAGAATAACTTTTTGTTTAAAAAAATCGATTGGTGAAAAAAGAATGAGTGAACCTGGTTCATTCATAATATTAATAGCTAAAATATGTGAATATCATGAAAACAGGGTTTTTTTTAAGAAACACCGAGTACGAATAAACGTATGATGCATTGCTATGTGATATGGTCTCTCGTATATCAGCAAGTATTTCGCAAACTAATGAGCATGGACGAAATTAATTTTAAATGTGGGCCTGAAACTATATTCAATTAAAATCACTTTTTACTGTATGCATACCAAAGATGTGTACCAGTATTTGTTTGGGATAAAACGCGACTTAAACCTTAAATGAACCCTCCAGCGCTGCTATTGTTAAGCATGAAATATGTGTAGTCATCTTTGACAATCAGATTGCGCAGGAGTTGTTTTTGTCGGATTTTTTTCTTGAGCACAGTTAAATCCCTTACTTGGAAACAAGTATCAAAATTGTATGACAGTAGAGAATTACTGGCTCACGTATCCGCAAGCCAGCATAAAAAATGAGGAAAAAATCGAAGAATTGCTAAACATCGCTGAGAAGACTTATCTCTCTTTTCCTTGGTTGACCTCGGTGCAGTGGGTGGCGTTCGGCATGAAATAAATGCAAAAGGAAGTGAACGCAGGGAGGACGTGTCCCGTGTCATGAGTCCGTTCTCAAAAGTTATTTGGACACCTTCGGAGCTTCCTTTGCATGGGCTAGGGAAGAGAGCGCTGGCGCAGAACATCCTTCTGTGGGGAATTCTTTCATTGGTCTCAATTGCTTATTTACCTAAGTTATTTTACATCGAGACTCCTTTTCCCTGGCCGATTTCCGTATGGACACAAGCAGCAACGTATTTGTGGGCAATGGGTCACGAGGTCGTCGGAATCGTTGGTGTGGCTATCGCTTTGAAGGACCACCAACGAATTGATACTGTTTGTCTTATATTGACCGAAATCAATTTGGCGCGCTCGAGGGAAAAAGCTATCGAGACTATTGAAGCGATAAAGAAAAGATTTCGCTTGCAGCTGGCTTGAGGTTCCGTGTGCTACTTGTTCCATTTGATTAGCCTATTCTACAATTGGTTATGCAGAAGTTTGGAAACAATCACGGTAGTCCATGGAGTTATGGTAACCGTTTGGGATATTTGTAACTCAGTTCTGTGCTTACAGTTTGTAAACGTTATCCGTCTCACGGCATTAAGTTTTCAGTACTTGGCGGACGAGGTCCAACTGTGTCTGTACCGGAATATACTCACCTTCCCTGGGAAGTTAGCTGCAAGTGACCCAGTGCGACGTGGCACCAATCGTTTGCTCACCAATGTGATCCCTGAGAAAATTATTAGTCGATGGTCCAACCTTCAAATCAGGTTGTATCGTGCTTCCCGTGACGTAAATGCCATATGCGGAATTCACTTTCTCTTCCTTGCCCTTGTGATTTTCATCGACGCGACGATTATGGCCATTTACTACAGTACTTTGATGTCTACCGCAACCCTCTATGACTTCGGGTGGTCACTGTTATGGCTGAGCTGGAATGTGTGCATCTTTTTCAATTCACTTCTGGCGTGTGAGTTTACCTGCAAAGAGGTAAGATAGGATTTGATTCGTCGCAAAGTTTATCTTCTACGTGATATTTTATGATGAAGGAATAATGCACGTTTTCTTCGTTCATATTCACAAGAAGGGAACACTCGAGTGATTTAATGTGATCCTAACTGCGAAGGTCAGTGTGCAATATTATATCAAATGTTTTCTCTTCCAAAATTTTGTTTAAAAGAATAGCATCACACTGAGAACGCGATTTTATTCGCGAAAGGGATGAGGCAATACCGCACATGATTGATTGGGGATTCCTTATGCACAAAATAATATCATATTCCATAATTAAATCTAATGATGACATTCTGGATTATTATAATGAGTGGTCTACCGGTTAATGTAGGTTTTTGATGGATTCAATACTTTCGTACCCTTCCGTTCATAAACTCTACCCAACGCGACACTAATTTAATCCTCCCAAAAACTCGTTCACTTCGTGTCCCACGTTGAATATGAGCTGTTTCTGCATTGATAAAGCCCTTTGATGATTCATTTCTTCCAACTTTTAACCATAGCAACACATTTTTGTGCCAATGCAGACATACAAAATACAGCGTGTTACAAAAAAGGCATTATCTATACGTGTGTATTTAAATTATCGAGGGATGAGAAATAAACCTCATGAAACTCCCCGAAAATTTGATTTCTCTGTTTCAATTATGAAATTCTAGTTGGTCCTCTATTAATTAAACTTTTTTTCGCTGGACTACAATTGTTTTCAGTCATATTTAAGACAAGCAATGTCAACACGTATAGAATTCCAAGTAAACAAGATGTCGCGTGTCAGGAACGGAATTTTCTATGCGCATTTAAACGCTCTAAATATTATTTTTTTAATTATACTTGTGTTTTTTTAACTTCGCGTGCTTCCTTTTTTCCTTCATTTGGTCCCGTATGGGTAGTCTTCTCCTGAATCAATCTCCTTTCCCATCAATCTCCTCTCTTTCGCACTTTTTCACTCACTTCATCTCTGCAACCGTGCCAATTCTCTTTTCCTCCCCTTACGTATCATTCTCCTTCCTGTATCACCATACTTTTTACAGTAAAAAAGCTTATCAGACTTATTTCTCATAAAAACCACTGCAGCCGCATACCTTTTACATTCGTTCTAGCGGTCTAAAATGCAAAAAAAATATTTTCCTACCTCTTCTTTGCCGACGTTACCTTTTCCTCATTGATAATTTCAGCATCCCATGCCTCTCAGTATCACCTGCCTTGAATTTTACTACTTATAAACTTCTTCTGGTAATTTTTGCTATGTCCTTATCAATTCTAGAAACGTTGCATCCCTCTTTCCGTTCAAGTCATTTATATTATTTTTCCTCGTAATGCATTTCAAAAGTTCCCTATCCATGATCACCTCGACTCCTTTACTTTATCTATGACCTTTTTGACTTTAGATCGAAGAGCCTTTCCATTATTTCTACAAATATTTATTTTCTCTTTTTCCTCTTTTATTACGCTGCATGTCATCCACTCTTTATCCCAATTTATACGTATTTATTTCCTTGATCCAGCCCTCCTCATGTTCCTGAGCATCATGCCCAATTTTGTCTATGACACTGCCTAAACACGTGAAGTGATAAACTATTCTCATAAATGTCTTGCTGATTTGATATTCATGATAACCATAACTTTCCTATAAAGCAACAATTTCAAAGTACAAAAACCATACGCCTTGATCGGGATCCGAACCCGGAACGCGTTGATTGGGATCCGGTTTCGAATCCTGATCAATGCGTATGATTTTTACATTTTGAAATGGTTGCATTTAATGCAAATAAGCGGATGACTTCGTTAACAGTTACTGTCTGCAGCATCTCCCGCAATTCTTCAAATTTTTCATAACTTTCTTTTTCTTATGATCAACTGCCAATGTCATATTTTTCACAGAGATTCTAAAATTCGCACAAAACAGTTTTTTACCTTGGTTGGCAGACTAATCGTTAGTTAATTGCTAGGAAACTAATTTTATTCGACTAATCCTCCGCTCTCTCACTCTTGCACGGGTTAGGGTGCTTGGGAGAGGTCAGAGTAATATTTTGGAGGTGGCACCAATTTGGCGCAGTAGAGTTATTTTAGTTATTAGTACATCTTAAGGATTCCGGTTTAAACCAGATGAGTTAATTATTCTGGTTCCAACGTTCGTTTTAATCGTCCATGTTTGTTGATTTCCCAGAAATGAATCAATAAGAATTCCGTATGCAGATTAAATATTTCTTCCGAAAGGAAAATTGCCTCAGGAGAATAACGGAATGTTTGATAAATATTGCGGTCGATCTGTGCCTTTGATTAGAATGATTTTTATGCGGTCTTCAAATTTTTCGAAGAGGCCGAATGAGCATGCGCATCTGAGCATTCTCGACGGCATATTCATGTCGTTCATACGCTACTCATTCATAAATGAATGCCGCCATTGTACGGTGGCGGTTGATGAAGGAATGAAGGCTTGAGAAATTATTTATGATGTAAGCCTAAAAAATTTGGGCATTAAAATTGTTACCACAGAGTTGATGCAACAATTGCTAACATTTAAGGAAATTCCAAATTGTGTGGCAAATTACATGACAGGCTTACATCCATATCATCGAAATCCATTACTTAGAAGTCTCTTTGATTGCTTTGAATGTCCCATGGAAACAGCGCAACATATCTAAAGAAACAGCGAAGCAAACGATTTCAGCTCGTTCCCCATTTCCCATACTTCAAGAGTTGCCTCCCTCAGGCCACCAATACTCCAATTTGAATAAATATTTGGCGAACCGAAGAGAGTGTTCAAAAGAAGAGATGATTATATAAACAAATAACTAGGTTTTTTAGAGTGGGTACATTCTCATTATTTGAAAGGGATGAAAAAATTGGAGAGGCGTCAAAAATATATAGTAGCCCTAGAATAAGATGGTGCTGTATGACGGTAATGGTTTATCTAAAAAAATATGAGTAGTTGTCATTTTTGCATTGACTACTTAGAACACTTTGGCACAGAATTTTCAAACTTCCCTCCTTCATCAAACTTTCTTTCCCAATTTTCTGCGAATTTTCAGTTTGCAAACTTTCCATAAGTTTTAAATTTCAGTAGATAAAGGTAATTCCTCTTAATCACCAGAGCTTCACTGCCCATCTTTATTTCCCATTTGATGCCCTTGCTTTTACCCTCTCCAGTCACATACAGGCTGTTGAATAATTCGGGTGTTAGTTAAGTTAGTTGAGCTAGGTGTTGAATAATTCGTCTAGTCCCCCACTAAATCCCAATCCATTAAACATGTAAAAATAATACTGGTTCAACTCGATATAATTATATACACACACACACACACACATATATCTATATTACTATTGGGTAATATACCGGTTAAGGTAGGTTTTGGATGGACACAACCACCAAAATAATATTTTGTGACTCCAAACAAAAAACACAAAATCCAGCATCTTACTCTACATCTAGACCCTCTTCATCTCTGAATCCGCCTTCTTGCTCCCTTCATCCCGTCCAACATCCCTATCCTGTTCCTTCCCTTTCCTCGTTTGCCTAACATTCTCCCCTCAATTACAGTCTACAACATCCCGCTGCCGGTCAATACCCCCTTCATCCACTTTTCCTGCCTCCATAGGATTTCTCCCAACCAACCCCTGTCTTCGCCCACCATACCAAGTACTTCCTCATTTGTTTTCTTCTCTGTCCATTTCACCTTCTCCATTCTTCTTCACACCCACACTTCCAAAGCCTCCAGTCTACGTCTATCCTCCTGCCTCAATGACCACGTTTCCGTGCCGTACATAGCTACGCTCCATATCAAAGTTTTCACGAGTCTTTTCTTAACATCCTTACTCAGCGTTCCCGTCATTAACTGCCTCCTCCTGGTGAAAGCCTCTTTTCCTAGCGCAATTCTCCTCCTTACGTCCCTACTACTTTGACCGTGTTGGTCCAAAACACTACCGAGATACGTAAACTGTTCTATGACATATATTATAACTGTGGATATGGGATGAGAATCAATATTAATAAAACTAAGGTTATGCGATTTTCTTGAAAGAAAAAGGCCAAGCTAAATATAAAAAAGGAGGGCAAAAATTAGAGCAGGTAGAACAGTTTACGTATGTCGAATGTGTTCTGGACAAACACGGTCAAAGTATCCAGAAAAATAAATACTTATGCAAACCTAACTGACTTTACGAATTCCCCGCCCACTTTCATTCCTACTTCCAGCTCTTCCCATGCCTCTATAATCATTTCCTCCAGATATAATTTGAACAACAACGATGATAAAGGGCAACCCTACCTCACACCTCTTCCTAACACTGCCCATCCGGACTTCTCGTTCCCCACTGGCACCTGAGCAGTCTGATACATGTAGAGGTTGTGGATTAATCTCCTGTCCTTGCAAACTTATCCAATTTTCTGCAATATATTCATTAATTTTCCCAATGCACTGTGTTCAATGCCTCTTCGAAATCTAATGGCTAGGTAAATACGTCCTGGTGTATTCTATGTTCCTCTCCAGTAGTGATACCATTTATGCAATAGAAACACGCGTGACTCTTCCTAAACTCAAACTAAACATCCCCTAAATAATCATTTGCCCTACTCTCTATCCTTTCGTTAATGATCTTGAAAACAACTTTACTTGCGTGGGATGTCAAACTTATTGTTCTGTATACATGTTATATATATATATATATATATATATATATATATATATATATATATATATATATATACATATATATATAACTAGTACAAGCTACTAATATATAACTAATTTTGATGTTACAGATACAAATTTTATAACATTACATAATGTTAATTGTAAAACTCTCTTTAATGTTATTCTTTGAAGAAAATTCGTGAAGAATTTAATCGAAATTTTTTTTCAAGTGTTAATATATTCGCCAATTACTTAAAGCACTAAAATAAAACATTGAATACGCCCTCGGCAAGAAATGCTTTTTTTGGAAACAAGATAGAAAATGCAAGTCATGTTGCTATCGCTAAAACGTTTGAGGAAAAGGGGGTCTTCCGTTGGTCAAGTTTCTATCGACTAGGCATAGTGTGACACACTCCTTTCCGTAATAATAGTTGACATTGGTCCTTGAAGATAGATTTTTGCTAGTGGTTCGCCCGCTTTCAAAATAGCAAAGAGGTATAGAAGGCGTGAATGGCGAGCGAACTGAAGGGAGCGTATATTTGCATTATATCAGACGTCACATACCTGTACGTCTCGAAAAAGAGAAATATTTCGAGTTCAGTACAGAATCGTCTTGGAAAAAAGGTGCTGCTTCCTAAAGAAGACAGTGTCACGGAAAATAAATGATAACAAAATTCTGAGCATCTAATTTAATTATTGAAATACGCAGGTCGTATTATAAAGAACGCGTTATGCACACAAAACCTGACGCATGAAGCCGCTCTAAAAGTCACACACAACTGTGGTTCTATTCCACCATGATCTAATTTTTAAACAAGACATCTTGTTCTTAAAGTAAATTGTGCTTTGTTTATCATGGATGCCGTATTTAAGTCAGGAAAAAGAGGAAGTTTTAATTAGGGAAAAATCATATTTTCACCATTTAAACTCAGGTAAAAAATGTTTAAATTTCTAATTTGACATATTTTTTCGCGACGAGTGATTATTGTCTTCCCATAATTTTACTAAAATTCGACTTATCAAATTTAGATAATTCAATAACTCCTGCCTGACGAAAGGCATTGATTAATTTCAAATTCTTGTTTCTGAGGTTCATTCACCGCCATTCAAGTACTAATAATGAAGAAAATATCTTAGAAATAATCGAGGCGAACCGTATCTTTGATTCGGTGAGCTCACATTCCCGTTTTTTTTAGAATACTCAGGTTTAAATCAATAACTGGCATTAATATCAGGGTCAAGGGCAGTGGGGAGGGCATATTCCTCCGTGTCATGGCACCGATGCTGAAGGTGAGCAACGCGTTCTCCCGAAATGCAACGCGATTCCTACCAAAGAGAGCTCCTAATCCGAGCAATAGGTTACGAGTGGTAGGCATGCTTGTGTTGCCAGTTTTTTCACTGATAACATTCGCCCTTTGCTGCAAAATAACCAAATTGAAAACAGATTTTTGAGCAGATTCTCAAAAACTGGCTCTCATGCCGTGGTACGTTTGGACGTTAACAAACGAGAACCTCGGATTGACCGTGGCTTCCTTGACACTGGCTGAATACGATTTTAAGACGAGCCAAGTTATACGAGGCCTTTCCAATGAATACGCGAATTGAGGCCCTGATACCTTTATTTTGCAGAATTTAGTCTGCATAGATTTTATCCCCTTCAAAGTTATCTCTATTCGTAGGCTATGCACTTATTCCATCTTCTTATCCACTGTTTGAAGCACCCTTGGAAGTCCTCCTTGGTAGTTAGGCTTTTTAGTTTTGTCGTCGTTTCTTGCACTATTGTGTCCACATCTTCCCACTGATGCCCCCTAATCACATTTTTGCATTTTGAGAATAAGAAAAAGTCGCAGTGGACGATATCTGGCGAATAAGTAGGGTAATCAAGGATGGCAATTGAATTTTTTGCCAGAAAGTGGCGAAAAATCGATGCTGAATTTGCAGGTGCATTGTCATAATTAAAGGATCCATCCATCGCCTTGAGTCTAATTTGGCCGCACACGACGCCCGCGATCTCTCAAACGCTTGAGAACTGTACGGTAGAACTCAGCATTTACGGTATGGACCAGAGGCCGCACACGATCAATGTTGTTCGCAACGCAGATGGTTGAAGGTGGTCCCGGCCTTTCGCTATCCGTGGCGTCTTGTCGGCCATCTTTAAAACGCTTAATCCACTTGAATACACGGATGTTTTCTTCAGATAATTATCACAGTAAACACTCTGTCAATATTTCAGCCATTTCTTCATAAATTTTATCGCACTTCACCAAAAAACTTGATGCTGATTCGTTGCTCCGTTATTTCGTCAATTTCCATTCCTTCTTTCTCTTCTTTTTTCTCCCTTCCCTTCTCCTCCTTCATTCATTCTACTCCGCCATGACTGCTATAGACCTGTTTCCTTGTCACCACTGCCTTTTCGCGATATCTTCGAGATAAGCAATTCCTTTCGATATTTCCTTATTTAAACTCCACTCTATTATTACATTTTCTATCCAAAATAAAACTGACATCTCTAAAATATTTTGGCACATTATCCACGGATTCATTTCTAAATTTCAAGGCACTGTGGTAATGGAAACAGGGCGGGACTATTCTTTAAATGACTTAGCTATGTAATATAAATTAAGATCATGAGGTAATCAGACACATTTTTCTGGCCAATAGAGCGCATTGAAACTAGGTGGTAAATTGATTAAGTTAGGGTTGCGGGTGGTCTAATATTTGCTAGTTGCAGTTATTTTAGTGCATTACAGTATTGATGTTTTGATTGTGGTACTAGTGAATACCAAAACGAAAACGGAGTTTAAATCACAAGATATAGAAAGGCCAAGCCAAATATCATAGCTTGGAGGGATACATACTAACGCATTGAATACTGTACATATTTTTTATTATTTGGAAAAAATTTTGCTTTTTATTTAAAAATCTGCGAAAAGGAACTGATTAAAATGGAAATTTATGAGAAGTGTCCTGATATATTTTGGAATATTTGAAGTGTTCAATAACTTTAGAATTTAAGGAAGGAATAAGATGTTTACTTTATTGGAAAGTAGGAAAAAAGTCCAGGACATTTTTTAATAATTCCTCTCCCCTGCCAATTATCTATGTTTAATTGGTCGATGACGTATCATTTATGTTAATAATAATGATAAATACAGGATATTGCTCTCAGTGGTACCGTTACCATGACCAAACAAACAATATAATAATTCATAGTTAGCCCATTTTTCCATATTAATTGGAATATTTTCTTGAACGCATTGCATACGGAATTTTACCCAGCTTTTAAGAAATTTAAAACGTTTCGTCAGGTATTTCTTAGTTATTTATTGCAAAGATATGAATCCCGTAGAACTAGGGAATCATGCTAGCGAAGGATTATTGCATATCACAGCGCGCGGCTGATGGTGGCTATCAAACACGGTACGCAGCAGACTGACCAATGAAGACGTCGATGGATTTTAGTGCGTTAGACACGCAACATTGCTATGGCATATTCTTTCAGCTGTAGTTCAAGGCGAGATTTCTTGACTGTGCAGGTCCTACTACGCTTTCAAGTTCTAATCAGCTAGCGGAGCAAACTAAATGGACCATCAAAGAATGTAAAGTGGGCCGGTTAGATTTAATTTCTTCCAATAAAAACGCCTATTAAGCCCTTGAACCGTTAATGACCCGTAACCTGGGATGAAATTGAAGTTTGCGCTAGACTTTCTTCGCTATCATGAAGGATCGTTGGGACGTCATTAGTACCATTTGGATGGAAGACAGCACTGCACTGCGTCGAACATAATTCGCGAATACTCCCGGGTGGTGACTGACACGGTGAAATGTGAATGAGTAAGAACACACTTATCCAAGCAGTACGTACGACTCACGATTTCGGATCATGCCTTGCCATAACGTTCACATATTGACCAAAACTTTCTAATTGCCCATGATCGTCGTATGAACATTTTTCGCACAGTTCCTTATGTGCGTGAGATTTTTCCTACAAAATCCCTGTAAAACCAAGGCAAAAGACTCTTTCACTGACAAGTAGCCCGAGTTTTTAACTTATTACTTCAGGTATCATGCTTCCTTCGTCAGCAGAGATCTCAACACTTCCTAAGTGGCATTCTCATAATTACAAGCGTCCAATTCGGCGGAGTAGGAGCGCGCTTTGTGTTGGCCATATTAACACAATTTTCCACGGTAACTCTCACTCTCTTTTTTCCCTTCTCTCTCTCACTCAGCTTACATTCACCTTTGACCCCGCCTTCCTGCCCTCCCAGTCAATTTTTCTCTTGCAAAAACATTGAAATTTTTGGGAAAAAATTTCCGACAAAACCCAAGTTTACATACTAGTTCCGAGTGTTGAATCCACACGCATTAAGAGTGCTATACGCACGTGCGTACTATACGCATAATGCTATAAGCACGCACTATATGTGTTAATTCCAGCCGATACCCCTTACCTGATACTTCATTCGCCCTTGTGCAATAAAATTTTCAGGGATTTTGTTACAGTTACTCCTCTTTGCATAAATGGAAATAATACCAACTGTTTTTAAGGTTAAAGACAAACAAAATAGGATATTTCCCGGATGGCATTCTCTGGAGACAACTTTATTGATTTGATTTAAAGTTTATCCATGGCAATGACATCTATACCATTTCAGATAAAATGTAGACGTGTTTCAGAGCCGGGCCATTTTCCATACATACATTTAAACTCATTATCATTTATAACTTGAACCCCGAGTGAGGCGGCAATTGGCATAATATGCAAACCTCACTGCCACAGACGATAAACATCACAAACCCGTCGGAGATTTGATTCAAAAGACCGGCGAATCACTCAAAAGCGTATTGCAAACCATATTAGGACACCCAAGGAACGTGTCGGCTTCATTATCGAACAATTGGGACACCGTAAAATCTGTGAACACGATGGATACCACGCCGTCTCACAGACGAGAACAAACAAAACCCTCCTTATTCCCCCGATCTTGCGCCTTTCGATTTTTATTTTTTTCCTCAGCTCAAGAGGCATCTCAAGGGTAATCATTACACCTCGGACGATGAGGTGAAGATAAAAATTCGATAACAGCACGCTGTTTGACTCGCGTTGACATAGCACTGGAACTCGTTTCCGTACTGCCGCTTCTCAAAATAAACTGGATGAATGTAACGACCTTAAACCTGCACATGCGTTTTTAAGGGCAATGTTACTTTCACATTCCACCAGGATTGCTTCTGAAGGTCATTTTGTTTGTGGTCTACAAGCATATGTGCATTAGTTTTCAGCCTACCCTCATAGTATAATCTGCCTCCCCTTTTCTACGAATGGTTTTTTGTTTACTACATTATTCTCAAACAATAATTGGTGAAGAAGACTATTTATTGTTAGATAAATGTGCAGATGTCACGGGAACGTAAATTGATTCATCGGTCATACTCATCTATGATTCGGATTGGTTCATGAGACAACAAGCATTTTGGATTGTTAATTAGACGAACCATGTATTTTCATAGCTGTATGTTTGGCTTGGACATAAGTCAATGTGCTGATAAGTTCTGCATTTTGCAATGCAGAAATTATCTTTTTTATTAGTTCAGAGGCCACTAAAATCGGCACGAATGCTTTTTTCACAATCTGACGTGATAAAAAATGCATAAATAGCTAGAAAATTTATGTTAACATTCAGCATAATTGTGATAGGAAGCGAATAAAAATAGTTAGACAAAGAAATTAAAAATTAAAGCCGTCACATGAAAACAATATCACCCCTTGGCCTCTTCTAAATTGCCTAATTGGTGTTTAAGAAGGGAACTGGAAATAGCAGGTGGAGATAAGACTTCTTGGGGAGGAATTGCGAGGGTAGAAAGTTAAATGCGGCGCGGATATGGCGGAAGAGGGAACGCTGGGAGGAGGAAAGACGGCATTTTCGCAAGCCTAGAACGCCACTATTGCCTGCCAAGCCCAGGAGGAACGCGGATTGGTATGAGAGGAAGGAAGCAGTTGGAGGAGAGAGAGCCGTTCATAATTCTCATAAGAGCATCACATCAGGGTGTTCACGCCATTGGAGTAGATGGAAAATACCGTGAGAGGATATAATGTACTCAGGGGCTGAATTTCTGGCGGACACGATGCATGACTTGCTGTGGCAATTAAGAAATGACCAGGAAATTTGAGTAACTCTCAGTTGAGGGACAAGCACTCGACTAAATTGGTGCACACTGTTCTAAAATAGGGAGGGTACAACCGAGTTACACAGTTCCAAGAACAAGAATGCCATGAATATTAGTGGGACAGTAAAGTAGGCCAACTGGCGCCATCGCCCGGCCCTTCATTTTGTTGATGTCCCCGTGGCAGTTGAGCTAAACCGCAGGGTCAGTTGACAGATGGGGAATGGTTTTGTGAGAGGATGTACTTTGGTGAGCAAATAGTGACTCTGGTAAAAGGTTAGTTATGGCACGAGCTCAAACTTCGTAAGGAACTTCATAATTTCGTTTACTATGCAATTCAAATACGTTTTTCGTGCATACAAATGTCATAATGTTTCGTAAAATTAGTGATTTTAGCTTTAAATGGTACATACAAGTGCAAACATTATATTAATATTTTATTGTTTGGTGATGTTTTTCAAAATTTCTCTTCCTTCTACGTTAATTTTGAAAATGCATTTTATATCATGAAATGAAATCACTATCACCGTATTTTAAAACGTTACTGGAATAAGTTGAATTGCTTAATAGCATACACGCATGTGTGTGAATGTGCATGTTTAATATAATGTGTATGTATGTATGTATATATATATATATATATATATATATATATATATATATATATATATATATATATATATATATATATTTATATATATATACACATATACATATACAAATACATATAAACATATATGTTTATTTATACATATGTGTATGTATAAAATATATTGTAAAAATATATTTATATATCTTGGGGTCGCGGTAGTCCACTGGGTAGAGCATTGGACTGCTGACCGGAGGGTCCCGGGTCCGATTCCCGGGCAAGGCACTCTGGGCACCTGCAGCTCCACCCAAGCTATGTAATTTTTCGGGTACCAGGTCTTCCTGGGAAACCATAACCGGCACAGGGAAAGGAACTGGCCTTCTACCCTGATGTGTGAATTTCACACGCCGTATAGGGCTTAGTACTGGGCGAACTCTGCCATCACCCACCTAACCGACCTTCGGGTTAATTACTGTGTTTATGGTTTATATATATATTTATATATACTATATATATATATATATATGCGTACGGAATACGATATATATACGTATGTTTATATATATATATATATATATATGGAATACGTATATATGTATACATATGTACGGAAACACTCACGCGAGCAGAATAACATTGGGACGGCACAATAGAACACAAATAAAATGGTAACACTTAAAAGGACACTCACACGGTAAATTGTTTTAAGCTTTTGGCCTTCCCAGATGCCTTCAAGTAAGACTCAGAGAAGGCCGAAAGCTTAAAAAATTTACCGTGCGAATGTCCTTTTAGGTGTTACTATTTTATTTGTGTTCTATTGTGCCGTCCCAATATTATATATATATATATATATATATATATATATATATATATATAACAATTACTTAATAATCTTCAAAATACATTCCTCCTGCGTCGATACACTTAGTTTGGTGCGTCTGCCACTCATCCAAAGCCCGCTGGAAGTCGGTTCCCAGAATACTGTTGAGAGCCTTTGTTGTCGCCACTTCGATGGAGTCGAACCGATATCCTTTTAGGTAATAACAATGTCGAGAAAATCTTCATCTTCCTGGACGCAGTCCAAAATTTCTTGCGAAATTTCCACCCGCGACAATTTTTGTTCCTCGCCCGAGACTTTCGACACCACTTCGCACACATTTTCCTCGTCCAGATCCTCTTCCCTCATCGCAAGATCCTCTGTTACAATGGTGTGGACGGTTCCGACTGAAAGGCCGGTCTCCTCACTGATGAGGGTGATGGTTAAACCTGGCCTGCCAGAGTCCAAAACCTTTTTCACCTTGGCCACCTGAGCATCGGTTCGAGCGGTCGTCGGGCGTCCGACGCGGTGCTCGTCTTCGACGAGCTCCTGGCCTTCCTTAAACATTTTTTGCCACTGAAAAACTCTTGTGCGGCTTAAGGCATCATCCCCATTAGCCTGTTTAATGAGTTCAAGGGTCTCCGACGCGGAATTCCCGAGTTTAACGCAAACGATATAGACGTACAGGGTTCGTCCGGAAAATAAGTGTACTGATTTTTTCCCGCCGCTCCAGGCGCGCCCAGCACCACTCTGACGGGCTGCGATTGGAGGGGGGTATGTTGGCAAGCGACGCTGAAAAAGGCAGTCGGCTCTGAGCTGTGGTGTAGTTAGGAGCTCTGTTAACGCGAACCTCCACGCTCGACCCACGTCACGGAACGCGATGCCGAAGTTTTTGGAGCAGCGTTATTCCATCAAATTTGCGGTAAAGCTTGGGAAATCGTGTACCGAAACTGTCGGTATGATTAACCAGGCTTACGGGGAGTCAGCTATGCCCAGAAACATGATCTTTCGGTGGCACAAGATGTTCGTGGAGGGCAGAGAAGAGGTCGACGACGAACCACGGCCTGGACGCCCATCAACGACACTCACCGACGAAAATGTGCGAAAAGTTCGCAATGTACTGAACTCTGATCGTCGTCTTAGTGTTCGGATGATAGCAGATCTGTGTAATGTGCCAAAAGCAATAGTGCACGAGTCGCCCGCGTCCGGCCAGCGATCAAAAACATCTGGCGGCTGCATCACGACAATGCGCCGTCTCACACCGTGCTTGTCGTGTCGGACTTCTTGGCCAAGCACGGCGTGGCAACGCTGCCGCACCCGCCCTACAGCCCGGACTTGGCACCACCGGACTTCTTTCTGTTCGCGAAGATAAAGAGGAGTTTGAAAGGAACGCGATGCGGGACTTTGGACGCCGTCAAAGAGGCCGTGACGACGTGTCTTCGAGAGGTTCCCGATGATGCCTTCGCGGGAGCGTTCCAGGAATGGGAACGCCGCTGGAACAAGTGTATCGACTCACAAGGGTCCTATTTTGAGGAATATTAGCTTAAGATATGTAAAAGTGTAATAAATTTTTTTTCCTGAGCTCAGTACACTTATTTTCCGGACGAACCCTGTATATCACCCTTTCTCTTTACCCCTTCAGAAACCCCCTCACTATGGCCTCCATTTAAATAGACACGATTTTCTCTATCGCCATTGAATTTAGACGATGTTGAGATGGGATTTTGTTCAGGTATTCCTCGGAAATACTAAAAGGTGCCAGAGTGAGGCATTATGGAAGATTCTTGACAAAGGCGGTACGTATCGATTTTCGGCATTAATATTTTAGGCTCAAATTGCTGAAATGAAGTTGATGTTTTATAGAATTCGTCCCTGAATACGTCTTTTCCTTGGTTTCATTCACTCCCTCGTCACTTGTATTAGCATTAAGTGATGCTGGACATTTTTTGAGCCATTGTATTATGTTCCACCGTGACAGGTTTCATTACGTGCGCGAATATAACGGTGTAATACCTTTCTCGCGGAATTTTCCTTGGCTCCCTTGATGCGTGTGAGCAACGGACTTGTGTGCCGTGGTCATCATTATTTCCTTAGTATAAATTGACATCCTGAAGGTGGCTGCCCCCCCTTGGGATCAGATCCACTGACCTTGGTTGTGTTGCACTTCATATCATCCACGCTACTCCGCGGAAGGACTTCTCTTTGGGCGGCAATGGCCTCAGGGGGACGCTGTGCAGCCGACGACATATTCGCCGCGATGGCACCTTTGATGAGAATATGCAGGGTTCTCAGTTTGCCTCCTTATGCAAGACATTGCAGCGGTGTTGGAAATTATGCCTCCAAGAGAAAAGCTGTGCGCTTGGGCGTCGTCGTCATGACCGTGTTGGCAACCTTGAGGGCTTCAATAAGTATCACTGTTTTCAAAATGGGAGGTGGCTTTTTGGGTGACTCTCTTACATTTTCTGAAGCAACTAAGAACGCCTGGATATTTATTCGCCAATTCTTTGAGATACTAAGCGTATCCTTTGCCTTCAAGCATTACAAATTGATTGACGTTATTTTCGAAGAATTTGCTGGGTGTGACCTGAAGAGAGGAAATATAATAACTTCCGTAGGCCTTGGAGAAATTAAGGAGAAAACGCGCTGGATGGTTATATTCATCATTGCATGTAACGCAACGTTTTTTATCTATGGCGTATTTCAAAACTTAATCTTAAGAGTAGCACTTGAAAAGTTAGCAAATCTAGTTGCCACCGTTATTTTGGACTTTTACGGAGTCACATTCGTCCTGCAGTTGGGAAATCTTTTCATTGTAATGAGAGTTTGCTATAATCAAATTAATGGTAAAGTTATGTCCTTGGACCAAGACTTGCACGAGAGAGCTACAGCGAGGAAAATCAATAAACTGGCTGTTTTAAGTGGCCGATGCGATTCAAGTGGGGAAAATTTGGAACTGATACGAAAATTGTCGGAAATTCAGATTCAACTCCATCAAATTTTTCGTGTGGTAAACACAGCCTATGGAATTCAACCCCTATCGCTCGCTCTTCTGATCATCTCTGCAGCCACTTTATTGACCTTCTATGGTGCGTATTCAGGGTCGACATATTATGAATTAGCATGGACGTATTCCTGGATATTCTTCGCCTTGACTATTTTGATCTGGCTACTCTTGGAATGCGATAGTTTTCACAAAGAGGTAAGCTAAATCATAAAAAAATTCTTTTTATGCGTTGGTCCAGTTTATTCTTCAGTTGGTCACAAAGCCTGCCGAGATATATTTTTGTCCAGGCATTGAATATTATTTCGTAAATTGAACTTATGAAAAATATCTGCAAATAAATCTATATCTCATGTATTTGACGTATAAATCACCTACAATACACATTCTCTCTTTTTATAAGAGACCTCAAAATTTGGTGGACTCTATTTTTTGTTCACTGATGTTTCTCCCTTCTTTATAATTTCTTCGCCGAATCCTTATTTTTGTCTCCGAAGTTCGTATTCTAATACGTCGTTCGTCATTTCCTCTATCTTCCATTTCCTGCAAGTCTCCGCATCTAAATCTGATAAAGATAAACATTTCGTTACTTCCTTCTCCAATCATTCGTTGTAGCTGCGCTGATAACTTGGAGATCTTTTTCCCTACAGAGATTACAGTTATAAGTTATCAGTCATTTCTGTTGTGCAATTTCGTGTATTATCACTGCATTCCTATTTCCGATACATTTTTCGCTTTTTTTCCTCAGTGTCATTGCTTATGATGTCATATTTCATTGTAGGTCCATATCGTTTCATTCCTAGAGAATCTAAAACAAATCGCATCATTAAGTATATTTTTAAAACAGTTTCAGACTTTCAACTTTGTGGAAATTCTTCATGATGAGGATAAAAAAAGTAACTTTGCACTTCCACATAAAGATTTAATACTTTACACGACCGTGGTTTCGACGCTGCGCATCATCGTCAGGTGACATGCAACTAACGACTTGCCTTGCCGTTTTTAGGCGGCTTTGTTTATCAGAGGTCGCCTAGTTGGGCTTATGCTCTGTGTCTCAGTATATAATTCCTTTGTCTTTCTGGAGCACCACCAGCATCGTTGTTTTTGCCCTTTTTATATTTATTTAATTATTTTCCGTATTATTATTGGAGTGTGACATTATTAGGTCTCTTATATTTATCATAGGGGCCTATTTTATTTATTTTTGTGTATGTCATAGCCCTATTTGGGTTTTCTTTTAACTTATCATAGTATGTTTTACACCTTGTTAGTAGGAGATCTGAGAGTTTTTCTATGCCTGTTTTTTGGTATACATTCTCATTTTCTTCCCAGGGGGGAGCCCAAAAGCCAGCCTCAGGGTCTTCCTTTCTGTGCTATTTAATTTGTCCATTAGGGATCTACTGAGTAGTCCCATCCACGCAGGGGCTGCGTAGGTCAATGTTGGTCTTATTATTGCCGAGTATATTAGAATTTTTATTTCCTTGGGGTGGCGTTTTGTCGGATAATCGGTGCCAATTGCGACCTTATTGCGGCCGCTTTATCTCGTATCTGTTTGATATGTATTTTAAAGGTCAGTCTGTCATCTAAGTCCACTCCTAAATATTTGATGCTTTGACTCCATTCAATCGGTTGTTGTCCAATCCTGATACATTCACAAGATGCTTTACGTGATCCTGGGTGGACGAAAAGTATTGCTTTGGTTTTTTGGGTATTTATCTGCAATTTCCATTTTTTAACTCTCCAACTTATATAGCCTGGCTCGAAGAGGGGAGGAAGGTAGGGGGAGGAAGGGAGAGGGGGTAAGTTGAGTGCATGTGCCGCAACGTATTCGTGGACTAGGGGAGGGGGGAGTGTATGTATTGGAAGGTTTCTGGCTCAACTTTGTGGAAGTTTATGTTCATTGAATGAAGAACACAATGTAACACTCCACTGTTCTCAGAAATAGCAGCGGAAAAACACAATGTGTACTAAATTTATTTAGGGGTGTTTGTCTGCAATGGTTTGATCTTCATTAAGGGACAGACGATGGTCAACACCCTTTTTTGATGTACTTTACCTGGTAATTGAAAAATTAGAAACATTTTTGATGCTAGAATTTTTTTGATGTTAGAATTTTTTTTGATGTTGAAAAATTAGAAACACTTCATTATGATGCGCAGCATTGAAACCATAGTTGAGAAATATTAAATCTTTATTGTCAAAATGTTGAGTTTCCTTTTTTACCCTAATCTTTTTTTTAAACTTTTCATCTATATTTTATTCTCCCGGAAGTTACTACAAAATGGTTATCAACTCTTATATGTTATATAGTTATAACTTTTACCTGAGTGATAAAATGCTCAATAATTTTTTGAAATAACCGGCTTGGGTCTCTTCAAATCGACTAATTTCAAAGCCGTACGCATTTTTATAAAAAAACGCCGGATTCAAAATCAAAAGAACTGTTAATTAAGGACAAGTTGTTCTCATTCCATTGCCAAACACTGAAGGGTTATATCTCTTAAATGCAGTTTATTTTTCATTTACGGCTTTGAGTAGCACGCCACCTCACCAACATATTCATATCTTATGTAGTTCACTTTTTCATACCATCTTGTTCCTTTCCTTACTTTTGAAGCAAAATAAGCCTTGATTGCTCCCTATAATAATTACTTTCTCTGGTCAATTCTCTTGCACCCTAAGTAGTGCTCACTTAGACGTCCCCCCTGATAGATTTCTTGCTGGGTCGTGTGGCATTATGTCTCATTGATATTAAGGGTTGGTTAATAATACCAGGCGCCATATCTAGCCACGCGCCATATGATCAAATGCTGAGACTCTGCAATGGGAAACAGTTCATCAAGTGTACAGTGTTAAAAACCGTGTACCTAGATCTTCTTCATTCGACCTGTTTATTTCGATTAATAAAAGCGTAAAAATGTACTTAATTATTCATGAGAATGCGTACTTGGGTGCCTAAATTTCATAATAACTGGTCGTTTAAATGCAATACTATATTCATGTGATTCATTTACAACACGAAGCGGTGCTGCCTCCATTGTATTTAAATTTATCAAATATGAGCATTTCTTTTATGTCCCACCAAGTGTCTTTCAATAGCTGAATGAATAATCATCTTCTCATGGCCACTGCACGTGATTCAATTCATAAAAAATTCCAGTCATATCAGCAAAAATCAAGGTGAAAAATATTCTTTGTGAATTACTTATGATGTCAAACTCCTGGCAACGGCATGCTTACCAGCAACTTGATTGGCTCCTGTTTGGATTCTAAATTTTAATACGAGGACCTGCCAAATTCACTCAGAATCTTAATCTGAGTTATTGGAAGACGACGGATAAGAGTTATTAAAATTGAAGTGCAGTACATCAAGGCCTTGGATTTTACATATATTTCCGGAGCTGTTCGCGTTTTGAAGTCGACAGCATAAGTCTTACTTGCAGAAAATCGTTCAGGGATGCTCATACTATGGTTTGGTGGGTGAGGTTATGGATACCTTAGTACCCTGCTTATTATTTGCCGTATTAGATGACATGAGAGCAAACATGACTTGCCACAGTATTATTTTTGTCAATTTATTAAATAAATCTGCTTTTATCCATTCTAGGACTCAAAGATTGCACTCTCGGAAGGACAACTTCATGGTTGAGATAATTGTTGAAATTTTACCTGATACTCTCATGGAAGTTAAATTTTGCGTGTTTCAAAGCTTGATGCTTCAATATCAACTTATCCGACACAATTTAAGAGGAGAGTGAGAATTAAAAATCGATAGCCTCCATGGAATAGAACTTGGATCCGTTAAATTACGGTATATTTCAAACCAAATTACCGTATTTTCCTATCGATAACGTGCGCCTTATGTATAGCGCGCACCCAGAACTTTGTAGTTATTGTGAATTTGTATGGATACCCCCCGTCCAGGGCTTCATAGCTATCTTGGAAGTGTATAGATGCCGCGCATTTGTATATACTATATATATATATATATATATATATATATATATATATATATATATATATATATATATGATTTCGTCGACGTAACACGGAAGTGCCCAATAGTACATTACACAGTAACAAACAATAAAGAAACACAAAAAAAGGGATCAATCACACGTTATTAAAGAAATAACGTGTAAGTGATCTCTTTTTTTGTGTTTCTATATTGTTTGTTACTATATATATATATATATATATATATATATATATATATATATATATATATATATATAAATAGAAACAGGTATAAGGAAAAGGGATAGGAACACACATAAAGGACGAACACAATAGAGGTGGGGAAGGCGGTGTTCGTCCTTTATGTGAGTTCCTATCCCTTTTCCTTATACCTGTTTCTATATAAATGAGTATTTATTCGCCGTTTGGCGGGATTTCGTGTTTGAATGTGTATTTGGCCAATGTGGCTCATCTCTTTCTTCTGGCTATGCGTGCCACGAAACGCACTGTTCCTTTCCTGTATGATGTTGTATGAATTCTAACCCACTGTCCTTTCCTCTTGTGTGTGGTGTCTATTCCTCCTTTGGTGGGTGAAACAGTCCCCTGACGCCATCTCTTGGCTAAAGAATCGGGGCGCTTGGCGACATATTAGACCCACGGATCTCAGGGTAAATTATGTTTCCTCGATAGCTCAAGTGGTTAAGAGCATCCACCCGGCAAGTGGAAAGATCCGGTGTTCGAGTCCCGGTCAAGGAAATATTTTTACTCTTGTGATCCGTTCGATTCCACCTTCCCCACCTCTATTGTGTTCGTCCTTTATGTGTGTTCCTATCCGTTTTCCTTATACCTGTTTCCATATAAATGAGTATTTATTCGCCGTTTGGCGGGATTTCGTGTTTGAATGTGTGTATATATATATATATATATATATATATATATATATATATACATTACACACACATATATATATACACACACACACGCGAGGGTCATCCGGAAAGTAGTACCCGTTCGTGAAATAAAGACACAAAAGTAAATATTAACAAACATAAAAAATTTTATTTGAAAGAGGATACTTTAAACTACTTCTCAACATAATCTCCAAGCAAATTAAGGCATTTGTCATAACGTGTGACAAGTTTCTGTATTCCTGCTGCATAGTCCTTCGCCGCCAGCTCATTGAGATACGCGAGGGACCCATCTTGCACAAATTTTTGCATAATGCAGATGGTGTTTAACAATTTCATGAACAATTGTTCGAGAAACATTGGGAAAATGCTCACAGATGTCATCAATTGTGACGCGCCGATCGTTCCTCACGAATTCGTCAACTGAGCTCACCAGTTGGTCTGTAATGACAGACGGTCTCTCCGAACGCTCATCGTCGTGTGTGTTCCCCCTCCCCATGTTGAAGTTGCGACACCACCGCCGAACAGACGACTCGTCCATTACATTGTCTCCATACACCTCCTTTAATTGGCGATGAATATCACATGGGCGAACGTTTCTTGCATTGAGGAATTTAATCACTGCCCTCACTTCACAACTGGCGGCGTTCTCAATTTTTTTAAACATTGTAAACAATCACAGAAACAACACAGGCAATGCTAGCTAGCGTCACGCAACTTGGCTCAGAGAAGGCAGACAAGCCACTGAAGCTATCTGACCTCGTCCAGCGGCTACTCGCGTCGTCAGCACTTCATGCGGCACGAACGGGTACTACTTTCCGAATGACCCTCGTATGTATGTATATATATATATATATATATATATATATATATATATATATATATATATATATATATATATATATATATATATATAAAATATCTTCGAAATGGAACGCTCATCGGCGACACACAAATATATAAAAACACAGATGTAGATTTTTAGAATATAGAGACACAAAGAAAGGACACTCACAATTTGTTATTTTACGTTTCGACAGCACGGCTGTTGTCTTCAGAATGACGTTCTCGGGGAAGAGCGGAGAGGATGTGCGGGGGAGAGGTGGGGGAAGGAGAGGTAAAGGGACCAATAGGAAATGAACAAGGGGGTGGGGGGGATATGTAGGCAGCCAATTAATGCATTCAGTGGGCTTGGTTCAGCCCGGGCGGTTTGAATGATTGGGCCACCCAGATATGCGCCATCTCGCGGGTTCTCACCTCTATTATACTCGCAGATTTGGGAAGGATTTCAATCACCGAAACAGAGAAGCAGTCGTCAAAAGATTGGTTGTGGGGAGCGGTGTGAGTAGGGATGGGATAATTACGAAAGGTGGGGGATTTGGTGGAATAACGGTGGTTATTCATGCGGAGGGAAAGTGCGGTCGTGCATTCGCCCACGTAGAAGGCAGGGCAGAAGTTACAGGAGAGGCGATATATAATATTTTTTGAGGTACAGGTGGCGAGTGGTTGGGAGTTGGTACTGAGTGAGGGGGAGGGTCTTAAAAGATGACAGCATTTGCAGCGTGGGCGGTTGCATGGTGCGGATAGGGGCGGGGGAGAGACGGGGGTGCTTGAAGTTGGATTTGTGGACTTAAAGATGTCTCGCAGGTTCGACGGGCGTTTAAATGAAACAGAGGGACAGTGTGGGAATAAAAGTGATGTGGACTGAGTGTTATTGATAATTGGGAAGAGGTCACGGATTAGATGTTTAATTTTGTGGGTACCGGGGAAGAAAGTGGTGATAAGATTAGGGCATTTTGGGCGGTTTGGTTTGGGGAGGGGAGTGTATTGTGTTGACGGTTTGAGGATTTTACTGTTTAGCAGTTTTTCCGGGTACCCACATTTATATTATATATATATATATATATATATATATATATATATATATATATATATATATATATATATATATATGTACGCGTAGAAAAATTACATATCGTGTGTTAAAATACGTCTATATCGGATGTGTGGGTGTAAAAATACGTCTATGTTTGGATTGTTTCAATTTTCATTACATAACACGCATCGTCATTTTTTCGATCATCTGGACATTTTTGCGAAAAATGTTTTTGGAAAAATACGTTACTATGAGATATGGAGAGGATTGCCGGTTCAAAATTTTAAAATATTTTTCAAAATTAGCGTTTCTTTAGATGACTTGTGTATTGATAAGCGTGTTGTAAAAATCCCCGTTCTGCAGATGATAGTATATTTTCCAGTCGTTCGCCCTTTTAAGCACACTTTTCCGTATATTTCCGTAGATCGACCACCTCCTATAACCTTCATATGTGATGAGCGAGGGATGATGGTGTCCAGTCACACATCCGCGTTCCGCTGGATGAAATGTTAAATCTACACGCGTGGATGTGATTTTTAGGACTTGGTCCATCACACGTCGGAGAGGTAAACGAGCAACGCAGCAGTCCAACCTGTCAATTCTGACACTTCCTTCGAGAATTCATATACTAAGCCTTGTTTACGCCAGTTGCCACGGTGCGCTGCAGAACTTTCATTCAATCACCTATAAAAAAAGTTACCTCTTCCAAAAGGAGCATCATTATCAAACAAGCCAGGAACATATTGATTTTCATTTAATAAACCACAATTATTTCACTGAGGAAATTTCAAGGGTAAAGGAAAGTCGTTTATTATCATTTTATATTTGCAGGCATTTTGAAAGTAGCGTAAAACGTATTTCACACACATTCAGCTAATTAAAAAAAGGTCAAACTGCGTTCAAACAAGTGTCGAGAAAGTGCTTTGAACTTGTGCAATTTTTCAAAGTGGGATTGGTGGACTTAGAGAAAATACAATAAAGGTTAAAGGAAAAAATTTCAGAGGCCCAGTCAGATAAATTTATTCAAAAAGAAAATTTTTTCCCTTTCCTGCCCATGATTCCTCACTTCATAAAAATTATTTATTAATCATATACTTTATCTTAACGTAGAGCATATTAGATATATGTACCTTACAGTAGGATCAGGGCATCATTTGATCCAGATGTTGTCTACAAAATAGACGATTTCTTTTTTTTATCTCTGTTTGTATACCTGTGCCATTTCGACTTGATCAATAGTTTGATATTATTATTAATTTATAATTGAATGAATTACGTCAAAATAGTCTGTTCAGAAGCGTGGAAATGTTTTTCTATTAATGATACGTTTACATCAAGGAAGGTGATTTGGGAAAGGACGAAGTATTGAGGTCGGAAATGAACGTTTTCAGGTAATCAGTACAATGTGGCCAGAGAAGGAAAATATCGTCGATATATCTCTGTCGAGCCACAATAGAGATTTCAGGGGTTGTTTTATCAGGAATTTTATCTCTGCGAGACCAAGAAAGAGGTTTGCATTGGAAGGGCTGAACCTGTTACCCATGGCACAACCCTCGATTTTCAAGTAGAATTCATTGACAAAGGAGAAGGAATTACAGGTTAGGATGAAGACGGAAAGGCTAAGGAGAAATTCATTGTTGGATATGTGTGGCTTGGGGCGTTGGTAGATGTAGTATTGGAGAGTAGAGAGACCTGAATGGGGAATGGATGTACGAGGGCGATTTGAAAAGTAACGTTCCCTATTCTTTTCATGAAAAATCAAATTTATTCTAAACTTTGTGTGCATCGGAAGGAGAGGTTTAGCATAGCTATTTTCTAAATAGTCGCCTTGACGATCAATCACTTTTTGCATCCTTGAAACCAGATTTTAATACCGGGGTCGTAAATTTCTCCCACCGCGTCGCGAAGCCAAGTGATGACTGCTTCTCCAATATTAATTCATCGCCATTTAGTGGAAGTGTACGGTGAGAAGTGTATGGGCATCAAAAACATGCGGAAGTGGAGTGGGGAGTTTTTTGATGGGCAGGAAAACGTCCACGATGAGCAGCGGTCGGGGCGGCCGAGTTTGCCGGAATCAACGGTGGCTCCAATTGACGAGATGGTGCGCAATAACCGGAGAAAACACTCTTCATGAGATAAAGGAAGGCCTAAATGAAGAGAGTGGCTACTTCTCCATGCAGAATATTGTGTCGGATGTCCTCGGTCACAACAAGGTGTCTCACCAAAGGAGTGTGTTTGTATCATGACAATGCACGTCCACATGTGTCACATCAAACGACCACCATACTCAATTAATTCGGATCGTAGTTAAGAATTGCAGTTTCAGACTGAATGGAATTGGTAAAATAATGGCATTTTACGAAACTATTTTATAAGTCTGAAAATCTAGTCGTTTTTTTTATTGGGAATTTTCCGCAAATATGGTAATGGTTGCAAAATTAAAAGAAACTCATTTGGTCCTCACCGTTCACTCTAGAATACGAATTTCCTGCTCGTAAACAAGAAAAATTTTATTAATCAGCCATGAACTTAGACAGTTTTAAAGATTAAGGAATTTATTTTCTTACTCCGTGCACAATTCATCGTAACCCGAAGGACAATTAACATAGTGTTGTTCATATTTCGGGCCGTTTTGAATATGCTCACGCTAAGTCCCAATTTGCTGCCAACAGCTCATTTTGTATGATTCGGCGTATAGAGGATCCGTCCCTATCATGGAGTATAAGAGCCTTTTATGATGAAATCCACGCATTTAACAATAAACTGTAAGGAATGGTAATTTTATTAGTGTTCTTTTCTATAAAATATCATTTTCCCGTAACGGATGAATTAAGTTTCTAACTCATTAATATCTTCGTATTTATAGAAATTTCATTTTATCCTCTATTTGAAAAAAAATTATTCTTCAACATATGCATCTCAGTATAATTATTTTCTTAATGCTAATTGGTGGCACCATTTAACATTTTTGAAACATTTTTCGCATCCGCTATTATCGCCGGCAATTTAAGTCACGTAAAATTAACCTCATATACTGCAGGCTATTCAAATCTTTTTATTCCAACGTTATGTCATCCACTTTTATATTACTATTGGTACAGGTTTTCAGGCTGTTCCAAGTTATTTCTTTGCAAATTAAAATTTAGGATATATTCTATTGTTTCAGGCTTCACTTCGTGGAAGTAATTAATATCCATTACTAAAAAAGAAAGAAAGACTCGTACTTTTCCACAGATTTTATTATACGGTACAACGCGTTTCACCGACTTGCGGCATCATCAGGTACAAATTTGCAAAACAGACAGAGAAATGGTCAAAACAATCCATCAACGCACCTGCGAGCCCCCACCCCTCTCAAATCCTTCCAACCCTCCCCGCCCCCACTCTGTCCTGAGGGTATATATGCTTGCTCTGTCTGTTTTGCAAGTTTGTACCTGATGATGCCGCAAGTCGGTGAAACGCGTTGTACCGTATAATAAAATCTGTGGAAAAGTACGAGTCTTTCTTTCTTTTTTAGTAATGGATAAAATTTAGGAGTTCAGCTTCTACCAACGACTGTTATTTTAACCCGGAATGCATTAATATGGTGATTTTGGTTATTTGGTGTGATCAATCAGCAAGGTAAGTGATATCTCATTCCTAATAGAGGGATGGACTTGTCTTCTAAGTCCTTTTTCAACTCTTTAAGTGGCGCATGCTTTGGTCAGATATGAAGGATTGTTTCCTTTGTTTTGCCTATGTCAGTGCCTAAAGAATGTCCACTCGGCCGAAGCGCGGATAATCTTATCTAAAACAAGTGTCTGGTGTATGATAAAGGGATATTGTGTGAGCAGTACATATAGAAGGCTACCTAAATTTGCGGCTTCCGTATCGCCATAAACATGCATCAATAGAGAGGTGAAAGGTGGTCTAACATTTCGCCAGCGTGGTACACGAAGGTGAAGAACAGCCCGTGGCCATGGCTTAGATGTGAATATATTTCTGTGGTACCGAAGAACCGCTTTCTAATTTTCTTCAAAATGCCAACTTAATGAAAGCAAGTCCCTGAGATGCTCGGTAAGGTTTGCATAAGCAAGAGTTAATTCCTTACTGTAGTATCAAGGTCAGGCTACTGGCCTTGGGGATCATTCATGGCGAAAGTAAATATTACCACGGAATTTTCCTAGTTCCTCTTAAGACGCTCGATTTGAAGACACTGAGTTTTATGATAGAGACATATATCTCTTAGAAAGGCAATTTTGAATTCCTTGTAGTCACTTTTTGGCGGCAAGAACACCAAAATAACTAAAGCTGTATTACCAAGGGGCGCCCAGTCACTAAAAGTTTTGGTTAAGAGTGCATGAGACAGAAGCATCATTCAAACAGTTAATTACGTCTATTTTTGTAGCGGTAGCTATCAAATAACCACCAGCAAATCACAGTAAAATCAAAATCGAAAATATTTCATCGAAAGTACGATTGAATATCATTTCTTCTAAGGAGATGATTTAAGATTTTGTTATGAATAAATGTTTTTTCTCAGAAATATGATTTGTTTAAAGCAGCACTGTTCCGAAAACTATTGATGCATGTAGAAAAAATGCTGAAGTTTTTTTTCATAAAAATGCTTCTTTCCAACGGGAGATAAAGTGTCCAAACCTGGCGCAGAATGTTTTCCCCGTTCGTCTCTTATCCAATTCACGGAATGCCGTACCGTCTTCGAATGCTCGCAAGAAAATTGCACTTTTCAGACGTTTCATTTCAAATACATTTCATCTAAAGTCAAAGTAATAAAAAAGAAGATGAAGCGTAGGAATCGATAATGATCTAGAGAGCGTTCCTTAACCCACATACCGGGCGAGTGGCTCGCGTGGAAGCAAGCAACCAGAATGCAATCAAGAGTTAGTGGCGAGGATGTGTTATACTATATGCAATTGAACCGTTATTGAAAGTAAGTACGGTATTGTTTTTGCCTCCATACGCGATAGAGACATTGCGAGATGGGTTTGGTATGTCGAAAAAAAGGTCACTGATGGCGGGCCTCGTTGTGTGGGCCTTACTATCTTTCGCGTCACTATGCATTTGTCCACATATAGTCAGCAGCACCCATTTTCAAGAGGATCCCAATAAATTAATTCCAATGGTACTGTTTGTCCTGGCGAATGCTGACGGGGCCATCGGAATGACAGTGATGGCGTTGGCTCTGAAGAATCATCGGCGAATCTATGCACTCTACCAGAACATCACTGAGTACGACTCGACTCCCAGGCGAGAAACATCAACTGCCTATGGTGATGGAGCAAGGAGAAGAAGAAGAGTTCAGTTGCAGCTGGCTCTTCTTTTTACGTGTGATGCAATTTTCATCGTTTACCCACTGTATAATTTGGCTTTGAACAAGTTTGACGTAATTAGGGCAGCAAACGAAGTTCTGATGGCGGTCTGGAATTTTTACGAATTATTTCTAAGCCTTCAGTTTGGATACTTGATGTGTCTCATGACGGCTCGTCTTCGGTGGGAAAATGATAATATGCCACACCTTTTTACTCTGGCAAAACATGGAGGAAATTTGAATCGTGGCTCCCCTGAGCAAACTTACCCCTCCATCGTCGACGTGAGAAACGCGGTGAATCAATGGTCCCATCTTCAAATGAAGTTCTATTGCCATTCTCAGGAGGTGAACACTGCGTGCGGCGTACATTTTCTCTTCATTGTCCTCGTGAACATGCTTGACTGCACATTTATCATATTTTTAAAATCCTCCTTGAAGTATGACACGTGTGAATTTGAATTGTCAATGGTTTGGGCGATCCAAAATTTGTGCGTTTTGGTTTGGGTCCTGGCGGAGTTCGCAGCTGCGAACCGAGAGGTAAGCATCTCGCTAGATCCGTCCTTTTATCACCCTCAACCCCTCTCCCCGCAACCGCCCTACAAACCCTCCCCCTTCCATCATTCTCCCCAAGGAGTCCTTATGGTTCCTATAGCGATGGATTTTTCCCTTTCTCGGTTGCATTCTCACGATTTTTGCGAGATTCATATGCTCGCATGAATTTTCCTCTTGCCGTACCATCCATGAAATTATCTATCCAAATTCATGCATTCATATTTTATAATTACGTTGTAATGAAATTAAATGAAAAGGGCTTCTTAGCAGCTAAATTCAGGACAGAGTAGTGGATTCCAAAGACAGATTTCTTGAGGTCATGTCTTGTGTAAAAATGTGGTCTCTGGAGGGTTCTATAGACCGAATGCCGAAATGCCAATGCATCCAAAAATGTGCTAATTTTCATTGTTATATTCCATTACGTTTTACGCCAATAAAGACGAAGGTCCTTGGGTAAGGCATCCGCGGTCATCATCCCACGGACAGAAGACGCAGAAGAAGAAGAACAAATCAGTTAGAATAGCAACGTAGAATGTTAGACAATGATGAGGACAGAGAAACTGGAGAATGTTAAGCGAAAGATGGGAAGGGAAAAATTATATACTTTAGATCTATGCGAGGTGAGATGGAAGGAAAGCGGGGATTGTTGGAGTGATAATTAAAGAATAATATACATCGGCGAGGACGAGAGCAAACGAGGGGTTGCCATAGTATTAAATGAAGAGATAGGAAGAAGCTTAGTCAACATAGAACTGGTAACAGATAGAATATTACCAGTAGAGATAAAATCAGAACCGGCGAAATTGGTTATTATTCAGGGATGCATGCCACCGAGCAACATGCAGAGGAAGAGACCGATAGGATAAACGATCAGTTAGAAGATATAATCGCGTGTGTTCCTGCAGGGAAACATTTGATAGTGATGGGGGATTGGACAGCGATGGTAGGCGAAGGAAGAGATGGTGATGAGGTCGGGGACTACGGTTTAGGCACGAGGAATGACCGCGGGGAGAAAGCAGTTCACTTCTGCAGGAGACAGGGGCTAGTCATCACCAACACTTGGTTTAGACACCACAGAAGACGCCGGTATGCATGGAAAATGCCAGGTAACTTACTAAGGTATCAGCTAGTTTATATCCTGGTTAGACACAGGTTTAGGAATAGTGTGATTAATTCGCATAGCTTCCCGGGAGCGGATGCGGACTAAGACCTCAATTTAGTTGTTATGAAATGTAGCGTCCGTTTCAAAAAGATAAAGCATTGACGGTGGGTTAGAAAATGGAATGTAGAAGCATTAAATGGTTTAAAAAGGAAGGAATATCAACAGACTGTACAGGAAGTCATGGAGGATGGTAAAGGGCTAAGTATTATCGAAGAAAAACGGGAAAGTATCAAGCACGGGATATCGAAAGCCACAAAAGACACTATTGGAACCCTAAACGCGAAAAGAACTAGGGAAACATGGATCACGGAAATGATGATTACAAATATGGATGAGAGGAGAAAATGGAAGAATGTAAACACAGAGTTTGGCAAAATGAAGTACAAAGAGTTAAACAATAAATTGAGGTGGACAACAAACAAAGCAAAAGAAGCATGGTAGAAGACGCAGTGCGAGGATATGGAAAGTCTGCAGAGGAAGGGTGAAATCGGTGGGCTGTATGGCAAAGTTAAATCTTTATCGGGTAGTAGGAAAGGAAGATCTATGTTAAAAGATAGAGATAAGGCGGGTAAGATAATAATTGACACAGGAAAGACCCAAGAGAGATGGAAGGAATATATAGAAGAACTGTATAGTAAAGAACTTAGACCCACAAAGTTAGACGTAGAAAAGGAACATGACATAGAGGAATATAGCTTAGGTCCAGGCATACTCGACGATGAGATAGAAAGGGCATTAAGGGAGATTAACTTAAATAAGGTCGTGGGGGTGGATAACATTCCCACGAAGTCACAAAATATTAATTTAGTAGCTGCGTCCATCCAAAAACCTACCTTAACCGGTAGATTACCTAAGAAAATTATATATATATATATATATATATATATATATATATATATATATATATATATATATATATATATATATATATATATATATATATATATATATATATATATATATATATATATATATATATATATAGTGGTAGTCCAGTGTGTAGAGCGTTGGCAAGGCACTCTGGGCACCTGCAGCTCCACCCAAACTATGTGATTTTTCGGGTACCAGGTCTTCCTGGGAAACCATAACCGGCACAGGGAAAGGAACTGGCACCCCTACCCTGATGCGTGAATTTTCACACGCCGGGCTTAGTACTGGGTGAACTCTACCATCACCTACCAAACCGACCTTCGGGTTGATTACTGTTTGATATATATATATATATATATATATATATATATATATATATATATATATATATATGTATATATATATATAAGAAGATGTTCCTCGTAAGAAACAGAAGTACTGACTGCTGGGATACTACTGTTTCTTCCGAGGAAGACGGAGCTAAATTCCGTCGAAATTATTAAGAAATAACTTGTGAGTGTTCTTTTAATGTATTATTATACTGTTTGTTGCAGTCCAAGTTTTATTTATATATATATATATATATATATATATATACATACATATATAGCGAGTATTAACATAATGCGGACAAGTTTTATTTGGACTAATGTTTAACAGTAGAGCGGTATTATTTATGATAATACATTTTAGGGTTACTTATTTCAAATAGGAGTATATGAGTCCGCTTAGCACTGTGTGTATTCTATGAATAAAACAGCTCTATGCCTTGCCAAACATGTTGGCTTGTTTGCAATCCGCTTCGCAGAATTTTTAAAGTTTTTATTTGAGCTGTACTCTATGCGTGTTTCTTTTCATTTTTGCTGGCAATGGCTCTGTCAGAATTGACACATGAGCGGTTGTCCAAGGGTGAGCATTTTTTACTCGTTTGGTATATCCCCTTGTTAATAATCAATCATATCCCACGTGGTCTGAAACCTTGAGGTCTTCTCTTTAGAAACGAACCAGGTTAAAAGAGTTGCTCATGATACGTTGATCAAATTGCTTATCGATTTTCTTTGTGGATAGAGGTATTGACGGACTCAATTACAAATTACTATGAAGAAGGAATGCTATTCGTAATTCCTTATCATTCAAATGTGTATTGTTCTTTCTTTCAACTGCTATAATTTTCAAATAGAGAGACGAAAAACTGACTAATAATTCATTGTTCAATATTTTCGATATTTATTTGCTTAAATGATTCCTAGTGGAAAACATTCATTCCAAAGGCCTGAATAATATCTTGATAAGGATGTCTGCGAACCTCCAACCGAGTCTTTATTGTGTCGACCGGTTCAACGTTAGGAGGAAAGAATGGAATATCCCGGACATCACACTGACTCCAGGTTAGAGGAAAAATTCTTCGCGGAAATTTGCAGAAATTCTAGAGTAGTGCATTTTTTGTGGATTTTGTTTCTTGGAATTGCTTCCATAACTTTCAATATACTTTTTTACTGGGCCACATTGTTTTCTACCATAGTTCGGTCATTAGGATGTTCAAAACTCTACTAGGCTTAGTTAAAAAAAAATACCAATGTCCAAATTTAAGTTGCAGTGCTTCCTAACGAAATCCCTCTCCTCCCTTACCCTTAGACATTACCAGGGAACCGCAATCGAATCGCAGAAATTGTGTCCCCCGGTGTCTCATTTTTAAATTTCATATTTCTTAGTCGATATATCCGATATTTCACATTTAGTTAAAAGTTATAAATTTTCATATTTTTTGTATTTAGGCAAACATGTATGTGTATGTGCATTGAGTTTAAACCTTTGGAGCTAAAAATATTTTTATTTTTTTCCAACATCTTTCCAATATTTGTAGCCTATGACAAATCCCAAAAACTTCGGGAGATGCCGCAGCAGTAACTAATGACGCAGTTATCCATTGGTATGCATTAAAATGCAACTATTTCAGAGTGCAATAGTCATTCGCCTTAACCGGGATTGTAGCGCACCTCAGGCGTAAATTTTTGTCTTGTTAACAGGAGTATTAATATCTGTTTTATTACCCTTATCTTAATTGTCACATGTCGATTCATTGGATTTTTCTGAAATGCAAGTACCATTTCGGTGTGATGCACGAAATAAATGTTTATTGAATTTCGTGTAGCATAAAATGTTCTTTTAGCTGTCACTTCCTCTTTGCAGTTTAGTTTTAATTTTCATAACTTTTGTGTATATTATTAGCTTTGCAGGGAAAAAATGTCTAATTTTCCGAGAAAAGCAAACAAGAACAATATTTATTAGTCTTTAAAATTTTTTATTCATGAAATTAAGATATCTTTTGAGATTTTCCGGAAGACAAATATTTGTATTTTAAATGCCTCATTGCACTGATTTTTAAAACCTGTGAAATACAAGGAATGGCGTGTAAAAAATGAAATAATTTTTCTTTTATCTTTCCGCCAACCTAAATATATAAGCTGAAGAAATATATGCGCTATGGTTTATTTTAAAATCTCTCGAGTCATTCATTTTCAATTGTGTTTTTTTTTAATATTCTAATAATAATATTACATAACCAAATTTCTACCTGAATTATATCGTAAAAAAGGATTGTATAAACGGAATATAATATTCAGGCAGTTTAGGCAATGATTTTCTACAGCATTAAACGAAGACAAAACACTGAAGGTTAATTTTGTGATTGCACGTGATTCTCTTCGGTTTTCCCATGCTGAACATATAACGCTGTGATCACTGCAGATCAATCAATAATGAAGTGATAAGTTCATTTGGCGAGCGTAACGTGAAACCAGTTGACTCGGGCTCGCGACAATTCCCATATCCATTCAGGCTGTGATGAGTGGCAATGCCCCTGCCTGTGCCTCTTTGGTTCCTTGGGGGCATCCAGTGCACCGCTGAGATATTTAACGGGTATCACGAATCGCACACGCAGTTATTGCTTGAACTCTTGAACTGATTCCTTTACTTGGTGGCTGACCACGCCTCCTAAAGACAAAAGGCTGCAAATTGCATCTGAAGTTGATTCGGGAGTGAGAAATGCCTTCCCAAGGTGTAACTCCAGGAATAATTAACATATTCACCATGACGGCGCCATTTTTGAGGATCTGCAGAATATTAGGGTTAGCTCCTTATCCTCTTTACTTTCTTGGTGACGAGAAGGCACCGTTCAAAATCCAATTTCTGCGATATAGCGTGGCTTTATGGGGGATCTTGTCGATCCTCACAGTCGTCTGCTACTTCTCAGTGATGTCTATTTACATTAATTATTACGATTATTCTTCCAAATTCCGTAACTCTTTGTTGTACGGTTGTGTGGGCTTTGACAATCTAATAGGAATTATTGGCACTTCATTTTCTTTACTTAACCACTCAAACGTCGGAGGCATTTTGCAAATTATTGCAAAGCAAGATTCAAAAGCAAAAAGAAGTATTTCCCAGAAATATTTGCACGTTCGAAGAATTGCAATAAATGAGTTACGGTACCTATCCATGACCACTTCAGTCTTTGTAGCGAAAGCAATCGCTGACGGATATAGCCGTAGTAATGTGGGAAAGGGAATAATTACTAGCTTCACTCTTCTTTGGGATCAGTACTGCCAAATTCTCGCGTTTCAATTTTGTAATATCCTCATATGGATTCGGATACGATTCCGTTGTCTCAACGACGACATATTTGGCCTACACCAAATAGAGCAGGCCAAGAATGACGATGGATGCAATGTGGGATTCCCCCGAGTGCATTTCACAAAAGTTTCGCATGTGCGGAAGAAGGTGTACCATCTTTCCAATCTTCAGTGCCAACTTCACCGCATCTGTTGCAGAATCAACGCAGCCTACGGCGTCCCATTCTTGTCGCTCGCTCTGCTAAACTTCACAAGCGTGACGCATACGCTGTTTTTGAAAATGACAGCAGGTTTTTTCGACTCACTTAGCATTTTTCTGTATGTATGTTGGGTCTTCTACAAACTTGGCGTACTCACTTGGCTTGTTCTTCAGTGCGAGTCACTCCACAAGGAGGTAAGTCAATTTGGTTTTAACAAACTAAAAGTGCAATATTCAGTCTGCATCAGTATTTTTAGTCCGGTCAAAAGGTTGTCCATTTGTCCCATTAATGTCAAATTCGTGTTAGAGATTTAATTTATAATTATTGCTACGTTACCTTTACAGTTCCACGCGGAAATGCGTTACTGATTTACGATATGTATATTGATGCTGAGGCCATTGGGTATCGGAGTGAATACCGGAAACATGTTAATCGTTACAACGCATCGAACGAAACCTTATAAACGATATAATTATGATGTCAATCTTGTTATATATTTAAATTTAAACGATAAATTTCTTTGTTACCTAAAATAAGATACCTTCTTATATTCATAAAAATTATTTTATTTCATTTGTTACAAACATCTGCCTAGGAAAAGAAAGATCACTTTAGGTTTTGGAAAATTAGGAGAAACGCGTCCCGTCCCGCCTTCGCAGAGCTGAGAACATGGATGCATGTAAACCCAAAGGATATACTTGTGTGCTTCATGGGTTTTGAGAGGGTGAATTGGAAAGAGCGAATTGGGCAAAGTTTTGCTTCATGAAGGAGATGAGGCTGGAGTGATAAACGAGTAAATTGAAATTTTTAGGTGAGTCCGACTGCGCAGGTGTTTGGGACAAATCCAACGCAAAGAGCTTCTGACGAGAATCAGGATGGACAGTGCTAGGCAAGGAAGTGATACAGGATTACCCATCAATGCTGCGGCTTAGCATATCCTCAGCACATTAAGCTGAAAAGCGTAATATGCTAAGGATATGTTAAGAGTGATAAGGGAAGAAATCAAGCTAGGAATTGGAGCAAAGGGTAAAATGATTTAGCTAATTAAGTTTTTCCTAAGATTAAGCAATAAGTAGTATGCCTTACAGCTAATGGATGGACTCTATTGTTTAGTGCTTTATAGGAAAACTTCGAGAGGCATGAGATGAAGAGTATATTAAAGAAAAATTAAGTGAAAAAGGACAGTTAAGGTTAGGTTAATGGAAGGTATTATAAATGATAATTAAAACAGTTGCAGCATTTCATGTTTTTTGGTGAGCATTTTAGAAGAAAATGTGCGGAGTAGTACGGATATTGGGAGAATAATTTAGGAAATCAAGCAAAATAAGTTAAGCGTTCATGTAATACACCTACACCAAAGATGTGAAGAAAAGATTAGTTTAATTTTAAACAGCAAGGGTATCGTTACAGGGAAGTGAACCTGGTCTTGTGAGGAGCGATTGAACACTAGGATGACTATGTCATGGAGAGGAGTTAAGAGAATGCTTGAACGGAATCGCTTACGAAAGGGAAGGAGTTGATGACAGACACATTAAGTAAAGACTTAAAGAAAAAACAAGTAAATAATGAAATTTGGTGCATAGTTCTGTATGGCTCGGAAGCTTGGTCGGAGGTGAAAGGATAGACGTAGATTTTATTTATTTTTTATCAACTTAATTGGGCGAGATTGAGACTAATAGTTCCTTCAACCATGCAACCCTTCGACACGAAATTGAAGTCTAGACACCCTAA
Organism: Hetaerina americana; assembly: GCF_022747635.1. NCBI lineage: Eukaryota > Metazoa > Arthropoda > Insecta > Odonata > Calopterygidae > Hetaerina > Hetaerina americana. Next base: position 524,248 of record NW_027287150.1, on the reverse strand, counting down.
GCCCTAGGTTGAGGGGAATCCGCATAGGTTTGGGTTGGCAGGCGAATACCACTCGGGGCAGCTAGCACTTGGCTAAATTACCTAGCTTGGAGGCGATTGAGACGTGAGTGTGGAGAAGAAGGGAAAAAATAAAATTAATTATAAGGTAATGTACCGGTTAAGGTAGGTTTTGGATGGACACAACTACAAAATAAATATTTTGTGACTCCTAACAAAACACAATCCAGCAACCTACTCTACAACAAGTCGAACTTCATCTCTGATTACCTTCTTCCTCCCTTCATCCCGTCCAAAATCCCAATCCTATTCCTGCCCTTTCCTCGTTTGCCTAACATTCTCCCCTCAATTACAGTCTTCAACATCCCACTATCGATCAATACCCCCTTCATCCACTTTTCCTGCCTCCATAGGATTTCTCCCAACAAACCTCTCTCTTCGCCTACCATACCAAGAACTTCCTCATTTGTTTTCTTCTCGGCCCATTTCACCCTCTCCATTCTTCTCCACACCCACATTTCAAAAGCCTCCTATTTACTTCTATCATCCTGCTTCAGTGGTCACGTTTCCACGCCGTACATTACTACGCTCTATATCGGAGTTTTAGCAAGTGTTTTCTTAACATCCTCTCTCAACGTCACTGTCATCAAAAATATTATGGAAATAAATAAACACTATTAAGTTCTTGGCATGTTTGGGGTATAAATTAGAATAGCAAACCAAATAAGGCAGGAATTATCGATCCAGAGTTACTAATGGGCAATAGAATGCAGGAAAAGTTAGAAGAGAATGCTGGGAAAGGAAAGTAAAGAATAAAAGGATAAAAAAACTAGAGTAAAAGAATAGAGACATGAATGGCGGTAATAGAGGTAAAAAGTACATATGCATGGCTTAAGATTGAGCTATTGCAATATTCTGTATCATGGAATTTAAGATATTTTGTGTTATACTAGAAAGGGCTTGCGAGTGTAATACTGTGTAGTTCCATCAGAAACCTACTGGAGTAATCCGGTATACTGCTGATCATATTTGGTGGATTTTAATGTTTGCTGGAAAGTATAATGGCTAAATTTCATCAAATACATTTGTTTGTCCTGAAATGTTAGTATCATTAAGCACATTAGATGCTATGATGATTTTATTTCATTGATTCTGCGTAAATCAACCCAATTTGTATTTCCACATCCACCAGAACTATGAATTTTATTGCAATCCACCTATTAATTAAGGACATATTGTGCCTTATTTTCCCCAATAAAAGTAAGGAAAGATACTCGTTATATTTTCGTATTTTTTACAAAGCGAAGATTTTGCAACAATTTTACTTTTGACAGAAATGCGTAAGTACTTAGCACTTTTACTTAATCCGCATATAGACTGTAGAGAAGATGAGTTTTTCGACAGTGAAATTAACCTTAGAAATGTAAAGTTACTTTTTTCGACCTATTCTTGTAACGTGGGTGAAAAAACACCCCAATTCTCAATAATTCGTCCTATGGGGACTCATTGTTTTCGTTTTTAAGGTGGAATCACGTGGCACACAGATTTTTTATCAAAGTTTATCGGATGACAGAAAAATGACTGAGATGGGCGAGAAACGTTAAAAATCAGCAAAATTACTATTTTCGTTAAGTTACGATATCTTAATCAATTTTCAATCGAATTGAATTAATTTAACGGTATCATAAAGGAGAGATGCTATGCCTTAAGAAAAATTTAGCTGTTTTTTCCAGTTCTGAAAAAAGGTATTTATGTAAAAAAACCAAAGTGCGCAAATTTTAAGAAATCGAAAAATCAATATCCGCGGCAGAACTGGGTATTATTAGTAAGAATTTCGTTCAAATTGGAAAAAACCTGCTTGATTAGAAAGCGAGGAGCACATACACCATCATTGTACAAATATATATATATATATATATATATATATATATATATATATTATATATATATACCGCCATTTCAAAAAGCACATATATAGCGATTTGTTTTTTCACCCCACGGTTATCGCACAACATCAAGGATCTTTTATCATTATCTCGCAGTCAAATTTAAATCCTCAAAAACGATGCGGAGAATTGTTTCTCTTTTTTTTCTGATTTTAATCAATGAGCGAGATCATTAAGGGAAAAGTAGCATTGCAAGAAGAACCATTTGCATAGAATTAGAGAAATATGCATAATCGAGCAATAACTCTTCGACGAGAAGAAAAAGCTATTGGTCATGAACCTAAATAAAAGGGAGTGGTTTTGGCCTACGACGCACTGGTTTTGTCTATTGAGCCTATGATTCATTTCCTCAATTATTTTCGCTAAACTTTAATTTTAGAAATTTGCTCCCTGACAATAGTAGGCGGATTAAACAAAAGGCCCGTTATTCCCACTTTTTGTTATTTTCAATCATTCGTTCATCCAAATCAAATTGTCTTTCATGGCGTTTTTGGATATAGTTCAGATTTTTTTGTTGAAAAATGCACAAAAATCTGTTATCTACGAGTAGTATTTAAACAAATTACCTTTTTTATTTGGTAATGCGTCCGAAGTAAAAAACGAGTTCTGCTATATAAACTTGGGCGTGGGAATTCTGACTTTATCTGAAAAGCATATTGTTATATTGTGTAATATTTTTTATAATCTTTCTTACGAGTCTATTTTATCTATTTATCCGCATCCTCAATGGTTTCATCCTGTGACGCTGCTCATGAAGATGTATGGCACGTTATGGCACCGTTACTAAAAATACGTCGAGTTCTAAGTGCTCCTCCATATGTAGGCATTAATGTAGCAAAGGAAAATATATCCCAGAAAGAAGACTTGCGTCTGTGAATCAATCTTTGAATAGTTATAACTCTCTCATTGATAATTATTTACAAGATAAGGATAAATAGAGACAGCGGTTTTCGTGACATCACTAGATTTCTTAAAATGACCTAATATGTATGAGTATATGGGAACGGCAGATTAGATATTTACAAATATCACTTAGAGGTTTATATTGTTTTTGAAGAATTAAGTTTTTCATTTATACAGAGAAAATTGTAAGTAGCATTAAAAATCTGGCAGAAAATATATTCGTGAGTGTGTTGCTTGGTTGCTTTAGTCAGTGTTGATAACGAATATATTATTGATAATAAAAAATGGGTATGTAATATTAGACACCCGCTATTATGTACAATGCAGAAAACACAATTGTGGCTCTGTCTTTCAGCATATGAAACAATATTTTTTTAACCTTTAATTTAACGAATCCTATATTTTCGAAATTTTAATAATAAAGTAGTTTTTATTATTAGAAGCATTTGAAAAAAGTATTGCGAATGGAAGGAAAAGGGTTGAATGATTTTGGATTTTTGATTGAATAAGAACTTACAAAATTGATTGGCGAGTGGTCGTATCTTTAAGTGAAATTCTATGAATGTTTCCATATAGTCAAAAATAGGATACTTGGCATCCAATCTGTCTGACGTGCAAGTTTATTCTGCCTCTGGCTCAGGGAAAACGTTCGTTTCTTCAAAGAAATAATTTAAATTATCATCACAGACAATGTTTAATACCGCCGATTCATATCCTCTCATGTCTACTAAAATCGAAATGCAGAGAATACAATAACTACACGTATGTATTAATTAAGGCTTTGAGGCATGTTTTTACGCATTCAAATTATTAGACGATTGACAATTATTGGATTGGCTTTTTAAGTTAAAATTATCTTCCTTGTTTCAGCTGGAGATACTACTAAATTGAGAATATCTCCGGAGAACTTTTTTTCCTTAGTTACTTATATTTATGCATTATTATAGTGAGTGACGGAGCAATGAAAATGGACCGGCATTTTCCCTTAAGTATTCAATCTTAAGATTTCATTAACACAGCAAGTTACTGTTCCGATTTCTCTCCTATTCTATGTATATTTTGCACCAACTATCTTCCAATACCATTGTTATCATTGCCATAGTGGTCTTCCTAAGCCCTTATATCCCTTCACTGTACCTTCATTTATCGTACGTTGAAGCCATTGATGTCTAGGAAGACGATCATTCAATGATGTCTTACTCTTTACCATATGTTTCCATTTCCCTCTTCTCTATCATCATTCTGATCACCTCGTCATTCGTAAGTCCATCTATAAATTCCATCTTTAAACATATCCCTGTAGCACCTACTTCTGAAGGCTTCGATTTTCTTCCTGTATCTTCTTAAGATGTTTTATGTTTCCCATCCGTACAGTACTACAATCCTCACGTATCATGCGTGTAATTTCTCAAGAATTACTTTCTTATTCCCAGTTTAATGAGGCGGATAAACTTGTTTGCCATTAATTGCTTAGTTAGCTATTTGGATCAGACTTCTAATGCATTTTGTGCTCCTCTTATCCTTTCCAATTCTACTGCCTAGGTGTGTAGTACCCTCCGACATATTACCTGTTTATTCTCCTCCTATTCTTATTCCTGTTCCTTCGTTTTTGTCTTTGTTATTTGTTTATTCATTTCCATGTTTAGCAATGGGAATACTTTTTCCATTCTCTCCAGTTCCTCCTAATTTCCTAATATGAGAATTGTATCGTCTGAAAGTGGATTTATTTTTCATCCCTGTGTATGTTTACCTCTTCACCTCATTTGTTTCGCGTATTTCGTGCATTGCCTTTTGAATTAATGCATTATAATAATAGGTGCATCTTTGTTCTGCTGGTTTAAAAAATATTTTTTCCATTTCCATTCACTTGTTAATTATATTAACTTATTCTTTGGAGAGGGCTTATATTAATCTTCTATCTTTGCAACCTTTGTGAACACGCTGAACATTAAATTTTAATCTACCGGATCCAATGCCACATACGCAACCACGAAGGGCACATATGTGTTTATTTTTTATTGTTCTTTATTCTATTATTAATCTCAGTCCACAATTGCCTTTTCTTGTCACCATTTTCTCTCTAAATTCATATTGATCGATCGTCAGTGACTTTATTCCAACTCTTTCTTGTTATCCATTTCTATATTATTTCGTTTAAATTTTCAAAAAATAAGATTTTACACTATTGTCTCTAAAATTTTCACAGTACAAGTCATTAATTGTTTTAAAAAGAAATATCATTTACCCCGTATTTCCGCTGATTTCCTTTACAATAAGTACTAATTCTGCATTTAAGATTTTGCATGTAGGTAAATGTCAAGCGTATTATAGTTAAAAGTGAATTAATAAGTATATTACTGCTATTACACGGGAAAGGACAAATCAGTTGATAAAATCAATATACTCCAAATTATAAACTATATTTGACATTTTATTTATTCATTTTAATTATCATCCTGTTTTTTCTTGGTGAGTTAGTTTCTATTTATTAAATTACTATAAAACGGCGGTATGACAATCAAATACATTTCTATTCATTTCGACTCGATGGTGTCCACATCCATTGTCACAAAAATGTTATTTGAGATTATTGGAAATAATTTCAGCGCGAGTTATGCTACTAACCTCGCCTTGTTTTTATATTTACCAATAAATGTATCTCGATCGCACATAATAATGTGCCATATTAAATACTAAGATGCTATCAACGTAATAACATTAACATTCACAACCATAAATGCTCGGATGATGGATCTTGTTCTGGATACACGACCCCTTGTTTTTTAGCGGATTAAGAATATCCACAATTGTCATCTTGAGCATCATTTCAACCAATTAACCGAAGAAGAAGACTCTCACTAGGTATGTTTGGAGAGCATTGTGGTCCTGAATTCAAATTCAGTCTGTAGCGAAGAAAATTGCAAATTGCCATTTCGCATTTATCAAATAATAGCATTAAATTGTATAATATTAAACCATAAAAAAACAAATTTTGGCACGACGGCAATAAAATTGACTATTACAATTAACGAGAATCAACAATGAAAACGATTGTGTGTGGTAATTATTATCTTCCCGTTTTTCGAATCTCTTGCATGAGATGAGAATAAATGAGGCATGGAGGAAATAAGCTGAAAATTATCCCCTCTCATTTAAAAAAAATACGATTATCTCGGTTACCGATTTTAACCGGAAAAATATAACAATACCAATTGACAGGTGGCTTAATTTGGTAGAGAAAAAATGGCTTACCTACAAGGTTTTTATAAAAAGTATCTGGGAAATTTTCGGAAAAATTAATTAATTTCAGATAATCAAATATTTTGTAATGCTTTAATATTTTTCAAAGAACATCACTTGAGCATCGACACACTTTTGCCCGATGCGGCTTTTCCACGACTTGAAGGTTCCCTGATAGTCGGAAGTCCTTGTAAGGGTACACGTGCACAAGTTTCTTTGATGGCACTTAGGGTCCAATGGTGGCGTCCTTAAAGGGAGCGAGAATTTCACTTGCGAGAATAAGAAATAGTCTGCTGGTGCCAATTCGGGACTATAAAGGGATTAGAGAACCGTCGCAATGCCGTTGCAGCAGGTCTTCGAAAGCAGAGACACTCGACTCTGTATGCCATGTTTTTTTTTGTGAATATATGATTTTGTCGTTATTGCATGCGGTTTTTTTTCTTTTTCTTTTCTAAATTACGGGTGGTGTCCTAACACCCCCCGCCACACGCCCTTGCGGCGGCTTGCGGGGTTTTGGGTAGATGTAGATGACTCTACTCTTGGTCATCCGTTAAGACTTTCGGGACGAGTTTAGCGTAGATCTTTCGCATCGCCAAATGTTAAGTGATATTGGTGGGAATACTGCCATCTCATCAATCGACGGTCTGAATTCAGCACTTAGCGCACACGTTGCTCGTTGTCGTCGGTTCTGGACGTCAACGGTGGTCCAGCACGGGGCTCGTCCTCCACACACTCTAATCTTTCAAGTGATTGTTCCACTTAAAAACAGCTTTTTTTGACGTGCTTTCATCCTTGAGTATTTGGCAAATCATGTTTAACGTCTCCGTACCCGATTTTCCCAGTACAACAAGAAAGTTGAGGGTCGACCGCTTTTAAATCGTTTGCTGCATTTTGACCTAAGAGCGAGTCACTCCACAGGAATCAACAAACCTGAACAAACCCTCGCAGGCGATTGGCGCTGGATACGCATTAAAGATCAGATCCCAAGGGGTGAGTATGCCCGATGGCTCCCTCGGCTTTCGGAATCTATCCCTTTTATCGGCCTAAGCACCCAGATGCTACACTCTTGGACCGTTACAAATGCTCGGCTTCTAATTCTGAAATTTTCAACCCCGCTGAATGGGTGCCCCCCGAACGAAAATATCCAAATCTGCCTCTCCCCTCTTCTTTCCCCCTTCTTATTCCCGTCTATCCTGTCCATCACCAGAGGGGATCTTTCGTCTTCCTGGAAACGGTGGTTTCGTATTCGAAATATTGAAAAAACAAAATGTGGAGTCTATTTTTTTGTTTACCACCTACAAAATATTCACTTTCGTGATTAGTTGCACGCACATAACTCCAAAATTCTCTCAATGCATGCATCAGATTCCTATTCAACTTAAAAATATGTGATCATATTACAAATTATATAAACAAATGCTCCTGGCTAAAACTTGACATTTGACAATTACCACTGACCTCAACTCTTCTATACCTACTTTTCAAATCCCAAAAGGCATCACTCCCTTGTGCTCAACTTCCAGAATGTTGATAAAGCTCACCAGACAAACACTCGAGGCATTCAAAATAAAAACATTTATTCTACACCATCATCTCACGGTCATGTGTAACACGTCCCTTACATTTGCCGCTAACCGAGAGTGACCCCAAAAAATACACCATCACTGCCATCTTGTAAAACGCCGCTGCGAAAATCACTCCTTACGGCACAACGGATTGACTTTTAAGCAGAGTTTGAATCCCTTGCGAATAATTTAATACTACTCTACATGCAGTTGTAACTGTTTCATGACGTGGAAGTATGATTGATAGTTCTACTATGTTTTTGACAAATGTTACTCATTTATGAATTATATTCATCGACTTGAAATGTTTTTTTATAGAAATAAATACATTTATAAGTTGTGTAGTACTTGCTCAATTTTCAATTTTATCTTATCTTATTTTATCTATTACTTTCTTTAATGTATATTTAATACATCCTTGGCTTATGTTTCTATTTTATTTTTACTTTATTGTAAATTACAATCGTTTTTTATTTTTATATTTATATCTCTTATTATTATTTCCTTAGGGTGGGATATACTCGTATGTACGTCTATTACTGTTATGAAGTATCCACATAATAGCCTAGTCTTGTTGGGGGTTTGCATGTTTTTTAATTCCCCCTTTCTGTGTGGATGTTATCTTGCGGTGGTTTTATTTTTGATGAGATTTCAGTTAAAATCCATGCGTTTTCTGTACTGATATGTTTAAATGCGCTCGTATATGTTTTCAAACCAAACTGAATTATATTCTTTGTGATATTGTAATTATTTCTTTATTTTAGGTACTCTATTACTTATAATAACTGCCAAATTCTCTAAACACTGTATTGTTATGTATGTTTACGTATTTGGGCATGTGAATAATCAAGGGATTAAGTGGAAAAGGGCCTAGTCTAAATTCCACTCAAAAAATACATTTATTATTATTTTTAGCCTTTTTATCGATGTCATTATAAGCTTTTACCAGAGATTTTTCGCGAGTTATGAGAATTAGAAACATTTCTTATTCAAATCACTAAAAGGGTAGATAAACCGTTATGTAAATGGATAGATAAACGTCTAATTGTACTATTTTGAAAGTTGATATCACATCCATATTACAAGTGTCCCTGGCAATACCGTCAGTCAGGGCAACACTTAAAAGAATAAATCTGGAGGAGATTTATGCTATATTCTCAAATATGCTGTTGTATATCATAGTAAATCAATCCAATTCCCAATTGCGCAAAATTGTTGGTATGAATATGTATTTTTAAAAATGGCATCTAAAATCAATGCTGGACTTCTCCAGTGATGAAAATTAAATTATGTTTTACTCGATTCTTTGATGATAGAAATTATATATTTCTCCAGAGCATAATAATCACTATTTACCTCGTTGAATTTGGGTCATTTCACCCTTCCTCCTTTGTCCAACGTTCTCTCCCCTCTAGCACTGTCCTTAACATCGCCCCCAATTTCCTATTGAAATGCTTAGCATCCCATCATATTTTCCCAGCCTCCTTATGACATCTATCGACAATTCACTCTCCTCCCCCACCATTCTTAGCACTCCCTCGTTTGTTTCCATTCTGTCCACTTCACCTTCTCCATCCTTTTTCTTACTCTCAATCGTCACTAGACACCGTTTCATCAGTATCCTCATCCTTATGTACCCTTTTTGTTCCTAATCACATTCAAAAGTGAGACTGTGATTGTGAAATTGATTTACGCTTGCACCTTTTAGTCGTGTCAAGTGAGAAATACACCGGCATCGACGACGAGCACTGCCCTCTCCTGAACTTCTCCCGTCCAGGGTACGAAGTGTACATATACTGTACGTACAATCACGTACTCATCACTCAGAAACCGACAGTGTTTGAACATACGTATGAGCTATCCCTAGCAATGCCTATGAGCTTGCTGTTATCTGAATGAAAAGTGATGGAAAATAACCAGCTACTGAATCGCCTCCATTCGGTTAGTTTGTAATGATAGTTATTTTTGTTACTCTTGTTAGGCATTATGCAGTTTGCCTCCGGTTTTTCATGATTTCCGTTTCTGCAGTAGGAATATCCTGTATTTTCATTTTCCATGTGCTAGTCTACTTCACTTGATTCACTCTAACGTGATTAAGCGGTGAATTCTAAGAAATGAATGTCATAGAGTGGTTATATAAATACGATAACCAACCGTTTGACGTGGAAATATTTTCACCATTATTTTAGATTAAACTTTTGAAGCTTAATAGAGGAAAGAATAGATTCCAAAAACATATTCGCTGTCGTTCACCGGTCTTTGCTGGTAAATGCATTGCTTCTAGGACTCATTTAGGCACTTTATAGCATTTTCTTAATTATTGCGTACTTAAAAGTATCTCATATACAAGTGTATTGCGTACTTCTTGGCTAAGGTTGATGATGAAGTGGACAACTATTATGAGTAAATTGCATACCGCTTCCCTTCGTCGTATAAAGAGGCAATTCCCTTCGCACTACTGGTATGCGCTAATGCACTACCGGTGAAGGATATTTTAATTATTTTAAATACTTAAGCAATGGACTATAATTAGAGGCAAAGAAATCTTTATACTTTTGGGAAGGAAATGAAATGGCATCTAAGGATTGCATTAAGTCCTACCTGATAAGTTTGCAATAAACTTATTAAAGTAATTGATCAATTTTCAGGGGATTGAGTTTTAATAACTTTAAGTAATTTTTACTGAGGTAGGTAAGCTTTACACATCCTTATCCGTCCCTTTCTATGTGTTAAGGGATGTGAAAAAGCATAAGCAGTGCCAGCGCGATGATTACTAAAATTGGGCGAGAGAGGTTTATATTTGGAGCCGACATTAGAACGATCCTTATTTCCTATGTTTTTAGCAAAGAATAAATCGAAATATGTGAACAACTATTTTTCTACCCGTTAATATTCGTCAAAATCTCAGACCAATTTTTCTGTAACAGATAGAGATACTTGAAATCCCTGTCTGTTTTCACTTTGACCCCCTTCAGTGATTAAACTAAAGATAGATTTAAATTATTGTAAAGTAATATCAGTCGGATTTTTTCATTGGATTACAACTAGTCTTTAATAGTGATTCTTACTTTAACCCGAAAGCTCTGTGAGTGGTTTGATAGATCATAAAAAAGATAAATTGACGTCAGAAGAATTATATATCAGGGATGCTTTCTTCCCCATGAATGATAACGATTATGTAAATGTCCCTTTTCCAAATTCAAAAAAAATATCCAATTTTTTTTCTATTCCTATGGTGCCTACAGATTAAAAAACTACTCTCTCGAAAACATATAAAAGCCCAATATTTTGCCAATATTAAGAAAAAATGACTATAAAAAATAAAATCACATGAGATATACAGATAGGATGTATGATTAATTAGAGTTAAGGATTTCGGTTGTTTCCACAGGGAAACAATTGATAATTATGAGGGATTGGAACGCGAAGGTGGGCAGGGGAAGAGGTGGAAGGAAACTAAAGGAAAGTCCTGGAAATAGTTGGAGTATTAGAAAATCCTTGTATGTTTAGAAATAAGGAATGACCGTGGGGGAAGAATCAGTTCTGCAGGAGATAGGTTTTAATTATAGCGAGCACTTGAACACCGCAATAAACGTAGGCATAAATGAAAAAGTCTAGGGATGTAGGGAGAAAAAACACTATGTTATGGCAATGCACATACGAGACTCGTATTTAAGAGTATTCATATATTCGCAGTTTCCCCGTGGAGGATGTGGATTCATATAATAAGATTTGCACAAGGCAGTGTAACGTACTCAAGAGGTTAAAAAAATGGAAGTCGGATGAGGAAATTAAATGTGGAAACATTAATTTTGATGGTAACTGTGAATCGCAAATGTAAAATCTTTGCAGTATTTCACGCATTTAATAAACGCTGCGTCTTGTCAAATATGTCATCTTCAGTTAACATAACCTCTTTCAATATATCACTTGATGATGATACCGTTGGTAAGAGTTATGACGTGTATACGTGTGGCATATTTAAGAGTGGTTTTCTTCCTTAATTCGTACAACAAGTTCCAGATATAGCTTGTGGACACCATGTAAAAGTGACTTTTAATTTTATCGAATAAAAATTGGAATACCTCGTGAAGGATGGTATTAATTTAATCCAAAAAGACTGAAAAGTTACATTTATAATGTGAACTTTACATGCTATGGGTTTCGGAGAATATTGTTCCGTAACATTTATGAGGGTTGTAGAATGAGATTAAATCGCATTTTCCGAATACTCTGCGTATCTTTCGGTCTGAATCATTATCCTGATGAACACATTCTCCGCCCTGTTTCGGGCTGCTATCCCGACGATAAGAAATGGAAGCGTCATAGAAGATGGCGTGCTTTTTGTCAAACACGCCATCAACAGCGATCAATTGCTTTGGAATGCGACAATATGAGTCAAGGTTAATGATGGTGACGTCTTAGATGGGCGTAGCAATTTATTTATATCCTTCACTTTTCCGAATTCAAATTTCTCTTCTGCAATTAGTATGACTCTTCTCCAGTGCTAACTTCACCCTCTACCTCACTCAGCGTATCAGAGCGAGTGCAGACATTTGTCCGACATGAGTACATTTATTTATCTCTCTTTTTTTCCTTTTCTTGGTTTGTTCTATAAAGAACATACATGCTGCAGTCGAATGTGATTTTTTCAGATTTTTTTAGCAGAGAGGAGAAAGAAAAAGTGCGAAGTAATAGTGTTTTTCAAATAATCCACCCTCAATCCCTATATTACACGACAATGCCTTCACGGAGATATGGTATGGTCGAGGATATTTTCACCGTCATGTCACCGCTCCTCAAAATATCTAGGTTCTTATGCATTCCCCCTTTGACGCAAACCTACTGCGGAGTAGGAAATTACGCCCCGAATAGAAAAGTTGTGCGCTGGAGCATTACCCTTTGGACAGTTTTGATATTCACGTCTGCTATTATATTCCTCATCAGGTTTCATAGGGAAAGAGGCCTCGGCAGTGGAAACACCCACAATTTTGCGCAGACGACTATGTATGCATGGATAATGGTCATTCAGTGTTTTGGAATGGTAAGCGTAGGATTTTCACTCAAGAATCATCTACAGATCGATGTTATTTTTCAAGAATTTGCCGAATGCTACCTGAAGATCGGAAGAAGGAGGGCATTTCTAGGCTTGGAAGAAGTGAAAAAAGGAGTGCGCTGGCATCTGGCTCTCGTCTTTCTGGGCAACGCATGTTTCTTGGTGGACATTTTCTACGAGTATTTAATTATAGATATTTCCTACGAGAACTTGGCAAACAGTGCGTTATGCATCATTTGGAACATGTGCGTCATAATATTCATACTACAGTTGGGATTCATCTTCACTCTAATGAGACATCGTTATCATTATTTAAACGAGAAAATTACTTCTTTGCACAGAAGTGCGTCCGTAAAAACTGCTCCAATGGTGCAATGTAAAACTATGACTATTAGATTACGTGGACTTCCGAATGGAAAACGTGTGAAATCGGTAATCCTGTGGTCGGAAATTCAAATTGAATTCTACCACCTCTTCCGGGTTGTAAACCTTGCGTACGGACTTCAACCCCTATCACTTTTCCTGGCGGCCTTTTTCGATGCGACTGTTATGACTTTCTTTCAGAGCGCTATGAGGACTACGTTTATCGATAAAATGTGCACTCTCTTTTGGATATTTTACAAACTGAGTATTTTGGTGTGGCTTATCTTCGAAGGCGATGGTTTCTGCAAAGAGGTAAGAGATTTTAGACACTTTTTTCAAATATGATTCTCTTGTTAAAATGTAATGAAATAATTGACTTTGTAATTCCACACACTTTATGTGGAAAAAGTGTGTGGAATTACAAAGTCAATTATTTCATCACATTTCAATATGTTATGCAAATTCCACAAAGTTACGCCCGAGACAACAAATGATTCTCTTGTGTTTTTATTTTACTTTATGCACATGAATTGCGAGCGTTAGGGAATCGATTATATCATAATCGTCATTTTCCATCAAATACCATATTTTCTACAACTGAAAAATCCTTTTCGCGATTTTGCTGATTGCCAGGATTAAATGGAAACCTTAGGAAACATGTGGGATCAACACGTCATTCTAATTTTTTTTATATTTGTTTATGATCTCGACTTACTCTAGAATCACGGGAAATGAAAGTTCTCAATCCAATGTGTAGGATGTGTCAGTATGCTTCAGTCAGCGTTGATTCATCTTTCGTGTCTCTTGTAAGTGATAATCTTTTTCTGCTGTTGGACGCATCAATGACGGTTTCTTTTCGGTCGTTTTTGGGAGGGAATAATGAAGAGGAATATTTTTCCCTTTAATCATTCCTTTCAAAATATCACTAGCCACGCCCAATTTTTCTGTCTCTCTGCCTCTCAAAATTCTACCAGGCACACACTTCTTCGGTCGCGCTATGATATTCAATATTCCTCCATCTGTCATCCTCTTGAACAAGCATCAAATTCTCGCAAGCCTACTCCACACCCATATCCCGGAATCCTCCGTCATGTTTTCGCCCACTTTTTCTCAGTTCCTTTAGCAATACTAGCTAGGCAATAAAGCTTCATAGCAGCATCCCTTGTATTCTCTTTATACCATACTCGTGACTTTCCCACCCCTAATTACGCTCCTGAATTAATGATTTCTTCCATCCTAGCATCATAACCGATTCTATGCCCGTTGTCGTAAATTTTTCCAAAACACTGGGGAATTATTTGAAAGATTTTATTCTATATTATTGAAAATGACTGCCTTAATATTTAGTTTTGCTGTTGTTTTTATTTTATTTTTCCATTGTTTTTATGTTTATTTTTATCTTATATATATTTTTTCCTAATAATTATTTAATAAACTCTGAAATCACTACTAATGTTTGGCTGACTTACTGAGCAGTCAACTCCATAAGCATTATCACTTGCACCTGGCTGCTAGTATTCCTATTCTTAGCCCCTTCTATCCCTCTCTTTGCATTTTCTATGAACTCTAGGTCGCGAGCAAGTCTGCCTTTCCATCCTGCCGTCTCTCATTACTATAATGAGCCTAAATTATTTTCACCTAAACTCTGCTCCGAGCAGTTCTTCGTCATTATTTATGCGTCGCCGCCCCTGAGAAGCGACCTTCCCGCAGCAGATATTAAGTCCTAGATCTTCAAGTTTTTGCATTCTACCGTTACTTATTTTTTGTCTTAAATTGAAATTATCGTATAGACTTTTTTTGATTCGGCCCTCTCTCTTTTTTAATGGCGTCGTGTCTGCAGTTGTCATTCTTCCCCCATATCCTCTTTAATAATTAAAGAAATTCTTTTGCAGAATTTGTTATTCTTTCTTTTGTATTTCCGGTGTCATTGCTTTGTTACATAGTTTATCTTAATATCCCTTCCATCTCTGTTGATTCTTCGATATTTAAACTAATCATTTTTTATTTATCTTTTAATAGTTGCACGGATTTTCCTTCCTTACTTTCTGAAAATGCCGATCTTTTAATGGGGTGAAACAATTGCACCCTTCCTCAGTTAACTTTCTTTATCCTTGTACTGTCTTTGCCACCAAGCTTTTATCGATTAGTTTCCTTCACCATTAAGATGTCCATTCATTTATATACCTCCGTTTACTGAACTCTGTTTAATCAATTCTTCAAATTTTATTCTCTCGTCTATATTTCTTGTTATCTCGCCTGTAATGCTGGGTTACATTTCCATTTTCATATTTACTTTTGCCGTAGTGAAGCTTGCAGCTTCCGATGGCCCTCTATGGCTGTATCTTCGAATTTTTCTCACATAGTGTCTTGCTCCCTTCCCTCACCCATTACGTTTTCTCTTTACTGCTCCTTTCTCTTCCCTGGATTAATGCTACCATATTCGTTTCGTCAACCATATTTCCTGTTTTATTTGTCTGAATCTGACGTTGCACTTCATTAGAATTAAATTGTGATCTCAATTCGCATCTAGTTTCGGAGAACCATGCATGACAATTTACGAATTTCATAAATTGTGCCCAACCATAGGACATAAGGAAACATTTCCGGGTCCCTGGGTGTTTTCCAAATAAACCACGGCAATCAAAACGTTTAAACCGTGTTAGTTGTGAATGTTTTCTCTCCTTTAGAACTCTATCACTTTCTCCCTGCGGTGATTCCTTGTTCCTAAGGTGTAGTTTTCTACCTCATAACCCTCCCTTGATCATCGTCGTGTTCCTATCCACCATCATTGACCAAATGTTTTCTTCCGGGAAGACCCGCTTCTATTTTCTGTAGTAATCGATTCCACCATTGACTTCTTCCTCCTCATGATTTTCTTGTGGAATATAGATACCTAAACAAGTGATAAGTTTGTTGTTTCAGTAAATAATTCAACTAGTAATATTCTGTCTGCCGCTTTCTCTGTGTTAACCCAGCTTCTCCTAACGTTTTGGTTCAATAATATTCCCAAATTCTCTTCCGCTCATCGATATACTTCTAAACAGACATATGCATGAATAAAAATAGCTAAATGGGCACGCGGTAGTTCAGGGGTAGAGCGTTGCTGTTTGAGGACCAAAGGGTCCGGGTTCGATTCCCGGGAACCCTCAGCTCCACCCAATCCGTTTGATTTTTCGGGCTCCAGATCTTCCTGGAAACCATTGCAAGGACGATAGGGATAGGAGCTCCCCCCCCTAAAGAAAAACCACTCTCTTCAGTGACGACATATGTACTCGCATATAAGATGTGGATACAAACGTATTTAAAAACAAAAAATACGGAGAAAGGACACTTACGTATGTATGCATATTTGACGTTTTGACGATCTTTTGCCGCCATCTTTAGAAAGCCATTCTCGAGGAAGGAGTGAAGAGGATGTGTAGGAGGGGTGTGGGGGAGAGAGGATGTAAGGAACAAAGACTGCAAGGACAAGGGGCGGCAATTAGATGAATTCAGTGAGCAGAGTTCAGTCCGGGAGATTTGGATGATTGGAGCACCCAGATATGTGCATTGTCGCTTGTTCTCACCTGTATGAAAAATGGATAGCAATGGATTAATCCACGTAGAAGTCTGGGCAGAAGTTACAGGAGAGACGATATGTAATAGTATGTTAGAATTGTAGGTGTCGAAGGAATGAATTTTGGGTTGGGATTTGGTAATCAGGGAGGTGACGGGTCGAAGAAGATGGCCTGGCAGCATTTGAGAAATGGGTAGTAGCCTGGTGCGAAGGGGAGCGAAGAAGAGACAGGGATGGGGGGGCGCAGGTGACATTTTGGACTTGAAAATGTCTCGTTCGGTTGAAGATGTCAATTTCAACGGAGATTTAAATGAGACGTAGGGACAATGTAGGAATAAATGTTATGTGGACTCACTGCTTTGTGCATTGTAAATATAACTATTGTGCAAGTATTGTCTGTCTGACTTGGTTGGTTCTGGGAAAGAGTTTGGTGATTAGATTGGGGTATTTCAGGAGGTTTGTTTTGCGGCGAGGAGCATATTGAGTTGAAGTCTTTTAGAAGGTTATTTTTGAAAAGGGTTCCCGAGTACCCACGTTTCTTGAGGGAGGGAGGGTATGTGGTCCATGTACGATCTGGTCCATGTGCTCGTATTTATATGTTACGAGGGGGGTGTTATTGCAGAGACGGAGGCTACGAACTTAGAGTGGAAAAGGGATGAAGCGTTTTCTATGTGACGGCTGGCAGCTCTTGAAGTGAAGGTTTTGTTGGTGTTCGGTCAGTTCAATGTGGGATGAGGTGTTTCATTTGTTATTCTGGAGGTGAAATTAGATAAATAACACAGGACAGGCGCAATATGATGGTAATCCTTCATTATAAAAGAAGACACTTTGCCTTTACACATAGAGTACGTTTATTACGACCGAGGTTACATTACAATGTAACATTTTCAGGTGAATATGTTGCACTGTAGCGAAACCTAGGTCGTAATGAAAGTACTCCATGTGGAAAAGTCAAGTGTCTTTTTTCATCGTGAATACTGGCATAAAAACTTCGTTGCAATTTTCCACAGTTAAAACTTCATTGCCAACCATGGTTTCGATACACTGTATCATCATCAGGTGAGGTCACCTGAGGTCCCCTGATGATGATACAGTGTATCGAAACCATGGTCGGCAGTAAAGTTTTAACTGTGGAAAATTGCAACGAAGTTTTCATTATGTCTCGATTCCACAACATCACGCCTGACTCTTCACTTTTCGTGAATACTGGCTTCGAGGAAAGTAATTTTTGAGTCAGAAATATTTAGATGGAGTGAAAGACGCCGAGGGGGAAGAGTTGAGAGAGGAAATGAAGGATAAACATTCACGTCAGTGAGACCAAAGGAGGAAGATATCGTGTATGTAGCGTTCCCTAGAGAGTGTTTTGAGGGTTTGGTGGGGGATAGAGGTGGGCTCGTGTTTGTTTTTCGTTTAGCACAACGACGGATGACCCTTTATCCGCGATTATTATATCTTTGTTTGTCACTAAATGCTCGAGGAAATGCATATTGGTCAAAAAATGGTTTTCTGGCATCTCTTAGGATTCCATAAATATTTTAATCGGGTAACTTTGTCGGAAGGAGGTTGATACAAATTTCTTTTGGATGGTTGGACGGGATTAGTTTGGGTTCATTTTATGACGCAGAAGGGAATTGGGTGATGTGAGCGAAATTTGCAATATCGCTGAGGCATTGCGCCAATAAAACGACCTCTCTTGTTATAAGCCCCCCCCCCATGCCCCAAACAGAGTCCCAGTTGGAGCTGTAGCTTCCAGTCATTATTATTTTAAGTCCATGCTCTCTTGATGCTTCCCAGCCTACCTGTACTAGGCATCGTTTTAGCATTCCAAGTTACTATTTTCACACCCATGATTCTCTCGTGTGTCTCCTGTTCAGGTCTTTCTTTTGAGGTGGTTTCAAGTGGCCTTCATTAATATTGTTTGCTATTCGTCCAACGTGACACCATCACTCAAATGGCGACCCTACTGCGGCCAGGTGTCTGTGCAGCGGGCTCACTGAGGAACAGACGCTGCGCACCCTACCCAACCTTTCGTCTCTTTCCTACCCTTTGACCTTTCTGGTATGGGACACCTTCACAGGAACATCTATTATTTCTCTTGCCGGCAGAGCTCTAGTGGTCATCAGGAAGTATAAGTCTTTTATCGCCTCAAAGTTGTATCCCATAACTACACCTTTATAAGATACGCCATGATAACTTCAAATTAAAATATTAAATATTACTGAGCAAAAATCCTTCGTCAATGGACGGGAATACGGATATGAAAAACATAAATGGTATGTTTGCGAAATCAAATGAAGCTCCTCAGTCGCCTCTCCCTCTATCTTTCGATAGAATGCGCTCAGTGCTTAGACGAATGTCATTTAAAATAGCATTTTTGTGCGACCTCGCGCATTATATTCATTGAACAGGTTATATTCTACCTCATGAGTAATACAAGGATATCATACGTGTTTCAGTTTATTATAAACATAAATAGATGCATAAATGCGCGTAGCATTTTACAATGACGTATTAAATATTTTTCCCTTCATCGACGTGCATACAGAAAAAAAACCCACAGAATTTTAAAATATTTATTTCATAAGGAATATTAACTGCCAAGAAATGAGTTCAATTTGAATGAATATCATTATTTTCTGCTAGCTTATTTTCATAAAAATATGAGGAAATATATATGCATAGGTAACGTGTGATATTCCTAAAATAACAGCACCAGTGTCGAGGCAATATAGCGAAAAGACTTTAAAAACCAACAAGGACTTCGCTGTGCATGCGTGTGATGAATTACTCCAGTGCATAACCAGAAGTGCGCCTAAAGGCATATTCCTCTCTTGTTAAGGGATTTGATGAATTCATAAATGGACATCCACTTCTGCAGTAAATACATGGTGCGGATAATATCATTGTAAAGCACCAGTTGTGTGAATTATGCACGCATTCAAAACAAGGGTCTTCAAAAAAAATAGCGTGTTTTCTTAAGCGATGTTTACTGAGGCTTTGAATCGATTACTTTAGAATTGTGAGTCTTGGATGTCCTCAGTGGCATTTTAGAGAGTTATCTCAAGCTTTCAATCTACGTCTTTTCATCAAGTTTAATCCATGCAACTGCCATTAATATGCCATTAACTTGCAATGGTTATTTCGTTAGACCGTCTGCCATACTTTCAATCATCTTGGAGTTGATATGGAAGTGGAATATTTATTTCCACATTAAGTTTAGCGGAAGTCATCATCAATTTTCTTTCTACACTCTGACGAAAGTGTGAAAAAATTGTGGAAGTGGTCATAACGGGCTGTGTCGTGCCATGAATTTACCTGGTGACGATCGCTGGGCCCAGAAATTAAATCCACTATTTTTACCCTCAGACCGCCGCAACTTCAAGGCATCTCTTTGCAACCCCACGTAGAAAAGCACTTTTTCTTCCGTGATGAGACCATCAGGAGTACAGGTTGCTGGAGAGGAGATATTTACTCTAATGGAACCGTTGCTGAAAATGTGCGGGGTTCTGAAAATTCCACCTTATAATCAACACCACTTCGGGAACACAAAGTATCCTCGAAATGGAAGTAAAATACGCTTAGGAATTGCTTTCGGAACTCTTTTATCACTCCTGTCGATCATCAGTGACTTAATCAGGATCATTTTGGATGGTGGCCGTCATGACGACCCCGAACATCTGTTCAAATTAACCAAGGGTGCTTGGATTTTGGTTCATCAGGTTTTCGGTTTCGCGAGTCTTTCGTTTGCTCTGAAGAATCACCTGTTAATTGACGCCGTTTTCCGGAAATTTGCTGACTTCTACTCGAGGATAAAAAGTAATGCAATACCATTATGTCTCAGAGAAGTTAGAAAAAAAGTACGGTTGGAAGTGACTCACATTATCGCGTATACCGTAATGGTTTCTTTGAGTTGTGCACATGAACATCTAATTAAAACAACGAAATTTGAAAGAGCAGCAAACTCGGTACTAAATGTCATTTGGAACTTCTACAATGTTACATTCGCACTTCAACTGGGAAATTTCTTTATTTTATTGCGGTATGCATACAGATTATTAAACGATAAAGTAAAAACTATGAATGAAAATATTCTTCGAAGAGCTCAGAGCTGGAAAACATTGGAGGTTAATGTTTTTGCATGCAGCCAAAACTCTAATGCCACGGCAGCCATTTGTGAGGACTACAAAACAATGGACCACGCTAAGCAACTGTGCGAGCTTGAAATACAATGTTACCACCTTTTCCGTACTCTAAACGAAGCATATAGTGTTCAGCCCCTTTTACTTTCCCTTACAGCATTTTTTGACGTAACATTTATGCTCTTCTTCGACTTAAAAACACTGGTTAATGTCTTCGATATGATTGGCTTCTTTTTCTGGATATCATTCAAGCTGAGCATTTTTATCTGGCTCCTACTCGAAGGCAATAGCTTCTACAGTGAGGTAAGAGGAGAATTTTATAAATATATATGTGTATTTATTTAATTACAGCAATTGATGTATCCGTTCTTTTATCCGCCTAAATCTCATTAATGTTAAAATGAAAAATAGAAATATTTTTGGCCCCATTATATTTTTATTAGTGAAACAGTATGACCGTTATTAATTAAATGAATTAATTTTTAAACCTTTTATTTCCTTTATATGCTATATATATAAATATAAATATTTATATATATATATATATATATATATATATATATATATATATAAACACAGATGTAGATATTTAGAATATAGAGACACAAAGAAAGGACACTCACAATTTGTTATTTTACGTTTCGACGGCACGGCTGTCATCTTCGTCGTCCTTCTGAAGACGACAGCCGTGCCGTCGAAACGTAAAATAACAAATTGTGAGTGTCCTTTCTTTGTGTCTCTATATTCTAAAAATCTACATCTGTGTTTTTATATATTTGTGTGACGCCGAAGAGCGTTCCATTTCGAAGATATTTTATATATATATATATATATATATATATATATATATATATATATATATATAAGTGATGGTGTCACGTTAAAAACACTATTGAGGAAGGCAACGGGAAACCACCTCAATCATCATTCCCCAGATTTAAATAATGGACAATACAAAAAATTTGAGTACTGCCCATCACGGTGCTCGGCCCAATCGGCCGGGTGTCGTGCCCGGCAACGGTGGAGGCAAGGCTTCCGCCGCCGTCTTCCCTCGAAACCCTTGCAAGGGAAAACCAGCAGCTGCAGGACAGAAGACGCAGAAGAAGAAGACCAAATTAGTTAAAAAGGAACGTGGAATGTTAGGACAATGAGGACAGGGAAACTGGAGAATGTTAAGCGAGAGATGGAAAAGGGAAATATAGATATTTTAGGTCTATGCAAGGTGAGATGGAAGAATAGCGGAGATTACTGGAGTGATCAGTTTAGAATAATATACAGCGGTGGGGACGAGAGCCAACGAGGGGTTGCCATAGTATTAAATGAAGAGGTAGGAAGAAGCGTAGTCAACATACAGCATGTAACGGATAGATTATTACTAATAGAGATAAAAGCAGAACCGACAAACTTGGTTATTATTCAGGTATACACGCCACCGAGCTACCACAAGGAAGAAGAGGTCGATAAGATATACGATAAGTTAGAGGACATAATCGCGTGTGTTTCCGGAGGGAAACATTTGATAGTGATGGGGGATTGGAATGCGACGGTAGGCGAAGGTAGAGATAGCGATTAGGTAGGGGACTACGGTTTAGGCACGAGGAATGACCGCGGGGAGAAAGCAGTTGAGTTCTGCAGGAGACAGGGGTAAGTCATCACCAACCCTTGGTTTAGGCACCACAAAAGACGCAGGTACACATGGAAAATGCCAGGTGACTCAGGAAGGTATCAGCTAGATTATATCCTGGTTCGACAAAGGTTTAGAAACAGTGCGATAAATTCACACAGCTTCCCGGGAGCGGATGCGGACTCTGCCACAATTTAGTGGTTATGAAATGTAGCGTCCGTTTCAAAAAGATAAGGCAGGGGCGGCGGGTTAGAAAATGGAACGTAGAAGAATTAAATCGTTTGAAAAGGAAGGAGTACAAACAGGTGGTAGAGGAAATCATGGAGGATGGCAAAGGGCTTAGTACTATCGAAGAAAAATGGGAAATGATCAAGAAAGGGTTATCGAAAGCCGCAAAGGACACTATTGGAATCGTTAACGCTAAAAGGATTAGGAAATTATGGATCACGGATGAGATAATAACAAAGATGGATGAGCGGAGCGCAGAAAATGAAAAAAAAACTTTGATATGGAGTGCAACTGTGTACAGCGCGGAAATGTGGTCATTGAAGCAGGAGGATATACGTAGATTGGAGGCTTTTGAAATGTGGGTGTGGAGAAGAATGGAGAAGGTGAAATGGGCAGAGAAGAAAACAAACGAGGAAGTACTTGGTATGGTGGGCGAAGCCAGGGGTTTGTTGGGAGAAATCCTATGGAGGCAGGAAAAGTGGATGAAGGGGTTATTGACCGGCAGTGGGATATTGAAGACTGTAATAGAGGGGAGAATGTTGGGCAAACGAGGCAAGGGAAGGAACAGGATAGGAATGTTGGATGGGATGAAGGGAGGAAGAAAGTACTCAGAGATGAGGAGGGACCTGATGTAGAGTAGGGTGCGGGATTTTGAGTTTTATTAGGAGTAACAAAATATTTATTTGGTAGCTGTGTCCATCCAAAAAACCTACCTTAGCCGGTAGATTACCTAATAATATATGTATATATGTATATATATATATATATATATATATATATATATATATATATACATACATATATTAAAATATATGAAAAATGAAGGAAATACAATCTTTTGGGTAGTCACTTAAAAAGATGACAGACCAGCTCTTATTCCTGTTGTAGCAATGTGTTGGTGGGTACTTCCTCTGGAATGGCGACTGTCTATTTTAGTTTTACACACTATTATAAGCACGGATTTTAGTTATGACTTTTAGATTAGGAGAAAACCCTAGTGGAATCACTAAATGAATTAGAAAAATGGCGATGGAAGAGTTTTTCATGCCTTATTTGTAGCATGTATGATGGAGGAACTTGTGCGAAGCATCTCGTTTGCTCAATATCAGCCCCCGGGGTATATATGCATTAATATATAGGTGTGTGTGTGTGTGTTTAATTTAGTGTACATCGATTTTGTCCCATTCAAAGTACTCTCTATTCGTTGCTATGCACTTATTCCATCTTCTCTATTCAACTGTTTAAAGCACCCTTGGAAGTCCTCGGCAGTTGGGCCGTTTTAGTTTTCTCGTCGTCTCTTCCTTTGGTGTGCCCATGTCTTCCCGGTGATGTCCCATCATCAAATTTTTGCATTTTTGGGTTAGCAAAACTCTCAGGAGGCGAGATGTGGCGAATAAGGCGGATGATCAAGGATGGTGATTGAATTTTTTTTGCAGAAACTGTGGAACAATCAATGCTGGATGTGCAGGTGGATTGCCATGGAGAAGGATCCATCCGTCATGTTCGGTTAAAATAGTGTGCACTCTTGATTTTCCTAAATTAAATTCATCCGCTATCATTCGGACAGTTTTATGAAGATCGGCGAGGGCAAGGGACCGCACACGATCAATGTTGTCGTCAACACAGGTGGTTGAAGATCGTCCCGGCCTTGCATCATCTGTGTTGCTTATCAGCCACCTTTAAGACGCGTAATCCACCTGAAAACGGCAAACGTTGCAAAAGTTCACTTGAAATCTCCGCTTGGCTGGTCTTTCGTGACACGGTCGGCGCGATGAGGTTGAAAATAACTGACGTCCTGCCACTTTCACAGCTTGGAGAGCACTGAGACCGGTTTCGCGGCAAAGTTTATCGTCTTCCCATCTACTCCAAGTGATTCAATCCCACTCCTGACCAATAGGAGCGGCGAGGGAAATTCAATTGCATTAATTTTGGAACGAACCCTGTAAATATGCCTACCGAATATCCAATCATAGAAAAAAACAACTCTCTCTCCTTTTAAGTAACCTTATTCTATTGTTCGTTGATCATAAATTCAATCCTTAGAGATCCATCTCATTCCCTCCAGCAACAAAAACCATGACAAGCCTATTCACTATCCAAATTCCTCTCAGTATTTTTTAAACGTCGCGCAAATAATTCAAATACTCTTTAAGACTACTATTTGCTCTTTTTATTTACTCGACAACAGCGCTTTCTATTCATGTTGCAACACAGCACAAATTCTCCGGAAGTTCCCTTATTTTTGCAGAAACTTCTCCTGCTGGCTAATAGAAGAAATTTCAAGCGATCAAGAGGAAACTTAGGTCATCATTTTCTCGTGCTGTGCATTCATAATCAATTGACCGGCATGCCATCTAGAGGAAGGGATCGTGGTGAAGAAATATTCCACGCCATGGCACCATTATTGAAAGTCAGCCGTGCCTTCGGCATTCCACCGTATACCACAAGGTTCTTCCGGAATGTTGATGGAGTGATCAACCGAAGGGAATTGGCGTCCGGTATTCTCGTGTGGGGAATTTTGTCCCTGGCAACGGTCGTCTTTTACACGCAAATAAGCCAATCGAGAACTGAGTTTAGCGAGGTTTCTCATGAACTGAGCTTATTAGCGTGGTACATTACAACTTGCATTCACGAGGTCAGTGGAATGGTACTGGTGGCATTAGCTCTGAAGAATCATCGACGCATGTACTGTCTGTACCAGTCGCTTGCTGAGTACGATATGATGGCCAGGAGAAAAATATCAGACGGCAATTACGATGGAATCAGGAGGAAAGTTCAGTTACAGCTCGCTTACTTATTCGTTTGTGTGGTTAGTTTTCAAATTAATTCATTCCGCAATTGGTTTTTGTTCAATAGTGATTTCATAAGGATCGTAAACGAAAGTATTGTTTTGACGTGGAATTTTTACTATCTGATTCTAGACATGCACTTTGGAAGCATGCTCTGCATTTTGACATCAAGTTTTCGTCGCATAAACGAAGACATATTATTGTTTTTTACCACGAAAACTAAATGTGCAATACGTAACCGTTGCATCGTTGGAAGATCCAATCGTCCACTTCTCCATGATAGCCCTCTAGAGGTAGTGAGGCTGTGGTCAAGTCTTCGAATGAAGCTCTTTTGCATTTCCCGTGAGTTGAACAAAACATGCGGAGTGCATTTCTTCTTCTTTGCCATGGTGAACTTCCTCGATACTACATTATCATCATTTTTCGAATATTCGATGATTGGTGCAGCTGTGTTGTCATGGTCACTCTTTTGGATCCTTCATAACTCCTGCGTTTTGTTTTGGCTCCTTGCTGAATGCATGGCATTGCATAGTGAGGTGGGTGCTCTAGGAGAAATAATTATAATAATAATAAGATGAACTCTTATCTATTAGGAGAAAATATTTTATCACGAGTTCAAAATACATTATATATGAATTATTGCGCGAAAAAAATGCTGTGGCGACCCATTACAATGTTTTCCGTCCAATTGAACCCTGTTCATCCATTAGGATATCATTTAAGATTTGCTTCAAACGTCACTTTTCTGTTCAATTAACTGAAAGTCATTGCATTAATATTGAATTAAAGAATGTGCATTTAAAGGTTTTCCTATGCTGAAAAGTATAGTTCTCAAAATTATGGCTGAGGGCATAAAATAGATAATCCAGAACATTTCACTAGAACAGAGAGTGTTTTAGACGCAAAGGGCCAAGTATGATAAAGGTTGGTAATAGATTTACGTTAGGAAATGAATTCTTAAAGTGTAGGCCTTATGACGAGGATCTCAACTCAAGACAATAAAGTGATAAATGAAATCTTTGATAGGGAGTTTAGTTCTGTGTGGCTAGAGACTAGGTTCTAGAGACTCTGCTCTTTGGTCTTCCATCAAGACCTTCGGGACGGGTTTAGCACAGATATTTTGCATCTCCAAATTTTCAGAGATAGTAGTGTTTTCACTATCATCTTATAAAGGCCAATACGATCTGCGATCATGCGCACACTTAACCGATGGTCTGAATTTAGCACTTAACGCACAGTTCAGGGAAAATTTTGTTACTGGTATCCTTTATACAACCCATTTATATATTTTTACCTTCCACTATATTACAAAGAGACATTTTATTTCAGCTATAATATTAATTCTTTCCTCGTTCCTCGTATAATATTTATTCTTTCCGAGTTCCTCGTAATCGATCATAAGTCCCGAGATGATTTCTAATGGATCACAAGATGAAAGGTTAAAATAGATAATAAGATAGTATTCCGTTAGAGTAAAGAAACCGTTGCACAACTAAGGTAAGTTGTTGAAAGTATTTTTATGTTAATTCAAGAAACAGAAAATTACATTTCTCCTCCAAACACTACCACTTCACTAACTTGCTCAAATGAATTTCTTCCCTATTTCATCTCTCTTTCTCTACTTGTTTTACGACGGCACAAATAAATCGCAAATATAAATTGGAGTAGCCAAAAATTCACAATGTGGTGGACGTCAATAGGCGACGCGATGAACAGTCTCCAAGAAACCGTTGAGAACAATTGAATGCAGAAGAAGTAAGCAAACCTTGATTCTACAATCTTCCACCCTTCTCGTACGAAGTCATTTGTGAAGGCTGACTTATTTTTTCCATGGATTAGGGACTTGACAATTGAAAAAGTAGAATGAATTTAAAGCGTCAGTGTTAGTGATTTCAATATGTCTGGTTAGCAAAGAACGTTTAAAATAGTGAGTAATAGTAAAGTGAGTGGAGAATTAAATAAACCAAGAGGAGTTGAGTGTAATGAGAAACGAGTGGAAGCTGTTTGGATATTTTGGGGGAGACGAAAAATGGAAAATGACATAAAATACATGCAGGGAGATAATTAAGGCTGGCAAAAAGTGTGAAATAGCTTGCAAGCAGGGTTGAGGGGACAAAAGAAATGAGCCTTTGGATTTCGTGAATGAGTAATGAAATTGCACACACTTATACTAGTCAGCATCTAAAATTTACTGATTTGGCTCATTTCTAGTTTCCACGGACATCCAGAGGCTTATTTTTTCCCTCCTTCCCTGTTTGTATTCCGTTTTGCAGGCAGATATTCTCCCTGGCTTTGGTTGGTCTCTAAAAGCTTAATTCCGTGGTACATTTGCCCAATTCCTCTGAATAAATAGTCGGGCCTCTGCAGACAATTGTAAAATTTCGGTGTTGATGCAAGTCTATCATTGAATATGCGGATTTTACATTTTCTCAAGAAAATCGTTTCAATGACCCTGTAGTTAGCCCAGGAGGCAATGGGGTAACTCTCTCTCCCGTCAACCTAGAAGTCATCGGTTTGATTCCTATCTAGAAGTGAAATTTCCTCCACCTAGGGACAGGGTATTTGTAATTTTCCTCAATGTTTGTGTAACATTCAGGAGTTATGTAGAAGAAGGGGCAATAAGGTCTCAACTTCGGCCCATTGGAGACATATAATAAATAAATTCTATAAACAATTAATATAACTAAAAAATAATATAAATAAATAAATAAAATAAATCAAGATATAATATAAATAAATAATATGAACAAATAAATAATATTATTAGGTAATCTACCGGTTAAGGTAGGTTTTTGGATGGACAAAATTACTAATTCAACAATTGGGTACCCCCAGCTAAACACAACATCCCACTCTACATCAGGTCCCTCTTCATCTCTGAAATAAATAATATAAATAAAATAAATTAATAAATAATCTGCATAGTTATTCATGTAAAATGCATTCAATATACTGAATTTGGGCAATGTTTAAAAGTATTTCATTTATATTCTGGTCTCATTTTGATTTTTTCTATATTTTCTAAAATTGATGCATAAAACATTCACCAAGACTAGGTATCCCTGCCGTGGGTTAAAATTTTATTTTAAATGCCAGTTATGGCTAAAATACAATTTCAGTAAACATTTTAAATGTTTATGGAAACGTTTGATAGCAAAGTAATTTCCTCGTTGTGGGCCAAATTACCGCAAAACCACGAATTTTGTTTTTTACTGAGAAATCTTTGTAATGTATTCTGAATAGACTACTCTAGGGATTGCAGTGGCATTGCATTCATTATTTATTTTATATTTTCGAAAAAATCAATTCTTTATTTACATACATCTATGCATAGAAGGTATGTACGTTTATTTAAAGGAATAGCTGAAAAGAATGCGTTAAATGAACTAAGCCATATTTGTTGAATCTCTTTGAAAATTATTTTTTATGTTAAACTGTAATCCTTGTATATTATCTGTCATTTTTAATTATTTACATTATATACTGAGAAACTTGATTATTTTCTGTCATTCGTAATCTTTACGTCGATAGGGACTCTACCAAATGAGTGGTCAACATCCAAAACCAATATTTTTATCACAATGACATCACATTATCGGACGTTCTTCGTGAATGGGTTCATCATTCCTTCGTCAGTCCGTCATTGCGAGTAGAATATTAATGAATGCACCCTTCAAAGTTGCAAATGTATCTCGCCGAGGTGGCACTAGTGTCGTCCCGCGAGCTAACATTTATCTCGCCTCAGTAATAAAAAAACAACTTTTCCAAAATATCAAGCTCAATTAGATATACAATATGTATATGAGTAGTAGTAGTAGTAGTTTTGAGGGGAGGCGACCGACAGCTCAGGTCATTTGCGCCATAGGGGAAGGACAGGAAAGGATGAAGGGTGGAGAGAAACCCGGCGTCGGCATTAACCTGCTCTTTACGAAAGGCGCCAAGGGGTCCGCGGCTTAACGTCCCATCCGACGGACGGCGTACTCACTCAAAGTGCCCTCCACAAAGCACCTCAAGTAGGGATCGAGATACCTCTGAAAAATATTCAACACCGCCGGGATTTGAACCCGCGCCCTCAGGGTGGGAAGCCAGTACGTTAGCCCCCGCACCATCTCGATCCCCCATATGTATTTGACCAAACAGCGTTGAGGGCATCTGGTTCAATGAAATTCACTATATACAGTTTTCTTAAAGTTTGTGAGAGGTAATTTTAGAATCATATCGTTTATTATGAAGTAATCATTGCAGGTGGCATGCAATAAAAATTTCTTTCCTCAGCTTACGGAATGGTGCTTTCCAGCAATATCTACCCAACGGGGATGTTTTTATGTCGTTTATTGTTAGGAGAACATGCAAAAAGAGATTTAGTATAGTAATAATATATTTGATGATACTTGTAATCGTTGAGTTATAAATTAATGCGGATATTATTGCTGAAATCCTGCGTTACGAAAATAGAAACCTATTCGACAATATTTTACCACAAGTTTAGTTTAAAACTCATAGTTTGTCAATAAGTAATAATTTTTAACATAAGATTAATTGCTTATCCCTCGTTTAAAATGTTTTAGATGAAAGTGCTATACTTATGTCTACTCCAATAAATTTCTAAACTTATAGAACGTCATTATTCACATCTTTTGAGCATTAAATAGAATTTTTTTCTGCCAAATAGTTTACCAATTTAGGTAACAGACAATATTCACACAAGAGCAAACGTAATAAAAATGTTTAGATTAATTTCGTCAAAGAAATATCTATTACCCTAATGGCACTATCATTCTTTTAAATTGTATACAGTCTGACACCGACACGATATACCAGCTGACCTCAATTCATTTACTTGAATGGACATCCATCGTGCATTGAAATTTTATCGATCTTTCCACTACGAAATTCACGGGCATCAAGAATTATTTCTCATTCGACGCAAGTATACATGTCCTAGAATGCCATTCCATTCGATTATTCCGTCATATCTCTGGACAGCAGTAAATGTCGTCCCCAGGCTAAAGGGTGACTAAATTAATCTATATTTTGAAGAGAGTTGTTTCCTCACTTGCTTATCACCTCAAGTGTTTACTGCTCCAATTTCTAAGTTTTTGATGCGTGGGTGACATGTTTGATGAAATGAATTGAATATGTGATGCGTTCAACTTCATGTGCGAATAAAATACATCTTAAGCGCCTCGACATCATAAGAAGCATTCACAGAAGTCGTGTGCATGCTTGCAAGTGTTGCGCATTTATCCTTTGGGCAATAATTGAAAAAGTACGGAATATTAACGACAGCTTGAATATTCCGAAGCATTGTGATCCTTTCGTGCTTCAGTGCATGTCCTTATACCATTCATTCCGAAGCGAGCAAGTTCTTGCTAAAGGGAATGTTATCCTGGGTTCGTGGAGAAATTTTGATCTCTATCAATTTAATGCTTTCGAAAAATTACCAGTATGTCATTCAATTGAATCTATTATCAGCAAGCAGTTGTTTGTTTGCCCTCATGGTGGACACTAATTAAGATGGTCTTCATGTCAAACTTTGGCTCTTTGGTGCTTCATGTTATCGAAAAGAAACTTTCATCGCTGTAACTACTATTTCAAGGAATATATTAGGCCTTATTGTATTTATGCAGTGTCGATGGGATCTTCCATAAGATTCTTGTAGATTTAATATTTTGCCCGAGGGCAAAGGTTCCGCTCACTTATCAAATAAGCAAGCAGATAACTTCAGGCGTCACTTTGTGGAAACGATACATATTGCAAAAGAAACACTTGGTTTTTCCACATAAAATATTTATGTGGAAATATTTTAATTAAAATATTTTAGGTGGAAAAACCAAGTGTTTCTTTTGCATCAAATAAGCAAGCCTTCAACACCATCACAAAAGATTTCAACCGATAAATTAAACTGTGACAATCTTTTAGTTTCTTTAAATCAACTATTATATATTGAGTCTTTTACTTCGAAATATGAACATTTTTTGAGAGTTTATAATTTTGATAAAGACTGGTAACATAGAAATTGAATTAAATTGAACTGGATTGTTGAAAATCGGTATACAGAGCATCTTGAGTTCATATTCTAACCCAATCGTTAATGTCCAAATTCAGATTTATAAGCCTCTTGGTTATGGAGATACCGCATCGAAAATTATACAAATATTTAGTTTCATTTAAGTGATGATTTATACAGTCAATTATGCAGCATGATCATTTGAATATACTAAGTGTTTTTTTAATGCCAAACTGCTACTGCTTACTTCTTTTCATTTTCCAAGTGGTTCATTCTATCTTTTACGCATTTACTGCCAAAGAAGTTGAAGTTGTATGTTAGCGTTTGAAAGCGTGAGGCTGAAGCAATATGCGTCCAGTATTTAAACCATCGCGAGTATTCTACGTGAAGTAATATTAGAAAATTTCCAGTCTAATCTGTTAGGACATGATTAGCGCAACTAATGCAGTTATTCAATCTCATAAGACAGCTTTCTTCCCTTAATACAACTTTTGAATTCCTCACTCAATTTACCATGCAATTTCTTCAACGGTAGGTATGCCTTATTTGGTCCGCAAGGTATTTTCTTCAGATACTATCGATTCTATCTTTTAATAGCAGCTGTGGTAGGCCATTGAAGCGAAGAGAGTAAAATTGAATTTGTGATGATGTTTGGGCATGATATACCTGTAAATTTCGACTGAATATCGTTTATTTTGCCATATGTAGTGAATTTGGAGCGCGTGGCAGAGTGAGAATGAGATATATGGTCAAGAATCTAACTTTTTCATTTTGAGGACTGTTTCGCAACGTGAAAGAAGAGCTCACTAGGATAGTTAGTAGACGTACGCCATTAGGATTCCATTTTACCATTATAGGGATGTGAACTTTATCGATATTTTTTCCAGCCGACTGGCATTACAACGCCGAATTGCTACGACATTTTGTGTAAAATATGGTATGAATATATATATATATATATATATATATATATATATATATATATATATATATATATATATTCATATATATTCATATATATTCATATATACATATATTACATAAAATTAAATTAATTATATTCTCAAGAAATAGGAAGTCTAATTAGGATGGAGTGAACTGGAGTAGTTGGAACACTTCAGGATGGCAGTATTTATGACGGAAATGGATGCAAAAGCTTAATTATAAGTGGCTGAATTGATTTAGGAAAGATAGTCCTGGCATGAGTAAAGTGAGTAAAAATTACTGTGAAAATGCACAAATAAAAGTTGATTACGGATCCGTTCAGAGAATCTTGCGATTCGAAACGCCTTATGTAGGTACTAAGCAGGAACGTGCAATATATTTTTTTAAGTAGGGGAAAATAAGGAGGGGGAGGAGGAATATGATGAGAGTTTAAAAAGTTTCAAGAGTGAATTCGAGTGTTCATTGCCATTGTTGGGAAGTAAAATCGCATACATCGAAATTTAGAAAGTCAATCGGGTAGATGAGGTAATTGGTGAGAAGTAAATTAAGCAATAGATTAACTCGTTGCAAATGTTAAAACGTATAAAATAGATTAAATTTTCTTTTCACATGCAATTATATTTTAAATTATTTGATTTCCGATTTTTTAAGGGTTAAATTACCATCTTGGTTCCAAACATTGAAACAATTTGCTGTGGTAAACTTCCTGAACGATCCATGTATGGATTCCATGGAATAAATACCCTGCGTTGACTGGGTTAGCTTTTTGTCCTGTCTGATATTCTACTCGCACACGCCAGAGCTCAGATATAAATGATAAAGGTTACACCAGCGCACTCGATAAATTCGATTTTCGAAATTTTGTTCGTTCATGTCGAACTGACGGCGGTGGGCGTTTGTGAATGAATCCAATTACTTCCCCTGAGACTCACGCTACCGTTAAATGTTACTCCAATTTTTCATAGTGTTTTCTTTCGAGGAAATATTTTAAACCGCTATAAAATTACTTGCGCGGCTCGTGATATTTTTTTTTTTAATTTTTCTTTTTCTCTCTCCACATTTCTGCAATGGACGTTGAGAACAAAATTCATGTTTTTTTTAGTTATGAGAGACAAGTGAGGATTGAGCAAATAACAATTTAGGTGATATGACAAGTGAAATTTTGGTGATGTAGTTTCCGGTTAAAGGCCCATTTATGTGCCCTGAGATTATAATGTGAGCCCTTCTTTGGTCCGAAGTCGTTTTATTGGTGCACTACGCCGATTTCACCGCAGCAGTGATGGCTTCATTAGATCGTGTGATTCCCGAAGACATGTTCACCACTATGGCTCCCTTACTGAAATTAAGCAGGGTATTAGGTGTTCCTCCGTACACACTGCACTATTGCGCCGAAAGAAAATACGCAAGTAATAACAAACATGTACTTTTGGGCACTACACTGTGGGTGGCAATAACTTTAATTTCAACCATAATGTACTGGATTAGAATAAGTATGGAAATTGGTTTTCGCAAAAGTGGTTGGAGGTTTGTTAAAACAACTGTTTACGCATGGATATTGATCACTCAGTTAATTGGAATGGCAGCGTTGGCGTATGCACTCAAAATGAACCTACGAATAGATATCCTTTTCCAACATTTAACAGAAGAACAAGTTAAGATAGGTAGTAGAGCATCATTTCTCAGTTTGGGAGAACTAAGAAAAAAAGTGCGGTTACAATTGGCTCAAGTTATTGCCTTCAACATATATTTCATACTCGATCGTTTACATGAATACTTAATTAAGAACATTTATTATGAAAAAGCTGCAAACGCAATGATGACAATTATTTGGAACTTTTACGCTACCATCCTCGGGATACACTTAGGGAGCATTTTCATTTTATTGAAACTTCGTTATAGATACTTAAATGATAAACTAAAATTTTTAAATTTGAATAATAATGATGCCATTTCTTCAATGCGCAGAAGATACAAACCTGTAGCTTTAATTTTAAATGATCCTACAAATGATAAATATATGAATTTGATTAAAAAAGTATCGAAATTTCACATAAGGTTTTATCAGGATTACCGTGTTATAAACGTCACGTATGGGGTGCCCATACTCTTGCTTGCCCTGATTATCTATTTCGACGCAACATTTATGCCCTTCTTCGATAGCTGGACTATGCCTACATTGCTTGATTTATATTGGGGCGCATCCTGGACGTCTTACAAACTCAGCATATTCATCTGGCTCATCTTCGAAAACTATTATTTGTGCAAAGAGGTAAGAAAAAGCAAAATTTATCATTCTCTATGATTATCAAAATAATGTTACTCCTTTTCTACCTTTCATGTGGCCTAAATTTAAGTGGAAAAATAATAAACACACTTCTAATTAAGCTGGAAAACAATTGGGTGAAATGTTCTCTTCTGCTTCGATGCTGAAAAGGTTTCTAGGGAAGAATTAATCTATTTGGAATACCATATCTTGATGTTTCCTTGTAATAGATACAAGTACCTTGCAATTAATGACATGTGATTACAGTGAATTAAGGCATAGCATTTCATGTTTTTGTTGATCCCAAGGGAAGGAATATTTTGCATTCTGCAACGAATTTATCGAAGTTTTCCCAATTATGCTATGGGCTACTTTTTCATGGAAAAAATTCAAAATTCCAATTTTGCATCGAGTAAACGTAACAAAATAAGCGGTATAACGGGAACACTTACCTTTTGCAAGAGTTCAATTTGTATTAACCGTACCTCTGATTCTCTTTTATGCCCTTCATTTTCTGATTTTAAAGTCTATCGTAAATTTACTAGGAATTACTTTGACATTATAATACAAGTATTGATATCGTACAACATGTGATTGTTATCGCATTTTGGGTCTTTTTCTTTTCCCCTTGACTTTACCCTTCATCGGCTCTTCGAAAGACTTGGTCTTCAATCACCAGGGAAATGTGCTCGCACTTGAATGGCTTGCCGGAACCATGGATATCTCCTTCCTAATTTTCTTTTCCTTCTGCTCTCATCGTTTCGCGTTAAATCCAGAGAAAGTTAAATTTATGTAAATGCCCTGAGTTTTGTAGAAGTATTTCCTATGCGTTCGCGTTTATCTTTATGTTTCTGGTGTCTCAACTGATGGCATTAATTCTTTACTTTATATAATTTAGTTTTTATCTTCTTTGGGATCAAACTCTAAGGAAGATCCTAATTATTTTAAAGTGTACTTCTATTTCAGAACTATTTTTCAGCCTTAGCCCAGCTGACTTTTTTTCAAAATATTACTGTTAACGAATATGTTTATGTGTAATATTGTAAAGGCCTGCGTGTCCTTTTAAAATTTTTTATCCTCTTCAGTGAAGTCAATGTAGTCTAATTGCAGTAAAATGGTCATATTTTTTGTGAGACCGTTCCACAAATCAATTGCATATTTTACTTTGTGCCACTTCGGTTACAATTTGAGGTTGACCGCCATACTTACTTAAAACCCGAGCAATTGATCTGACTCATCTTCAAAAATGATAGTTTATGCAGAATCACGAGGACGTTAAGTGAATTTTGTTTAGTATCTTCATAAGGCTTTATGTTACTCTGCCTGATATGTCCAAAAATATTTGTCTGTGTAAACATACCACTATCTACGTCATTCTCTATATCCCTAAGCCATTGATGTTCCAAAATCTTTTGTCTGAAAAGGAAATAGGTTTCTGTGGAACCAGCTTGTATTTGCGAAACATATTATGAAAAAGATATTTGTTGCTCATAATTGAATTGACAATCCATATTCAACTTATGGGATGATTTATGCTTGTTACAGTGTTGCATCTGAATCTTCTCTCTAATCAACTTTTTAAAGGTAAAGATCTTTCTTTTAAGGTTTTTTGGCCCGACGATATGCCATTTTTTATTTTAAATATTGTCGAGATCAACTAATCCACATAGGTCTAATCTGTCCTGGGGAGCAAAACACACACGCATTCAATGTGTGCTAATTTGAATAGTAAAATTAATAAACTGTTATATATATGTATTATCTTCGCTTGAATAATGAGCCACTAATCCTTTGAAATCATAAATTTTTTGTTTTCATTTCACAGAGATTAAAATTACTTATTCTTTTCCAGGAATTCGCTCAATTAATGTCATAAAATGAAGTTGAAAATTGAAGGTTTCTTTGATAAGTTTGAACAAAGTCTGGTCTATCTCTATATGATTATTTTTAATACCATCGCGGCTTAAAATGAATTTTTTTATAGATATTTCTTTGGTGAAATGAGTAAACGGACTAAATGAAGGATCTCAGGTTTTCCTGGCGTATGGTATTCAAGAGGTTCTCTCGGGTTTCCCACCGGGTCAGGTTGCAGTACACCGACGTTTCGAAGGCTGACTCTGCCATCGTCTTCAGGGTGAAGTATTGAGCATGAAAAAGGCCTGGTATTTATACACTCCGCCGGGGCTCAGGTGTGCCCTGATTGGCCGGAAGCGTTAGTGTGCTCCGCTACGGCCAATCGGGTGCGTTCCCTTGCATTCTTAATTTTCTTTAGCACTGGCTTCCATGTTTTACTGATTTGGAAGCCGTTGTCTCTATTGAAAAGTTTGGTGTCTAGTCTGATTTCAACGGCTTCTTTCACCACGCGATCCCAATAGCCGTTGGCATGGCATAGCCTCTTCGTGCCGGTAAAGTTAATTCTGCGGTCGTTGTTCAGGCAATGTTCGGCGACCGCAGATTTCTCTGGGTATAATAATCTGATGCACCTCTCGTGTTCCTTCAAGCGTGTTTCTATGAAGACCTCAGGAGTGTACCGGATTCCTTGCGAGTGCGGCCAAGCATACATTGGGGAGACCGGCCGCACAATATTGTGTATGAGAAAAAATAGTTCTCTTCGGATAGCAAATGCTAGTTTCATCAGATAAGCATTGAAACCAGTTGTACCTGCTAAAATTTTAATTGGTAGGATACATGTATATACTGACATTTTGATAATGTGAAAAATATTATTTTGGCGAAAGACCTCATGTTTACTTTAAATTAAAAAAAGATGACCACATTCATGGGAGAGAGACTAAAGTTTTCCATAAAATCTTGAATTTTTCCGATAAAATCCTGTCTTCGGAAGCAGGAAGGAACATCTGTAAACGTCATTCTAAGAATATTTGACATATAGTTAAAAAATATCTGGTAAAGTAACTAGGGGCAAGTTACTAACTATAGCTTCGTGATATCACAATTCGAAAATCATATTTTTATGTTTATGAGAAAGAGAGGAGTGGTGGGGGAGGTAAGGGGTGAAAGTTTTCCCCGAGTAGCGTTCATCAACTGTCTAACTTTCCAAGTCTGCATAAAAGTGAAAATGTAAATACATTGAACTTTTACCAAACTTGTGGCTCCTCTGCCCGCAAACGCGCTTTACAATCTAATTGGATCGCATAAGTAAATGCGGAGAGAGAGAGGTGGGATAATCCCTCAGGTGAGGCCTCATGAATAGTCATCTTGATAACATTAATTCTTGCCTTTACTTCTGCAATTTTGCAATTATTTCATACCAATTCATTGCTCTTCCTTATTCTTCATTTAATAATGCCTTAGTCGGAATCTTTGCAAATGTTAACTATGCGTATTTGAGCAGAATCCTTAACTCTGCAGAAACTCTGCAGAAAATGACATGCCATCTTTCCCGCCCCTTACGTTTGCGATTTATACTTTAAGATAAATATCTACCTATCTCGTAGATTAAAGTGGTATATGCTCTGCGTTATGAAATTCCACGGAGATCATTGAAGCACCTGATGGATACCTACATACAGTTGCTTTCGGTTTCTTGAAGAAATACATTTGCCGCAAACCGACATTTGAACGCCACATTTCTTCATGGCATAAATAAAAATTAAGGTATTGTTCAAAGTTTTTGTTAAGATTAGGTGATTACGGAAAGAAAAATTGCAACTTTTAAAATTCGGCTTAATGTTTTAATCTCTATGGTTAAATTCATGGTATCACCTTCAGGTATCTTTGCAAGCTTTATTTTCAAATATATATATTTTGGTCATGGGGCAAATGTATGAGGTTAAAAGGAGGCATTTTGGGATTGGACAGGATAAGGATAGGAGGGGGGGTTTCAAAGAAAAAATAGTTATGCACATCACATAAAATTGGATAAAATATTGCATTGTTCACTTGAAAAAATTGTCTTCACATGGCATTGTCCTGTTGCGAAGATTCTGCCAAAACCTCAACTTATGGCATAGCTTTCCTGTAAAGAGGAGCCTAAGGTGGTGAGAATAAATTGAGAAATTACATGGGAAAGGAGTTCCAAGAAGGTTTGGGAGGAAGGAAACAACAGTGAAATCCTCGTATACCGATTACTTGGAATCGTTTTCATTTAATAAGTTTGTGGTGGAGTGTAGAATAGGGGAGAATGGGAGTAAAGCACTTAATTGCTAGTCAATTGACCGTTGTGACAGGAATCCTGGACTATCTCTCCCCGATGCACGCTCCTCCAATGTCTCCAATGCATCGAGTCTTCTTCTGTTGTCTTCCACGTAGTCACGAAGATACTTTTGATGGTTGCTATGCAGACAGATGATTTGTGAACATGGAATGGGTCTTCTTTTTCATAAATCACTTTTTGAGCTCACCCTCTGGAATATTGTCACTTCGTTCAGCCCTACCGATGAATTTTACTGGAAAATTGTCGAAATTCAGTTTTAAAATACCGCTCTTTTGAGTGGCATTTATTTACTGAAGAGGGGAGAAAGGAGTCTTTAAACTCAATAGCCGCCATTGATAGCTACCATCAAAGGGAGTTTTTCCCAGATATCCTCGACGCAGATGACAACAAAAGGAGACTAGATTGCATTGGGGACATATGACATCATCCAACTATGAAATAACCAAGATTAGTTTCAAATTGTGGAGCTCAGACAAAGTGTCTTCATCTGCAAACTAATGCATGCTAACACACATTCCATCCACCTTTACCTCAATTTGAATCCTTGCAATATCTGAAAGGTATATCAACTTAAAAATTAATCCAACAAGGGGCAGTAATTATGTTTCAAATATAAGCACCACCTAAGCACAAATATAAGCTAACACCATATATTTCGAAAAGATTTACCGTATCTAGCATGCGGCCAAATGTAACTGAGGATTCTTCGAACAATCCTAAAGTATACTGGAATTGTTGTATTTTCGCCAAAAACACTTCAATTTTTCAAATTTATATTAAAATTAAATTGACAATTATTTCACATCAATGGTTAATTCCTCAGTCCTCCTAAACTTTAGTGACCGTGCCTCTCATTGCCCTCTCTAGTCCCTCTCGTACCTCTTCACAGCAGACATTTTAGGCGTGCTGTTACCCGTAATTGGTAAAACCTTCATCCCATATTATTCCTCATTATAAAGTGGAAAGTACTTTATTTGAATTTCTTGAAATAAAGAATTAGGGTCAAAGTAATGGCAGTGTTTCTGACCGCAGCTCTATGCATAGTAAATATCCTTTCTGACCGATAGGAGTATACTCAATAGGAGTTTTTGAATTGTATTCTATTGAAGCTGCTTTCACGTTATGCTCTCTTTTCTATCAATTCTCGTGAGTTGATATAAAAGAGAGCATATTTTCAATACCACTTCTCTTGAAGACATGAATCGATCCTTTCAAATTACACTACTATCCTCGAACTTGAATATCTGCCATACCATCAGTGTCCTGCACTCAAAACTTTCTTATTATATAGTCATGGACTGGACTCGCTCTCCCTGGACGGCAACACACATCATATACTAGTCAACTTTTCAGATGCAACTTTATTTCTTGACTTTTTTCAATGAAAAACTTGTGGCTTTTGCGGACGAACTATGTCATGTAAATATCCGTAGTTGAGGTCGCTTCCTTATGGATTAAGTCCTTTTTCTACGCTGTAATAAACTTACACCAGTCTTTAAATTGTGCGTCAGTCAAAACGTCGACAGCGATACTGTCCACCGAGGGCGATGCCTTCGCCGGAAGTCGGTGCCGATAACATTTTTGCAGCCATGACACCGGTCCTAGTAA
This sequence comes from Hetaerina americana, assembly GCF_022747635.1. Lineage (NCBI taxonomy): Eukaryota > Metazoa > Arthropoda > Insecta > Odonata > Calopterygidae > Hetaerina > Hetaerina americana. The sequence goes on along the minus strand of NW_027287150.1, from coordinate 483,839 downwards.
TTTGCAGACTACTATGTGTTCCTCCTTATGTACAGAACTATCTGAGAAGGGGAAACTATGCTCCAAACAGAAGACACATTTGTAACGGGATTTTTCTTCTGGCTATCACGCTGATCTCAACGGTTTTCTTTTGCCTCATTATGTTCAAGAACGAAGGTGGATTTCTAAATGCACGTGGTATATTTTTTCAAACCACAAAGTATTCCTGGATAATGGTGCATTGCCTCTTCGGACTCACGAGTGCTGCACATTCCATCAAAAGTCGCAAACTGATTGATGCTATTTTCCAAAAATTGGCTAAATATAACCGAATGATAGGAAATAGAAAAATATCATCCAGCTTCTTAGAAATTAAGAAGAAAGCACGCCTATTGATTGTATTTGTGATGATATGTAACATTGCATTTTTAATTGATACTTTGAATGAGCATTTATTTAAGAGAACTCAATTCGAAAAAGTAGGACGCGAATGCATATCCATTATTTGGAATTTATGCAACGTAATATTTGCGATACAGCTGGGAATCATTTTTATTTTACTGAGGCATTGCCATCAGTATATAAACGAAAGTCTTATGTTTTTGGAAATAATTTCGCACCAGGGAAATTCCAGAAGAATGCTGAATGAATTCATCGTTTTGAATTATAGCTCCGACCCAAATATGAGACGCTTGGATTTAGTGAGTCATTTATCTAAAATTCAAATCAAGATTTTTCATAATTTCCGAATGACAAACAATGCGTATGGTATCCAACTGCTCCTAATTGCTCTTCTGACCTTCTTTGCGGCTACTTTGATGACCTTCTTTGACGGGTGGTCTCAATCATCTCTCTATGATTTAGCAATGACGCTTTCTTGGATATTCTTCACCTTGAGTATTTTGTTCTGGGTCATCTCGGAATGCAATAATTTTTATACGGAGGTAAGTTAATTTAATTATTTTAAATTTAAACACAATTGAACGATTCTAATAATTAATATAACATTCAGAAACAGGATAACAAAATAGCTAAAATACAGGTTTAAAAGCCCCCCTGACCTGAACTGATCCACCTTGCGAAACAGTTACAAATACCTATTTTGCGTAGTTTTTTTATAATTATACGTAAATGCAATTATTTACTATTTTCCTACAGAACAATTTTTCTTTCGTGTCTTGGTTTTATTTTGATTTGTCATTTTGTTCCGTCGAAATACCTTTCCACCCTTCTCGCGTTTACAGTCGCCTGCCCCAATCTTTACCGCTTCCAAACAGTCTTTTACGTCCTTTCCCCTATTCAACGCCTCATTTGAACACAATCAAAACTATGCATTATTTGAATATTTTTCCAATGCCCTTTACTTCTCTGTGATTCGTTTTCTACCCTCTCCTTATAGTATTTCACTTTTGGTGCATGTTTGATAATACGTAAATATTGATGCCAACTAACAATTCGTCATCGATTAACTCGGTTAACTTGGCCAGCTTTACGAAACAAAATACGGTTGTTTGAACTAAAGTTTAAAATTATTGTTTAAATCTATTTTCAGTCTTTTGATTGTCTAATCCTTATTTTTTTAATGATATTTTCTTTTTACTAGATATTTGGTAATATTTTTGGTTGTTACTCAATGCAATACCCTTAATATGATCATGGAAAGTACAGCTAATTATTTCAAAAAAGACTGCCTCTGATGGGTTTATTTTTTTATTCCAAAAATTATTGAAGCTGAGTATTTTTGTGGTATTCGGTAAAATATTCGCAATATCTATTTTAACTGTTGACTTATACCAAGAAATCAGCTATGTCATGCCCTGCCGTCTAATCTTCCCTTCTATTATTTACAAGTATCTTCTGAATATTGTTATTAGCGAATTAAGTCGGCTTTGCGTTTTTTTTCCATTCCTACCCCTTCGTTTTCAAAGATTTCCTGTAAGATGTGCCTTCATCTATTTCACTGTCCACCATTATATTTCATAAGAGCCACCATGTCTTTTAGTTAAGTCAGCTTTGGCGAGTGAGTCTCTCATATGTAGCTTCAGACATTGTCAGCGTATTAATGTACACCAGGAAGAATCAAGAAAACTGGCTTGTGGACATGCTAAGCGAGGACAGTTTGTTGAAGGAGGTGTTAGAAGGCACGGTGGAAGGGCCAGGCAAGGGAAGAGTGTCAAAATGACGGACGATATAAGAGTGGGTGGTAGACTGGTCTTTAATTGGGCGAAATTAAATTAATGGGCGTGAAGAAATGAAGAGGAGGGCACAGGGAAGGATGATGTGGCGGAGAACCAGCCTCCACGGATCTATCAACCATGGCAGATGACCCAAGATTATGATTTTTTGTTAATGTCCGTGTGAGCGCCGATGACCACGTCCGGCATCTTATATTTAGCGTTGGAAGCGACAGATATGGTTATTTTGAATTAAGGACTCAGGCATAGCGCCTTCATTTGCAAACTGATGCATGCCAACACACATTCCATCTACCTTTGCCTAATCATGAACACTTACAATTTCTGAAACGTAGATCAACTCAGATACTGGAATAAAAGGGCAATAATATCACAAATCTAAGCCTTTAAAAAATACTTAAATAGGTTCAAATCTTAATAATGTCGTCAAAAATACTTTAATTTTTCAAATGTAATTTAAAAATAAATTTGTGCTTATTTGAAAACAATTTTTCTTAGGGTTCCTAAACATCCGCCACCATGCCTCTCATTGCGCTATCTCTAGTCCCTCCCGCACCCGTACTTAAGAGACTGTTTAGGGGTACTGTTACCCTCGTAATTGGAAAAGCCTTCATCCCACATCATTCGATCGTTATTTACTGGAAAGCACTTTACTTGAATTTCTTGAAATGAAGAATTAGTTTTAAAATCATGTCAGTGTTTCTGACCCTAGCTGTATGGTAAAGATCCGTTTTGACCGATCACTCAATAGGAATTTTTAACATTGTAATTCTATCGATTCTGCCTTCACGATCGACGGAATTTATATTAAAGATAGCATATTTACTCTACCACTCTTCTTGAAGACGTGAATCGATCCTTTAAAATTACATTATTTTCCTCGAACTTGAATATCTGCATTACCTTCAGTGTCCTGCAGTCTAAACTTTCTTATTATATAGTCATGGACTGGACTCGCTCTCCCTGGACGGCAACACACATCATATACTAGTCTACTTTTCAGATGCAACTTTATTCCTTGACTTTTGTCAATGAAAAACTTGTGGCTTTTGCAGACGAACTACTATATATTGTGTAAATATCCATAGTTCAGCTGACTTCCTCATGGATAAGGCTCTTTTTTTCACAGTATTAGAAACTTATATCAGTCGACAAATAACGCAACCATCAAGATGTCGCGAGCGATACTTTCCACCGAGGGCTATGTAATGTAAATATCGGGAGTTGAGGGATATAGTCCATTTATTCACGCTGTAAGAAATTTACATCAGTCGTCAAATACGCAACCGTCAAGACCACCGAGAGCGATGCCTTCGCCGGAAGTCGGTGTCGATAACATTTTTGCAGCCATGACACCGGTCCTAGTAATATGCAGACTACTTTGTGTTCCTCCTTATGTACAGAACTATCTGAGAAGGGGAAACTATGCTTCGAACAGAAGACGTATTCGTAACGGGATTTTTCTTCTGGCCGTCGCACTGATCTCAACGGTTATTTTATGCTTCGTTATGTTCAAGATGGAAGAATTCCTAAATAAAAGCCCAATTATTTTCCAAACGACAAAGTATGCATGGGTACTTGTGCATCAGCTGTCCGGATTCACCAGTGGCTCCTACTCCATCAAGAATCACAACGTGATTGATGATATTTTCCAACAATTGGCTAAATATAACCAAAGGATAGAAAGTGGAAAAATATCATCATTTAGCCTTTTAGAGATAAAGAAGAAAGCACGCCTATTGGTGGCAATTTTGATGACGTGCAACATATTATATTTAATTGATACTGCGAATGAGCATTTAATCAAGAGAAATGAATATGAAAAAGTAGCACGCGAGTGTTTATCCATTATGTGGAATTTATACAGCGTAATATTTCCGATACAGCTTGGAATCATTTTTATATTAATGAAGCATTGCCATCAGTATATAAACAACAGTTTTATATTTTTGGGAAATATTCCAGAATTAAAAATCACCAGAAGAGTTATGAGTAAACCAATCGTTTTGAATTGTTACCACGATCCAAATGAGAAAAATTTGGATTTGTTGTTCCACTTAGCTAAAATTCAAATCAAACTCTATCATATTTTCCGAATTACAAACAATGTGTATGGCATCCAGCTGCTCCTGCTTGCTCTAATAACCTTCTCCTCGGCTACTTTGATGATCTTCTTCGATGGATGGTCCCAATGATCTCACTATGTTTTAGGATGGACGCTCACTTGGACATTCTTCATTTCCGGTATATTGTTTTGGGTGATTTCGGAATGTCAACAGTTTTTTAAAGAGGTAAGTTAATCAAATGATTTTGAATTACCAGACAAATGAATGATTGTTATTATTAATTTAATATTCAGGAATAGGATACCAAAATGTGATAGTTATAAAATTTGTTGTCTCAGGCGTAACTTTATGGAATTTGCATAACATATTGAAATGTAATTAAATAATTGACTTTGCAATTCCACACACTTTATTTTTAAAACACGACCCAGGTTTCGACGTTGAACGTCATCATCAGGTCATCATGTGTGGAATTACAAAGTCAATTATTTCATTACATTTCATTGTGATACTTACAGGTTTCAAAAATATCCACTGACAACTGATTCACCCTTAAAACAGTTCAATACCTATATTGCGAAGGTTTTAAGAATTATCTATTGATGTATGTTTTATTTGAGTATTTTTCAGGTACCATTTCCTTCTCTTTTGTTCATTTTCTCCTCTCTCCTTATATATAAGCCACTTTTGGTGTACATTTCATAAAATGCAAATATTAATACTAACTAACAATTGGTAACTGTTTTGGTTAACTTTCATTCTTACAAAAAATGAGGCTTAAATCGCACCAAAGGATTGCAGACGAATTGTTGAATTATTATTTAAATCAATTCTTAACCAGTATACCACCAAATCATATTTTTTTAAGGCTTGTGAATGATATTTTTAACTATCTAATTAAATATGCTTTTCGACAACAGTAAGAATGCAGGCAATTACAGACGAGTATAGAAAATTATATCTCCGTCCTGGTTTAATTTGTGCTGCCAAAAATTACTGAAATTAATACTTTTGTTATGCAATGCCTTGCACTACAATTTTTCATTCAATCATAAACAAATTTCATTGAAATCAACCAATTCAGTCGATTCTCCACTCGTTTTCATCCTCACGCCTAAGTTTTCAAAGTTCCCTTGGCCGTCCACTTGTTTCACTGTCCCGCACATTTTCATAATAGACACTCTCAAATTTAACTTAGTCAACCAGGGTTTTGGTATGTGAGTCTCTAATGCGTAGTGCGCATTGACGGTGAATTATGCACTTACCTCCAAGATTTATCAGAGTTCAATATTTAAAGTGATAAATAGTTAATCAAAGAAAAGGAAAAGATCCTGTTTTTGAGCGCATAAGAAATGTTCTTAGACCCATTGACTTTCATTTTAAATTCCAATTGAACGCCAAAATGTTAAAATTTTGTGTGGCATAGCAAAGAATGACACTATCGTCACAATAACGTCCACAACGATTTAATTAAATCTCTTGATTAATTTGAGGAAAAACTGTTGACCACGATGTGACTCTCGTGCATTTCTCACCTTTCCGTGACATACTCAAGTTCAATGGCCGGCAATTGTCACATTTCGTAGAAATGTGACAATTGCCGCCAATTGCTTATGCTGGACCGAATGACACGAAGACCGAATGACACGGGATTTCCCGAAAGACACGAATTTAACGTTGATAAAAGATGACTGATGTATATTACGGTAACTTTGGCCTCGTTGCTAACTGCATATCACTTAGATGGAATCGTATATAAATATTCTAAAAATATATTAATTGAGTCTTGAAAAAATTTTAATATGTCTATGTCTCCCGAGATGCACCCCGAAACACTTTTCGGGGTGCATCTCGTGAGACTAAATTATCATAGCCCGCGGAATATGTATCCCGCAAGAAACATCTTAAATGCTGTTCATATTTCAATAAAGAAAGCCCTCAGTCCCCAAGGAAATACATCATTACAAAATCATATATATCTAGAAATATATTCATATTCATATGAAAATCATCGAAGGAAATTGATGACGGGGACGTTGGGTGAGGATATTAAGAAAAGGTTTGTGAAAACGTTGCTATGGAGCTTAATTATGTAGGACGCGGAAACGTGATACCTATCCCAAGTTGATAAACGTGAATTTAAGGCTTTTGAAATGTGGGTGTGGAGAGGAACAGAGAAGACCAAGTCAACTGAAAGGAAAACAAATGAGGATTTGCTAGTTTTGGCGGGGCAGGAGAGAAGATTGTCAGGAAAAATTAAAAGGAGGCAGGAAAAATTGATGAAGGACGTATCAATCGGCAGAGGGGTGTTGAAGACTGTTATTGAGGGGAGAAGGCTAAACAAACGAGGAAAGCGCAGGAATAATGAAGGGATGCTGAAAGTGTAGAGATGGGGAGAAAGTATACATAGGGGGTCCGTGCCCTTGCCTAATAAATAGTCTACTCTGTATTACTGGAGTGATAGATAGAATAATATACACCGGCGGGGAAGAGATCCAACGAAGGTAGTTAAACGTAGTAAACATAGAGCAAGCAAAGGATAGAATATTACTCGTAGAGACAAAAGCAGAACTGATGAACAGTCATTGTTCAGGTATACAGGTAGGTATATATGAAAACTGCCAGGTGACTCAGAAATGTATCATTTACATTATATAATGGTTATGCACAGGTTAAAAAACAGTGTCATCATTTCGCAAAAATTCACGGGAGCATATTCGGAGTGTTACCACAATTTAGTTGTTAAGGAATATGGCGTCCGTTTCAACAATATAAGGTAGGGGCGGCGGATTAGGAAATGGAATATAGAAGCATTAAATTGATTGACAAGGAAGGAGTGTAAAGTAGGTCGTTGAAAAAAAAACCATGGATGACTGTAAAGAGCTGATTAGTATCGAAGAAAAATGGGAATGATTGATACTATTGAGTCGCAGTATAGTTGTTGCTTGAATTCTAGTCTCCAATGACAAAATATTGTCTAAACACTTTTTTTGGAAATTGCTAAACTCCGTTCTCGACGGATACCTTAGCTACCTGATTTGTTACGACAAACGACTAATTTCACCCAAATAAAGACCTCTATCTATCTATCTAACGAGTCACCGAACGGCAAATCGAAAATGAGAAGCATTATTGAAAATAGATGAATTTTCGTTTAATGGCGAATGATATATTCTGGGCTAATATTTAGTTTGAGTAAAGCCGAAGACTAGCCGTCAAAAGTTAAATTCATGATATTTTTTCACTCAAATGGAGCTGTTGATAGAAAACGGAAATTACTTATTTTTATTGAGAAAATTGATAGGAATTCATAGACCTGTTCTTACACGCTGATCTCGTTTCAACTTTTAACTCTGAGCATAATTTAGAAATGGGACGGAATATTATTGTTCACAGGGAATATTTTAGAGCAGCTGTCAAAAATTAGAAAGTTCAATAGACTTCCCAGTTCAATAGAGTTAAACCGACTCAATAGAAATTTGGTTGAATGAATTCACGCAATGGTTCGACATCAAATAATTCTTCCCGATTATGTCTTTTATATTATCCCTCTGATCTCTCCCAACCCGTACACCGTAGGAATTAAGTTGTCTCCATCATTGGAAACACATTTAAGTCTTATTATTCTTTCCTTATTCGGCAAAAAATGGAAGTGCTTCTTTTTAATATCAGTAGTGAAAAGCCTTTTCGACCGATTTCCTAATTGGAGTACTTTATATTGCGTCTTATGAACTCTGCTTCGGGAGAACTGCAAAATATGTCATGTTTCATCTGCTTCTCCTTCTACGAGTAAGAATTCCATTCGTCCAAACTGCATTGAAGAGTCAAGGTTATTCATAAACGTGTTAGAAAGGCTTGGTCGATATAATTCTTCTATTCGAGCATAGCCATCGCTCCTCGAGAAGGACAACGCAGATAAGGGTACTTTGTGTGCTACGAATTGATTACTTGGGTTTTGTGTATGAATAAATTTTTGGCTCAAGAGGTCGAACTGTATTGTGCAAAAATCCGTAACGGAGGTGGCTTACCCAGCATCAATCAAGATATAGTGAGTTCCTGTCTTCAACTCTGTAGGAAACTTACATCAGTCGTCAAGCTACGCGACCGTCGAGAGCGACTCTTTCTACATCCCTCTGAGCCGATGCCTTCGCCAGAAGTTGGAGCCGATAACATTTATGGAGCCATGACACCGGTGCTAGTAATATGCAGACAGTTATGTGTTCCTCCATATGAACAACACTATTCCAGAAGGGGAAACTATGTTCCAAATAAAAGACGCGTTCGTTTGGGGATATATCTTCTGACTTTGGTGCAGATATCTACGTTTATCTTATTCCTCATTATGTTCAAGATGGAAGATGGATTTCAAAATAAACGTGGAATATTTTTACAAGCCGTAAGATATGGCTGCATAGTAATTAATCGGATCTTTGGGTACACTAGTGCTCTATACTGTATGAAGAATCACATGGTCATCGATGCTATTTTCCAAAAATTGGCCAAATACAACCAAATGATAGGAAGTGAAAAAAAATTGTCGAGCCTGTTAGAGATTAAGAAGAAAGCACGCCTATTGGTTGCATTTGTAATCACGTGCAACACTTTATTTTTTATTGATTCTACGAATGAGACTCTAATCAAGAGTTCGGAATATGCAAGAACAGCAAGTGAGTGGTCATCGATTATTTGGAATTTATACCACGTTATATTTGCGATGCAACTGGGAAACGCTTTTATATCAATGAAATATTGCTATCGATATATAAACGACAGTATATTGTCTTTGGAAAATACTTCACACAACGGGCATTCCGAAAGAATTATGAATAATAAAATTGTTTTGAATCGTGGCTCTGATCCAAATGTGAAATGTTTGGATTTGGTGTTCCATTTATCTAAGTTTCAAATTAAAATGCATCATATTTTCCGAATGACAAACAGTGCTTTTGGTTTCCAACCGCTTCTGCTTGCCCTTCTGACCTTCTTAGAGGCTACTTTAATGACCTTCTTTGATGGATGGCCTCAACCATCTCTCTATGCTTTGCCATGGACGCTGTCTTGGATTTCCTTCACCTTGGGCGTTTTAATCTGGGTGATCTCGGAATGCAATAATTTTTTGAAAGAGGTAAGCAAAATCACATGATATTAAGTTGATATTAAATTAATTCTGCTTTTAATTAATTGAATATAGAGGATTTGGTTACAGATATGGCACAGTGAAAAGTTTTATTGGGTCTTTGACAACTGACTCTGTCTGCGATACCATGGCATAAAGTTTTTTTAGCCAAGTTTTTATTATTTTAAAAAGAAATGCAAATATTTAATAATTTCCTAAAGAATTGTCTCCCATTTTTTTCATCTCTTCTTCGGATGATGGGATACTTAATGTGTACGAGGTGTGTTCAACTGTTAGCGGGATTTTTATAATACCGCACCGTGCATAGTGCGCGGTATATCACACTACGAATTCTTGCCTGAAGGTCAAATGATCATTTAAGAGGAGTGCTTGCAATTTCAACCGCAATGCGTGAAGCAATGCGTTGAAATAGCTTGTATTTATGGAGAAACAATTCATGGCTTTCGCTCCACGATAATACTACTTCGCATCACTTCACTGTTTGTACTTGAGTATTTCGCCAAAGATAGCACTTTCATGATGGTCCAGCATCCATATTTGGCAGACGCGTGACTTAGTATTTCTCTTCCCAAAAATAGAGAGAACCTTAAAGTTTCATCTTTTTACAAGAATAGATGCAATTAAAAACGCATCACTGAAAGAGCTGAAAGATATACCAAAGGTCGAGTCCTAGAAGTTTGTCATATCCAAGGGGGGCTACTTCGAAGGGAACAGCGTTTTTATGAACGAATCAATACAATTTTTCCAATTACCGTTATTTATTGAGCCCACTTCCTATGTGAAACGGAAATATGAAAATTTTATGAATTAATAATCCATTTTGGTTCATTTACAGTCTCTTAAAAAAGAGAACGTTTATTTGAGCTTAAGTTTTAAATTATTATTGAAGTATATTTTTAGTCCTTTCAAAGTCAGAACCTTTTTTTAAAGGTTGGGCAATGATATATTTCTTGTATTATATAAACAAGCTTCCTTACCAATAACCACAAGGTACAATACCATATATATTACGTGATTATGAACCTGTAAAGCGATTTTTTCTAGAATATCGGTCTCCGACCGTAAAATTCCTTCCAACACATATTAAAGTAAACTGTTTTAGTAGTAATTTGCATGTTACTCTTCCAAATTATTGAAATACCCTAGAATATACTCTTTCATGCCTTTTTTGAAACAAATTTCGTCGGTTGTAAATATTTCAGTTAAATCTCATCTCGTTTTCACTCCTGTCCCAAATTTCCGAGACGCCCTAAGAGGGCTTTTTACATTAGGCCCCTACTTTCACTGTCTAGCACATTTAATAATAGCCACCAAGACTTCTTACTTTGTTATTTCTAATTTCAAATGAAAGACGCCCATCCCTCCAAACTTTTTGCCTAAAAACTTTGAGTTTGTCGACGTCGTCCGCTTTATATTGCAGTAAAATTAATTGAAGATTAATTAGAATACGATCGTAACCCAAATATCTATTCTTTAAACTTTCAATTTTCCTTAATATAGATTTATTTCAACAAATATTTTGCAATTGAGTCTCTGAAATATTGCAAAAATTGCTGGTGTATAGCACTGACTCTGCTTAAATAATTTTTTGACTGATTTCTCCATATTCAAAACGATATAATCAAATATCTAGATGAATTCGAAGTATAAATTACGAACAGAACGTGAAACACGTTAATTTTTCACCTTTTCGTAACCCATTCAAGTTCACCGGGCAGTAATATTCACATTTCTTAGAAATGCTGACTTCATGTTTGACCGATTGGTGAAAGGACGAGAATTTAACTTTAAATATTGATTACCTATATTTACTGCTTTACAGTTAACTTCATAGCTAATTTTATACCATTTTTTCATAATGGCATTGCTACTGTGTATGAATAGAACCTTTCAAGAATTCTTATTTCATTATTCCTGAAATATGTATTCAAATTTTTTTAAATGTAGATGGGGTGCGAAAAACCGCAGAAAGAGTATGATACATTCAGATATTTTATTGGCCAATCGTCATAATATCCAGAGATCTGTTATACGTTTCTAAGAGATATGATTAAATTTTCAGTTGAATTTCGAAATGAAATTGTAACCCTTTTAATAGGTTAATGCTAGCCAAGGGAGTTTCATAAATCCATAGCTATCACTACTGGCAACTAACAGAACACAGGGACAACATTTAACAATTCTAGCGTATTTTGAAAGATTTCACTTGATAAACCCTCGTAATTGATTTTGCGTCTGGTTTTGAATGATGAATAAGGGATAATTTTCATAGTTTGAGTAACACTAAAGGTTAGCCGTTACCCAAGCGGATTGCATGATATTTTGTAAATCAAATGGAACTACTCTGACCAAACGGAAATCATTTAGCGGACTCTTTTTGCAATAATGTGAAGAATGTCATTCCATAGTATATAGTAATTTGTCTTCCCCGCTAATTTCCTTTGAGATATTCATCCTACAAATATTTGCTAAATTCGTGGGGCGGAATATTGCTTTAAGGGAACATCCATCAAGCGATGGATGGATGGGCTCTGGGTTGGTTGAATTCAAGCTAAGGTTATACAATCCATAATTCTTTCCCTATCGGCCACCTGGCTAGCCTCAATCAAAGCCCACTCGGTTTTTGGTTGTTCACTTCGGATAATCCCACTTCTTCCCACCATACTTAACTGGTGTGTAACTGGTAACTCTTTATCATATGTTTCACTCTCAGCATTCACGACCTTTTCTCTTCATCTGCTCCATCTGATATCTCCCACTCGGTAAATTATGGGCACCCTGTTCTTTTTCTAACATTGGAAACACCATTACACACTGTTATTGCATTCTAAATCAGTGGAATATAAGTTTTTCAACTTTTATAAATTAGGCATTACGGGTTATTGAAATTGGCAGTGTTTCCTGACAGGTAAAAGGGGATAAAATGTATTTCAGTGAGAGTATTTCATGTAATGTTGTATGAATTCGGCTTGTGCCTTTGATGGCACTTATATAAAAGACAGTATGTTTTCTCTGCCACTCATGCTTGGAACCAGGAATCGATTCGTACACACCACATTTAAGAGTCAAGGTTATACATCAACTTGTTGGAAAGGTTTTCCCTTTTCGTCAACAAAACCCTTCATTTATCGCGTTAATTTATACATGAGTGTTTGCCTTTAAATTTCGATACTATCTTCGAGCTTAGAAATCTACCATACCTTCGCATGTCCTACAGATAAATCATTTTCATCATATGGTCATCAAATGGACTTGTTCTCAACGTACGTTAACGTAAAAATTAGTTTACTTCTTTGCTACAGCTAAATTATTTGGCTTTTGCGAATAAACAACTTTGTGGTTTGTACGGTCGAGCTATATTGGGTAAATATCCATAGTGAAGGCGGTGCACTCATGGATAAGGCCCATTCTTCCACCCTTCAATCTCCTTGTACCATTCGTCAAGATTCAAGGTCGTTAAGACGTCAAGATACGGCGATGTCCTCGCCGGAAGTCAGTGCCGATAACATCTATGCAGCCATGACTCCGGTACTCGTATTATGCAGACTAATATGTGTTCCTCCTTATATGCAACACTATTACAGCAGAGGATACTGTGCTAGAAATGAAAGACTCGTTCGTATGGGAATTTTTTTTCTGACTGTCATACTGCTCTCAACGGTTATATTATTGTTCAATATGGAACGTGGATCTCTCAAAAACCGGGGAATATTATTCCAAGTAGTGAGGTATTCCTGGATAATAGTGCATTGGCTATTCGGAATCGCTAGTACTGCATACTCCATCAAGAAACACGATGTGATCGACGACATTTTCCAAAAGCTGGCTAAATACAACCAAATGATGATAGGAAGTGGAAAAACATCATCCAGCCTGTTAGAGATTAAGAAGAGAGCACGCCTATCGGTGGCATTTGTGATCGTGTGCAACATTTCGTTTTTAATTGATTCTACGAATGAGACTCTAATCAAGAGGACTGATATTATGAGAGCAGCTAGCGAATGGTCATCCGTTATTTGCAACGTTTACAACGTTATATTTGCGATGCAACTGGGAATCGTTTTTATATCAATGAGATATTGCTATCAACATATAAACGACAGTGTATTAATCTTGGAAAATATTTCGCACACAGGAAATTTCAGAAGTATTAAGAATAAGCCAATCGTTTTGAATTGTAACTATGATACAAATGTGAAATCTTTGGGTTTGGTGTGCAATTTATCTAAAATTCAAATCAAAATCTATCATATTTTCCGAATGGCAAACAATGCTTATGGCATCCAACCGCTTCTGCTTGCCCTTCTGACCTTTTTTGCGGCTACTTTAATGACCTTCTTTGACGGATGGCCCAAGTTATCTCTCTATGATTTGGCATGGTCGCTGTCTTGGCTATTCTTCATCTCGAGTATAATGGTTTGGGTGATCTCGGAATGCAATAATTTTTCAAAAGAGGTAAGCATAATCACATGATTTTGAAATTAAATGATGTTATATTCAATGATATTTTTAAAATGTTGATTCTTCCCAGTGTAACATACCAAAATGTCATAGCAGTGCATTTATTTGAGTGTGAGCCGTATATTTTCCAGGCAACTGATTCAAATTGTGAAACACTTAATTACTGATTTCACCAGATTTCATAAATTTGAGCAGAAATGTAATTTTTCATTGATTTCCTATGGAATAATGCTTAATTTTTTTCCTACTGGTTTTTAATGCACAGTTTTTTCCTTCCAAATGTCATTCCCCGTTATCGCGATTCCAGTTACCTACTCCGACCCCCTATCATGCAAAACGGAAGTCGTCGAATATTTGTGTATATTTAAATACCTATCCATTCAATTTATTCGTTTTCTCTCCTCTTATTGTAATCGGCCACATTTGGGGTATAAGTATTCTACGGGGCGGAAACGCTAAAATTAATTAACAATTCGTCTACATTTTGCTAATTTCCAGGCTTACAAAGCAAATAACGCTTTCCTCCGCTAATGTTTCAAATTATTATTTAAATTTATTTTTAGCCTTATTTTGTCAAATTTATAATTTTTTTTAGGCTTGGAAATGATATTTTATTTTTATTATAAACTATCATCCATTTCGAGAAAAATACGCTTTAATACCTTGTATGTGTGCGCTTAAGTGTACATGTCCGAGGTAGTTTGAAATGTTCTCAGAATTGCCACTAGATGTCAGCACTAAGGCTACGAGTATCCCACATAGTAATACGTAATTATTTATGAATAACCACCTAACACGTCAGTGGTCTGGGAATAAATTTGTGGTACTACCGCCTCTTTGCTGTGGTTCCCGTCTAGTGATATGTGAATGTGGAAAAAATTGAGATTCAAGCAGTAATTAATTCCTCGTAAAAAAAGGTATGAAAGCAAAATAAACTCATACTGACTTTCAAAAACCTGTGGGACTCTCCTCCTTCAATTCTACTGTTGCTAAGCGGACAAACGAGTTTAAACTTGGTCGGGACAGCTTGTATGATGATCGGCTAAGTGATCGGTTATATAACGCCACTACTCCAGAAATTATAGCAAAAGTGCGTGTAAAGTTCATGGAGGATCACCGACTGAGAGTGCGAGAAATCCTTTAAGCTGTGGGGATGTCATCTGAAGGGGGATATCGCATTCAAACTATGAAATTGGATGACAGAAAATTATTTACTAGATGGGTGCTGGGACTCTTTACGCAGGATCAAAATCGCATCAGAATGGAAATTTTCGAACAGTATTTGATCCATTTAAAAGCATCCAACAAGGTTTTTTGCAACGGTTTTGACCACACATAAAACGTAGGTCTACTACCATACCCCAGAGATGAAATAGCATTCTGAACAGTGGAAACATATTGGTTCACCGTCGCAAAAGAAAGCAAAGCAACACGGTCGGCCGGAAAGGTGATGGCTTCAGTTTTCTGGGATGTGAAAGGGAGACTTATCTTCCCACTGGTGAAACAATTACTGGACAGTTATAAGATAGCCTTTTGGAACAACTTCAGCAAAAGATACACGAAAAAAGGCCCGGTTTTGCCAGGAAGAAAGTCTCCTTTCGTCATGACAATCCACGCCCCCACACACAAGTGTCTTTGCCATGCCGAAAATACGAGAACTAAGATACGAGTATATTAATTTTGTGACTGAAATTCCCCATTTTAAAAATAAAGGTTAAGAACTCGATGTTTTGGAGCAGTTAGAAAATGTTAAATATGTCCGTTGCTAGAATAAACTTGCCAATGAAATTTTGTATCCCTCCCACTCTGATTGACTTGGAAGAGTGGTACGATTGGTCTTTTCTTGGAAGAGTGGTACGATTGTTTTCCGGTAGCAATGTCTCAAATGTTGTTTCATTGTCAAAAAAGGAATTGGAAAGTACTTAGTTTATAATACATTGTTTTTCTTATAATCTAATTTCAATTAAATCGTAATTATATGTTCAAATTTTAAATGTAGTTGGATTGCCGAGTACTACGCTCAGCAAGATACATTTATAAATTTAAAAGGCCAATCTTCCTAACCTCAAGAGAGAAGTTTTGAAATGCTTTTTGATTAACTCTCTCTCTCTCTCATCTCGAAATCAATTTAGAAATGTACGTATTTTTCAATCAGCTACAGTTATGGTTTATTTAATCCAATTACGTTTCCTGCTGTGCTATGTGCAGTATTATTTGGAATCCCTCAAAGTTAATCAGACTGCTTTCGGTTAATGGGCACCGAAGAGATGCTTAGTTCTCGTTTAAGTAAGTCTGTGCGTTTATAAGAGACATAATTGGAATATCAGTTTAATTTCAAAATTGCATTTATCCCTTTTATTAGGTCTAGCAAAACGATTGCACAGTAAGGCGTAAAATTACCCCGTTCTGCAATTTGACGTTCCTTCACAGTTTCTTTCAGGGGAGTTTGGAGTACTGATTGAAGACTTTCCTTGGTGGTAGCAATAGAAGAAATTTCTTTGTTAAACTTAACCATCGCATACTACTGTAGTTGATATCATTGTTTCAGCTAAAATATTTACTAAACCATCGATATGATTCTCAATTTTATCTTTGACATTGATGTGTACTCTCCCTTCTTTTTAAAGGCTTGATTGATCATACTTGGTATTATTCTTTTTTTATTAAGTTTTTATTTATTCTTTTTGGTGAGTATGCAACGTTTTGAGAAATTCATGGTGGAAACGTTAGTCTCCACGAAAATATACCTTAAATGAATTAATGGTAAACCGGCGTACTCTAGAAAGGCCCCACTAAGCTCTGCATTTTTTATGAAAAATTATTTTGAAATTTATTAAAGAATAAGCTTTTCTGGTCGTATTTGGAGAGCAGAAGGACTCTATATCTAGAGTAAGTGTGAAACGGGTGACAACTTGAAGCTTCTGTCACTGTCACCTATGAGTTTGAATTTTGTTGGATATAGGGCAATAAAAAATTGATTTCAGGATGAGTCATCATTGTAGATTGAATGAGTCCTTGAATTAGTAATAACCTTAAAGATTCTTTAATGCCAACAGTTAACTTCTCTTCAAGAGTCTTAACGAAGTTGAATGCGTTAATCTCTCATCTTCAATATTATTCATTTCATAGAATTCAAGTAGCAGGGATGACAGGTCAGTCAGATAAATAATCGGGTTTTTTCATCACTTCAGCAGGGAGGAATTAATGGAATTCACACCATGGCTATTTCCCAGTATCTTTTATTCTCACTGACATAATTGGTTGCAAATTTTAGATAAAGGGAAAGGATTAATCATTGGCAAAAAATACAAAAATCAAAAGGCAATTGAAGTACTATGCACCATCAGATATACGTGTTTACAGAGACATATTTACTCGGATCCAGAAGAATTCGGAAAGAAACTCGCCATCATCACCGGCCTGCTCATAACGAACGATGCTTTAAGGTCGATTATTTTAAGATCCCATCCTCTGAATGGGCTCCTCTCCTGAAATAGTTCTCCACGTGGCTCCCAAACTTGACTCGAGTTGGCTCTAATAATTTCTTTCGTCACCGGAATTAGAATCTTGACCTTCATAGGAGAGAGACAGCGCACTAGCCACCGGTCAAATCTACCCCAAGGGTAAAGAGAGTTTTCTGGTAAATGGTGGATCCTGATCACCACTCGCCCAATTATAAATTTTGTTCACATGATATACATGGTTTCGTACGTACGTGCCAATTCTCAAAAGATTACTGAAATTGGCAAAGCCTAAATAACGATCAAGACAAGACAGAGGAGAGAAACCCAATTAGGCAATCAAATCTATTACCCAAGCGCGAGAACACAGTACTACGCCCTTCGTCCTCGCCCCTTACTCATAGCAATGAGGTTCAAATAGCCATTTTGGCAAGTGTACGGATTGGGGATTTCCTATAACAGACTGTTGGCAGTCGGGACTTCACACCCTTTACCTTTGCTCTTCATTTCTCAGTTTAGGGTTTAATTGACCCTCTTCAGGGACTTGCGTATTTGAGAATTGCTTTAATGGAACGCTGAGGGTTTGATTTAATTGTATTTTGATACATGTGTTCGTAGCTGCCTTAAGAAAATTCAATTCTGCATCATTTTGAAATTTCACTTCCACCACCCACCAATCAAAGGGATACTTCTTCACCCGGAAAGCACGACATGTCTAAGCAGGAAATTCGGATAGAGGACAGTATATTCACCGTCATGGCACCCTTCTGGAAATTATGTAGAATTTTGGGAGCAGCACCCTACCCATTGTATTACTTAGGAAAAAAGAATGCGCCGTCCAATTTCTTGTTTCTACGATACAGTATGGCCATATGG
Source organism: Hetaerina americana (assembly GCF_022747635.1). Classification (NCBI taxonomy): domain Eukaryota; kingdom Metazoa; phylum Arthropoda; class Insecta; order Odonata; family Calopterygidae; genus Hetaerina; species Hetaerina americana. The sequence goes on along the minus strand of NW_027287150.1, from coordinate 465,664 downwards.
GCTGTTTTACTCCTCTTAACAATTGTATGGTTCTTCAGAGTTCTTCCCATCTACGAAAATATGTTCACCTACACGTCCATGCTCGCTAATATTGGGTTCTTAAGCTGGCTAGGTTTTTCTGATTGCGTGGGAGTCATTGGAATGGCATTATATTTGCTGCATCACTCACGGGTCGATGATATTCTCCAATCCATAGCCGGTCATGATTATAAAATAGACACCACATATCGTCCAAATACGGACGATGCAAAACGAATCGTTAAGAATGAAATTATGTTCTTTTTTCTCACAACATTTATCTTTGTGAGTAGGGAAATATATGAAGGTATTGTTATTGAGAATGCTGACAGGGTAGTGGTCTCTTTTTTCATAATCATGTGGTACCAATACTGCCAGATACTTGTGATGCAATTCTGCAACCTCCTGTTTTGGATTCGAAAGAGATTGTGTTGCCTGAATGCTGAAATACGGCGGAGGGTTTATTACACCCTGGAAACGGGTGCGAGTGTCCCAGTGGAAATTAAATTGCTTCCAAAGGGGACTGATTTGCGCTGTGACCCCCTCATCCGTGTTAATCGCTGGTCCCATCTACACTTTGAGCTCACCCACATTTGCCGTAAAATGAACTCGGTTTATGGAATTCAAACCCTGCTGCATGTTCTAATGAACTTTATCAATGCGACCATTACCATATTTGTTTTGATGTCAAGAGATGACAAAGGAGGAAACGCGGTATATTTTTCTGTGTTTTGGATTATTTGCAAGCTTACGACGCTTGTCTGGATTATCGTTGAGTGCGAATCTACCCGTGCAGAGGTGAGTCAAATTGAATTTTGTTTTCAACAGGCGGTGTTAAGTGTTTAAAATTGCTTATGTGTTGATTTTTATTTGAACCCATGATATTTCAGGCAAATCATTCAAAAGCAAAAGCTTTCATCCCTTGAATAATTCAGAATTCACTTCCCAGGTATTCCTTTGTCACAAAACGCAACCATTCTTCCGGGCTCATAATATTGCTTAAGCTAACAGCCTTGACATAGCATTGGGCAGCCATAGACATTCATGATTTCAATTAGTCAGAAAGTCTCATATCCATAATTTTTTCTACATAAATATTTTTATTGATAACTTCGATTAATAATTAATAAAATCTATAATCAAATTCTTTTTTACTCTTTTCGTCAAACCCATAAACAGTTATTTTTTACTTTGAAGTACTTTTGTATTCTGTTTTAATATTTTATCATAGGATCTTCCTGTTTAGATTGCAATAAATATTTAAGTCCGTAAATATCCATAACAAATAAAATATTCGCTTACGCATATGAGTAAGCGAATATTTTATTTCCTACGGATATCCTATATGCATATTTATCCTCGTATCCATAAGGCTTTATAACTAAATGATCAGAAATTTACATGGACAACATGTATATAGTGAGTTGTTTGGACTTTGCATTTGTATTGTACAAAAACAAAAGATTTCCATTAATTGGAAACAAGCGAAGACTACCATGATCAAACATGAAATGGAATGCATAAATTTCCTGTCAGTATTAACGGTCTCATGCAACGTACGTAGTGAAATAGGAAATAAGTCCCTTCACATAAATACCTTTTTACTTTTTTAATACGTTCTGCTTATGTCAGTATAACAAGTATTCGCCGAAATTCATGTGTTTTCTGAGAGTTGACAAAAATTATTTGTGACATTTATAAAACAGAAGTATTTCGTCCTCTTTCCATTGCTAGGATTCTCTATGATCTCCTCTTGACAAAAATAAGTGGTTTTCTATGGAACGCCTGCCAACTAAAACGACGCGTACTCTTTCACTTAAAAACTTAAACTGCAACCGCAAACGTCGCGATCCATTTCATCAGTCCCGTTCCACCTCCTTGCCATGATCGCCATGTCACTACGGGTGGGAAATAGTTCATTGTAATTAAGCACAACTTTAAATACTTTTGGAAATAGGCATTTGGTTGAATTCCGTGTGTATAATATGAATGAGTGCCTTAGTACTCCATTTCTAAGCCAGTTTACTGGCATAATTTCCGTTTAAAATCTCCGCGGGAGTATCGACTCCACCTACGTATCCAACGCTCTCTGTCTCTTCTGTTGTGATCTCTGACCTTGACTACTCAGAAGAATGATGCTTTTGCATATGTAAATATAGTAGACACATGCAATTTATTTAATTGTACCAACCCTATCAATTACTTTTATTTTCTTACCTACCTTGTTTATGACCTCGCAATCCGATCATATGGTTATCAAACATGAATAGTATTTCTCCAATCTCTATATTAATTATTAATTGATGTAGAGATTAATAATTAATTAATTAATTCAATCTTTAATATAATCTCTTAATTCTGATAAAATATTTAAATATTTTGACGGCCGAAACGACTACTTTGCAGGTTAAGCGTTGTTTGTATGTTTAGTAGCTTGCACAAATAATTAATGCATGTCTTTAGACAATTTGTTTTAATACGTTACATTGACAAATAGCTTTGTGCACAAAAAAATTACCACAGGAAAAATTTTTCTCATAAAAGTCACTGTTTTCCTATATTTTCAATGGGATTTTTTTGGACCATTCATTGATATTTGCTGAAAAGAAGTGAACACTTTTTTTAGCAATCAGCTTCTTAGATTGCTCTGCCTATATGAATGTATGCAATTTTGGGGAGTCCTCTAAATGGTACTCCTTACGCGGACTTTTGTCTGATCAGTATATCAGTATCATTCCCTAGAAAAATCATATTTCGTCATGGACATTCTGAGAAATAAACCTTTGTTAGAAGCGTATTTTAGGCTCCCCTAAAAAAATAAATCATCTATTTTTTATTTTTATGCCAAAAGCTTTAAAATTTTGCTTGAATAATAACTCGTATGTATCCATCCACGGACGTATTTTTTTGACACAAAATAATTTTCAGAATTCCGACTCGTTTAGAAGGTATGCTGTCAACAGTTTCTTATTGTAGCTATTTATCATCAAATGAATAATTTATAACAACGCTTTCGAGTTTTCTTCCCATTTTAAAGCATCGCTATCACTAATTCACCAATCACATTACAGCCTCACTCGCCACTTTCAGTCGCTGCTTCCATTACTTTTAAAGTTTGATATAATCTGACGAGCCGTTCACTTTAATTAACATTTCAAAGGCTTTTATGTTCTACTTGTCAATGTTTGTGACGAAACTTCTTCTTTGGCACTGAGAGCTTTTTCTGGTTTGGAATAGGCAAATGGGAAGAAATAAAAATTAGCAAAATTTATTGCAGTATGAAAGGTTAAATAGGTTGATGTATTTATTTGACTAGTTGTTTCCTGTTTGTTAATGCACGCCAGGTTCTAAGCCCAAAATGTATTCTCTCTTTTATGTATATTTTGAATGTTAAGATATTTTATCACTACACCATAGTTACCGAAATTATAAAACTATGTCCACTCTCACTATCAAAAGTAAGATATTTGCGTGCCCAAGTTGTTGCATGTCCATTATTATTATTATTAATTTACAATCCGTCAATTTCCGTATTTATTTATTATTTTCTTAATTATTTTCCGTTTTCTTAGTTGATCATAAGAAATCATCTCTGCCGATTTCCACATATCTATTTTACTAATAAAATAATTGCGAGTATAGGCATAAATTTGGTCAGGGCAGATTTTTGAAAGGGTGTGATGTTTGACGGCGCGTTGTTTGCATGGTTTAATGCTGGCCCATGTGCAATGGTACTGGCTTCCTAATTGCTTCAATTACCTTAGCATGTCGCAGCTTATTTTTTATTTTTATAATGCTGTTTATGGCACTCTTGTTTCATTCCTCCTCCAAACTCAGTCCACCCGCACTCTCCATCCACCACTCGCACTTGAGCCGTCTTGAGTCAACTTCATTCCTCCGGCCAAATTCCCCCAACATAAGAATTAGGGCATTAAATATCGTCCTCCCACCTTTTTATAAACCTTTAAGTTGTTCCGTGGGAATTTTGTCCACCTTAACGGCCTTATTTGATTTCAATTATCCTAATGCTCTTTTAATTTTGTCAAGTACGTCTGGGCCTAGTGTATTCCCATCCACGCCAAATTCCCTATCCATCTCTAAGCTTGCTGGCCTAATATCAATACTATAAATAATCTCTTCCTACTCTTTTCATCTCTGCTGACTGTTCCCTGGTTCAATTTATTATTTTCCTGGCCTTACATTCCTGGCATTGATGGTGCAGTTTTTACCACCTTTTTATCTGACGGTGTTATCGCCCTCCTGTCCCGGGGACCAATTTCCGTCATCCTTTGTACACATTTCATATCCTTGCGCTGCATATTCCACCATGCTTTTTTGCTCCATTTGTTTCCCGACTCTGATTACAATTCAATTACTTCTTTTTCTCTCTTCAGGTCCATCCTCTTATCTACCTTACAAACCATCTCGTCCGTAATCCATGGTTTCCTTGTCCTTTTTCTCTATACTTCCTCCATAGCTTCGTTTGCGGCTTCCGCTATTCACTTTTCTATATTCTCCCATTTTTCTTCCGCAGTGCCCAGTTCCTTTTCCTCGCCCTTGATTTTCTCTTCAGTGTGAAAACATTCCTTTCTTGCCATTCAAGTTCACTCTCCTTCATTCCATTTCCTTAACCGTCTTTCTGGTTTTATCTTTAATGAAATAGACGTTTCATTTCCTTATTACTAATTTATGATGAATCCGTATCAGTTCCCGTTACTTTGCGCGAATGCGTCATGCTTTTCCAAAATCGAAGTCTAATAATTACATAGTCTAACTAATATAGCTCTGAATCCCCGGGTATTTTTATGCATGCCTCCAATTATGTGATGTCTTAGCTAAGTTTTCGTCATGATTTAGCCCTCTCTCTCCTGCAGGACTCTATCCCTTTCTCCCCGCAGTAATTCCTTTTCCTTGAACCGTAGTCAGTTGCCTAACCAATATCTCTTCCTCCGTACACCATCGCGTTCCAATCCCCAATTAGTACCAAATGTTTCATCGTACGAACACCCGTCCTCTAGTAGTTCCTATACATCGTCTAGCTCTTCTTTTTATGATTAATCAGTGGTATATAGACCTGAATAATGACTAAGTTTGTTGGTACGGATTTTACTTCGACTATAAATAATCTATCCGTTGCTTGCTCTATGTTAACTACACTTCTTCTTACCTTTTTATTCAATATTATGGCAACCCCTCGCTGGCCCTAGTCCCCTCCACTGTATAATTTTTACTATATAACTAAAGCTCCAGTAATCCCCGCTATATTTCCATCTCACCTCGCAGTCTTAAAATATTTATATTTCCACTCTCCAATTATCGCTTAATATTTTGTATTTTTCCTGTTATCAACATCACCTTATCAATGCAAGTGCCTATTTAAAATAATTCGGTCCTCATCCGTGTCTTCTGTGATGCTGCTTGTCGGTTTTTCCTTTACAAGGAATCCGTTAGATAACCGCGGAAGCCTTGCCTCTCCTGCTGTCGGGCACGACGTACGGCCGATTGGGCCGAGTCCCGTAGTTACCAGGACTCATTAAGGACAGGACAAATTAAGGTGAATTCTCGTTGCCATCTTTAATAAACGCCTTCGCATTCGCCTTACTGAGGTACAGACTGCGCGGACTACCTTTCGTCCGGCTTCTATCCTTCGACCTATCTGGTATGAGTGCCCCTACCAGGAGCAAATATCATTGCTCGCGGCAGCACAATTCTCGGGGTCATCAGGACTCGCTGGCCCTTCCAGCAGGTCCAAGTTTTAGTCCATGGGGAGGGCTATCACTTCGTTCCGACGGAAAGAAATAAAGGGTTTCGTTTACTCATAAATGTCTTAGGCGTTAATTTTGTTAAATAGTAGGGGCCATCTGAACTTCATCAATATTTTCTTATCATTACTACAACAATGAGCATTTCAAAATCCAAATTCTGTATAAATCGCTATGAATTTTTAATTAAGCGTATCGCCATGGTTACGAAGTCCCGGGGCACTTAATTTAATTGGTAAATAAATCGATATTTATCAGGAAATTCTGAATTTACAACCAATAACCACTGTCACGTGTTTTCAATGATATGCATCCCGTTCAAAAGTCGGCATACAATTCAAACCGCCAACGGACAATGTTTTTTAGATATCCGTTCTTTTACTTTAAGAGAAATGCTCTCTTCGGGAAGTGCTGACTCACCGTTTGCCACGAATAATCTTTATTTACGTATATGCATTCCAAACTTGTCGCTTTGAACGTCATCTAAATTCTTTATGAGCTGAGAATCGAAACTGGTTATTTTAACCGGTGAGTCATCGTCAAGCAAATGACCAGCACATTTAGCATCTGATGTTATGGATTAATTTCTATTAGTACGTCAGCTTGAGAATTCTTATTCGATTTATTGCCTATTCAAGTTTTTCAATGGCTCACCACAGCGCGAGGAATACTATATTAATATTGCCTCCTTATATCAATTCGTGTGAACGCCATCGGCATGATATAGGAAAAGCATCGGGTAAAATAGGCTATCGAAATATGTTTACATCTATCGAAGGTGAACCAGCCGCAAATGAACTCTTTAATGATCTAATTGACACACAATGGAAATACAGCGTCATAAGATAAAACTTAGTGGCGAAAATTGTGCGCCGTAGAATACTCGATTGATTAAATTTTGTTTTTCCCTTTCGAAATGAAGGACATCTGCAAATTGGGAAACAGTTCATCATTTGTTCGTGAATTTCCAAAATCTTGAACTTGAGATATTATCGTGCAAACTAATGTCAGATATTATCTTGAGTATTTATTGATTGCATTAATGATTGATAGTGGTTTGGATTAATGCTCCTGTGGATTCGGAAATACAGATGGAAAGGGGAAATGCACTAAATGGACGGTGAAAATGCAGGAATAAATGCTGGCTTGAGTTATAAGTGCGGGAAAGTTAGTGAAATGAATTCCAAGAGAAAGATATGACTAATGGAGGAGAGGCTCGTATTCTAAAATGAGAAATACTGTTTCGGGAAAGGGAAGACTATTTAGCAATTGGAAAATCTGCAGAGAAATACTAAATATTTTGTAATTCTAAGCAGCCCGTTTTTAACAAAGAGTTGAAGAAGAAGATTAGTGAAAGGAAAATGAAAAATAATTGAATGGGTAATAGGTTTTAAGAGCTGTCCAAAATAAACGAAGTATAAATAAACCTATAATAATGGATTTGTTGGACCGTATTTAAATTTTATGTATTTACGAGTGCGAAAAAGGTTCATTTCACACTTTGTAACTTTGACTTTGAGGAATGTTGTGAAAACATGTTGTATGTTATCGCAGGAAACATTTCACTAGCCTTTTTCTTGGCATTCATTTTCATTAGCATTTCATTTCTTGGCATGACAGGTTTAGGGTGCGTTAGCCTAAGATTTCTGGCGCTAATATCTTGTATTTTGATAATATATTATTATTATTATTGGTATTCTGCCATTTAGGGTAGGTTTTGGTTGGACACAGCCAAGACAATTGCACAAAAATACGCTTCCCTCCTCTCCCTCGTCCCTCCGAGAAAAAACGACAAATTAAAATCGGCTACTGCAATACATCCCTCTTCACCTCCTCATACTCCTTTCCTCCCTTCATTCCATCCAATGCGTCCAATAGCTTTTTTCCTTCTTCCCCCTTTCTCATTTCCCAACGTTCTCCTCTCTATTACATCCCCTTTCCCTTTGCCCATTTCTCCCACATAAATGCTGCGAATTAGTCCATAAAAACTTTCCCTCCCACATTTCCTCAAACCGTTAAGTAGTTCTGCGGGAACATTGTCAACCCCATGGCTTTATTTTATTCCCTTAATGCCCTTCTCTATCGATTAAGCCCGGACGTTAGATATCCTCATCTACGCCACACCCCCTTCTACAGGTATGCATGTCAAAGAACGCTGGCCCAAAGGCTTTGACATATATATTTCTTCAAAAATCTATTCGATACTATTCTTTCTATCGCCCTGATAAGATATAAATTTGGCATCATTTGGATAACACACAGATGCCGAGGCGTCGCAGTTTGTATGGCGTAGGTCACCCGAACGCGTTTCGAGTTTAGCATAGTTGGTAGGCAAGAGCGCAGGTCCTGCATAGTCCCCGATGTAAATATAATAATGATGTAATAATTAATATTTAATAAATATTAACAATTTACATATTAATGTAAATATATAATGTATCTAATTAACATAAATACTAATAATTTACCCCAATGTAATAATAAAGATGGATCCGGCCCCTCTTGTCACTTCAGAACTGACTATGACTCTCAGATCCTAATAATAATAGAACAAATAAACACCCCGGTTAAAACGTCATAAAACCCGCGTACAAACATCCACCCTCAGCAACAGACATGCAGAATAGTATAATTATGATATCTGGTGATATTAATCTACCGTCAATTGATTGGGACTCACATTGCGTAGGAAAATCTACCGAAACAGAGATTCATGCCAATAACTCCTCCATAGTTTCGCTAAACAATCTTTACAACAAAGTTGTTGAATCACCAACGCGGGGTCACAGCATATTTGATATCTTCGGGACTCCTAGGGCAAAAATCAATATAATCATTGAAGTAATATGGCATCAGTGACCATAAAAAGTGTTTTATTCTTGTAGAATTAAAAACTAAGTTCGTGAAAATAAACAAATTTTAGCGGAATACAAGATTATTTAAAAAAAAAAACAAAATAAAAAATCAGAATAAAAGACAAAAGCCCTGACCATCGATACGGAGAACACTTGGAAATATTTCTTAAATATTTTACGCAAAGTAATGAAGGCGTACATTCCATCCAAACGTAAGTGCGATAGTAAGGAACCTATGGAACAACGGAGAAGTAAGATTGGTATTAAGAAGGCAAATAAGGCTACAATTAGATTTTAAAAAGAGTTTAAAAAGTGACGATATAGTTTATGTGTAAACATCCAAGTGGAAACTAAAAGAATGTCGTAGTAAAACAAATTGTATCATGGGCAAAGACCTACACTCCTTCAAACCAAAAATGCTAAGCGAATATCTTGAGGAAAATCCAAAGTCCCTCTGGTCCTATGTTGGGGAAAAGAGGGTAAACGTCCAACTGTTCATTCTTTGAAGACGGAAAATGGAGAAATCATTACAGATAGCGTGAAAAAGGCAAATATTCTAAAAAATGTTTTCCAGAGCGTCTACAATAAAGACACAAACGCACCAAACGATCCTCCACATCCACCCGGGGAACACATGAGCGATATTACACTGACCAAGCAGGAGAAAGCACATCTGCTCCGCAGTATCAAAGCAAGTAAAGCACCTGGTCCGGAAGAAATACCTGCTAGAATATTAAAGGCAACCCGCCCCTTTTTTACAAAATGTTTTTCTAAAATCCCGAGTGGTGGGGGACTCCTGTACCGAGCTGTCCGGTCGGAACCCCATCCACCGCTCCGTTGAGGCTCCAGTCATGATACTTATTGTACGGACCCTGTACTTAGATCGGGAGGAAGCAACGCACAAGGCGGTGCAGCATTCCTAGATTCAAAAAAAGCCTTCGATAAATTACCACAAACAAAGTGTTACACAAACCTAAATGCTATGGTATCAATGAGAAATAATAAATTTGGATTAGAGACTTCTTGTCGAATCAAAAACAAACAGTATTCATCGATGGGTTGTACTAAACAGATATATATGTAACTTCGGGATTCCTCAGGGAAGTGTAATGGGGCCACTTCTATTCTTAATATAGGTGTATATCAACGACTTCCGCTCACACGCTAGTAGCAATCACAGGTTATTTGCTGACGACGCGGTGGTGTACAGGGAAATAAGGACCCAACTAGATCGCGAGCTACTCTCTAGAGACTTAGGTACATTCTCTAATTAGTGCAAGAAATGAGGACTAATACTTAATATGGACAAATGCGCAGTCTTGAAATATTGGAGCAAACGAAGTGGGAAACAGGATGTAAATTATAAAATAAAGGGTTCAGCACTAACCACGGCCAATCAAGTTAAATGTTTGCGGGTAGTTCTAACACCACGCCTTTCATGGGAAACACATATCAGGTGAATATGCTAATCCGCTTAAAATAAACTCGACTCCATTTAACGGGGGTGGAGAAATATAAAAGAGAGGTGTTGTTTTGATCTAGTTAGACCTCATTTATTATATACCGATCTGTTTGGGATCCTTGGGAAAAAGTTGGCAAAAAATATTTTTTTTTTAATTCCAGATAATTCCGCAAGGTTCGTGAAAAATTGTTACATTAAGAAGAGTGTGAAATTCCATTTAGGAGATTAAGACTGGGAGCTACTTTGGATGCTTAGAGAACAAGACCGACTGACACTTCTAGAAATGTTCGGAACAAATGAGTTTAACTATGACACTGAAGGAATTATAATGGCCCCACACCACTTGGGTAGATCAGACCAAAAAGGCAAGAAAAGGGAGATAGATGCCAGTACAGATGGATACAAATACTCTTTCTTTCCCCGGACAATCAGAAATCATAATAGTAAGAAACCAAAGTCATTTTAGAAAATTTAAAAAACATTTAATTTTCAAGTCGGAACAAAATTAAACGTTGCGTAGGCAGAAGGTATATTCGTAGGTGCATGTGTTTGCTAGTTGATTGTATATGTATATGCATGTGTGTGAGTTGTAAAGGTTTTTTAATGAATATATTTTGTGCGTGAAAATTCTTATAAAATTGTGGGTGTTGCATTCGGTTTTGTTCCCTTTAATGGGTGGTGATCTGACAGCCCCCGCCACTAGCACTCCAGCGGCGGCTTGCGATGTACTATGTAAATGTAGATGAAATTTGAAAATGAATTTGTTTTTTGCTTGAGGACGAATCACGTCAAGATGGTGTGGAATAATGGTTCTAATTTTTTGCGTAAATAGGATAAAAATACAAAATTTGACATTGGCTAGATCCGAATCTGAATATTTTTTAGAATGAAAAAAATAGATTTTTTGGAAAATAAATTTTTTTCACGCCCACATGGCGAAACACGTTTGACTCAGAATTAAGATTTCGAATCATTCACTTCAATGAGGAGCGACAAGTAACACGTATCCTTTTTATATTCACTGGAACTTGTATCAAAGAAATAATGCGAGAAAGAAGAAATTATCATGTTAGAACATCCATAGCACAACTCATGCCAACAGGTGAGCATGCGAATCGTAGATTTTAAACAGCTTCTGGAAAGTTCGATAGTTTTGGATTATTTCTTTATAAGTTTAATGAAAAGGTGCATAATTTTTTCGGTAAAATTTAATGGTCTCGAATTATTTCTTTAAGAGTTAACTTTTCAAGTGCATCGGTTCAATATCTCGAATTCAGTGTTCATTATGTCTGGCAAAATATAATAGCATTTGTCCAAGAAATCTGCAAAATCGCATGCCCACAGACGGTCACAGTGAAACAATGCGTGCATAAAAATACCTCTAATACGAACTAAATCCAGTGACATCTTCACGGAATATCTTGGCCCGGCGATGCTTGCCATTACCGCTAATATTATTTATGATTCCAATTTATTGGATTGGTTGTTTAGAGTTGATTTTAGTTGTGTCCATTTCTCTTTTAAACTGCCCAACGTTCAGAATCAGAGTGTTGATTCATTTTTTCTCCGATTAATTATGAACAGATAATACGTCATAATACACCAATAATGGAATGCCAAGGCACAACCACAGCCAAGATGTTACTACTTCACTTTTTTTTAAATTATAAATCTAACGCCGTCTGTCATCGGCTCATAATCTGTACTTCTAAGCCGTGATAGGGAGAAATATGAGTAAATCTTTTCACTTAATTTATTTCAAATGTTGGTTATGAATTTAGCAGGCATTTTAACTACCCCAGTGATTTTCTGAAGTGACTTAGACATGATTTTTACGATAAAACTATCATTTGATCCTTTTAATATCCACTTCACTTTTTGTTCTACAAAATGCTAACCCTTTCATCTGCATTTCACTTCCCTAATATGTATTGCAAGCAGTTCTCATGAGAAAGACTGTGACCCTTATTAATTAAAGCCCATGATGAAAATTTGGAAACGTAGCGCGACAACTTCGATTCAAGTCATCAGTCTACCGAGACATACGATGCCGCCGTTCTTTTTCTCTTACGCCCGGTTAAAGAACTCAAGTTAAGGATTAAAGAAGTTGAGCTAGGAAATTGAGCACTTATGTCAAAAGCGGTTTCGAAAATTATAAATTTCTCAGTATTTAACTAAACCATTACTTTGCTCTTCCTTTTTCCCAATTTAATCCTATAATTTAAGCGAATAATTTAGTTGGCATATTTTCTTAACTGCCTTTTTATATTAGTGCCGTCCATGATAACGGTTTGCATCATTAATTACTTGTCAGGCAAAAGTCTATTATTCAGATAAAGGTCTGCAAATCTATGTTTCTAATTCTATGTTAGTGAAGATATTTTCATTACGAAGGTAACTATGGAGATAACCTAAAATATTGTGAAGCTGACGGAATGCTGCCATGAAGGCAGTACTGGAGATACGGGAATCAGGCACTCCCTTTAATATATCTAAACTCAATTTTTAACTTAATTAACCAGAAGCCTTCGGAAATTTATTCCTTGGCAATATTCTGCTGAAGCACTCGAGGACACCATAATATATCATGTCGAATCGTAGATATCAGCGAATCCTAGACTTCGTATTCGTAACTCTCCTGTTAACCGCAAAAAATAAGTTCATGTATTATGGCTTACTTCTGCTTACACGCATAGTGTGCTGATAACATGTCTTGGCAATAAGGCAAAAAGGTACATAGACCGTGAGAAATCACTTTTGCAAAAATAATTCTTCTTGAAATATGTCCATATATTATAAAGTAAACTACCGGTTAAGGTGTCCATAATGCAAAATCCCAAGCTCTTTGTCTTACAGGGAACAGAAAAAAACCGTTCTCCAAGCATTTGCAAGCTTTTTTATACTGTTAGCCATGGTTCATCTCATTTATTTATATGCAATTCATATACTACAAAGGTCTTATTCTTTGTTTTTGTGAGTTCGTGATTGAGTTGTCTGGATGATGATGAGGGTCAACTCAAGACCTATTCTATTTAAATGCTCAGAGAGTATAGAAATGTGACTAATATTATGTCGCCATGTAAAAAGGGGATTAGATGCGATCAGAACGAGAATTCAGCCCACGAATTTTAGCTGTTTCAGTCTTTTATATTCTAATGTTCATAATAATTTAATGGCAACTTCTCATAGAGACAGCCAACACCACCATCACCCAAACCCTATCTTTCAAAGGTTAATCATACCCTTAATTAAAAGCAGAGGTCCCCGTCCGAAGGCCTATCCAGCGAAGAAATCTTAACTCTCTCCCCATCCCATCCTAACACCCCTCACTCCTAAATTCTTCCAAAAATCCACAACCCTAACATTCCTGGCCGACCCGTTGTTTCTTCCCGAAACTCTCCAACGGAACGCATCTCCGCAGTTTCTGACCTTGGACAAGGGTTTGGAGATGAATTGGACAAGGGGTTGGAGATTAATTGGACAAGGGTTTGGAGATGTTATCTTCAACCCCCCCCCTTGTCTAGTCCCAGACGTCATCATAGATGGCACCACTTTCTAAATTATGGGTACTCAAATTTTCAATCCTCGTTTGTTATGCAAATACATTTTTCAATGATTCACTTTTCCCGCACCGGCAACGTAAATTTTCTGCTGAAAATCATGAAAAGAGAAGTTAAGAGGGGCTCATAGCACCCCAAATCAACACGCAGGAACCTATGGAACACGGAACTTGAGTGCTTGTAATTCTAACCCAAGGGAGGTTTATATTTTTTATCTGAGAAACTAATTAATGTGGAATACCTTATGTCGTAATCTTGGACGATATGATCCATTAGAATTTTGATGCTTCCTTGTGGCCATTTTGTTGTGTCATGGCGTATGGAGATAAATTTATTACTCTTTAATATTGATGACTTTAATTAAAGCTATGATTTTCTAAACAAATATACTTAATGAATTCATATATTTATTACGTTATATTTTATTCTATTCACGAAAAACAAAAATGTGAAACTGCATTTTTTTTCAGTTTTAAAATATTGTTTCAGATTGTCAGTAGAAATATGACTACGTAAAGATCACATTCAGTGAATTCTCTTTATTTACTCTACGTGGACTGCGGACTAAAGGAACTCAAGAAAAATTGAAAAAAAATGCATTCTTACTTCACATGAGTCTCAGATGAGATTTTTGTTATTAGTTCTGTCATTTTTAGTTGAAAATAAATTACTGTGACGCCTTAGTGACTTTCTTTCCCTTCCTATTTTTCGTCTAATAGTCGTTCCTAGCATTCCTGAGCACTTTGATAATATTTTTAAATATTATCTAACTTCCTAGCGCGAGTATGGCATTCTATCAGTGTTCCAACCACCAAAATTTATTGAATTGCAAATACGATAGTAATCACTATGGCCGGCCTATGTCGCTCATGAAAAACATCTTCTCTTGTGCTGGGAATAGTGTAATTTATTCGGTTTTTTTCTTCATCAGAAAGTGAATAAAATTAACCTAAACTTGGGGGCAAAAGTATCCGTTTTGGGTCATCCATTAATTTTACCAAATTGTCCAAACAACAATTTTTCAGAATATTGGAATAATGAGTGCGAAGCGCGGGTGTAATTTTCTCTCTTAATGTCGAGCCATTTATTTAGACGCGGCATATTTTATTCAATCGGATATTTTCTAATTGGCAACCTGACGACAACCACGAGGGACGATTTGATGCAATCAATTGATTTTTACGCTTATGTTCTTTAATATGCTGTCATTTTTGGTAAACGCTCCATCGATTTGTTACAATAATTTGACTTCATTTGTCTCAGCGCGTCGGGCTCTAGCTTGCTTCTCCTGGAATCCCACAGTGACGTCCGAGGAGAAATCGAAATGCATCGCAATGTAGACATCTTCTTCGCATTAGCACCCCTAATGAAGGTCTGTCGACTGGTCGGCCTGGCGCCATTCAAGTTATGCAAACGGCGCCAGAACAGCCCCTCTTCGAAGAGATTACGACGGATCAGTTTGTCATCCGCTTTCGTAGCGTTCACCACCACACTCGTGTGCTTTCCGTTTATGCTGGAGACGGAAGGAGAAGAGGGATATTTAATCCTCCAAATGTGGTTCATTGGTGAAGATGTACTGGGGATGTTGAGCATGGCTTCCTTATTCAGGAATCTCTCAAAGATGAAATCTTTGTTGCAGGGAATCGCTGCGTACGACGAAAATGTTTCAAGGAAAGAAGACCTGAGACTATGGCAGACGCGAAACCATATATTCCTGCACGTGTTTCTTGCGGGAACGTTCTTCATCTATAACGCTTGGGAAATAACGAGTGTGTGCCTTTCGAATTGTAGTGCAAAGGTCGCTGCTACCTTTGCGTTCAATCTTATGTGGGTGACAGTCGTAGTTCTACTAAATTTTCAGTTCTTTGGCATCTTAATTTCGATCAAAACACGTGCGTTGTCCCTAAATGGTGAAATTCTAATGATTAACAATGCGCTTCACTACGTGAGTCACCGGAAATTAATGATAACATCGCCGGGTCAAAATTTTAACTCCACTTCCGTGCCAAACATCAAGTATCTTGCCAATAAGCATTTAAGTTTAAGGAACCTCTGCTACCTAACGACCAGTGTGTATGGAACGCATACTTTTTTCCTTACTCTCGTTCTATTTTTAAATTCGACCTTACTGTCCTTTTATGCCACGCTCCGATTCCAGTTTGGGCATTCAGTTCAATACATGAACTTAGGCCTAACTCTCGTTTGGATCTCTTTGCTGTCTTTCCTCTTCACGGGAATAATCAACTCTTGCGAAGTCATCCGCTGCGAGGTACGTTGATTCGGAAACATTACTTTAAATTCGGTCCATGACCTGTTTCAGAGTGTCAACGAAGAATGTCCATAGGCGATCCTGGATTGATAATTAATAATTTGCCTTATAGTATTCGGTAGTTTTCTATCAAAACTTTATCGCCTGACGCAAAAAGGAATTCCAAATGAGGTATTTGACTAGATATTAGAATAATTAATGAGGATAATAGAATGATTCCGATACGTGATCCTGAAAGTATACTGACCGTAATAAAATACAAGAGATCGATAATACATATTTTATTTGATGAAATTTTTTACGAAATTTGGATGACTACAGACGTAAATATGCCACGGGAACACCGAAATGGAATGTATAGACTCCATTAAATAATTACGCGTTACCCACACTCCTAACCTCTCTTGGGTGAAATACACACGAGGAATATGTGGAAAAGCTAACAAAAAATTAGGATTTATGAGAAGAGTACTCGGCCAATGTGATGAAAAGGTCCAAGAGAAATGTTATCTTTCGCTGGTTAGGTCTAATTTAGAATATGCTGCTAGTATATGGGATCCTCACGAAGTTGGATTAATTGCCGGATTGGATCGCGTGCAGCGTAGAAGAGCAGCGTAAAACACGGTACATAGAGTTGCCCATTCAAAATATTCGAGGGGCTTGGCTGGGAATCAGTCACGGAGTGAAGGTTAAATTAAAGGTTGAAGCTCTTGCATAAATTGGAAGGATGTCTGTTTAGCAAGGTTGTTGAAAGTGTATCATTACCCCCATCTTACTTCGCTTGGAGAGATCATGTAAATAAAATTAGAGTGATTAAGTGCAGAAGAGACAGATTTAATTGAATGACGTGTTGAACAGCTAAAGGTAATTGATGATAAATTTAAAATTACCTTCTCTCTTTTGAGATGCCTGCTTCCCTTAGAAATGTAACATTTATTGTGTCAATTAGTCAGTTCTATCAAGGTTGCTAACAAACCTATGACTGATATAATTTTCATTCCATTTTTCTCAGGAACATGTTGTCTCCATTGAAATTCAGACTAATTTTCTGACGCCTTCGCTGTGTAACCTATTAGTCTTTCTATCGGAGCCTTCTACAGCTGTCTGTTGTCAGCTCCTTCCAGTCCAATTCACCCCTTGCTTCGCCCTCTCACGCACACCGGACACCTCTTCTTTCGGCTCTCGCATTTATCCCCATCTCACTCGTCTTCCTACTTCGCAGTGCATCTTGCAACCTGTGACTCCTGCCCCCACTTTTATTCTTCCCTTTCTTTGACCAAATTTTGTAGAGATCATTTACCCCATAGCCAATTCATTTTTTATTCTCTTATTATTTATTTTTCATATGTTTATTTGTTCCACCAGCAATACTCTACTCCACTACTCACTTCTGAAACATAAGTTCAAGATTTCCTCTTCGTTAAATTCAAGCAGGAACACATTTCAACCAACGATTTTGTGGAAGTGTAAAATATTTGGAAGATTACTCAATTACGTAACATTACCACATTTCATGAATTTTGATTGCCTAAAAATATTTAGCTGTTTTAATGAATAGGTCTAAGTAATTGTAATAATAAATTATCTGATCGTTGACGGATGTAAAGATGAACTATCATATAGGTTTTACATCGGTTAAGGTAGATTATAGATGGACGCAAACTACAAAATCAGTTCCCTTGCCTTTCCTAACAAAACATTACCCAGCATCCCACTCTCGAGCAAGCCCCTCTTCATCTCAGTATACTTCCCTTCTCCCTTCATTCCATCCAATATTCCTACTTTTTTGTTTTATTTGATATTTTAGCTTTCACTTTAGTAAAAGTTTACTGGTAAACTTTTGCTGAAAGTATTTTCGAATTTTCGAAAAATATTCAACATCTGGCCTTTTCACTCGTATATTTGCGTTTCCATGTATCCCATTTGTACTCTAGGAACTTTTTCCTGCGTCTGGGATTAGCCTTGTATACTTAGAGAGTAGTAGACCGATAAATAAACGTCGGAAGTAACCATTGTGTACAATTCATTCATTTTGAATATGATCAACCTATGGTAGTTTTCCATACATCAACTTCAATATACAGGAAGTAATATAAGTTAACCTGTAATTTCTATATAGTTTTTTTATGGATGCACATATTTGGACCCTTGCGATGGATATTGCGCGTAGTTTATTTGAAAAGCCTTTATACTTCGTCGCGTATGTATTTTAATATACGTATGTGTTACGGTGAATCATACTTTCCTTTTCATTTGACATTATTTTCGCTCTTAGCCCCTCATCAAAATGATTAACTGTAATTTATGCATACCACTGAATAACTTGGTAATCTAAATTAATTCCTAATATTCCATGCAATCCATGGGCCATCTCCTCAAGGCCGACAAAACTGGAACATTGGTGTCCGAAGCTCTTCTGAAGGTTCAGGATCACCAGACAAGGAGAGAGGTAGGAAGAACTCAATGTCAAATAATATGCGACATTGATGTGACAAAAATTATTGTTTTTTAACAGTTTTATTATGATAATGAATACAAATATATGAGTGTTGAAAGAAACCCTTGGTATCAAAAAGTTTTAGTACCTGTTAAGTATTGAGCGCACTTCAAAATGTCCAAAGTTTTGAATTCTAAGGGCCTTGTTCACAAACATAAATCCAGTAAAATATCACCCGCTAATATTGCATTTTTAAATGCATTTTAATATCTCAATGTTCTTTGCTGGCTTTCATTGCGATTTTCCCCTCTTTTTTAAATTAAAATTCCAACATTTTACATTCTATGTATTAAAATTTTACTCTGTGTCTCTCGTGTTAAATTCGGATCACACAAATATTTATATATATAATTTTTTTCCGTAGCTCCGTCTCTTTTCTCACCAACTCCTCCACACCAAGGTCCGTTTCACAGCGTGCGGCTTCTTCACACTTGACTTCAGTCTCCTGACATCGGTAACTATGATGTCTGTGGTTTCTCTAAAATATGGCAAGAATAAATTCATCTTTGACGATTTCCGAGGCATTTCTTGAACATATTTTCAAGCAACTAATTGAATTCTGTATTAAATTGCATTTGGTAAATTTTATTCAAATCCATGCCAAGTGAGCTATCAAACTCTCAAGTACATCATCATTTAACATTCTTTTAACCTAATATCTATCTAATCTAATGTAATAATCTTTAATACTTGTGAAACAACGTTTTCTCCCATCACTTCCCCATTTAAAATTATTATTGTGGTTAATCTTTTAATCTTAAGAAGAAACTATATCGTGACTGAAATCCGATCCTTAATAATTGGCAATTACTGGCATGAAAAAATAACAGTTTCAGGTTTAACTTTGTGGAATGCTCTCATGATGAGGGTAAAAAAGAAACTTTGCACTTCCACATAAAGATTTAATACTTCACGACCATGGTTTAGATACTGCGCAGCATCATAAGGTGATCTGCGCATCATTATCACCTGATGATACGCAGGACTCGCAGAATCGAAATCATGGTCGTGAAGTATAAAATCTTTATGTGGAAGTGCAAAGTTTCTTTTCCTACTCTCATCATTACTGCTATGAAGTTTATAATGCCCTATGAATAGAAAACGTCATTCAGTTTAATGACTTTACTTTTAATCTAATGTTTAATATCTTGTTTTCTTACTGCGATAGCCACTCCTAATAGCATTTTCACCGATTTTACTTTAACGTTTTCAACTAAATCTGAAAATGTACCGCAAAGCGAAGGTCTAAACTATGTGTTTATTATTTTCATTCTTTTCACACAGATGACAGCGGCTGTAGTGACCCACCTTGTCATTTTGGTGCAGTTCCAGTTGTCTGGGAAGGAAGGGGACTGCCCCTGTGCTCTGCGCAACTCAACGGATTCTGTGGCGGATTCATTAACGACACCAAATCCGTAAACCTCTGTCCACTTCGCGAGAGCGACGAGCGTCCTTAAAAAAAAGATTTTAACCATTCAACATCATATGTATCCTCCTCCTTTTTTTTCTCCTTCTCTTTATAATTATTGAAATCCCTGGTTACCATAGTTATTGTGATGCTGTGTGGTGTGTGAATTTGTTGTATGGCATTGGACAGAGTAGAGATTTAACAAAATGTCATTTTTTGATATTTTCGAGCGAATAAGGCATATATCCTCTTGGATCTGCAATTACATTAATGATTTTATTCGATTTGATCGGTGTATTCAAGCAATTTCACCGAGCAAGAGTAAAATTCTAGACATTGGTCACCTTAAGTATCACCTAACGGGGGCCTGGGTAGTGCGAGTGGGCACATTGTTTCTTAAACTTAATTCAAAGTTTGTCATCTCTCTTCACCGCTTAGTTTGACTAGACTTAAAAAATATATAAAAGCTACAATATGTATTTAGATGATTAATATTCTTCTTCTATGGCTATTTTTAATTTTCTCCTTTTGAAAAGCCTTCCATTTTGTGAAGGAATGACAACCTCTTTTGTGTATCAATTACTAGTATAATTGTTTAAATATTTATAATGATATACATATCCAATAATGAAATAATAGTATTTTTTCTACTCAATTTTTCATTTTAAATTCCTGCAAACAAAGACCCAAAATATTTCCTCGCTGTTTGAATGATTGATTCGTCAGTGATGTTGTAGTGTGAACAATTTCCATATGAATTTCTTCTCTCCGCCATGGGACATGGAGACCACTTACGATCATTATTTCCTCTTTCGTATCTAATGGAAAGATAGTACAGCTCAAAACAAAACCGGATTAACCCTTGCTGGGAATCGATACGGTGAGGTAGTTGAAGTACTGGCTTCCCAACTCGAGGGCCTTGGTCCAAATGCCGGAGATGGTGGGATTTTTCAGGGCATCCCGATCCCTAATGGGGTGCTAGACTTTAAGCTGAGAATGTCATCTGCCGGATGGGGAGTTAAATTGTGAACTCCTTGGAACCTTTTGTTAAGATTTGGCTAATTTCGATAAATAGTTTCTCTCCGCCTCTCCTCTATTCCCTGAATATCTTATCCCTACCAAATGACACAAATATCCTTCATGGTGCAAATGACCTCAGCTGTCGGTCGGTCACCTCCCCATATAAACTACTTCCACTACGAACTCATATCCGAAGAATAATGCGTCACCCGTCCGCATTCAATTGCTTATGGTTTCTTTGCGTTACATTTCTTCCACTCTCTTAACCTTCCTGTCGGACTCTCATTTAATAAATACCTGAACTTACTAAATGTGCGTCATTGAGTTGTATCGCTAATCTCTAGTGCTGTCCTTTAATGTCTTCTACGTTGAATCCCGCTGGCCTACTTATCCCATCTTTTTCGATTACAGAGAAATTCACACCGTATTTTGATTCCGAGCCAGTTGATCGCACCACTTAACGCCATTATATTTTATTTTTGAGTCAAATTCACTACTTTAAAATAAATGTTACTATAACAAATTCTTTAATGCTCTTCTATCAAACCTTATTTTTTCATGAGGTGCAAACGAATCTTGTAATTTGTTCGCATGTCAGTACATTGTTTTATTTATTTCTAGTAGCGCAAACTACGGTTATTTTAGAATAACTATTGGATCATTTGGAATTTATTTCATTCATTACAACTTATATTTTAAATACATCGTTCGCTTTAGTTCATCAACTTTCTGTTGAGTTCCATCGAATTCGAGTATTATGAATACTAATCAAGAAATTCAAACAATAGATATTGAATTTTTAAACAAAATGAATAATATTACAATTACGAATATATTCAAAACCACATTCCCTTTTTAAGTATAACGGGAGTGAAAATTAAATTAGATTATGTGTATTGTAACTCAACAAAATGTCCACTTTCAACCCAACTGCTCGTACCAGAAGGCAAACGAGCATAGATATTAAGACACTAAGTATTAAGCCTAGAGGTGACTTGAAAGGAGAAAAAAACCCAGAGTGACAAAACACCGTTTGATTAATTCATTGTTTAATCCTAATTCTGATATAATTGAAACAGTTAATGGCTCCATTGAGAATTATTCGGATGGACAAAATCACGTTCTCGTTAAATTGAACCCTCTTGCTCTTGTCAACCCTGTAATTAAGCGTTTGCCGTTGACAAGCCATTGATTACTTAATAAAACATTGTTAATATCATTAGTGTTCCTTGTTCGAGAGGCATCCTTCGGAGGGATTCATCAAGAAGCGAGACCGGGTGCATGGCGTAACTCTGAAGACAAAAGCAAATCCTGCTGAAAGGGGATCCAAGTTACGTTCGCGTGCGGTGTTACGTGGACAAAGGGGTTCAAAGTTCGTCACTCTCTAATTATAGCCGCCCGCTCGAACGGGGCCCTGGCGTTATGACCCTGCGAAACCCTGACTTATCCCACCAAACCCTCTGTGCGTAAAAGGAGTCTCGAAGGGGACCGAAGGCCTGGCGCTCCTCCACGGGACATAGGTAATATGCTGCTCGTTACCCTACCGTGTCGGAGGGGGAGTTTGTGCCACTGTTTTCCGAGGGCGGATAATGCAAATAAGAAGAGCCATAAACCTCAGAATAACATAAAGTATACTCATCGCGGTGATGGATGTTGATCTGGGAAACCTAGGTAAGTTACGAAATCTCGAAGTGCGCGGAGAACTTACGTAATTCCATTATAAAAAACCTTTTGGACTACTTTTCAATTAGTACGAAACAAATTAATACTTTAAAAAAATATGAATAGACGAAATACAAGAAAAGAGGCATTAAAACCATTAAAATTTTTCGTTAATTTTAAATGATACCGACGTTATTTTTTCAATTCCTTAAATAATCTCCAATGACAAAACCTTGCGAAGAACCTCCGTTCAAATAGAAAAAATCTATCTTCACAGGCAAAGTGCTTTCTGGTTTTTCCCATCTAAAAATGTGTTGAACGTTAATAAACACGTAATTGTGAAACCGATAACACAATCCAAGCAGAGGAATGTCGTTTGATTTCACCGATATACGAATGTTGGGACGCATATAGTAAACAGAGCATCAAGAAGACCTTTACCAACAGAAAATAAAACCTCAAGTCCATAAGAACCACTGCAATAACAAGCAGTGAAATAACAAGTATTCAAATGGTTTTTAAATAAATATTGATTAATTCTGATCTTCCCATAAGCATCCTCCTAAATGAAAACTCTTTGTTCACAACTCTAAGATGCATCGTTAGAATCATTAAGAGACGGAATGAACATGCTAATTATGCATTAATTCAATTCTTGAAGTTGTAATTTTTGTCTTAAGCAAAATTAATGTCGTAATAAAAATTTCCAATTGATTATTTGGAAGATCATTACTTGAGCACGAGCGTTACTACTAAGCGATTGACTAAATTACCCAATGGTTCAATAATTAACTCCTAGCCAATGTATTGACTTTTAAATTTCGGTATCTCTCTCAATATCCTTTTCCAGGAATTGTGACAATAGTAATCGTATGAAACAGAGAGAAAGAATTAATATGCCAAATAGTAATTCCGATATCCACTTTTATTCAAAGCAGACTGTCATTGAGATGATAGCTGCGGTACAATAAATAGGAAATCCGTTTCGAAATATCTGATTTGATCCTTTAATACCAGTAATGATACTTGGTAACAAAAACCGAAAAACCTCCAGTTGTTTGGATTGGATAAGTTACAATGACAGTATTTCAACGTGTTTCCAGTCAAAATATTTAAGAACAATGGAATGTTCAAAGAGTAAAATTATTTTTACAATGAATCCTTTTTTTTATCTTTGTCTAATCAATATTTGATCATGCAATTTGGATAACGCCAAGAACAGATATCATAAAATAAAGCTGTGTATTTGAAACAGTCACACCTAATTACAGCAGGGTGGAATTTCTTTTAATGAAACTCAAATAGATGGAAGAATAAAGAAATCAATTACGAGGGTTAGTCAAGTGAAAGTCATAAAACTACGCTACGATTTCGTAAAATGGTGCCAGTCCCAACTTTCGCTTTCCACGCTGAAAGCTATGAGTTGCATGTAACTGGTGGAGTCATACTAGAACGCAACGATACGGTGCAACAGTGTGTAAGCATGGCCGTACCATTTTCAACATGTACAAAAGAGGAGAAGTAATCTCTCATTCGTTTATTCAGTAGTAAGGGGGCCGAAATATATCTAAATTCATCGACGAATGGCAGTTCAGATCGATGATGCGCATATTCCACTTCAGCAATAACGCCTAGGCTAGAGGTTTTTATAACAGTGTAACGAATTTCCGTTGCTCCGATCCTCGTACTTCCGTATCAGACTCCGCTCGACCAGGTCAGCTACACACCGTGTTGTGACGACTTTTAGAGCTTTTAAAGCTGTCGTTTTTCTACAGGTATCCGTAATCTTTCGAAGCGTTAAAATACTCCTATTGTACGCCAAGGGGGATAGATATGAAAATCGTATGAGTGAGAACCTTTAGTTTTCAAGAAATTACGGTTAACGGTACAAATTAAAGGTATTACGGCATATTTGTAAAAAATATTTAAGTTTTAGTAAGGTTTTCGTATGCCTAACCCTCGTTGGACCGTTTTGGTATCTCGCTTGAATATATTTCGCTTCGCATTCCAGCTCGCTTTGTCATCACCTGGTACTTTCCGTTTCTTTGCTGCATGCCATTCGGTGGTGGGAATGGAAAAAAGCGAACGATGGGGTCGAGGGTCAGGCGGGAGAGAGCTATTTCAGGGCGTTTCGCTGCGGAGCGAGGCAAACGGACGTGCCCCTTCCACGGCGTTGTCCCCGGGAAGGTGATGGAATGGTGTTTGGGGAGAGAGAACCAATTCCAAACATACACCTCTTCCCCCTCTTGCCCGAAACCTAACCATTCCTTACCCTCACTTCCTCCCTTTAAGTGAGAAGTTATTCACCCGGAGCCTGGACGGAAATTTCTTATATACGTGATGATGGTTTTGTGATCCCAAAACACGTAGGGCAACATACTCCTCTAAACATACAATGGAAAATTGCAAATTTCACTGAATCTTCATTATGGAATATTTGCATCACGACTGACACATAGATGATACCCTGCAAGTCACCGCTAGGGTGTGTGGCAAGGGGTGAGTATACACCAGACTACTTTCGACCGAAAATTCGTACTACTTGATTCTAATTGCCGGGACATGCGGGAAAAATTACACCTTAATTCTTTACCAAAAAGTTCTTTACCAAATTTCTCTGATTTTATTCATGTGTCCTCGTCTACCATAGTACAATAGAGCCAATAATCCATTTCCTATATCATCGCTAAAAAGAAATCCATCCAATTAATGCAAGAGATTTAATCTGTAATTTGACCTTCGCTCCTTGTAGGACTCCCAAATTAGTTTCTCTAATAATTTTGAAACGCTGCTCACATTGTCATGAAAACGTTTTCCAATTCTTGCCTCTATACGCTGCAAGTGATCAAATACAGACATCAATCCAACTTCATGAGGATCCCAAACATTAGCAGCATATTCTAAATGAGGTTAACTAGTGAAAGATAACATTCCACTTTAACCTTTTCATCGTATTTACCCAGTGCACTTCTAACAAATCCTAATATTTTCTTAGCTTGTCCACATATTTCCCGCATGTGCTTCACCCAGGAGAGGTCATGGGTGAGGGTAACGCCCAGGAATTTAATCGAGTCTACACGTTCCATTTCGGTGTTCCCGATGCAGCAGGCGTTCGGGTGGGGATTGTACTTATTCAAAAAATCATCACTATAGACTTTTTAAAGTTGAATTCTATTTTCCAAGAGTCACACCAAAGTTTTATGGCATTGATTTCATTTGTTAAAAGTGCATTATCCTCCAGAATATTATTACACAGTTGATGAAGAGGGTGATAGAAATGTCTTGAATGTCTACGCGACTAAAACTATGGTGGCTCTGATAATTCCAGATCATCTACGCTGCCAATGTCCTCCACAGCACCATGCAACCTATTATATTCACCACATACTTTATGCCTATAGACCTCATGAAATAAACAAAACAATAAAATCTTCCTCATGACTACTTTCATCTTTCGAAATATTCCAGGCCAAATTAGAGCCCATTAAAAAAACCATAAACACAGTAATCAACCCGAAGGTGGGTTTGGTAGGTGATATTAGAATTCACCCAGTACGCCCGACGGCGCGTGAAATTCAAACATCAGGGTGGGGAGGCAGTTCCTTTCTCTCTGCCGGTTATGGTTTCCCTGAAAGATCTGGTACCCGAAAAATCACATAGCTTGGGTAGTGCTGCAGGTGCCCAGGGTGCAGGTGCCCAGGGTGCAGGGTGCAGGGTGCCCTAGACGAGCTTTTGAGCTCCAACGATTTGCTAAAATCCATCGCTCGTGGGAGAAAAGGTGGGAGGGCGACAGGCATGCTGACAGGTACGAGGGTGGTGCGGATGACGATCGAGGCAAATATCCCCTCGTGCCTCCAAATCGGCGGCAACTGGGCAATCATCCTCTACGAGGGTCAGCGCCGCACTTGCCCCCGCTGCAACCAAGAAGGCCACGATGGGGAGGCAATGACGATGGCCTCTAACTATAACGCCGCCGAGGAACTGGACGAACTCGAAGTGGCTGTGGAGGAGAGAGAGCGCGGTGGCTGCTACTAATCGAGGGTGCGGCCCCGGCTGCTCCCGTCGGTCCCCCAGATGCCCCTCTAATTGGAGGGGAATATCAGTGGGAACAAAATCGTCAACGGAAGAAAGGGATGCGAAAAAGAAGAGGATAGATAGAGATAGAAGTACTTGCTTTTTTACCAATTAAAACGGTCTCCTAGCGGGTGAAATCTTTGTGAGCTCCTTATATATACTGATGACATCCGACCATCCATGGATCGCAAAGAGGTGACAATAATGACTCTCCTAGACTTTACTGAAGCCTTCGACTCTATTGACAAAAATATTCAGCAAAACTTAGAACTTAGAACAAGACTTAGCAAAACTTCAAAACCTGAATTTTTCTTCCTCGTCTTTACTGTGGATTCGCTCATACCTAAGTAACCGATTCCAAAGAGTCATTACACCTAATTCATCCTCTAACTGGCTTCAAATACACAGGGGTGTTCCACAAGGATCCACTCTTGGGCCCTTGCTTTTTTCCCTGTATATAAACGATATTAGTAAAGGCATTTTAAATTGCAATCATCACCTTTATGCCGATGATTTACAAATATATCACCATTCCCGCCTTCCAGAACCTACCTACAATTATAAACGAAATTAATTCAGATCTAGCTGCTTTTTCACTATGGGTAATAAAAAATTCATTGAAAATAAACCCAATCAAAAGTCAGTCCATTATAATCGGATACCACAAACTACATTCTAAAATAAGTATTGATAAACTACCACCGCTAAAATTGCAAGGATCTATCATGCCATGCCTAAGGACAGTAAATAATTTAGGCTTAACCATAAATGAAACATTATCTTGGACTAATCA
Source organism: Hetaerina americana (assembly GCF_022747635.1). NCBI lineage: Eukaryota > Metazoa > Arthropoda > Insecta > Odonata > Calopterygidae > Hetaerina > Hetaerina americana. Next base: position 438,284 of record NW_027287150.1, on the reverse strand, counting down.
TGCAATTGCTATCTGCAGAAAAATTAACTCATCCCTCCATTCACTGAAAATGTTAAAGCACATTGCTCCCCCCTCCTTAAAGATGCTTCTTGTGTCCTCTCTTCTCATACCCAACTTTGATTACTGTGATGTAGTATACCAAGACCTTTCAGGCGAACTGAAAACCAAACTCCAGAAGACCCATAATTCCTGTGTGCGATTCATATGTGATCTTAGGAAATGCGATCATATTTCCGACTCATTTAATAGAATATCCTGGTTAAAGGTAAAAGGCCGCAGGCATTTACATATTCTTTCACTTTTCTACGGAATACTTTCAAACCACACACCTAAATATCTATGCAAAAATTTCCTCTTCATCAGCTCAATCCACAACAGAAATACTAGGGGTAATAATAAACTTCTTGTCCCACACCATCGCACGGAAATCTATCACAAATCTTTTCATGTTACAGCATGCCGTCTGTGGAACACTCTCCCAGATGATATAAAAAACTTCATCAGCACCAACATTTAGAAGAGCACTTTACAAGTTCATTTTCCTCAGGTACTTAACTTAACCAGTATACCCTCCGTCATTCGACTCATCTGCTATACAGATCACTGTGTCTACTTTTTCTGCTTTTTTGTTTTGTCATCTCAAGCGGTAGGAGTTTGCATCATTATTTTTAGAAATATCACGCTTCTCATTACTCCGCATGTGTTGTCAATGTATTTAATTTCTCCAATTCAATTTCAGTAACTTAATAATATGTATACTATGTAAAAATGATTGTTACAATGTACATGTATATATCCTCTAATTAATAGGGTTTTCGCAGGTTTTTCACACTCCTTTTCTCTCCGTGGGTGTTTTTCCTGCGTGGGTTTTTACTAGTTGAGCAATGCCACACTCTCCCTAGATTTTCCCACAAACCTCATTTTTTGCTGGTACTCTCCTCATTTTATTGTTCTCTATCTTCACTGTCATTTAATTTGAGTATGTGTAGGTGTATTCTTAATTTATATATGTATATGTATGTATGTATGGGTGTATATGTGCATAATTATGTATGTATTCATGTATGTGTATGCATGCATGTACTATCTGTATGTTTATGTGTGTATGAGTGTATGTATGTGTGTGTGGATATGTATGTATATGTGTAGAGATGTGTATGTATATATATATATATATATATATATATATATATATATATATATATACATATATGTAGGTGTTTTTCCCCGAAGAGTTGGAGAATGCTTTACGCACCATCGCAAGTCATCGCGACTTACGGGGTGTGGGACTCTCCTAGGGTGGGCACTGCTGCCACCGGTGTCCATCCCTTGGCCTACCCACTACCTGAACGACTGAAGACGACCATCGCTCCGGACGGCCGTCGACGGCAAAAACCGACACGAATGTGGACAGAGTGAGGACACTGCTGAACACAGACCAACGCTTCACCAGTGAAGAAATTGCAGACCAGTTGGGTCTGTCTGCATCCAACGTCCAACGCATTATTTCACAGGATTTGGCAATGCGCAAGGTGTGCGCCAAGATGGTGCCGAAAATTCTGAGTGTCGACCAACAGGCAACGCGTGTGCGCATTCCCGAAGAAGTGTTAGCCAATTTGCACCAAGATGAAAATTGTTTGGACAATGTGATAACTGGTGATGAAACATGGGTCTTTCAATATGACCCGGAAACGAAAAGACAATCCGCGGAATGGCACACTTCCGCGTCCCCACGTCCAAAAAAGGCTCGCATGAGCAAATCAAAAATCAAAACGTAGTTGATTGTGTTTTTCGACCGTCATGGAGTGGTTCAAAAGGAGTTTGTCCCACCAGGGGAGACTGTGGATGCGAACTTTTACGTGCAGGCGCTCACCCGCCTCCGAGAACGCGTGAAAAGAGACCGACCGGCCATCGAAAACTGCTGGGTGCTTCATCATGACAACGCGCCGTACCATGGCGCGCTCGTCGTTAGACAGCTCCTGGCCAAATACGGCGTTGCCACGTTGCCGCACCCGCCCTATTCTCCCGATCTGGCACAACCGGACATTTTCTTCTTTCCCCTAAAGAAAAGACAGCTCAAGGGACGACGTTTTGAAACGATAAAGGCCGTTCAAGAGGCTTCGACGAGGGTCATCAACGGCATCCCCAAATAAAATTTCCAACGGGCGTACGGGGAATGGAAGCAACGGTATACTTAGTGTGTAGTAGCTCAAGGAGCATATTTTGAAGATTATTAAGTCGATGTAAGTATACCGTCAATAACATTATTGGAAAAAAACCAGTCCTACCACTTTTGGGTGCGACCCAGTATTCCGCGGTCAAGACCATGTATTACGTATCTTACTCCCCATTTGCGGCCCCACTCCTTTTCGCCCCGCGACCAGGGCTTTTTTACCCAATTTAGAGGCGGGGGAGGAATACCCTTGAAACATTGACTTTGGTCACGTGGGAGACTCGGAGGAGCCAGGTAAGGAATATTCTGTTGCAAACTTGCAACATTGTGTCTTTGATCGTTTTGGGTATTCGGAGGAGCCAGGGAAGGAGTGCCAAGACGCATACTTGCGACATTACCCCAGCAGCAAATAAAATCAAGGGTCTAACCATTCGAGTAAAACGACATACACAAATTAAAAATACAAAATACAAAAATTAATTGAACACTTAACCATAACCCAAGAATTTCCATCAGCAAGAGAAGAAGGAAAAGTTTTTCACAATCAGATTTCCCTTAAAAACAACAATTATTTTCGTCAAAATACAAATTTTGGAATAGCGGAGCATTAGACACATTCACTATGTTAACAGTATTATCTTTCTGGTGTCGGCCGACTATTCCTGGCAGGCATTGGAGCCATCAACAGCTGAGCATCCGGGAGGTAAGGTAAAACTCCCATGACCACGTAGTATCATTCTCAAACACTTATGATGGCTATAATAAATGTGAAACTCCAATAGCCGTAAACAGTTTACCTTTCTAAACATAGTAAAAATGAAATTAGTTGGCTAGCGCCACAAGTCAAGAAGGGGTAAAAGGTAAAAAAGGATAATGAGGAAGGTAAAAGGTAAAAAATGAAAGGATAAGAAAGGTGAATACGAATACGCGTATTTCGGCCACAAAGTAGCCCTCTTCAGCGTACTGAAGGGTAATCGTCACTACAACACACACACACACACACACACACACAAAGATTTTATCGGTTTACCCCAATAATAGAATGGTCTATTTATATTAATCTTGTGAAAATATTTAGTTTCCGGTGGTGGAAAATCACTTAGAAAGAGAAAGCTTGCCCAGAAAGGTACCATGCATGCTCAGTTTTGATGGCTAATTTTCTGTCATTTATTTTGATCCCATTTCTGACTTGATTGCGATTGATAGTTAATAATAATTGCTGTTAATTTTATCATTTTGAGTTCCTTTTGAAACATCGTTGGAGGCATTCTTATCATAAATTTCAATTCTATATATTTGTCTCGTCCTTGAAAAGCACTTTATAGTAACTGAAATCCTTTCACTGCCAAGCTCACCAGTTCTTAATCATCAATTGATCTAAGCCACTTATTCTTGAATTACCTTCTTCCTCAGCCAACATTCCCCAATTTCCCTTACCATTTCGCCAGTTGATAGATAAATACACCATTGGGAATAATGCTCAAATATCTTTTTTCTCTGACTATGAATGCCTATCCTTCGCATCCACCCTCTACACCTTCAGAGTATGTATGACTATTTTTGTGTTGTGAATATGTTGCCTCTCTCTACGGTCTACTCCTATATTCTACATAAGTGGCTTAACTTTTTCCTTAACTGTTCTTTGTTGAATTCTTTCCTGGACTCCATTAAGCACTAAAATAAATCTTCATTATTTTCTATATTTCAAGATATTAATTTTTTCATTACTTATGTGATGAACTACATATGTTTGCCTATGCTTGTTAAGCCCAAACTGATCTTTCTGTTTGCAATGCTCTGTAATAACATGTTGCTGAAAGAAATAATAGCCATTTTTCATTCATTATGCATTAGGATATATCTTGCCAATTTATAAACCTATAAATATATTACATAAAGTTATATAAAGAAGGTATTTAACAATGTGTAAAGGAAATGGTTTCAATCATTTTAGCCATTTGTGAAATCGTTCAAGAACTTTACTTCTTTTCAGGTGGAAGAATGAAATACACCTTTAATGCTGTTAGATTGAAGTTAAATTTGGCTTTTTTTAACCTAGTAAGTGGTTTATTGTGTTGCCGAGTTGAAACCAGAACCTAGAAGAGATATGGTGTTTCTTAAAACTTTCTACAACAAATGGCAAACACAAGAAGACAACAATCAAACATTTATCGCCATTTACAGTGAAGGTACTTTGCACATTGACTCAAAATGAATATGAACAAATCCTAATAGCATCGTTTGAAAGTAACTGGGTCCATTTACTCATGCAATTCAAATTTTGTTATGCATTATTCGAAAGGTTTTAATAGTGGAGATAGTTTAACCTTAGCTTGGTAATTTATGAAAGGATGTATTTATGCACAAATTTCCATCTGAGGCTATGTTAATGTTCTATCACGAATTGAATTTCGTAAACTCATGTTTTGATTTATGTGCTACAATAATAAGGGCGTGAATTCAGCTGTGATGGAAAAAATGGCATGTAATCATTTGTATGTGATTCCTCAATTGTTTTCCTAGTCGATTTTTACTAATCATCCGGTAATGAATTGCAAGATGCTTATTTTAATGGGGTGCCAGCAAATGAGTTGATAGATTTCGAAAGATTCAAGTCTTTGGCGACGTGATAAGGGGGTTATACACTGCTGCATGGGGGTGAGATCTGGAGAATAAGAAGAATGATTGAGGTTGGCGATTGAATTTTTTTCCAGACACTCGCGATCAATTAACGCTGAATGTGCAGGTGCATTGTCATGGTGAAAGATCCATCCATCGTGTCTGCTTAAAATAGTGTGCACCGTTGATTTTTATAAATTTAGTTCATCAGCTATCACTCGCACAGTTTTCAACGATCGGTAAGGGCAAGGGACAGCACACGATCAATGTTGCCGTCAAAACAGGTGGTTGAAGGTCTTCCCGACCTTGCATAATCGATGGCCTCTTGTGGGCCATCTTTAAGATGGATGTTTTCTTCAGACCGTTGTCACAGTGAACAGCTGTCAACATTTCAGTAATATCTTGATAACTTTTACCGCACTTGACCAAAAAACTTTACGTTGATTCGGTATTCCGTGATTTCGTCAGTTTCCATTTTCGACGGACAATTATAAACAAGAACAAAACACCATCATGACTAGCACCAAACGCACAGCTCGATGATCCGCCAAGCACAAACGGCTCATTACATCCCAAGAACCATATAATGGGCCATAGTCCGCGCCATCGCATCTAGATGACACCAGTTAGCACATTTATTGCACCGATCATGTTTATTCTCTCCTCCATCTGTCTCTGATGTCTTTTGGTTCAATTAACATGGTGCCTGCCTTTTCATTGATTGCTTCCCACAATTTAATTTTTTTGCTTCCTGGCAGGGTTCCTGTCTAGTACACCAATTTCATTCTTTCTCCGTAAACTGTCCATATCCCAGCACCAATCCTTCCACCATGTTTTTCGTATTCTCTTTATTTTCTATGTACTGTGAATTTCCCGTGCTTATCCGATTAGTCGGAGTGGAACCGCACCAATTGGAGTATTTGGGGGGCCTTATCCCAGGCTTTGCTGCGAACTCGGTCTTAGTGCTCTCTAAGCTGTGGAAGCGGCAGGACACCAGTTGTTGTTAACCTCTGCTCGCCGACCGTGTCAAGGAAAAAAATGGAATCTACGATCGAGCAACGTTACGCGATTATTAAGTTTTGTGCTTAACGGAAAAAATCTCTTGGGGAGACTAACAAAATGATTTTCGGGACTTGCAGGGACTCTTCTGTCACGAGTTTCGAGGTGGTCAAAGGCCTTAAATGAGGACCGGGAAGAGTTTCACGACGCACAACGCTCTCGGTGGCCGTCTTCCCGAAAAACCAACAACAACGTGGAACCAACTGGAACTCTTCTTTTTCCGGAGACCTTGATAGAGGACTCCGAAGACGCCTTCCTGGGCGCGTGCCGTTCAAGAAAAGAGTCGCTGCAAGAATGTGTAGAAGCCCAAGGACAATACTTTGAAGAATTTTAAGTGTTTGCGCAAATCTGTTCAATGAATTACTTTCAGAAAATAACTGCATTACTTTAGGAACGCACCCTTCATATCCCCAAAGGATAAAGAGTGAATATGGAGTTTTTATAGAGGTCATGAGAAGGTTAAGACATGATATGTTGCGGAAGAGACCACACATGTGAAAACGGAAATCTTAGTGATTTCATTACTCAATGCACTGGCGACTCCGAAAAAGGGTTATAAGGACGAGAAAAGACAACTCCGCTATCTGTCAACTCCATCACGAACACGCACCTTTCAGCCTTTGCTGAGGTTCCCTGGGGAAAGAACCTTCTTTACCTCGTTTTTCTGCGCCAGAGGGACCATACATGTTAATCAATGGCAAGACTTGTTTCCACCATTAATCACCGTTTTTCGACCGTTCGTTTCCACCGTTTTTCGAACATTAATAAACATGGAATTTGGTCGAATGACTCAGTATTAATAAACATCGTTCAACTAGAAAAGCTGTATTATGTAAATGCATTGAGAATAAAAAAATAGATTTAAGTCGCGACAAAGGAGATAACGCCGCGACGAAGTTTCGCCTTCGCTTAAACCTATCGCCAGTCGAAATCTATGCAATGCAAAGTAGGGCTAATGGATAGATTTACTATTACTATTGAATAGTAAAACTAGTATTTATTCAACGGTCCACGCATCAACTTATATATTGGTCCTTTGCATGGGATCCTCCTGTTGAACCATCTTTTTCGAAGGATTCCGTGATGCTACAGACATGTCGAAAAGTTAATCATCCTTCATCCTACTCGCCAAGTTGACATTTTTCAATCATCTGCAATGCCTCTTTAATATCAATGAAAAGGAAAAATATTGTTATGGCGACTTTTCCTCAAGGGGAGAGCCATTCCCCTAGTCAATGGATGAGCTGTTATTTCGGAGTGAATTTAAGACGGATCGAATCCTTGATGATGAAGGCTGCAAGGAATATCGATATATTAGTAGCCTATTGAGTCAACTTATAAATATTTTCTTTGGAACAATTGCAAATACGTGTCAACAAGAATTCGTGAACAAGATAAGATATTGGCTGTCGAAAAAGGTAACCTCTTGTTGATTTTTAGCTACATGAATATATTTCCATTTATGCTTGTTATATAAAACTTGTTTAAAAAATGCATTTTCTATTTAGATTTGATGATAAAAATTTATCATCTAAAGCCTTCTCCAAGGACAGGGGAAAATGTTCTCATGGGCACTGTGGAAATTTTTCGACGCTCAATTTTGACTTCCCTTGTCAATGCGTCGTACTTAGGTCGATACATTTACACTCTCAGATGATTCCGTAGGGTTTTATATTCCAACTTTAGGTGCATCAGAAGAAGTGAATAGTTTTACTAATTTTTGGGGAGTAGGGGATCCATCCCGGACCAGGAAATAATCGTGAGTTTGCCGCTGCGATTAAAGAACGTTTCCCAGAACTTGAAGGTCTGTGCAAAATCCGCTCCCTCTTTGGTTCCATGTTTCTCTGTGGTATTCCATTTAAGATCCCTATAATATCCATAATATCCCTATCTTAGCCTCTAGCCTGAGTGTCATGAGTCGATCCAACACCAAAGCTATATACAAGTGACTTAAATGATAATAACCGAAGCGAAAATTATAAAATTTGAAAGGTGGTAATAAATTTTAACAAAAAGGATGTCATTTTACATTGTCTCCGACGCCGGTATATAATAGCATTCGTTGATATTTTATATATAATTTATAATATCATAATGCCCGTTTATTTATCATAATATTACTAATATTTTTTCATTTTGTATTTTCTAAAGATAAAATTAATGGCAAAATCAATATTTATTAGTGTCGGAAGAAAAAGATAACTACATTTAAAACTATATGAACAAGATCAATTTAATTTTAAACATTAATTTTAAACACACATTTAAATTACAAATTCACTTTGGGCATTCTTTTCTAGACATATACAAACTAATATATTAATCGATTCCATAAAATATTTCAACAATGGAAAGGAAAATAATTTCAAGACTTATGTTTTTCAATTGCTTTTATGATTTTTTCGACGGGGGTGGCATTTGGCCTGGCATTCGCCCGGGGTGAAGGGAAACCCGTAAAAACCTCCACAGGCCGCCTTACATCATAAACATATAATCATTCAATTTAAGTTCACATACAAAGGATATTTCTACAACATAAACAATACCAGGTCATTACATAACATATATAAAATGTACGCAAGTGACATGTTTGTAAATTCGCCGTGTGTTGATAGTGAGTCATACGCAGCAAGAACCACTCAAACCATACACATTCACACAGGTTAGTTATTACAGACGAATATACTAGTGCAATAGGCTACACCTTATTAGTTCTACTAAAACCCAATAATCTATCCGTTAGTTAGCTACCAATGCATTCATACACACTCCTAAATACTCGCATCCAAGCACACAATGTGTATCCTACGAGTGTGTAAAATGAGGTGATGGCGAGTGTCCGAGGGATTGTAAGTGTAACAGTGGTCATATTTACATCCATGATACATAATACCCTTTACATTTGACAAATGTACAACATTAAATTCATAAAATACAGAAGTGAGGATAAAGTCTTCTGAAGCTCCTCTTCGCCCCACCAATGAAAGGCTCCGCCCGGAAGGCCGTGCGTCCGGCCTGAAATGACATCATGCCTACTTTAACAACAGAGTCATACTGCCATGTAATTTCTTAGAGCAGGAGGGAGGACTCAAAGAGTTATCACTTGAACTACTTAAGAATAAGATAACTAATCGCCAAATCTATTTCGCAATTTTTAGTATTTCTTAATAAATCAGTAAAAACCTTCGAATCAAAGCAACGTTGTATTTAATCAATAAGAAATATAACTTTAAGTTTAGGGAAATGTTAGCATAATGCCGATGGAGAGAAATATGCCATCAAAATTTATTCAAACGTGTTACTATGCGATCGGTCTTTAAAAATCAAAACTTATCGTGGCAAAATATACATTCTTCTCTTGTTTTTTACACATAGCTAAAAGCTTATGAATTCAATGGTAAAAGATGCCTTGTAATGTCGTAAAAATATAATAGATTGGTAAAATTGGGCCAGTAATACCCTGTATATAGGTATGAAACGGTTATAAGGAATATTAATAGAGTGTTGAAATACTCACATTATGTACCATGATCTAAGTGAGACCTTATATCTTCTTTCTTCATTCGACGTCTTCTGGGTTAGAGATCCTTCTGACTAGCGGGCTTCGGATTATCAGGATACAAATCAACACCTTTTCCAGCTAAGTATAGTTCCTTTTTCAATGGTCTATTAGTGTTTCCTTCGTTTCTTCTATCTCAAGTTGACTTCTTGGTCGGTCCACTTCTTGCTGGCAGCTATAGGAAGGACCATTACATACATTTAATCCACTGCATGACATTGGTTCCAACAAAAAAAAGCCTTAAAATCAACATGACTAGAGTAACCACAGAAAGCTCATGCCCAAAAAAAGCGTCAAAAGATTAAATCATTACGTGCCACATACGGCCAAATTCACATCACCCCAATGGACATACGCTTTACCTTAATCTATATATAATTTAACCTATTACTATCCACTGCTGATACCTTGACTATCGTATTTTACTTATGGCGTTTGGGAATAATTAAAACATACTCAAAAGCCCCTAAAACGTTTCCATTTCATATTTTAAAGATGGAGAAAAAAATTATGAATTCTTTCAAAAAAATATTAAAATTTCATCCATAAAAAGTAAACATCACATTATAGTTTTAGAAATCAAAAGATATTTTTTGGTTAAACAAGTCTTAAAAGAAAAGAAAATTAAAAAATATATGAAAATTAAAAACAATGCTACAAAAAAAACTGAAACTGCACTTAGATATAACCTTTAAAAAAATAAAGAAACAATATTGAATATTCTCACATTTTGCAACGAAGAATTGTTGTCCTTTCATTTCATTTGTCTTCAATCGACGACGCGACTTATCCATGTGTAAATGGATGGAGAAATATAAAAAAATCTAATTCTATCACTTCAATTCAACTTCACGTAGGTCCTCTCATAATTGTAATGTGTTCATTCTCCATAAGTCGGTGTTCTTACGTTTCTTCTTCCTTCAGATAGGGTCTTGATTGGTCCACGTAATTCTTCCTGAAAGAGAGCGGATTAGTGCACAATACATTTACACTAGGTGTGATTGGTTCCAACGATAGAATCTCTCTCAACCATCACAGAATTGGAAGTACAGCATGACGCCAACCTCCGATCCACATGATAGAAGAGTGGGACTCAACCGTACAGAGCCGCACCCACAACACAAATTAAAAAAATCGCGGTAATACGCCTAGCCTTAAACGCAATGTATTCCAACCCTAGGGGTCCAAATCTAACCCTATGACTTCGTAATCTCATGACGTAAGTAGGTTCTTCATTGTTATGTGTCCATTTTCCATAAGGTGATATTTTCACGTTACTTCTTTCTTCAGACGAAGTCTTGATTGGTCCACGTAATTCCTCCTGAAAGAGAGCGGATTAGTGCACAATACATTTACACTAGGTGTGATTGGTTCCAACGATAGAATCTCTCTCAACCATCACAGAATTGGAAGTACAGCAAGACGCCAACCTCCAAACCACAAGATAGAAGAGTGTTATTCTATCGTTCAGATCCGAACACACAACAAAAATTAAAATTAATCGCGGGAATACACCTAGCCTTAAACGCAATGTATTCCGACCCTAGGGGTCCAAATCTAATCTTATGACTTCGCATCTTCTTGACATAAGTCTATTCTTCATTGTAATGAGTCCATTCTCCATAAAGTGTTGTTTTCTCGTTTCCTCTTTCTTCAGACGAAGTCTTGATTGGTCCAAGTAATTCCTCCTGAAAGAGAGCGGATTAGTGCACAATACATTTACACTAGGTGTGATAGGTTCCAACGATAGAATCTCTCTCAAACATCACAGAATTGAAAGAACAGCAAGAAGCCAACCTCCAATCCACATGATAGAAGAGTGGGATTCTATCGTTCAGAGCCGAACACACAACAAAAATTAAAATTAATCGCGGGAATACACCTAGCCTTAAACGAAATGTATTCCGACCCTAGGGGTCCAAATCTAACCCTATGACTTCGAATCTTCTTAACATAAGTCTATTCTTAATTGTAATGTGTCCATTCTCCATTTTGTGATGTTTTCACGTTTCTTCTTTCTTCAGACGAAGTCTTGATTGGTCCACGTGTTTCCTCCTGAAAGAGAGCGGATTAGTGCACAATACATTTACACTAGGTGTGATTGGTTCCAACAATAGAATCTCTCTCAACCATCACAGAATTGAAAGAACAGCAAGAAGCCATCCTCCAATCCACATGATAGAAGAGTGGGATTCTATCGTTCAGAGCCGAACACACAACAAAAATTAAAATTAATCGCGGGAATACGCCTAGCCTTAAACGCAATAAATTCCGACCCTAGGGGTCCAAATCTAACCCTATGACTTCGGTTATTCTTGACGTACGTCTATTCTTCATTTTAATGTGTCCATTCTCCATTTGGTGATGTTTTCACGTTTCTTCTTTCTTCAGACGAAGTCTTGATTGGTCCACGTAATTCCTCCTGAAAGAGGGCGGATTAGTGCACAATACATTTACACTAGGTGTGATTGGTTCCAACGACAGAATCTCTCCCAAGCATCAAAGAATTGGAAAAACAGCAAGAAGCCATCCTTCAATCCACACGATAGAAGAGTGGGATTCTATCGTTCAGAGCCGAACACGCAACAAAAATTAAAATTAATCGCGGGAATACGCCTAACCTTAAACGAAATGTATTCCGAACCTAGGGGTCCAAATCTAACCCTATGACTTCGAATCTTCTTAACATAAGTCTATTCTTCATTGTAATGTGTCCATTATCCATTTGTTGATATTTTCACGTTTCTTCTTTCTTCAGACGAAGTCTTGATTGGTCCACGTAATTCCTCCTGAAAGAGAGCGGATTAGTGCACAATACATTTACACTAGGTGTGATAGGTTCCAACGATAGAATCTCTCTCAACCTACACAGAATTGGAAAAACAGCAAGACCCTAACCTCCAATCCATATGATAGAAGAGTGGGATTCTATCGTTCAGAGCCGAACACACAACAAAAATTAAAATTAATCGCAGGAATACGCCTAGCCTTAAACGCAATAAATTCCGACCCTAGGGGTCCAAATCTAACCCTATGACTCCGCATCTTCATGACATAAGTCTATTCTTCATTATAATGTGTCCATTCTCCATAAGGTGATCTTTTCACGTTTCTTCTTTCTTCAGACGAAGTCTTGATTGGTCCACGTAATTCCTCCTGAAAGAGAGCGGATTAGTGCACAATACATTTACACTAGGTGTGATTGGTTCCAACGATAGAATCTCTCTCAACCATCACAGAATTGGATGTACAGCAAGACGCCAACCTCCAATCCACATGATAGAAGAGTGGGATTCTATCGTTCAGAGCCGAACACACAACAAAAATTAAAATTAATCGCGGGAATACGCCTAGCCTTAAACGAAATGTTTTCCGACCCTAGGGGTCCAAATCTAACCCTATGACTTCGAATCTTCTTGACATAAGTCTATTCTTCATTGTAATGTGTCCATTCTCCATAAGGTGATGTTTTCACGTTTCTTCTTTCTTCAGACGAAGTCTTGATTGGTCCACGTAATTCCTCCTGAAAGAGAGCGGATTAGTGCACAATACATTTACACTAGGTGTGATTGGTTCCAACGATAGAATCTCTCTCAACCTACACAGAATTGGAAAAACAGCAAGACGCCAACCTCCAATCCTTATGATAGAAGAGTGGGATTCTATCGTTCAGAGCCGAACACACAACAAAAATTAAAATTAATCGCGGGAATACGCCTAGCCTTAAACGCAATAAATTCCGACCCTAGGGGTACAAATCTAACCCTATGACTTCGGTTATTCTTGACGTACGTCTATTCTTCATTTTAATGTGTCCATTCTCCATAAGGTGATGTTTTCACGTTTCTTCTTTCTTCAGACGAAGTCTTGATTGGTCCACGTAATTCCTCCTGAAAGAGATCGGATTAGTGCACAATACATTTACACTAGGTGTGATTGGTTCCAACGATAGAATCTCTCTCAACCATCACAGAATTGGATGTACAGCAAGACGCCAACCTCCAATCCACATAATAGAAGAGTGGGATTCTATCGTTCAGAGCCGAACACACAACAAAAATTAAAATTAATCGCGGGAATACGCCTAGCCTTAAACGAAATGTTTTCCGACCCTAGGGGTCCAAATCTAACCCTATGACTTCGAATCTTCTTGACATAAGTCTATTCTTCATTGTAATGTGTCCAATCTCCATTTGGTGATGTTTTCACGTTTCTTCCTTCTTCAGACGAAGTCTTGATTGGTCCACGTTATTCCTCCTGAAAGAGAACGGATTAGTGCACAATACATTTACACTAGGTGTGATTGGTTCCAACGATAGAATCTCTCTCAACCATCACAGAATTGGAAGTACAGCAAGACGCCAATTTCCAATCCACATGATAGAAGAGTGGGATTCTATCGTTCAGAACCGAACGCACAAAGAAAATTAAAATTAATCGCGGGAATACGCCTAGCCTTAAACGCAATAAATTCCGACCCTAGGGGTCCAAACCTAACCCTATGACTTCGTATTTTCTTGACGTAAGTCATTTCTTCATTGTAATGTGTCCATTCTCCATAAGGTGATGTTTTCACGTTTCTTCTTTCTTCAGACGAAGTCTTGATTGGTCCACGTAATTCCTCCTGAAAGAGAGCGGATTAGTGCACAATACATTTACACTAGGTGTGATTGGTTCCAACGATAGAATCTCTCTCAACCTACACAGAATTGGAAGTACAGCAAGACGCCAATTTCCAATCCACATGATAGAAGAGTGGGATTCTATCGTTCAGAACCGAACGCACAAAGAAAATTAAAATTAATCGCGGGAATACGCCTAGCCTTAAACGCAATAAATTCCGACCCTAGGGTTCCAAACCTAACCCTATGACTTCGAATCTTCTTAACATAAGTCTATTCCTCATTGTAATGTGTCCATTCTCCATTTGGTGATGTTTTCACGTTTCTTCTTTCTTCAGACGAAGTCTTGATTGGTCCACGTAAATCCTCCTGAAAGAGAGCGGATTAGTGCACAATACATTTACACTAGGTGTGATTGGTTCCAACGATAGAATCTCTCTCAACCATCACAGAATTGGATGTACAGCAAGACGCCAACCTCCAATCCACATGATAGAAGAGTGGGATTCTATCGTTCAGAGCCGAACACCCAACAAAAATTAAAATTAATCGCGGGAATACACCTAGCCTTAAACGAAATGTATTCCGACCCTAGGGGTCCAAATCTAACCCTATGACTTCGAATCTTCTTAACATAAGTCTATTCCTCATTGTAATGTGTCCATTCTCCATTTGGTGATGTTTTCACGTTTCTTCTTTCTTCAGACGAAGTCTTGATTGGTCCACGTAAATCCTCCTGAAAGAGAGCGGATTAGTGCACAATACATTTACACTAGGTGTGATTGGTTCCAACGATAGAATCTCTCTCAACCATCACAGAATTGAAAGAACAGCAAGAAGCCATCCTCCAATCCACATGATAGAAGAGTGGGATTCTATCGTTCAGAGCCGAACACACAACAAAAATTAAAATTAATCGCGGGAATACGCCTAGCCTTAAACGCAATAAATTCCGACCCTAGGGGTCCAAATCTAACCCTATGACTTCGGTTATTCTTGACGTACGTCTATTCTTCATTTTAATGTGTCCATTCTCCATTTGGTGATGTTTTCACGTTTCTTCTTTCTTCAGACGAAGTCTTGATTGGTCCACGTAATTCCTCCTGAAAGAGGGCGGATTAGTGCACAATACATTTACACTAGGTGTGATTGGTTCCAACGATAGAATCTCTCCCAAGCATCAAAGAATTGGAAAAACAGCAAGAAGCCATCCTTCAATCCACACGATAGAAGAGTGGGATTCTATCGTTCAGAGCCGAACACGCAACAAAAATTAAAATTAATCGCGGGAATACGCCTAACCTTAAACGAAATGTATTCCGAACCTAGGGGTCCAAATCTAACCCTATGACTTCGAATCTTCTTAACATAAGTCTATTCTTCATTGTAATGTGTCCATTATCCATTTGTTGATATTTTCACGTTTCTTCTTTCTTCAGACGAAGTCTTGATTGGTCCACGTAATTCCTCCTGAAAGAGAGCGGATTAGTGCACAATACATTTACACTAGGTGTGATAGGTTCCAACGATAGAATCTCTCTCAACCTACACAGAATTGGAAAAACAGCAAGACCCTAACCTCCAATCCATATGATAGAAGAGTGGGATTCTATCGTTCAGAGCCGAACACACAACAAAAGTTAAAATTAATCGCAGGAATACGCCTAGCCTTAAACGCAATAAATTCCGACCCTAGGGGTCCAAATCTAACCCTATGACTCCGCATCTTCTTGACATAAGTCTATTCTTCATTATAATGTGTCCATTCTCCATAAGGTGATCTTTTCACGTTTCTTCTTTCTTCAGACGAAGTCTTGATTGGTCCACGTAATTCCTCCTGAAAGAGAGCGGATTAGTGCACAATACATTTACACTAGGTGTGATTGGTTCCAACGATAGAATCTCTCTCAACCATCACAGAATTGGATGTACAGCAAGACGCCAACCTCCAATCCACATGATAGAAGAGTGGGATTCTATCGTTCAGAGCCGAACACACAACAAAAATTAAAATTAATCGCGGGAATACGCCTAGCCTTAAACGAAATGTTTTCCGACCCTAGGGGTCCAAATCTAACCCTATGACTTCGAATCTTCTTGACATAAGTCTATTCTTCATTGTAATGTGTCCATTCTCCATAAGGTGATGTTTTCACGTTTCTTCTTTCTTCAGACGAAGTCTTGATTGGTCCACGTAATTCCTCCTGAAAGAGAGCGGATTAGTGCACAATACATTTACACTAGGTGTGATTGGTTCCAACGATAGAATCTCTCTCAACCTACACAGAATTGGAAAAACAGCAAGACGCCAACCTCCAATCCTTATGATAGAAGAGTGGGATTCTATCGTTCAGAGCCGAACACACAACAAAAATTAAAATTAATCGCGGGAATACGCCTAGCCTTAAACGCAATAAATTCCGACCCTAGGGGTACAAATCTAACCCTATGACTTCGGTTATTCTTGACGTACGTCTATTCTTCATTGTAAAGTGTCCATTCTCCATAAGGTGATGTTTTCACGTTTCTTCTTTCTTCAGACGAAGTCTTGATTGGTCCACGTAATTCCTCCTGAAAGAGATCGGATTAGTGCACAATACATTTACACTAGGTGTGATTGGTTCCAACGATAGAATCTCTCTCAACCATCACAGAATTGGATGTACAGCAAGACGCCAACCTCCAATCCACATAATAGAAGAGTGGGATTCTATCGTTCAGAGCCGAACACACAACAAAAATTAAAATTAATCGCGGGAATACGCCTAGCCTTAAACGAAATGTTTTCCGACCCTAGGGGTCCAAATCTAACCCTATGACTTCGAATCTTCTTGACATAAGTCTATTCTTCATTGTAATGTGTCCAATCTCCATTTGGTGATGTTTTCACGTTTCTTCCTTCTTCAGACGAAGTCTTGATTGGTCCACGTTATTCCTCCTGAAAGAGAACGGATTAGTGCACAATACATTTACACTAGGTGTGATTGGTTCCAACGATAGAATCTCTCTCAACCATCACAGAATTGGAAGTACAGCAAGACGCCAATTTCCAATCCACATGATAGAAGAGTGGGATTCTATCGTTCAGAACCGAACGCACAAAGAAAATTAAAATTAATCGCGGGAATACGCCTAGCCTTAAACGCAATAAATTCCGACCCTAGGGGTCCAAACCTAACCCTATGACTTCGTATTTTCTTGACGTAAGTCATTTCTTCATTGTAATGTGTCCATTCTCCATAAGGTGATGTTTTCACGTTTCTTCTTTCTTCAGACGAAGTCTTGATTGGTCCACGTAATTCCTCCTGAAAGAGAGCGGATTAGTGCACAATACATTTACACTAGGTGTGATTGGTTCCAACGATAGAATCTCTCTCAACCATCACAGAATTGGAAGTACAGCAAGACGCCAATTTCCAATCCACATGATAGAAGAGTGGGATTCTATCGTTCAGAACCGAACGCACAAAGAAAATTAAAATTAATCGCGGGAATACGCCTAGCCTTAAACGCAATAAATTCCGACCCTAGGGTTCCAAACCTAACCCTATGACTTCGAATCTTCTTAACATAAGTCTATTCCTCATTGTAATGTGTCCATTCTCCATTTGGTGATGTTTTCACGTTTCTTCTTTCTTCAGACGAAGTCTTGATTGGTCCACGTAAATCCTCCTGAAAGAGAGCGGATTAGTGCACAATACATTTACACTAGGTGTGATTGGTTCCAACGATAGAATCTCTCTCAACCATCACAGAATTGGATGTACAGCAAGACGCCAACCTCCAATCCACATGATAGAAGAGTGGGATTCTATCGTTCAGAGCCGAACACCCAACAAAAATTAAAATTAATCGCGGGAATACACCTAGCCTTAAACGAAATGTATTCCGACCCTAGGGGTCCAAATCTAACCCTATGACTTCGAATCTTCTTAACATAAGTCTATTCCTCATTGTAATGTGTCCATTCTCCATTTGGTGATGTTTTCACGTTTCTTCTTTCTTCAGACGAAGTCTTGATTGGTCCACGTAAATCCTCCTGAAAGAGAGCGGATTAGTGCACAATACATTTACACTAGGTGTGATTGGTTCCAACGATAGAATCTCTCTCAACCATCACAGAATTGAAAGAACAGCAAGAAGCCATCCTCCAATCCACATGATAGAAGAGTGGGATTCTATCGTTCAGAGCCGAACACACAACAAAAATTAAAATTAATCGCGGGAATACGCCTAGCCTTAAACGCAATAAATTCCGACCCTAGGGGTCCAAATCTAACCCTATGACTTCGCATCTTCTTGACATAAGTCTATTCTTCATTATAATGTGTCCATTCTCCATAAGGTGATGTTTTCACGTTTCTTCTTTCTTCAGACGAAGTCTTGATTGGTCCACGTAATTCCTCCTGAAAGAGAGCGGATTAGTGCACAATACATTTACACTAGGTGTGATTGGTTCCAACGATAGAATCTCTCTCAAACCATCACAGAATTGGATGTACAGCAAGACGCCAACCTCCAATCCACATGATAGAAGAGTGGGATTCTATCGTTCAGAGCCGAACAAACAACAAAAATAAAAATTAATCGCGGGAATACACCTAGCCTTAAACGCAATGTATTCCGACCCTAGGGGTCCAAATCTAATCTTATGACTTCGCATCTTCTTGACATAAGTCTATTCTTCATTGTAATGAGTCCATTCTCCATAAAGTGTTGTTTTCTCGTTTCCTCTTTCTTCAGACTAAGTCTTGATTGGTCTACGTAATTCCTCCTGAAAGAGAGCGGATTAGTGCACAATACATTAACACTAAGTGTGATAGGTTCCAAAGATAGAATCTCTCTCAACCATCACAGAATTGAAAGAACAGCAAGAAGCCATCCTCCAATCCACATGATAGAAGAGTGGGATTCTATCGTTCAGAGCCGAACACACAACAAAAATTAAAATTAATCGCAGGAATACGCCTAGCCTTAAACGCAATAAATTCCGACCCTAGGGGTCCAAATCTAACCCTATGACTTCGCATCTTCTTGACATAAGTCTATTCTTCATTATAATGTGTCCATTCTCCATAAGGTGATCTTTTCACGTTTCTTCTTTCTTCAGACGAAGTCTTGATTGGTCCACGTTATTCCTCCTGAAAGAGAGCGGATTAGTGCACAATACATTTACACTAGGTGTGATTGGTTCCAACGATAGAATCTCTCTCAACCATCACAGAATTGGATGTACAGCAAGACGCCAACCTCCAATCCACATGATAGAAGAGTGGGATTCTATCGTTCAGAGCCGAACACACAACAAAAATTAAAATTAATCGCGGGAATACGCCTAGCCTTAAACGAAATGTTTTCAACCCTAGGGGTCCAAATCTAACCCTATGACTTCGAATCTTCTTGACATAAGTCTATTCTTCATTGTAATGTGTCCATTCTCCATAAGGTGATGTTTTCACGTTTCTTCTTTCTTCAGACGAAGTCTTGATTGGTCCACGTAATTCCTCCTGAAAGAGAGCGGATTAGTGCACAATACATTTACACTAGGTGTGATTGGTTCCAACGATAGAATCTCTCTCAACCTACACAGAATTGGAAAAACAGCAAGACGCCAACCTCCAATCCTTATGATAGAAGAGTGGGATTCTATCGTTCAGGGCCGAACACACAACAAAAATAAAAATTAATCGCGGGAATACGCCTAGCCTTAAACGAAATGTATTCCGACCCTAGGGGTCCAAATCTAACCCTATGACTTCGAATCTTCTTAACATAAGTCTATTCTTCATTGTAATGTGTCCATTCTCCATTTGGTGATGTTTTCACGTTTCTTCTTTCTTCAGACGAAGTCTTGATTGGTCCACGTGTTTCCTCCTGAAAGAGAGCGGATTAGTGCACAATACATTTACACTAGGTGTGATTGGTTCCAACGATAGAATCTCTCTCAACCATCACAGAATTGAAAGAACAGCAAGAAGCCATCCTCCAATCCACATGATAGAAGAGTGGGATTCTATTGTTCAGAGCCGAACACACAACAAAAATTAAAATTAATCGCGGGAATACGCCTAGCCTTAAACGCAATAAATTCCGACCCTAGGGGTACAAATCTAACCCTATGACTTCGGTTATTCTTGACGTACGTCTATTCTTCATTGTAAAGTGTCCATTCTCCATAAGGTGATGTTTTCACGTTTCTTCTTTCTTCAGACGAAGTCTTGATTGGTCCACGTAATTCCTCCTGAAAGAGATCGGATTAGTGCACAATACATTTACACTAGGTGTGATTGGTTCCAACGATAGAATCTCTCTCAACCATCACAGAATTGGATGTACAGCAAGACGCCAACCTCCAATCGACATGATAGAAGAGTGGGATTCTATCGTTCAGAGCCGAACACACAACAAAAATTAAAATTAATCGCGGGAATACGCCTAGCCTTAAACGAAATGTTTTCCGACCCTAGGGGTCCAAATCTTACCCTATGACTTCGAATCTTCTTGACATAAGTCTATTCTTCATTGTAATGTGTCCAATCTCCATTTGGTGATGTTTTCACGTTTCTTCCTTCTTCAGACGAAGTCTTGATTGGTCCACGTTATTCCTCCTGAAAGAGAACGGATTAGTGCACAATACATTTACACTAGGTGTGATTGGTTCCAACGATAGAATCTCTCTCAACCATCACAGAATTGGAAGTACAGCAAGACGCCAATTTCCAATCCACATGATAGAAGAGTGGGAATCTATCGTTCAGAACCGAACGCACAAAGAAAATTAAAATTAATCGCGGGAATACGCCTAGCCTTAAACGCAATAAATTCCGACCCTAGGGGTCCAAACCTAACCCTATGACTTCGTATTTTCTTGACGTAAGTCAGTTCTTCATTGTAATGTGTCCATTCTCCATAAGGTGATGTTTTCACGTTTCTTCTTTCTTCAGACGAAGTCTTGATTGGTCCACGTAATTCCTCCTGAAATGGAGCGGATTGGTGCACAATACATTTACACTAGGTGTGATTGGTTCCAACGATAGAATCTCTCTCAACCATCACAGTATTGGAAGTACAGCAAGACGCCAACCTCCAATCCACATGATAGAAGAGTGGGATTCTATCGTTCAGAGCCGAACACACAACAAAAATTAAAATTAATCGCGGGAATACACCTAGCCTTAAACGCAATGTATTCCGACCCTAGGGGTCCAAATCTAATCCAATGACTTCGCATCTTCTTGACATAAGTCTATTCTTCATTGTAATGAGTCCATTCTCCATAAAGTGTTGTTTTCTCGTTTCCTCTTTCTTCAGACGAAGTCTTGATTGGTCCACGTAATTCCTCCTGAAAGAGAGCGGATTAGTGCACAATACATTTACACTAGGTGTGATAGGTTCCAACGATAGAATCTCTCTCAACCATCACAGAATTGGAAGAACAGCAAGAAGCCAACCTCCAATCCACATGATAGAAGAGTGGGATTCTATCGTTCAGAGCCGAACACACAACAAAAATTAAAATTAATCGCGGGAATACGCCTAGCCTTAAAAGCAATAAATTCCGACCCTAGGGGTACACATCTAACCCTATGACTTCGGTTATTCTTGACGTACGTCTATTCTTCATTGTAAAGTGTCCATTCTCCATAAGGTGATGTTTTCACGTTTCTTCTTTCTTCAGACGAAGTCTTGATTGGTCCACGTAATTCCTCCTGAAAGAGAGCGGATTAATGCACAATACATTTACACTAGGTGTGATTGGTTCCAACGATAAAATCCCTCTCATCCATCACAGAATTGGATGTACAGCAAGACGCCAACCTCCAATCCACATGACAGAAGAGTGGGATTCTATCGTTCAGAGCCGAACACACAACAAAAATTTAAAATTAATCGCGGAATACGCATAGCCTTAAACGCAATAAATTCCGACCCTAGGGGTACAAATCTAACCCTATGACTTCGGTTATTCTTGACGTACGTCTATTCTTCATTGTAAAGTGTCCATTCTCCATAAGGTGATGTTTTCACGTTTCTTCTTTCTTCAGACGAAGTCTTGATTGGTCCACGTGTTTCCTCCCGAAAGAGAGAGGATTAGTGCACAATACATTTACACTAGGTGTGATTGGTTCCAACGATAGAATCTCTCTCAACCATCACAGAATTGAAAGAACAGCAAGAAGCCATCCTCCAATCCACATGATAGAAGAGTGGGATTCTATCGTTCAGAACCGAACGCACAAAGAAAATTAAAATTAATCGCGGGAATACGCCTAGCCTTAAACGCAATAAATTCCGACCCTAGGGGTCCAAACCTAACCCTATGACTTCGTATTTTCTTGACGTAAGTCAGTTCTTCATTGTTATGTGGCCATTCTCCATAAGGTGATGTTTTCACGTTTCTTCTTTCTTCAGACGAAGTCTTGATTGGTCCACGTGTTTCCTCCCGAAAGAGAGAGGATTAGTGCACAATACATTTACACTAGGTGTGATTGGTTCCAACGATAGAATCTCTCTCAACCATCACAGAATTGGATGTACAGCAAGACGCCAACCTCCAATCCACATGATAGAAGAGTGGGATTCTATCGTTCAGAGCCGAACACACAACAAAAATTAAAATTAATCGCGGGAATACACCTAGCCTTAAACGAAATGTATTCCGACCCTAGGGGTCCAAATCTAACCCTATGACTTCGAATCTTCTTAACATAAGTCTATTCCTCATTGTAATGTGTCCATTCTCCATTTGGTGATGTTTTCACGTTTCTTCTTTCTTCAGACGAAGTCTTGATTGGTCCACGTAAATCCTCCTGAAAGAGAGCGGATTAGTGCACAATACATTTACACTAGGTGTGATTGGTTCCAACGATAGAATCTCTCTCAACCATCACAGAATTGAAAGAACAGCAAGAAGCCATCCTCCAATCCACATGATAGAAGAGTGGGATTCTATCGTTCAGAGCCGAACACACAACAAAAATTAAAATTAATCGCGGGAATACGCCTAGCCTTAAACGCAATAAATTCCGACCCTAGGGGTACAAATCTAACCCTATGACTTCGGTTATTCTTGACGTACGTCTATTCTTCATTTAAATGTGTACATTCTCCATAAGGTGATGTTTTCACGTTTCTTCTTTCTTCAGACGAAGTCTTGATTTGTCCACGTAATTCCTCCTGAAAGAGAGTGGATTATTGCACAATATATTTACACTAGGTGTGATTGGTTCCAACGATAGAATCTCTCCCAAGCTTAACAGAATTGGAAGAACAGCAAGAAGCCATCCTCCAATCCACACGATAGAAGAGTGGGATTCTATCGTTCAGAGCCGAACACACAACAAAAATTAAAATTAATCGCGGGAATACGCCTAGCCTTAAACGAAATGTATTCCGACCCTAGGAGTCCAAATCTAACCCTATGACTTCGAATCTTCTTAACACAAGTCTATTCTTCATTTTAATGTGTCCATTATCCATTTGGTGATGTTTTCACGTTTCTTCTTTCTTCAGACGAAGTCTTGATTGGTCCACGTAATTCGTCCTGAAAGAGAGCGGATTAGTGCACAATACATTTACACTAGGTGTGATTGGTTCCAACGATAGAATCTCTCTCAACCTACACAGAATTGGAAAAACAGCAAGACGCTAACCTCCAATCCATATGATAGATGAGTGGGATTCTATCGTTCAGAGCCGAACACACAACAAAAATTAAAATTAATCGCAGGAATACGCCTAGCCTTAAACGCAATAAATTCCGACCCTAGGGGTCCAAATCTAACCCTATGACTTCGCATCTTCTTGACATAAGTCTATTCTTCATTATAATGTGTCCATTCTCCATAAGGTGATGTTTTCACGTTTCTTCTTTCTTCAGACGAAGTCTTGATTGGTCCACGTAATTCCTCCTGAAAGAGAGCGGATTAGTGCACAATACATTTACACTAGGTGTGATTGGTTCCAACGATAGAATCTCTCTCAAACCATCACAGAATTGGATGTACAGCAAGACGCCAACCTCCAATCCACATGATAGAAGAGTGGGATTCTATCGTTCAGAGCCGAACACACAACAAAAATAAAAATTAATCGCGGGAATACACCTAGCCTTAAACGCAATGTATTCCGACCCTAGGGGGTCCAAATCTAATCTTATGACTTCGCATCTTCTTGACATAAGTCTATTCTTCATTGTAATGTGTCCATTCTCCATAAAATGTTGTTTTCTCGTTTCCTCTTTCTTCAGACTAAGTCTTGATTGGTCTACGTAATTCCTCCTGAAAGAGAGCGGATTAGTGCACAATACATTAACACTAAGTGTGATAGGTTCCAAAGATAGAATCTCTCTCAACCATCACAGAATTGGAAGAACAGCAAGAAGCCAACCTCCAATCCACATGATAGAAGAGTGGGATTCTATCGTTCAGAGCCGAACACACAACAAAAATTAAATATAATCGCGGGAATACGCCTAGCCTTAAACGAAATGTATTCCGACCCTAGGGGTCAAAATCTAACCCTATGACTTCGGTTATTCTTGACGTACGTCTATTCTTCATTTTAATGTGTACATTCTCCATAAGGTGATGTTTTCACGTTTCTTCTTTCTTCAGACGAAGTCTTGATTGGTCCATGTGTTTCCTCCTGAAAGAGAGCGGATTAGTGCACAATACATTTACACTAGGTGTGATTGGTTCCAACGATAGAATCTCTCCCAAGCATCAAAGAATTCGAAAAACAGCAAGAAGCCATCCTCCAATCCACACGATAGAAGAGTGGGATTCTATCGTTCAGAGCCGAACACACAACAAAAATTAAAATTAATCGCAGGAATACGCCTAGCCTTAAACGCAATAAATTCCGACCCTAGGGGTCCAAATCTAACCCTATGACTTCGCATCTTCTTGACATAAGTCTATTCTTCATTATAATGTGTCCATTCTCCATAAGGTGATCTTTTCACGTTTCTTCTTTCTTCAGACGAAGTCTTGATTGGTCCACGTTATTCCTCCTGAAAGAGAGCGGATTAGTGCACAATACATTTACACTAGGTGTGATTGGTTCCAACGATAGAATCTCTCTCAACCATCACAGAATTGGATGTACAGCAAGACGCCAACCTCCAATCCACATGATAGAAGAGTGGGATTCTATCGTTCAGAGCCGAACACACAACAAAAATTAAAATTAATCGCGGGAATACGCCTAGCCTTAAACGAAATGTTTTCAACCCTAGGGGTCCAAATCTAACCCTATGACTTCGAATCTTCTTGACATAAGTCTATTCTTCATTGTAATGTGTCCATTCTCCATAAGGTGATGTTTTCACGTTTCTTCTTTCTTCAGACGAAGTCTTGATTGGTCCACGTAATTCCTCCTGAAAGAGAGCGGATTAGTGCACAATACATTTACACTAGGTGTGATTGGTTCCAACGATAGAATCTCTCTCAACCTACACAGAATTGGAAAAACAGCAAGACGCCAACCTCCAATCCTTATGATAGAAGAGTGGGATTCTATCGTTCAGGGCCGAACACACAACAAAAATAAAAATTAATCGCGGGAATACGCCTAGCCTTAAACGAAATGTATTCCGACCCTAGGGGTCCAAATCTAACCCTATGACTTCGAATCTTCTTAACATAAGTCTATTCTTCATTGTAATGTGTCCATTCTCCATTTGGTGATGTTTTCACGTTTCTTCTTTCTTCAGACGAAGTCTTGATTGGTCCACGTGTTTCCTCCTGAAAGAGAGCGGATTAGTGCACAATACATTTACACTAGGTGTGATTGGTTCCAACGATAGAATCTCTCTCAACCATCACAGAATTGAAAGAACAGCAAGAAGCCATCCTCCAATCCACATGATAGAAGAGTGGGATTCTATTGTTCAGAGCCGAACCACACAACAAAAATTAAAATTAATCGCGGGAATACGCCTAGCCTTAAACGCAATAAATTCCGACCCTAGGGGTACAAATCTAACCCTATGACTTCGGTTATTCTTGACGTACGTCTATTCTTCATTGTAAAGTGTCCATTCTCCATAAGGTGATGTTTTCACGTTTCTTCTTTCTTCAGACGAAGTCTTGATTGGTCCACGTAATTCCTCCTGAAAGAGATCGGATTAGTGCACAATACATTTACACTAGGTGTGATTGGTTCCAACGATAGAATCTCTCTCAACCATCACAGAATTGGATGTACAGCAAGACGCCAACCTCCAATCGACATGATAGAAGAGTGGGATTCTATCGTTCAGAGCCGAACACACAACAAAAATTAAAATTAATCGCGGGAATACGCCTAGCCTTAAACGAAATGTTTTCCGACCCTAGGGGTCCAAATCTTACCCTATGACTTCGAATCTTCTTGACATAAGTCTATTCTTCATTGTAATGTGTCCAATCTCCATTTGGTGATGTTTTCACGTTTCTTCCTTCTTCAGACGAAGTCTTGATTGGTCCACGTTATTCCTCCTGAAAGAGAACGGATTAGTGCACAATACATTTACACTAGGTGTGATTGGTTCCAACGATAGAATCTCTCTCAACCATCACAGAATTGGAAGTACAGCAAGACGCCAATTTCCAATCCACATGATAGAAGAGTGGGAATCTATCGTTCAGAACCGAACGCACAAAGAAAATTAAAATTAATCGCGGGAATACGCCTAGCCTTAAACGCAATAAATTCCGACCCTAGGGGTCCAAACCTAACCCTATGACTTCGTATTTTCTTGACGTAAGTCAGTTCTTCATTGTAATGTGTCCATTCTCCATAAGGTGATGTTTTCACGTTTCTTCTTTCTTCAGACGAAGTCTTGATTGGTCCACGTAATTCCTCCTGAAATGGAGCGGATTGGTGCACAATACATTTACACTAGGTGTGATTGGTTCCAACGATAGAATCTCTCTCAACCATCACAGTATTGGAAGTACAGCAAGACGCCAACCTCCAATCCACATGATAGAAGAGTGGGATTCTATCGTTCAGAGCCGAACACACAACAAAAATTAAAATTAATCGCGGGAATACACCTAGCCTTAAACGCAATGTATTCCGACCCTAGGGGTCCAAATCTAATCCAATGACTTCGCATCTTCTTGACATAAGTCTATTCTTCATTGTAATGAGTCCATTCTCCATAAAGTGTTGTTTTCTCGTTTCCTCTTTCTTCAGACGAAGTCTTGATTGGTCCACGTAATTCCTCCTGAAAGAGAGCGGATTAGTGCACAATACATTTACACTAGGTGTGATAGGTTCCAACGATAGAATCTCTCTCAACCATCACAGAATTGGAAGAACAGCAAGAAGCCAACCTCCAATCCACATGATAGAAGAGTGGGATTCTATCGTTCAGAGCCGAACACACAACAAAAATTAAAATTAATCGCGGGAATACGCCTAGCCTTAAAAGCAATAAATTCCGACCCTAGGGGTACACATCTAACCCTATGACTTCGGTTATTCTTGACGTACGTCTATTCTTCATTGTAAAGTGTCCATTCTCCATAAGGTGATGTTTTCACGTTTCTTCTTTCTTCAGACGAAGTCTTGATTGGTCCACGTAATTCCTCCTGAAAGAGAGCGGATTAATGCACAATACATTTACACTAGGTGTGATTGGTTCCAACGATAAAATCCCTCTCATCCATCACAGAATTGGATGTACAGCAAGACGCCAACCTCCAATCCACATGACAGAAGAGTGGGATTCTATCGTTCAGAGCCGAACACACAACAAAAATTAAAATTAATCGCGGGAATACGCATAGCCTTAAACGCAATAAATTCCGACCCTAGGGGTACAAATCTAACCCTATGACTTCGGTTATTCTTGACGTACGTCTATTCTTCATTGTAAAGTGTCCATTCTCCATAAGGTGATGTTTTCACGTTTCTTCTTTCTTCAGACGAAGTCTTGATTGGTCCACGTGTTTCCTCCCGAAAGAGAGAGGATTAGTGCACAATACATTTACACTAGGTGTGATTGGTTCCAACGATAGAATCTCTCTCAACCATCACAGAATTGAAAGAACAGCAAGAAGCCATCCTCCAATCCACATGATAGAAGAGTGGGATTCTATCGTTCAGAACCGAACGCACAAAGAAAATTAAAATTAATCGCGGGAATACGCCTAGCCTTAAACGCAATAAATTCCGACCCTAGGGGTCCAAACCTAACCCTATGACTTCGTATTTTCTTGACGTAAGTCAGTTCTTCATTGTTATGTGGCCATTCTCCATAAGGTGATGTTTTCACGTTTCTTCTTTCTTCAGACGAAGTCTTGATTGGTCCACGTGTTTCCTCCCGAAAGAGAGAGGATTAGTGCACAATACATTTACACTAGGTGTGATTGGTTCCAACGATAGAATCTCTCTCAACCATCACAGAATTGGATGTACAGCAAGACGCCAACCTCCAATCCACATGATAGAAGAGTGGGATTCTATCGTTCAGAGCCGAACACACAACAAAAATTAAAATTAATCGCGGGAATACACCTAGCCTTAAACGAAATGTATTCCGACCCTAGGGGTCCAAATCTAACCCTATGACTTCGAATCTTCTTAACATAAGTCTATTCCTCATTGTAATGTGTCCATTCTCCATTTGGTGATGTTTTCACGTTTCTTCTTTCTTCAGACGAAGTCTTGATTGGTCCACGTAAATCCTCCTGAAAGAGAGCGGATTAGTGCACAATACATTTACACTAGGTGTGATTGGTTCCAACGATAGAATCTCTCTCAACCATCACAGAATTGAAAGAACAGCAAGAAGCCATCCTCCAATCCACATGATAGAAGAGTGGGATTCTATCGTTCAGAGCCGAACACACAACAAAAATTAAAATTAATCGCGGGAATACGCCTAGCCTTAAACGCAATAAATTCCGACCCTAGGGGTACAAATCTAACCCTATGACTTCGGTTATTCTTGACGTACGTCTATTCTTCATTTAAATGTGTACATTCTCCATAAGGTGATGTTTTCACGTTTCTTCTTTCTTCAGACGAAGTCTTGATTTGTCCACGTAATTCCTCCTGAAAGAGAGTGGATTATTGCACAATATATTTACACTAGGTGTGATTGGTTCCAACGATAGAATCTCTCCCAAGCTTAACAGAATTGGAAGAACAGCAAGAAGCCATCCTCCAATCCACACGATAGAAGAGTGGGATTCTATCGTTCAGAGCCGAACACACAACAAAAATTAAAATTAATCGCGGGAATACGCCTAGCCTTAAACGAAATGTATTCCGACCCTAGGAGTCCAAATCTAACCCTATGACTTCGAATCTTCTTAACACAAGTCTATTCTTCATTTTAATGTGTCCATTATCCATTTGGTGATGTTTTCACGTTTCTTCTTTCTTCAGACGAAGTCTTGATTGGTCCACGTAATTCGTCCTGAAAGAGAGCGGATTAGTGCACAATACATTTACACTAGGTGTGATTGGTTCCAACGATAGAATCTCTCTCAACCTACACAGAATTGGAAAAACAGCAAGACGCTAACCTCCAATCCATATGATAGATGAGTGGGATTCTATCGTTCAGAGCCGAACACACAACAAAAATTAAAATTAATCGCAGGAATACGCCTAGCCTTAAACGCAATAAATTCCGACCCTAGGGGTCCAAATCTAACCCTATGACTTCGCATCTTCTTGACATAAGTCTATTCTTCATTATAATGTGTCCATTCTCCATAAGGTGATGTTTTCACGTTTCTTCTTTCTTCAGACGAAGTCTTGATTGGTCCACGTAATTCCTCCTGAAAGAGAGCGGATTAGTGCACAATACATTTACACTAGGTGTGATTGGTTCCAACGATAGAATCTCTCTCAAACCATCACAGAATTGGATGTACAGCAAGACGCCAACCTCCAATCCACATGATAGAAGAGTGGGATTCTATCGTTCAGAGCCGAACACACAACAAAAATAAAAATTAATCGCGGGAATACACCTAGCCTTAAACGCAATGTATTCCGACCCTAGGGGTCCAAATCTAATCTTATGACTTCGCATCTTCTTGACATAAGTCTATTCTTCATTGTAATGTGTCCATTCTCCATAAAATGTTGTTTTCTCGTTTCCTCTTTCTTCAGACTAAGTCTTGATTGGTCTACGTAATTCCTCCTGAAAGAGAGCGGATTAGTGCACAATACATTAACACTAAGTGTGATAGGTTCCAAAGATAGAATCTCTCTCAACCATCACAGAATTGGAAGAACAGCAAGAAGCCAACCTCCAATCCACATGATAGAAGAGTGGGATTCTATCGTTCAGAGCCGAACACACAACAAAAATTAAATATAATCGCGGGAATACGCCTAGCCTTAAACGAAATGTATTCCGACCCTAGGGGTCAAAATCTAACCCTATGACTTCGGTTATTCTTGACGTACGTCTATTCTTCATTTTAATGTGTACATTCTCCATAAGGTGATGTTTTCACGTTTCTTCTTTCTTCAGACGAAGTCTTGATTGGTCCATGTGTTTCCTCCTGAAAGAGAGC
This sequence comes from Hetaerina americana, assembly GCF_022747635.1. NCBI lineage: Eukaryota > Metazoa > Arthropoda > Insecta > Odonata > Calopterygidae > Hetaerina > Hetaerina americana. The sequence goes on along the minus strand of NW_027287150.1, from coordinate 407,720 downwards.
GGATTAGTGCACAATACATTTACACTAGGTGTGATTGGTTCCAACGATAGAATCTCTCCCAAGCATCAAAGAATTCGAAAAACAGCAAGAAGCCATCCTCCAATCCACACGATAGAAGAGTGGGATTCTATCGTTCAGAGCCGAACACACAACAAAAATTAAAATTAATCGCAGGAATACGCCTAGCCTTAAACGCAATAAATTCCGACCCTAGGGGTCCAAATCTAACCCTATGACTTCGCATCTTCTTGACATAAGTCTATTCTTCATTATAATGTGTCCATTCTCCATAAGGTGATCTTTTCACGTTTCTTCTTTCTTCAGACGAAGTCTTGATTGGTCCACGTTATTCCTCCTGAAAGAGAGCGGATTAGTGCACAATACATTTACACTAGGTGTGATTGGTTCCAACGATAGAATCTCTCTCAACCATCACAGAATTGGATGTACAGCAAGACGCCAACCTCCAATCCACATGATAGAAGAGTGGGATTCTATCGTTCAGAGCCGAACACACAACAAAAATTAAAATTAATCGCGGGAATACGCCTAGCCTTAAACGAAATGTTTTCAACCCTAGGGGTCCAAATCTAACCCTATGACTTCGAATCTTCTTGACATAAGTCTATTCTTCATTGTAATGTGTCCATTCTCCATAAGGTGATGTTTTCACGTTTCTTCTTTCTTCAGACGAAGTCATGATTGGTCCACGTAATTCCTCCTGAAAGAGAGCGGATTAGTGCACAATACATTTACACTAGGTGTGATTGGTTCCAACGATAGAATCTCTCTCAACCTACACAGAATTGGAAAAACAGCAAGACGCCAACCTCCAATCCTTATGATAGAAGAGTGGGATTCTATCGTTCAGGGCCGAACACACAACAAAAATAAAAATTAATCGCGGGAATACGCCTAGCCTTAAACGAAATGTATTCCGACCCTAGGGGTCCAAATCTAACCCTATGACTTCGAATCTTCTTAACATAAGTCTATTCTTCATTGTAATGTGTCCATTCTCCATTTGGTGATGTTTTCACGTTTCTTCTTTCTTCAGACGAAGTCTTGATTGGTCCACGTGTTTCCTCCTGAAAGAGAGCGGATTAGTGCACAATACATTTACACTAGGTGTGATTGGTTCCAACGATAGAATCTCTCTCAACCATCACAGAATTGAAAGAACAGCAAGAAGCCATCCTCCAATCCACATGATAGAAGAGTGGGATTCTATTGTTCAGAGCCGAACACACAACAAAAATTAAAATTAATCGCGGGAATACGCCTAGCCTTAAACGCAATAAATTCCGACCCTAGGGGTACAAATCTAACCCTATGACTTCGGTTATTCTTGACGTACGTCTATTCTTCATTGTAAAGTGTCCATTCTCCATAAGGTGATGTTTTCACGTTTCTTCTTTCTTCAGACGAAGTCTTGATTGGTCCACGTAATTCCTCCTGAAAGAGATCGGATTAGTGCACAATACATTTACACTAGGTGTGATTGGTTCCAACGATAGAATCTCTCTCAACCATCACAGAATTGGATGTACAGCAAGACGCCAACCTCCAATCGACATGATAGAAGAGTGGGATTCTATCGTTCAGAGCCAAACACACAACAAAAATTAAAATTAATCGCGGGAATACGCCTAGCCTTAAACGAAATGTTTTCCGACCCTAGGGGTCCAAATCTTACCCTATGACTTCGAATCTTCTTGACATAAGTCTATTCTTCATTGTAATGTGTCCAATCTCCATTTGGTGATGTTTTCACGTTTCTTCCTTCTTCAGACGAAGTCTTGATTGGTCCACGTTATTCCTCCTGAAAGAGAACGGATTAGTGCACAATACATTTACACTAGGTGTGATTGGTTCCAACGATAGAATCTCTCTCAACCATCACAGAATTGGAAGTACAGCAAGACGCCAATTTCCAATCCACATGATAGAAGAGTGGGATTCTATCGTTCAGAACCGAACGCACAAAGAAAATTAAAATTAATCGCGGGAATACGCCTAGCCTTAAACGCAATAAATTCCGACCCTAGGGGTCCAAACCTAACCCTATGACTTCGTATTTTCTTGACGTAAGTCAGTTCTTCATTGTAATGTGTCCATTCTCCATAAGGTGATGTTTTCACGTTTCTTCTTTCTTCAGACGAAGTCTTGATTGGTCCACGTAATTCCTCCTGAAAGAGAGCGGATTGGTGCACAATACATTTACACTAGGTGTGATTGGTTCCAACGATAGAATCTCTCTCAACCATCACAGTATTGGAAGTACAGCAAGACGCCAACCTCCAATCCACATGATAGAAGAGTGGGATTCTATCGTTCAGAGCCGAACACACAACAAAAATTAAAATTAATCGCGGGAATACACCTAGCCTTAAACGCAATGTATTCCGACCCTAGGGGTCCAAATCTAATCCAATGACTTCGCATCTTCTTGACATAAGTCTATTCTTCATTGTAATGAGTCCATTCTCCATAAAGTGTTGTTTTCTCGTTTCCTCTTTCTTCAGACGAAGTCTTGATTGGTCCACGTAATTCCTCCTGAAAGAGAGCGGATTAGTGCACAATACATTTACACTAGGTGTGATAGGTTCCAACGATAGAATCTCTCTCAACCATCACAGAATTGGAAGAACAGCAAGAAGCCAACCTCCAATCCACATGATAGAAGAGTGGGATTCTATCGTTCAGAGCCGAACACACAACAAAAATTAAAATTAATCGCGGGAATACGCCTAGCCTTAAAAGCAATAAATTCCGACCCTAGGGGTACACATCTAACCCTATGACTTCGGTTATTCTTGACGTACGTCTATTCTTCATTGTAAAGTGTCCATTCTCCATAAGGTGATGTTTTCACGTTTCTTCTTTCTTCAGACGAAGTCTTGATTGGTCCACGTAATTCCTCCTGAAAGAGAGCGGATTAATGCACAATACATTTACACTAGGTGTGATTGGTTCCAACGATAAAATCCCTCTCATCCATCACAGAATTGGATGTACAGCAAGACGCCAACCTCCAATCCACATGATAGAAGAGTGGGATTCTATCGTTCAGAGCCGAACACACAACAAAAATTAAAATTAATCGCGGGAATACGCCTAGCCTTAAACGCAATAAATTCCGACCCTAGGGGTACAAATCTAACCCTATGACTTCGGTTATTCTTGACGTACGTCTATTCTTCATTGTAAAGTGTCCATTCTCCATAAGGTGATGTTTTCACGTTTCTTCTTTCTTCAGACGAAGTCTTGATTGGTCCACGTGTTTCCTCCCGAAAGAGAGAGGATTAGTGCACAATACATTTACACTAGGTGTGATTGGTTCCAACGATAGAATCTCTCTCAACCATCACAGAATTGAAAGAACAGCAAGAAGCCATCCTCCAATCCACATGATAGAAGAGTGGGATTCTATCGTTCAGAACCGAACGCACAAAGAAAATTAAAATTAATCGCGGGAATACGCCTAGCCTTAAACGCAATAAATTCCGACCCTAGGGGTCCAAACCTAACCCTATGACTTCGTATTTTCTTGACGTAAGTCAGTTCTTCATTGTTATGTGGCCATTCTCCATAAGGTGATGTTTTCACGTTTCTTCTTTCTTCAGACGAAGTCTTGATTGGTCCACGTAATTCCTCCTGAAAGAGAGCGGATTAGTGCACAATACATTTACACTAGGTGTGATTGGTTCCAACGATAGAATCTCTCTCAACCATCACAGAATTGGAAGTACAGCAAGACTCCAACCTCCAATCCACATGATAGAAGAGTGGGATTCTATCGTTCAGAGCCGAACACACAACAAAAATTAAAATTAATCGCGGGAATACGCCTAGCCTTAAACGAAATGTATTCCGACCCTAGTGGTCCAAATCTAACCCTATGACTTCGAATCTTCTTAAAATAAGTCTATTCTTCATTGTAATTTTTCCATTCTCCATTTGGTGATGTTTTCACGTTTCTTCTTTCTTCAGACGGAGTCTTGATTGGTCCACGTAATTCCTCCTGAAAGAGAGCGGATTAGTGCACAATACATTTACAATAGGTCTGATAGGTTCCAACGATAGAATCTCTCTCAACCATCACAGAATTGGAAGAACAGCAAGAAGCCTACCTCCAATCCACATGATAGAAGATTGGGATTCTATCGTTCAGAGCCGAACACACAACAAAATTTAAATTTAATCGCGGGAATACGCCTAGCCTTAAACGCAATGTATTCCGACCCTAGGGGTCCAAATCTAATCTTATGACTTCGCATTTTCTTGACGTAAGTCAGTTCTTCATTGTTATGTGTCCATTCTCCATAAGGTGATGTTTTCACGTTTCTTCTTTCTTCAGACGAAGTCTTGATTGGTCCACGTAATTCCTCCTGAAAGAGAGCGGATTAGTGCACAATACATTTACACTAGGTGTGATTGGTTCCAACGATAGAATCTCTCTCAACCATCACAGTATTGGAAGTACAGCAAGACGCCAACCTCCAATCCACATGATAGAAGAGTGGGATTCTATCGTTCAGAGCCGAACACACAACAAAAATTAAAATTAATCGCGGGAATACACCTAGCCTTAAACGCAATGTATTCCAACCCTAGGGGTCCAAATCTAATCTTATGACTTCGCACCTTCTTGACATAAGTCTATTCTTCATTGTAATGAGTCCATTCTCCATAAAGTGTTGTTTTCTCGTTTCCTCTTTCTTCAGACGAAGTCTTGATTGGTCCACGTAATTCCTCCTGAAAGAGAGCGGATTAGTGCACAATACATTTACACTAGGTGTGATAGGTTCCAACGATAGAATCTCTCTCAACCATCACAGAATTGGAAGAACAGCAAGAAGCAACCCTCCAATCCACATGATAGAAGAGTGGGATTCTATCGTTCAGAGCCGAACACACAACAAAAATTAAAATTAATCGCGGGAATACGCCTAGCCTTAAACGAAATGAATTCCGACCCTAGGGGTCCAAATCTAACCCTATGACTTCGAATCTTCTTAACATAAGTCTATTCTTCATTGTAATGTGTCCATTCTCCATTTGGTGATGTTTTCACGTTTCTTCTTTCTTCAGACGAAGTCTTGATTGGTCCACGTGTTTCCTCCTGAAAGAGAGCGGATTAGTGCACAATACATTTACACTAGGTGTGATTGGTTCCAACGATAGAATCTCTCTCAACCATCACAGAATTGAAAGAAAAGCAAGAAGCCATCCTCCAATCCACATGATAGAAGAGTGGGATTCTATCGTTCAGAGCCGAACACACAACAAAAATTAAAATTAATCGCGGGAATACGCCTAGCCTTAAACGCAATAAATTCCGACCCTAGGGGTACAAATCTAACCCTATGACTTCGGTTATTCTTGACGTACGTCTATTCTTCATTTTATTGTGTCCATTCTCCATAAGGTGATGTTTTCACGTTTCTTCTTTCTTCAGACGAAGTCTTGATTGGTCCACGTAATTTCTCCTGAAAGAGAGCGGATTAGTGCACAATACATTTACACTAGGTGTGATTGGTTCCAACGATAGAATCTCTCTCAACCATCACAGAATTGGAAGTACAGCAAGACGTAAACCTCCAATCCACATGATAGAAGAGTGGGATTCTATCGTTCAGAGCCGAACACACAACAAAAATTAAAATTAATCGCGGGAATACGCCTAGCCTTAAACGAAATGTATTCCGACCCTAGTGGTCCAAATCTAACCCTATGACTTCGGTTCTTCTTGACGTACGTCTATTTTTCATTGTAATGTGTCCATTCTCCATTTGGTGATGTTTTCACGTTTCTTCTTTCTTCAGACGAAGTCTTGATTGGTCCACGTAATTCCTCCTGAAAGAGAGCGGATTGGTGCACAATACATTTACACTAGGTGTGATTGGTTCCAACGATAGAATCTCTCTCAACCATCACAGAATTGGATGTACAGCAAGACGCCAATTTCCAATCCACATGATAGAAGAGTGGGATTCTATCGTTCAGAACCGAACGCACAAAGAAAATTAAAATTAATCGCGGGAATACGCCTAGCCTTAAACGCAATAAATTCCGACCCTAGGGGTCCAAACCTAACCCTATGACTTCGTATTTTCTTGACGTAAGTCAGTTCTTCATTGTTATGTGTCCATTCTCCATAAGGTGATGTTTTCACGTTTCTTCTTTCTTCAGACGAAGTCTTGATTGGTCCACGTAATTCCTCCTGAAAGAGAGCGGATTAGTGCACAATACATTTACACTAGGTGTGATTGGTTCCAACGATAGAATATCTCTCAACCATCACAGAATTGGAAGTACAGCATGACGCCAACCTCCGATCCACATGATAGAAGAGTGGGACTCAACCGTAAAGAGCCGAACCCACAACACAAATTAAAAAAATCGCGGGAATACGCCTAGCCTTAAACTCAATGTATTCCAACCCTAGGGGTCCAAATCTAACCCTATGACTTCGTAATCTCATGACGTAAGTAGGTTCTTCATTGTTATGTGTCCATTTTCCATAAGGTGATGTTTTCACGTTACTTCTTTCTTCAGACGAAGTCTTGATTGGTCCACGTAATTCCTCCTGAAAGAGAGCGGATTAGTGCACAATACATTTACACTAGGTGTGATTGGTTCCAACGATAGAATCTCTCTCAACCATCACAGAATTGGATGTACAGCAAGACGCCAACCTCCAATCCACATGATAGAAGAGTGGGATTCTATCGTTCAGAGCCGAACACACAACAAAAATTAAAATTAATTGCGGGAATACGCCTAGCCTTAAACGAAATGTTTTCCGACCCTAGGGGTCCAAATCTAACCCTATGACTTCGAATCTTCTTGACATAAGTCTATTCTTCATTGTAATGTGTCCAATCTCCTTTTGGTAATGTTTTCACGTTTCTTCCTTCTTCAGACGAAGTCTTGATTGGTCCACGTAATTCCTTCTGAAAGAGAGCGGATTAGTGCACAATACATTTACACTAGGTGTGATTGGTTCCAACGATAGAATCTCTCTCAACCATCACAGAATTGGAAGTACAGCAAGACGCCAATTTCCAATCCACATGATAGAAGAGTGTTATTCTATCGTTCAGAGCCGAACACACAACAAAAATTAAAATTAATCGCGGGAATACGCCTATCGTTAAACGCAATAAATTCCGACCCAAGGGGTCCAAATCTAAACCTATGACTTCGAATCTTCTTGACGTGCGTCTATTCTTCATTGTAATGTGTCCATTCTCCATTTGGTGATGTTTTCACGTTTCTTCTTTCTTCAGACGAAGTCTTGATTGGTCCACGTAATTCCTCCTGAAAGAGAGCGGTTTAGTGCACAATACATTTACACTAGGTGTGATTGGTTCCAATGATAGAATCTCTCTCAACCTACACAGAATTGAAAGAAAAGCAAGAAGCCATCCTCCAATCCACATGATAGAAGAGTGGGATTCTATCGTTCAGAGCCGAACACACAACAAAAATTAAAATTAATCGCGGGAAACGCCTAGCCTTAAACGCAATGTATTCCAACCCTAGGGGTCCAATACTAACCCTATGACTTCGGTTATTCTTTACGTACGCCTATTCTTCATTGTAATGTGTCCATTCTCCATAAGGTGATGTTTTCACGTTTCTTCTTTCTTCAGACGAAGTCTTGATTGGTCCACGTAATTCCTCCTGAAAGAGAACGGATTAGTGCACAATACATTTACACTAGGTGTGATTGGTTCCAACGATAGAATCTCTCTCAACCATCACAGAATTGGAAGTACAGCAAGACGCCAACCTCCAATCCACATGATAGAAGATTGGGATTCTATCGTTCAGAGCCGAACACACAACAAAAATTAAAATTAATCGCGGGAATACGAGTAGCCTTAAACGCAATGTATTCCGACCCTAGAGGTCCAAATCTAACCCTATGACTTCGGTAATTCTTGACGTACGTCTATTTTTCATTGTAAAATGTCCATTCTCCATTAGGTGATGTTTTCACGTTTCTCCTTTCTTCAGACGAAGTCTTGATTTGTCCACGTAATTCCTCCTGAAAGAGAGTGGATTATTGCACAATATATTTACACTAGGTGTGATTGGTTCCAACGATAGAATCTCTCCCAAGCATCACAGAATTGGAAGAACAGCAAGAAGCCATCCTGCAATCCACACGATAGAAGAGTGGGATTCTATCGTTCAGAGCCGAACACACAACACAAATTAAAAAAATCGCGGGAATACGCCTAGCCTTAAACTCAATGTATTCCGACCCTAGGGGTCCAAATCTAACCCTATGACTTCGAATCTTCTTGACACAAGTCTATTCTTCATTGTAATGTGTCCATTATCCATTTGGTGATGTGTTTACGTTTCTTCTTTCTTCAGACGAAGTCTTGATTGGTCCACGTAATTCCTCCTGAAAGAGAGCGGATTAGTGCACAATACATTTACACTAGGTGTGATTGGTTCCAACGATAGAATCTCTCTCAACCTACACAGAATTGGAAAAACAGCAAGACGCTAACCTCCAATCCACATGATAGAAGAGTGGGATTCTATCGTTCAGAGCCGAACACACAACAAAAATTAAAATTAATCGCAGGAATACGCCTAGCCTTAAAAGCAATAAATTCCGACCCTAGGGGTCGTAATCTAACCCTATGACTTCGCATCTTCTTGACATAAGTCTATTCTTTATTATAATGTGTCCATTCTCCATAAGGTGATGTTTTCACGTTTCTTCTTTCTTCAGACGAAGTCTTGATTGGTCCACGTAATTCCTCCTGAAAGAGAGCGGATTAGTGCACAATACATTTACACTACGTGTGATTGGTTCCAACGATAGAATCTCTCTCAGCCATCACAGAATTGGAAGTACAGCAAGACGCCAACCTCCATTCCAGATGATAGAAGAGTGGGGTTCTATCGTTCAGAGCCGAACACACAACAAAAATTAAAATTAATCGCGGGAATACACCTAGCCTTAAACGCAATGTATTCCGACCCTAGGGGTCCAAATCTAATCTTATGACTTCGCACCTTCTTGACATAAGTCTATTCTTCATTGTAATGAGTCCATTCTCCATAAAGTGTTGTTTTCTCGTTTCCTCTTTCTTCAGACGAAGTCTTGATTGGTCCACGTAATTCCTCCTGAAAGAGAGCGGATTAGTGCACAATACATTTACACTAGGTGTGATAGGTTCCAACGATAGAATCTCTCTCAACCATCACAGAATTGGAAGAACAGCAAGAAGCAACCCTCCAATCCACATGATAGAAGAGTGGGATTCTATCGTTCAGAGCCGAACACACAACAAAAATTAAAATTAATCGCGGGAATACGCCTAGCCTTAAACGAAATGAATTCCGACCCTAGGGGTCCAAATCTAACCCTATGACTTCGAATCTTCTTAACATAAGTCTATTCTTCATTGTAATGTGTCCATTCTCCATTTGGTGATGTTTTCACGTTTCTTCTTTCTTCAGACGAAGTCTTGATTGGTCCACGTGTTTCCTCCTGAAAGAGAGCGGATTAGTGCACAATACATTTACACTAGGTGTGATTGGTTCCAACGATAGAATGTCTCTCAACCATCACAGAATTGAAAGAAAAGCAAGAAGCCATCCTCCAATCCACATGATAGAAGAGTGGGATTCTATCGTTCAGAGCCGAACACACAACAAAAATTAAAATTAATCGCGGGAATACGCCTAGCCTTAAACGCAATAAATTCCGACCCTAGGGGTACAAATCTAACCCTATGACTTCGGTTATTCTTGACGTACGTCTATTCTTCATTTTAATGTGTCCATTCTCCATAAGGTGATGTTTTCACGTTTCTTCTTTCTTCAGACGAAGTCTTGATTGGTCCACGTAATTTCTCCTGAAAGAGAGCGGATTAGTGCACAATACATTTACACTAGGTGTGATTGGTTCCAACGATAGAATCTCTCTCAACCATCACAGAATTGGAAGTACAGCAAGACGTAAACCTCCAATCCACATGATAGAAGAGTGGGATTCTATCGTTCAGAGCCGAACACACAACAAAAATTAAAATTAATCGCGGGAATACGCCTAGCCTTAAACGAAATGTATTCCGACCCTAGTGGTCCAAATCTAACCCTATGACTTCGGTTCTTCTTGACGTACGTCTATTTTTCATTGTAATGTGTCCATTCTCCATTTGGTGATGTTTTCACGTTTCTTCTTTCTTCAGACGAAGTCTTGATTGGTCCACGTAATTCCTCCTGAAAGAGAGCGGATTGGTGCACAATACATTTACACTAGGTGTGATTGGTTCCAACGATAGAATCTCTCTCAACCATCACAGAATTGGATGTACAGCAAGACGCCAATTTCCAATCCACATGATAGAAGAGTGGGATTCTATCGTTCAGAACCGAACGCACAAAGAAAATTAAAATTAATCGCGGGAATACGCCTAGCCTTAAACGCAATAAATTCCGACCCTAGGGGTCCAAACCTAACCCTATGACTTCGTATTTTCTTGACGTAAGTCAGTTCTTCATTGTTATGTGTCCATTCTCCATAAGGTGATGTTTTCATGTTTCTTCTTTCTTCAGACGAAGTCTTGATTGGTCCACGTAATTCCTCCTGAAAGAGAGCGGATTAGTGCACAATACATTTACACTAGGTGTGATTGGTTCCAACGATAGAATATCTCTCAACCATCACAGAATTGGAAGTACAGCATGACGCCAACCTCCGATCCACATGATAGAAGAGTGGGACTCAACCGTACAGAGCCGCACCCACAACACCAATTAAAAAAATCGCGGGAATACGCCTAGCCTTAAACTCAATGTATTCCAACCCTAGGGGTCCAAATCTAACCCTATGACTTCGTAATCTCATGACGTAAGTAGGTCCTTCATTGTTATGTGTCCATTTTCCATAAGGTGATGTTTTCACGTTACTTCTTTCTTCAGACGAAGTCTTGATTGGTCCACGTAATTCCTCCTGAAAGAGAGCGGATTAGTGCACAATACATTTACACTAGGTGTGATTGGTTCCAACGATAGAATCTCTCTCAACCATCACAGAATTGGATGTACAGCAAGACGCCAACCTCCAATCCACATGATAGAAGAGTGGGATTCTATCGTTCAGAGCCGAACACACAACAAAAATTAAAATTAATTGCGGCAATACGCCTAGCCTTAAACGAAATGTTTTCCGACCCTAGGGGTCCAAATCTAACCCTATGACTTCGAATCTTCTTGACATAAGTCTATTCTTCATTGTAATGTGTCCAATCTCCTTTTGGTAATGTTTTCACGTTTCTTCCTTCTTCAGACGAAGTCTTGATTGGTCCACGTAATTCCTTCTGAAAGAGAGCGGATTAGTGCACAATACATTTACACTAGGTGTGATTGGTTCCAACGATAGAATCTCTCTCAACCATCACAGAATTGGAAGTACAGCAAGACGCCAATTTCCAATCCACATGATAGAAGAGTGTTATTCTATCGTTCAGAGCCGAACACACAACAAAAATTAAAATTAATCGCGGGAATACGCCTATCGTTAAACGCAATAAATTCCGACCCAAGGGGTCCAAATCTAAACCTATGACTTCGAATCTTCTTGACGTGCGTCTATTCTTCATTGTAATGTGTCCATTCTCCATTTGGTGATGTTTTCACGTTTCTTCTTTCTTCAGACGAAGTCTTGATTGGTCCACGTAATTCCTCCTGAAAGAGAGCGGTTTAGTGCACAATACATTTACACTAGGTGTGATTGGTTCCAATGATAGAATCTCTCTCAACCTACACAGAATTGGAAAAACAGCAAGACCCCAACCTCCAATCCTTATGATAGAAGAGTGGGATTCTATCGTTCAGAGCCGATCACACAACAAAAATTAAAATTAATCGCGGGAAACGCCTAGCCTTAAACGCAATGTATTCCAACCCTAGGGGTCCAATACTAACCCTATGACTTCGGTTATTCTTTACGTACGTCTATTTTTCATTGTAAAATGTCCATTCTCCATTAGGTGATGTTTTCACGTTTCTCCTTTCTTCAGACGAAGTCTTGATTTGTCCACGTAATTCCTCCTGTAAGAGAGTGGATTATTGCACAATATATTTACACTAGGTGTGATTGGTTCCAACGATAGAATCTCTCCCAAGCATCACAGAATTGGAAGAACAGCAAGAAGCCATCCTGCAATCCACACGATAGAAGAGTGGGATTCTATCGTTCAGAGCCGAACACACAACACAAATTAAAAAAATCGCGGGAATACGCCTAGCCTTAAACTCAATGTATTCCGACCCTAGGGGTCCAAATCTAACCCTATGACTTCGAATCTTCTTGACACAAGTCTATTCTTCATTGTAATGTGTCCATTATCCATTTGGTGATGTGTTTACGTTTCTTCTTTCTTCAGACGAAGTCTTGATTGGTCCACGTAATTCCTCCTGAAAGAGAGCGGATTAGTGCACAATACATTTACACTAGGTGTGATTGGTTCCAACGATAGAATCTCTCTCAACCTACACAGAATTGGAAAAACAGCAAGACGCTAACCTCCAATCCACATGATAGAAGAGTGGGATTCTATCGTTCAGAGCCGAACACACAACAAAAATTAAAATTAATCGCAGGAATACGCCTAGCCTTAAAAGCAATAAATTCCGACCCTAGGGGTCGTAATCTAACCCTATGACTTCGCATCTTCTTGACATAAGTCTATTCTTTATTATAATGTGTCCATTCTCCATAAGGTGATGTTTTCACGTTTCTTCTTTCTTCAGACGAAGTCTTGATTGGTCCACGTAATTCCTCCTGAAAGAGAGCGGATTAGTGCACAATACATTTACACTACGTGTGATTGGTTCCAACGATAGAATCTCTCTCAGCCATCACAGAATTGGAAGTACAGCAAGACGCCAACCTCCATTCCAGATGATAGAAGAGTGGGGTTCTATCGTTCAGAGCCGAACACACAACAAAAATTAAAATTAATCGCGGGAATACACCTAGCCTTAAACGCAATGTATTCCGACCCTAGGGGTCCAAATCTAATCTTATGACTTCGCATCTTCTTGACATAGGTCTATTCTTCATTGTAATGAGTCCATTCTCCATAAATTTTTGTTTTCTCGTTTCCTCTTTCTTCAGACAAAGTCTTGATTGGTCCACGTAATTCCTCCTGAAAGAGAGCGGATTAGTGCACAATACATTTACACTAGGTGTGATTGGTTCCAACGATAGAATCTCTCTCAACCATCACAGAATTGGAAGTACAGCAAGACGCCACCCTCAATCCACACGATAGAAGAGTGGGATTCTATCGTTCAGAGCCGAACAGACAACAAAAATTAAAATTAATCGCGGGAATACGCCTAGCCTTAAACGAAATGTTTTCCGACCCTAGGGGTCCAAATCTAACCCTATGACTTCGAATCTTCTTGACATAAGTCTATTCTTCATTGTAATGTGTCCAATCTCCATTTGGTGATGTTTTCACGTTTCTTCTTTCTTCAGACGAAGTCTTGATTGGTCCAAGTAATTCCTCCTGAAAGAGAACGGATTAGTGCACAATACATTTACACTAGGGATGATTGGTTCCAACGATAGAATCTCTCTCAAACCATCACAGAATTGGAAGTCAAGCAAGACGCCAACCTCCAAACCACATGATAGAAGAGTGAGAATCTATCGTTCAGAGCCAAACACACAACCAAAATTAAAATTAATCGCGGGATTACGCCTAGCCTTAAACGCAATAAATTCCGACCCTAGGGGTCCAAATCTAACCCTATGACTTCGGTTATTCTTAACGTACGTCTATTCTTCATTGTAATGTGTCCATTCTCCATAAGGTGATGTTTTCACGTTTCTTCTTTCTTCAGACGAAGTCTTGATTGGTCCACGTAATTCCTCCTGAAAGAGAACGGATTAGTGCACAATACATTTACACTAGGTGTGATTGGTTCCAACGATAGAATCTCTCTCAACCATCACAGAATTGGAAGTACAGCAAGACGCCAACCTCCAATCCACATGATAGAAGAGTGGGATTCTATCGTTCAGAGCCGAACACACAACAAAAATTAAAATTAATCGCGGGAATACGAGTAGCCTTAAACGCAATGTATTCCGACCCTAGAGGTCCAAATCTAACCCTATGACTTCGGTAATTCTTGACGTACGTCTATTTTTCATTGTAATGTGTCCATTCTCCATAAGGTGATGTTTTCACGTTTCTTCTTTCTTCAGACGAAGTCTTGATTGGTCCACGTAATTCCTCCTGAAAGAGAACGGATTAGTGCACAATACATTTACACTAGGTGTGATTGGTTCCAACGATAGAATCTCTCTCAACCATCACAGAATTGGAAGTACAGCAAGACGCCAACCTCCAATCCACATGATAGAAGAGTGGGATTCTATCGTTCAGAGCCGAACACACAACAAAAATTAAAATTAATCGCGGGAATACGAGTAGCCTTAAACGCAATGTATTCCGACCCTAGTGGTCCAAATCTAACCCTATGACTTCGGTAATTCTTGACGTACGTCTATTTTTCATTGTAATGTGTCCATTCTCCATTAGGTGATGTTTTCACGTTTCTCCTTTCTTCAGACGAAGTCTTGATTTGTCCACGTAATTCCTCCTGAAAGAGAGTGGATTATTGCACAATATATTTACACTAGGTGTGATTGGTTCCAACGATAGAATCTCTCCCAAGCATCACAGAATTGGAAGAACAGCAAGAAGCCATCCTGCAATCCACACGATAGAAGAGTGGGATTCTATCGTTCAGAGCCGAACACACAACAAAAATTAAAATTAATCGCGGGAATACGCCTAGCCTTAAACGAAATGTATTCCGACCCTAGGGGTCCAAATCTAACCCTATGACTTCGAATCTTCTTAACACAAGTCTATTCTTCATTGTAATGTGTCCATTATCCATTTGGTGATGTGTTCACGTTTCTTCTTTCTTCAGACGAAGTCTTGATTGGTCCACGTAATTCCTCCTGAAAGAGAGCGGATTAGTGCACAATACATTTACACTAGGTGTGATTGGTTCCAACGATAGAATCTCTCTCAACCTACACAGAATTGGAAAAACAGCAAGACGCTAACCTCCAATCCACATGATAGAAGAGTGGGATTCTATCGTTCAGAGCCGAACACACAACAAAAATTAAAATTAATCGATGGAATACGCCTAGCCTTAAAAGCAATAAATTCCGACCCTTGGGGTCGTAATATAACCCTATGACTTCGCATCTTCTTGACATAAGTCTATTCTTTATTATAATGTGTCCATTCTCCATAAGGTGATGTTTTCACGTTTCTTCTTTCTTCAGACGAAGTCTTGATTGGTCCACGTAATTCCTCCTGAAAGAGAGCGGATTAGTGCACAATACATTTACACTACGTGTGATTGGTTCCAACGATAGAATCTCTCTCAGCCATCACAGAATTGGAAGTACAGCAAGACGCCAACCTCCATTCCAGATGATAGAAGAGTGGGGTTCTATCGTTCAGAGCCGAACACACAACAAAAATTAAAATTAATCGCGGGAATACACCTAGCCTTAAACGCAATGTATTCCGACCCTAGGGGTCCAAATCTAATCTTATGACTTCGCATCTTCTTGACATAGGTCTATTCTTCATTGTAATGAGTCCATTCTCCATAAATTTTTGTTTTCTCGTTTCCTCTTTATCAGACGAAGTCTTGATTGGTCCACGTAATTCCTCCTGAAAGAGAGCGGATTAGTGCACAATACATTTACACTAGGTGTGATTGGTTCCAACGATAGAATCTCTCTCAACCATCACAGAATTGGATGTACAGCAAGACGCCAACCTCCAATCCACATGATAGAAGAGTGGGATTCTATCGTTCAGAGCCGAACACACAACAAAAATTAAAATTAATTGCGGGAATACGCCTAGCCTTAAACGAAATGTTTTCCGACCCTAGGGGTCCAAATCTAACCCTATGACTTCGAATCTTCTTGACATAAGTCTATTCTTCATTGTAATGTGTCCAATCTCCTTTTGGTAATGTTTTCACGTTTCTTCCTTCTTCAGACGAAGTCTTGATTGGTCCACGTAATTCCTTCTGAAAGAGAGCGGATTAGTGCACAATACATTTACACTAGGTGTGATTGGTTCCAACGATAGAATCTCTCTCAACCATCACAGAATTGGAAGTACAGCAAGACGCCAATTTCCAATCCACATGATAGAAGAGTGTTATTCTATCGTTCAGAGCCGAACACACAACAAAAATTAAAATTAATCGCGGGAATACGCCTATCGTTAAACGCAATAAATTCCGACCCAAGGGGTCCAAATCTAAACCTATGACTTCGAATCTTCTTGACGTGCGTCTATTCTTCATTGTAATGTGTCCATTCTCCATTTGGTGATGTTTTCACGTTTCTTCTTTCTTCAGACGAAGTCTTGATTGGTCCACGTAATTCCTCCTGAAAGAGAGCGGTTTAGTGCACAATACATTTACACTAGGTGTGATTGGTTCCAATGATAGAATCTCTCTCAACCTACACAGAATTGGAAAAACAGCAAGACGCCAACCTCCAATCCTTATGATAGAAGAGTGGGATTCTATCGTTCAGAGCCGATCACACAACAAAAATTAAAATTAATCGCGGGAAACGCCTAGCCTTAAACGCAATGTATTCCAACCCTAGGGGTCCAATACTAACACTATGACTTCGGTTATTCTTTACGTACGCCTATTCTTCATTGTAATGTGTCCATTCTCCATAAGGTGATGTTTTCACGTTTCTTCTTTCTTCAGACGAAGTCTTGATTGGTCCACGTAATTCCTCCTGAAAGAGAACGGATTAGTGCACAATACATTTACACTAGGTGTGATTGGTTCCAACGATAGAATCTCTCTCAACCATCACAGAATTGGAAGTACAGCAAGACGCCAACCTCCAATCCACATGATAGAAGAGTGGGATTCTATCGTTCAGAGCCGAACACACAACAAAAATTAAAATTAATCGCGGGAATACGAGTAGCCTTAAACGCAATGTATTCCGACCCTAGTGGTCCAAATCTAACCCTATGACTTCGGTAATTCTTGACGTACGTCTATTTTTCATTGTAATGTGTCCATTCTCCATTAGGTGATGTTTTCACGTTTCTCCTTTCTTCAGACGAAGTCTTGATTTGTCCACGTAATTCCTCCTGAAAGAGAGTGGATTATTGCACAATATATTTACACTAGGTGTGATTGGTTCCAACGATAGAATCTCTCCCAAGCATCACAGAATTGGAAGAACAGCAAGAAGCCATCCTACAATCCACACGATAGAAGAGTGGGATTCTATCGTTCAGAGCCGAACACACAACACAAATTAAAAAAATCGCGGGAATACGCCTAGCCTTAAACTCAATGTATTCCGACCCTAGGGGTCCAAATCTAACCCTATGACTTCGAATCTTCTTGACACAAGTCTATTCTTCATTGTAATGTGTCCATTATCCATTTGGTGATGTGTTTACGTTTCTTCTTTCTTCAGACGAAGTCTTGATTGGTCCACGTAATTCCTCCTGAAAGAGAGCGGATTAGTGCACAATACATTTACACTAGGTGTGATTGGTTCCAACGATAGAATCTCTCTCAACCTACACAGAATTGGAAAAACAGCAAGACGCTAACCTCCAATCCACATGATAGAAGAGTGGGATTCTATCGTTCAGAGCCGAACACACAACAAAAATTAAAATTAATCGCAGGAATACGCCTAGCCTTAAAAGCAATAAATTCCGACCCTAGGGGTCGTAATCTAACCCTATGACTTCGCATCTTCTTGACATAAGTCTATTCTTTATTATAATGTGTCCATTCTCCATAAGGTGATGTTTTCACGTTTCTTCTTTCTTCAGACGAAGTCTTGATTGGTCCACGTAATTCCTCCTGAAAGAGAGCGGATTAGTGCACAATACATTTACACTACGTGTGATTGGTTCCAACGATAGAATCTCTCTCAGCCATCACAGAATTGGAAGTACAGCAAGACGCCAACCTCCATTCCAGATGATAGAAGAGTGGGGTTCTATCGTTCAGAGCCGAACACACAACAAAAATTAAAATTAATCGCGGGAATACACCTAGCCTTAAACGCAATGTATTCCGACCCTAGGGGTCCAAATCTAATCTTATGACTTCGCACCTTCTTGACATAAGTCTATTCTTCATTGTAATGAGTCCATTCTCCATAAAGTGTTGTTTTCTCGTTTCCTCTTTCTTCAGACGAAGTCTTGATTGGTCCACGTAATTCCTCCTGAAAGAGAGCGGATTAGTGCACAATACATTTACACTAGGTGTGATAGGTTCCAACGATAGAATCTCTCTCAACCATCACAGAATTGGAAGAACAGCAAGAAGCAACCCTCCAATCCACATGATAGAAGAGTGGGATTCTATCGTTCAGAGCCGAACACACAACAAAAATTAAAATTAATCGCGGGAATACGCCTAGCCTTAAACGAAATGAATTCCGACCCTAGGGGTCCAAATCTAACCCTATGACTTCGAATCTTCTTAACATAAGTCTATTCTTCATTGTAATGTGTCCATTCTCCATTTGGTGATGTTTTCACGTTTCTTCTTTCTTCAGACGAAGTCTTGATTGGTCCACGTGTTTCCTCCTGAAAGAGAGCGGATTAGTGCACAATACATTTACACTAGGTGTGATTGGTTCCAACGATAGAATCTCTCTCAACCATCACAGAATTGAAAGAAAAGCAAGAAGCCATCCTCCAATCCACATGATAGAAGAGTGGGATTCTATCGTTCAGAGCCGAACACACAACAAAAATTAAAATTAATCGCGGGAATACGCCTAGCCTTAAACGCAATAAATTCCGACCCTAGGGGTACAAATCTAACCCTATGACTTCGGTTATTCTTGACGTACGTCTATTCTTCATTTTAATGTGTCCATTCTCCATAAGGTGATGTTTTCACGTTTCTTCTTTCTTCAGACGAAGTCTTGATTGGTCCACGTAATTTCTCCTGAAAGAGAGCGGATTAGTGCACAATACATTTACACTAGGTGTGATTGGTTCCAACGATAGAATCTCTCTCAACCATCACAGAATTGGAAGTACAGCAAGACGTAAACCTCCAATCCACATGATAGAAGAGTGGGATTCTATCGTTCAGAGCCGAACACACAACAAAAATTAAAATTAATCGCGGGAATACGCCTAGCCTTAAACGAAATGTATTCCGACCCTAGTGGTCCAAATCTAACCCTATGACTTCGGTTCTTCTTGACGTACGTCTATTTTTCATTGTAATGTGTCCATTCTCCATTTGGTGATGTTTTCACGTTTCTTCTTTCTTCAGACGAAGTCTTGATTGGTCCACGTAATTCCTCCTGAAAGAGAGCGGATTGGTGCACAATACATTTACACTAGGTGTGATTGGTTCCAACGATAGAATCTCTCTCAACCATCACAGAATTGGATGTACAGCAAGACGCCAATTTCCAATCCACATGATAGAAGAGTGGGATTCTATCGTTCAGAACCGAACGCACAAAGAAAATTAAAATTAATCGCGGGAATACGCCTAGCCTTAAACGCAATAAATTCCGACCCTAGGGGTCCAAACCTAACCCTATGACTTCGTATTTTCTTGACGTAAGTCAGTTCTTCATTGTTATGTGTCCATTCTCCATAAGGTGATGTTTTCACGTTTCTTCTTTCTTCAGACGAAGTCTTGATTGGTCCACGTAATTCCTCCTGAAAGAGAGCGGATTAGTGCACAATACATTTACACTAGGTGTGATTGGTTCCAACGATAGAATATCTCTCAACCATCACAGAATTGGAAGTACAGCATGACGCCAACCTCCGATCCACATGATAGAAGAGTGGGACTCAACCGTACAGAGCCGCACCCACAACACAAATTAAAAAAATCGCGGGAATACGCCTAGCCTTAAACTCAATGTATTCCAACCCTAGGGGTCCAAATCTAACCCTATGACTTCGTAATCTCATGACGTAAGTAGGTTCTTCATTGTTATGTGTCCATTTTCCATAAGGTGATGTTTTCACGTTACTTCTTTCTTCAGACGAAGTCTTGATTGGTCCACGTAATTCCTCCTGAAAGAGAGCGGATTAGTGCACAATACATTTACACTAGGTGTGATTGGTTCCAACGATAGAATCTCTCTCAACCATCACAGAATTGGATGTACAGCAAGACGCCAACCTCCAATCCACATGATAGAAGAGTGGGATTCTATCGTTCAGAGCCGAACACACAACAAAAATTAAAATTAATTGCGGGAATACGCCTAGCCTTAAACGAAATGTTTTCCGACCCTAGGGGTCCAAATCTAACCCTATGACTTCGAATCTTCTTGACATAAGTCTATTCTTCATTGTAATGTGTCCAATCTCCTTTTGGTAATGTTTTCACGTTTCTTCCTTCTTCAGACGAAGTCTTGATTGGTCCACGTAATTCCTTCTGAAAGAGAGCGGATTAGTGCACAATACATTTACACTAGGTGTGATTGGTTCCAACGATAGAATCTCTCTCAACCATCACAGAATTGGAAGTACAGCAAGACGCCAATTTCCAATCCACATGATAGAAGAGTGTTATTCTATCGTTCAGAGCCGAACACACAACAAAAATTAAAATTAATCGCGGGAATACGCCTATCGTTAAACGCAATAAATTCCGACCCAAGGGGTCCAAATCTAAACCTATGACTTCGAATCTTCTTGACGTGCGTCTATTCTTCATTGTAATGTGTCCATTCTCCATTTGGTGATGTTTTCACGTTTCTTCTTTCTTCAGACGAAGTCTTGATTGGTCCACGTAATTCCTCCTGAAAGAGAGCGGTTTAGTGCACAATACATTTACACTAGGTGTGATTGGTTCCAATGATAGAATCTCTCTCAACCTACACAGAATTGGAAAAACAGCAAGACGCCAACCTCCAATCCTTATGATAGAAGAGTGGGATTCTATCGTTCAGAGCCGATCACACAACAAAAATTAAAATTAATCGCGGGAAACGCCTAGCCTTAAACGCAATGTATTCCAACCCTAGGGGTCCAATACTAACCCTATGACTTCGGTTATTCTTTACGTACGTCTATTTTTCATTGTAAAATGTCCATTCTCCATTAGGTGATGTTTTCACGTTTCTCCTTTCTTCAGACGAAGTCTTGATTTGTCCACGTAATTCCTCCTGTAAGAGAGTGGATTATTGCACAATATATTTACACTAGGTGTGATTGGTTCCAACGATAGAATCTCTCCCAAGCATCACAGAATTGGAAGAACAGCAAGAAGCCATCCTGCAATCCACACGATAGAAGAGTGGGATTCTATCGTTCAGAGCCGAACACACAACACAAATTAAAAAAATCGCGGGAATACGCCTAGCCTTAAACTCAATGTATTCCGACCCTAGGGGTCCAAATCTAACCCTATGACTTCGAATCTTCTTGACACAAGTCTATTCTTCATTGTAATGTGTCCATTATCCATTTGGTGATGTGTTTACGTTTCTTCTTTCTTCAGACGAAGTCTTGATTGGTCCACGTAATTCCTCCTGAAAGAGAGCGGATTAGTGCACAATACATTTACACTAGGTGTGATTGGTTCCAACGATAGAATCTCTCTCAACCTACACAGAATTGGAAAAACAGCAAGACGCTAACCTCCAATCCACATGATAGAAGAGTGGGATTCTATCGTTCAGAGCCGAACACACAACAAAAATTAAAATTAATCGAAGGAATACGCCTAGCCTTAAAAGCAATAAATTCCGACCCTAGGGGTCGTAATCTAACCCTATGACTTCGCATCTTCTTGACATAAGTCTATTCTTTATTATAATGTGTCCATTCTCCATAAGGTGATGTTTTCACGTTTCTTCTTTCTTCAGACGAAGTCTTGATTGGTCCACGTAATTCCTCCTGAAAGAGAGCGGATTAGTGCACAATACATTTACACTACGTGTGATTGGTTCCAACGATAGAATCTCTCTCAGCCATCACAGAATTGGAAGTACAGCAAGACGCCAACCTCCATTCCAGATGATAGAAGAGTGGGGTTCTATCGTTCAGAGCCGAACACACAACAAAAATTAAAATTAATCGCGGGAATACACCTAGCCTTAAACGCAATGTATTCCGACCCTAGGGGTCCAAATCTAATCTTATGACTTCGCATCTTCTTGACATAGGTCTATTCTTCATTGTAATGAGTCCATTCTCCATAAATTTTTGTTTTCTCGTTTCCTCTTTCTTCAGACAAAGTCTTGATTGGTCCACGTAATTCCTCCTGAAAGAGAGCGGATTAGTGCACAATACATTTACACTAGGTGTGATTGGTTCCAACGATAGAATCTCTCTCAACCATCACAGAATTGGAAGTACAGCAAGACGCCACCCTCAATCCACACGATAGAAGAGTGGGATTCTATCGTTCAGAGCCGAACAGACAACAAAAATTAAAATTAATCGCGGGAATACGCCTAGCCTTAAACGAAATGTTTTCCGACCCTAGGGGTCCAAATCTAACCCTATGACTTCGAATCTTCTTGACATAAGTCTATTCTTCATTGTAATGTGTCCAATCTCCATTTGGTGATGTTTTCACGTTTCTTCTTTCTTCAGACGAAGTCTTGATTGGTCCAAGTAATTCCTCCTGAAAGAGAACGGATTAGTGCACAATACATTTACACTAGGGATGATTGGTTCCAACGATAGAATCTCTCTCAAACCATCACAGAATTGGAAGTCAAGCAAGACGCCAACCTCCAAACCACATGATAGAAGAGTGAGAATCTATCGTTCAGAGCCAAACACACAACCAAAATTAAAATTAATCGCGGGATTACGCCTAGCCTTAAACGCAATAAATTCCGACCCTAGGGGTCCAAATCTAACCCTATGACTTCGGTTATTCTTAACGTACGTCTATTCTTCATTGTAATGTGTCCATTCTCCATAAGGTGATGTTTTCACGTTTCTTCTTTCTTCAGACGAAGTCTTGATTGGTCCACGTAATTCCTCCTGAAAGAGAACGGATTAGTGCACAATACATTTACACTAGGTGTGATTGGTTCCAACGATAGAATCTCTCTCAACCATCACAGAATTGGAAGTACAGCAAGACGCCAACCTCCAATCCACATGATAGAAGAGTGGGATTCTATCGTTCAGAGCCGAACACACAACAAAAATTAAAATTAATCGCGGGAATACGAGTAGCCTTAAACGCAATGTATTCCGACCCTAGAGGTCCAAATCTAACCCTATGACTTCGGTAATTCTTGACGTACGTCTATTTTTCATTGTAATGTGTCCATTCTCCATTAGGTGATGTTTTCACGTTTCTCCTTTCTTCAGACGAAGTCTTGATTTGTCCACGTAATTCCTCCTGAAAGAGAGTGGATTATTGCACAATATATTTACACTAGGTGTGATTGGTTCCAACGATAGAATCTCTCCCAAGCATCACAGAATTGGAAGAACAGCAAGAAGCCATCCTGCAATCCACACGATAGAAGAGTGGGATTCTATCGTTCAGAGCCGAACACACAACAAAAATTAAAATTAATCGCGGGAATACGCCTAGCCTTAAACGAAATGTATTCCGACCCTAGGGGTCCAAATCTAACCCTATGACTTCGAATCTTCTTAACACAAGTCTATTCTTCATTGTAATGTGTCCATTATCCATTTGGTGATGTGTTCACGTTTCTTCTTTCTTCAGACGAAGTCTTGATTGGTCCACGTAATTCCTCCTGAAAGAGAGCGGATTAGTGCACAATACATTTACACTAGGTGTGATTGGTTCCAACGATAGAATCTCTCTCAACCTACACAGAATTGGAAAAACAGCAAGACGCTAACCTCCAATCCACATGATAGAAGAGTGGGATTCTATCGTTCAGAGCCGAACACACAACAAAAATTAAAATTAATCGATGGAATACGCCTAGCCTTAAAAGCAATAAATTCCGACCCTTGGGGTCGTAATATAACCCTATGACTTCGCATCTTCTTGACATAAGTCTATTCTTTATTATAATGTGTCCATTCTCCATAAGGTGATGTTTTCACGTTTCTTCTTTCTTCAGACGAAGTCTTGATTGGTCCACGTAATTCCTCCTGAAAGAGAGCGGATTAGTGCACAATACATTTACACTAGGTGTGATTGGTTCCAACGATAGAATCTCTCTCAGCCATCACAGAATTGGAAGTACAGCAAGACGCCAACCTCCATTCCAGATGATAGAAGAGTGGGGTTCTATCGTTCAGAGCCGAACACACAACAAAAATTAAAATTAATCGCGGGAATACACCTAGCCTTAAACGCAATGTATTCCGACCCTAGGGGTCCAAATCTAATCTTATGACTTCGCATCTTCTTGACATAGGTCTATTCTTCATTGTAATGAGTCCATTCTCCATAAATTTTTGTTTTCTCGTTTCCTCTTTATCAGACGAAGTCTTGATTGGTCCACGTAATTCCTCCTGAAAGAGAGCGGATTAGTGCACAATACATTTACACTAGGTGTGATTGGTTCCAACGATAGAATCTCTCTCAACCATCACAGAATTGGAAGTACAGCAAGACGCCATCCTCCAATCCACACGATAGAAGAGTGGGATTCTATCGTTCAGAGCCGAACAGACAACAAAAATTAAATTTAATCGCGGGAATACGCCTAGCCTTAAACGAAATGTTTTCCGACCCTAGGGGTCCAAATCTAACCCTATGACTTCGAATCTTCTTGACATAAGTCTATTCTTCATTGTAATGTGTCCAATCTCCATTTTGTGATGTTTTCACGTTTCTTCTTTCTTCAGACGAAGTCTTGATTGGTCCAAGTACGTCCTCCTGAAAGAGAACGGATTAGTGCACAATACATTTACACTAGGTGTGATTGGTTCCAACGATAGAATCTCTCTCAACCATCACAGAATTGGAAGTACAGCAAGACGCCAACCTCCAATCCACATGATAGAAGAATGGGATTCTATCGTTCAGAGCCGAACATACAACAAAAATTAAAATTAATCGCGGGAATACGAGTAGCCTTAAACGCAATGTATTCCGACCCTAGATAGTCCAAATCTAACCCTATGACTTCGGTAATTCTTGACGTTTGTCTATTTTCATTGTAATGTGTCCATTCTCCATTAGGTGATGTTTTCACGTTTCTCCTTTCTTCAGACGAAGCCTTGATTTGTCCACGTAATTCCTCCTGAAAGAGAGTGGATTATTGCACAATACATTTACACTAGGTGTGATTGGTTCCAACGATAGAATCTCTCTCAACCATCACAGAATTGGAAGTCAAGCAAGACGCCAACCTCCAAACCACATGATAGAAGAGTGAGAATCTATCGTTCAGAGCCAAACACACAACAAAAATTAAAATTAATCGCGGGATTACGCCTAGCCTTAAACGCAATAAATTCCGACCCTAGGGGTCCAAATCTTACCCTATGACTTCGGTTATTCTTGACGTACGTCTATTCTTCATTGTAATGTGTCCTTTCTCCATAAGGTGATGTTGTCACGTTTCTTCTTTCATCAGACGAAGTCTTGGTGGTCCACGTAATTCCTCCTGAAAGAGAGCGGATTAGTGCACAATATATTTACACTAGGTTTGATTGGTTCGAACGATAGAATCTCTCTCAACCATCACAGAATTGGAAGTACAGCAAGACGCACACCTCCAATCAAAATGATAAAGGAGTAGGATTCTATCGTTCAGAGCCGAACACACAACAAAAATTAAAATTAATCGCGGGAATACACCTAGCCTTAAACGAAATGTATTTCGACCCTAGGGGTCCAAATCTAACCCTATGACTTCGAATCTTCTTAACATAAGTCTATTCTTAATTGTAATGTGTCCATTCTCCATTTTGTGATGTTTTCACGTTTCTTCTTTCTTCAGACGAAGTCTTGATTGGTCCACGTGTTTCCTCCTGAAAGAGAGCGGATTAGTGCACAATACATTTACACTAGGTGTGATTGGTTCCAACGATAGAATCTCTCTCAACCATCACAGAATTGAAAGAACAGCAAGAAGCCATCCTCCAATCCACATGATAGAAGAGTGGGATTCTATCGTTCAGAGCCGAACACACAACAAAAATTAAAATTAATCGCGGGAATACGCCTAGCCTTAAAAGCAATAAATTCCGACCCTAGGGGTACAAATCTAACCCTATGACTTCGGTTATTCTTGACGTACGTCTATTCTTCATTGTAAAGTGTCCATTCTCCATAAGGTGATGTTTTCACGTTTCTTCTTTCTTCAGACGAAGTCTTGATTGGTCCACGTAATTCCTCCTGAAAGAGAGCGGATTAGTGCACAATACATTTACACTAGGTGTGATTGGTTCCAACGATAGAATCTCTCTCAACCATCCCAGAATTGGATGTACAGCAAGACGCCAACCTCCAATCCACATGATAGAAGAGTGGGATTCTATCGTTCAGAGCCGAACACACAACAAAAATTAAAATTAATCGCGGGAATACGCCTAGCCTTAAACGAAATGTTTTCCGACCCTAGGGGTCCAAATCTAACCCTATGACTTCGAATCTTCTTGACATAAGTCTATTCTTCATTGTAATGTGTCCATTCTCCATTTTGTGATGTTTTCACGTTTCTTCTTTCTTCAGACGAAGTCTTGATTGGTCCACGTGTTTCCTCCCGAAAGAGAGCGTATTAGTGCACAATACATTTACACTAGGTGTGATTGGTTCCAACGATAGAATCTCTCTCAACCATCACAGAATTGAAAGAACAGCAAGAAGCCATCCTCCAATCCACATGATAGAAGAGTGGGATTCTATCGTTCAGAACCGAACGCACAAAGAAAATTATAATTAATCGCGGGAATACGCCTAGCCTTAAACGCAATAAATTCCGACCCTAGGGGTCCAAACCTAACCCTATGACTTCGTATTTTCTTGACGTAAGTCAGTTCTTCATTGTTATGTGTCCATTCTCCATTAGGTGATGTTTTCACGTTTCTTCTTTCTTCAGACGAAGTCTTGATTGCTCCAAGTAATTCCTCCTGAAAGAGAGCGGATTAGTGCACAATACATTTACACTAGGTGTGATTGGTTCCAACGATAGAATCTCTCTCAACCATCACAGAATTGGAAGTACAGCAAGACGCCAACCTCCAATCCACATGATAGAAGAGTGGGATTCTATCGTTCAGAGCCGAACACACAACAAAAATTAAAATTAATCGCGGGAATACGCCTAGCCTTAAACGCAATATATTCCGACCCTAGGGGTCCAAATCTAATCTTATGACTTCGCATTTTCTTGACGTAAGTCAGTTCTTCATTGTTATGTGTCCATTCTCCATAAGGTGATGTTTTCACGTTTCTTCTTTCTTCAGACGAAGTCTTGATTGGTCCACGTAATTCCTCCTGAAAGAGAGCGAATTAGTGCACAATACATTAACACTAGGTGTGATTGGTTCCAACTATAGAATCTCTCTCAACCATCACAGAATTGGAAGTACAGCAAGACGCCAACCTCCAATCCACATGATAGAAGAGTGGGATTCTATCGTTCAGAGCCGAACACACAACAAAAATTAAAATTAATCGCGGGAATACACCTAGCCTTAAACGCAATGTATTCCAACCCTAGGGGTCCAAATCTAATCTTATGACTTCGCACCTTCTTGACATAAGTCTATTCTTCATTGTAATGAGTCCATTCTCCATAAAGTGTTGTTTTCTCGTTTCCTCTTTCTTCAGACGAAGTCTTGATTGGTCCACGTAATTCCTCCTGAAAGAGAGCGGATTAGTGCACAATACATTTACACTAGGTGTGATAGGTTCCAACGATAGAATCTCTCTCAACCATCACAGAATTGGAAGAACAGCAAGAAGCAACCCTCCAATCCACATGATAGAAGAGTGGGATTCTATCGTTCAGAGCCGAACACACAACAAAAATTAAAATTAATCGCGGGAATACGCCTAGCCTTAAACGAAATGAATTCCGACCCTAGGGGTCCAAATCTAACCCTATGACTTCGAATCTTCTTAACATAAGTCTATTCTTCATTGTAATGTGTCCATTCTCCATTTGGTGATGTTTTCACGTTTCTTCTTTCTTCAGACGAAGTCTTGATTGGTCCACGTGTTTCCTCCTGAAAGAGAGCGGATTAGTGCACAATACATTTACACTAGGTGTGATTGGTTCCAACGATAGAATCTCTCTCAACCATCACAGAATTGAAAGAACAGCAAGAAGCCATCCTCCAATCCACATGATAGAAGAGTGGGATTCTATCGTTCAGAGCCGAACACACAACAAAAATTAAAATTAATCGCGGGAATACGCCTAGCCTTAAACGCAATAAATTCCGACCCTAGGGGTACAAATCTAACCCTATGACTTCGGTTATTCTTGACGTACGTCTATTCTTCATTGTAATGTGTCCATTCTCCATAAGGTGATGTTTTCACGTTTCTTCTTTCTTCAGACGAAGTCTTGATTGGTCCACGTAATTCCTCCTGAAAGAGAGCGGATTAGTGCACAATACATTTACACTAGGTGTGATTGGTTCCAACGATAGAATCTCTCTCAACCATCACAGAATTGGAAGTACAGCAAGACGCCATCCTCCAATCCACACGATAGAAGAGTGGGATTCTATCGTTCAGAGCCGAACAGACAACAAAAATTAAATTTAATCGCGGGAATACGCCTAGCCTTAAACGAAATGTTTTCCGACCCTAGGGGTCCAAATCTAACCCTATGACTTCGAATCTTCTTGACATAAGTCTATTCTTCATTGTAATGTGTCCAATCTCCATTTTGTGATGTTTTCACGTTTCTTCTTTCTTCAGACGAAGTCTTGATTGGTCCAAGTACGTCCTCCTGAAAGAGAACGGATTAGTGCACAATACATTTACACTAGGTGTGATTGGTTCCAACGATAGAATCTCTCTCAACCATCACAGAATTGGAAGTACAGCAAGACGCCAACCTCCAATCCACATGATAGAAGAATGGGATTCTATCGTTCAGAGCCGAACATACAACAAAAATTAAAATTAATCGCGGGAATACGAGTAGCCTTAAACGCAATGTATTCCGAACCTAGATAGTCCAAATCTAACCCTATGACTTCGGTAATTCTTGACGTTTGTCTATTTTTCATTGTAATGTGTCCATTCTCCATTAGGTGATGTTTTCACGTTTCTCCTTTCTTCAGACGAAGCCTTGATTTGTCCACGTAATTCCTCCTGAAAGAGAGTGGATTATTGCACAATACATTTACACTAGGTGTGATTGGTTCCAACGATAGAATCTCTCTCAACCATCACAGAATTGGAAGTCAAGCAAGACGCCAACCTCCAAACCACATGATAGAAGAGTGAGAATCTATCGTTCAGAGCCAAACACACAACAACAATTAAAATTAATCGCGGGATTACGCCTAGCCTTAAACGCAATAAATTCCGACCCTAGGGGTCCAAATCTTACCCTATGACTTCGGTTATTCTTGACGTACGTCTATTCTTCATTGTAATGTGTCCATTCTCCATAAGGTGATGTTTTCACGTTTCTTCTTTCATCAGACGAAGTCTTGGTGGTCCACGTAATTCCTCCTGAAAGAGAGCGGATTAGTGCACAATATATTTACACTAGGTTTGATTGGTTCGAACGATAGAATCTCTCTCAACCATCACAGAATTGGAAGTACAGCAAGACGCAAACCTCCAATCAAAATGATAAAGGAGTAGGATTCTATCGTTCAGAGCCGAACACACAACAAAAATTAAAATTAATCGCGGGAATACACCTAGCCTTAAACGAAATGTATTTCGACCCTAGGGGTCCAAATCTAACCCTATGACTTCGAATCTTCTTAACATAAGTCTATTCTTAATTGTAATGTGTCCATTCTCCATTTTGTGATGTTTTCACGTTTCTTCTTTCTTCAGACGAAGTCTTGATTGGTCCACGTGTTTCCTCCTGAAAGAGAGCGGATTAGTGCACAATACATTTACACTAGGTGTGATTGGTTCCAACGATAGAATCTCTCTCAACCATCACAGAATTGAAAGAACAGCAAGAAGCCATCCTCCAATCCACATGATAGAAGAGTGGGATTCTATCGTTCAGAGCCGAACACACAACAAAAATTAAAATTAATCGCGGGAATACGCCTAGCCTTAAAAGCAATAAATTCCGACCCTAGGGGTACAAATCTAACCCTATGACTTCGGTTATTCTTGACGTACGTCTATTCTTCATTGTAAAGTGTCCATTCTCCATAAGGTGATGTTTTCACGTTTCTTCTTTCTACAGACGAAGTCTTGATTGGTCCACGTAATTCCTCCTGAAAGAGAGCGGATTAGTGCACAATACATTTACACTAGGTGTGATTGGTTCCAACGATAGAATCTCTCTCAACCATCACAGAATTGGATGTACAGCAAGACGCCAACCTCCAATCCACATGATAGAAGAGTGGGATTCTATCGTTCAGAGCCGAACACACAACAAAAATTAAAATTAATCGCGGGAATACGCCTAGCCTTAAACGAAATGTTTTCCGACCCTAGGGGTCCAAATCTAACCCTATGACTTCGAATCTTCTTGACATAAGTCTATTCTTCATTGTAATGTGTCCATTCTCCATTTTGTGATGTTTTCACGTTTCTTCTTTCTTCAGACGAAGTCTTGATTGGTCCACGTGTTTCCTCCCGAAAGAGAGCGTATTAGTGCACAATACATTTACACTAGGTGTGATTGGTTCCAACGATAGAATCTCTCTCAACCATCACAGAATTGAAAGAACAGCAAGAAGCCATCCACCAATCCACATGATAGAAGAGTGGGATTCTATCGTTCAGAGCCGAACACACAACAAAAATTAAAATTAATCGCGGGAATACACCTAGCCTTAAACGCAATGTATTCCAACCCTAGGGGTCCAAATCTAATCTTATGACTTCGCACCTTCTTGACATAAGTCTATTCTTCATTGTAATGAGTCCATTCTCCATAAAGTGTTGTTTTCTCGTTTCCTCTTTCTTCAGACGAAGTCTTGATTGGTCCACGTAATTCCTCCTGAAAGAGAGCGGATTAGTGCACAATACATTTACACTAGGTGTGATAGGTTCCAACGATAGAATCTCTCTCAACCATCACAGAATTGGAAGAACAGCAAGAAGCAACCCTCCAAACCACATGATAGAAGAGTGGGATTCTATCGTTCAGAGCCGAACACACAACAAAAATTAAAATTAATCGCGGGAATACGCCTAGCCTTAAACGAAATGAATTCCGACCCTAGGGGTCCAAATCTAACCCTATGACTTCGAATCTTCTTAACATAAGTCTATTCTTCATTGTAATGTGTCCATTCTCCATTTGGTGATGTTTTCACGTTTCTTCTTTCTTCAGACGAAGTCTTGATTGGTCCACGTGTTTCCTCCTGAAAGAGAGCGGATTAGTGCACAATACATTTACACTAGGTGTGATTGGTTCCAACGATAGAATCTCTCTCAACCATCACAGAATTGAAAGAACAGCAAGAAGCCATCCTCCAATCCACATGATAGAAGAGTGGGATTCTATCGTTCAGAGCCGAACACACAACAAAAATTAAAATTAATCGCGGGAATACGCCTAGCCTTAAACGCAATAAATTCCGACCCTAGGGGTACAAATCTAACCCTATGACTTCGGTTATTCTTGACGTACGTCTATTCTTCATTGTAATGTGTCCATTCTCCATAAGGTGATGTTTTCACGTTTCTTCTTTCTTCAGACGAAGTCTTGATTGGTCCACGTAATTCCTCCTGAAAGAGAGCGGATTAGTGCACAATACATTTACACTAGGAGTGATTGGTTCCAACGATAGAATCTCTCTCAACCATCACAGAATTGGATGTACAGCAAGACGCCAACCTCCAATCCACATGATAGAAGAGTGGGATTCTATCGTTCAGAGCCGAACACACAACAAAAATGAAAATTAATCGCGGGAATACGCCTAGCCTTAAACGAAATGTTTTCCGACCCTAGGGGTCCAAATCTAACCCTATGACTTCGAATCTTCATGACATAAGTCTATTCTTCATTGTAATGTGTCCAATCTCCTTTTGGTAATGTTTTCACGTTTCTTCCTTCTTCAGACGAAGTATTGATTGGTCCACGTAATTCCTCCTGAAAGAGAGCGGATTAGTGCACAATACATTTACACTAGGTGTGATTGGTTCCAACGATAGAATCTCTCTCAACCATCACAGAATTGGAAGTACAGCAAGACGCCAATTTCCAATCCACATGATAGAAGAGTGTTATTCTATCGTTCAGAGCCGAACACACAACAAAAATTAAAATTAATCGCGGGAATACGCCTAGCGTTAAACGCAATAAATTCCGACCCAAGGGGTCCAAATCTAAACCTATGACTTCGAATCTTCTTGACGTGCGTCTATTCTTCATTGTAATGTGTCCATTCTCCATAAGGTGATGTTTTCACGTTTCTTCTTTCTTCAGACGAAGTCTTGATTGGTCCACGTAATTCCTCCTGAAAGAGAGCGGATTAGTGCACAATACATTTACACTAGGTGTGATTGGTTCCAATGATAGAATCTCTCTCAACCTACACAGAATTGGAAAAACAGCAAGACGCCAACCTCCAATCCTAATGATAGAAGAGTGGGATTCTATCGTTCAGAGCCGATCACACAACAAAAATTAAAATTAATCGCGGGAAACGCCTAGCCTTAAACGCAATGTATTCCAACCCTAGGGGTCCAATACTAACCCTATGACTTCGGTTATTCTTTACGTACGTCTATTCTTCATTGTAATGTGTCCATTCTCCATAAGGTGATGTTTTCACGTTTCTTCTTTCTTCAGACGAAGTCTTGATTGGTCCACGTAATTCCTCCTGAAAGAGAACGGATTAGTGCACAATACATTTACACTAGGTGTGATTGGTTCCAACGATAGAATCTCTCTCAACCATCACAGAATTGGAAGTACAGCAAGACGCCAACCTTCAATCCACATGATAGAAGAGTGGGATTCTATCGTTCAGAGCCGAACACACAACAAAAATTAAAATTAATCGCGGGAATACGAGTAGCCTTAAACGCAATGTATTCCGACCCTAGAGGTCCAAATCTAACCCTATGACTTCGGTAATTCTTGACGTACGTCTATTTTTCATTGTAATGTGTCCATTCTCCATTAGGTGATGTTTTCACGTTTCTCCTTTCTTCAGACGAAGTCTTGATTTGTCCGCGTAATTCCTCCTGAAAGAGAGTGGATTATTGCACAATATATTTACACTAGGTGTGATTGGTTCCAACGATAGAATCTCTCCCAAGCATCACAGAATTGGAAGAACAGCAAGAAGCCATCCTGCAATCCACACGATAGAAGAGTGGGATTCTATCGTTCAGAGCCGAACACACAACAAAAATTAAAATTAATCGCGGGAATACGCCTAGCCTTAAACGAAATGTATTCCGACCCTAGGGGTCCAAATCTAACCCTATGACTTCGAATCTTCTTAACACAAGTCTATTCTTCATTGTAATGTGTCCATTATCCATTTGGTGATGTGTTCACGTTTCTTCTTTCTTCAGACGAAGTCTTGATTGGTCCACGTAATTCCTCCTGAAAGAGAGCGGATTAGTGCACAATACATTTACACTAGGTGTGATTGGTTCCAACGATAGAATCACTCTCAACCTACACAGAATTGGAAAAACAGCAAGACGCTAACCTCCAATCCACATGATAGAAGAGTGGGATTCTATCGTTCAGAGCCGAACACACAACAAAAATTAAAATTAATCGCAGGAATACGCCCAGCCTTAAAAGCAATAAATTCCGACCCTAGGGGTCGTAATCTAACCCTATGACTTCGCATCTTCTTGACATAAGTCTATTCTTCATTTTAATGAGTCCATTCTCCATAAATTTTTGTTTTCTCGTTTCCTCTTTCTTCAGACGAAGTCTTGATTGGTCCACGTAATTCCTCCTGAAAGAGAGCGGATTAGTGCACAATACATTTACACTAGGTGTGATTGGTTCCAACGATAGAATCTCTCTCAACCATCACAGAATTGGAAGTACAGCAAGACGCCAACCTCCAATCCACATGATAGAAGAGCGGGATTCTATCGTTCAGAGCCGAACATACAACAAAAATTAAAATTAATCTCGGGAATACGCCTAGCCATAAACGAAATGTTTTCCGACCCTAGGGGTCCAAATCTAACCCTATGACTTCGGTTATTCTTCACGTACGTCTGTTCTTCATTGTAATGTGTCCATTCTCCATAAGGTGATGTTTTCACGTTTCTTCTTTCTTCGGACGAAGTCTTGATTGGTCCACGTAATTCCTCCTGAAAGTGAGCGGATTAGTGCACAATATATTTACACTAGGTTTGATTGGTTCGAACGATAGAATCTCTCTCAACCATCACAGAATTGGAAGTACAGCAAGACGCACACCTCCAATCAAAATGATAAAGGAGTAGGATTCTATCGTTTAGAGCCGAACACACAACAAAAATTAAAATTAATCGCGGGATTACGCCTAGCCTTAAACGCAATAAATTCCGACCCTTGGGGTCCAAATCTAACCTTATGACTTCGGTTATTCTTGACGTACGTCTATTCTTCATTGTAATGTGTCCATTCTCCATTAGGTGATGTTTTCACGTTTCTTCTTTCATCAGACGAAGTCTTGATTGGTCCACGTAATTCCTCCTGAAAGAGAGCGGATTAGTGCACAATACATTTACACTAGGTGTGATTGGTTCCAACGATAGAATCTCCCTCAACCATCACAGAATTGGAAGTACAGCAAGACGCACACCTCCAATCAAAATGATAAAGGAGTAGGATTCTATCGTTTAGAGCCGAACACACAACAAAAATTAAAATTAATCGCGGGATTACGCCTAGCCTTAAACGCAATAAATTCCGACCCTTGGGGTCCAAATCTAACCCTATGACTTCGAATCTTCTTGACATAAGTCTATTCTTCATTGTAATGTGTCCATTCTCAATTTGGTGATGTTTTCACGTTTCTTCTTTCTTCAGACGAAGTCTTGATTGGTCCAAGTAATTCCTTCTGAAAGAGAGCGGATTAGTGCACAATACATTTACACTAGGTGTGATTGGTTCCAACGATAGAATCTCTCTCAACCATCACAGAATTGGTAGTACAGCAAGACGCCAACCTCCAAAGACATGATAGAAGAGTGGGATTCTATCGTTCAGTACCGAACACACAACAAAAATAAAAATAAATCGCGGGAATACGCCTAGCCTTAAACGCAATAAATTCTGACGCTAGGGGTCCAAATCTAACCCTATGACTTCGGTTATTCTTCACGTACGTCTGTTCTTCATTGTAATGTGTCCATTCTCCATAAGGTGATGTTTTCACGTTTCTTCTTTCTTCGGACGAAGTCTTGATTGGTCCACGTAATTCCTCCTGAAAGTGAGCGGATTAGTGCACAATATATTTACACTAGGTTTGATTGGTTCGAACGATAGAATCTCTCTCAACCATCACAGAATTGGAAGTACAGCAAGACGCACACCTCCAATCAAAATGATAAAGGAGTAGGATTCTATCGTTTAGAGCCGAACACACAACAAAAATTAAAATTAATCGCGGGATTACGCCTAGCCTTAAACGCAATAAATTCCGACCCTTGGGGTCCAAATCTAACCTTATGACTTCGGTTATTCTTGACGTACGTCTATTCTTCATTGTAATGTGTCCATTCTCCATTAGGTGATGTTTTCACGTTTCTTCTTTCATCAGACGAAGTCTTGATTGGTCCACGTAATTCCTCCTGAAAGAGAGCGGATTAGTGCACAATACATTTACACTAGGTGTGA
The DNA here is from genome assembly GCF_022747635.1 of Hetaerina americana. Taxonomy (NCBI): domain Eukaryota; kingdom Metazoa; phylum Arthropoda; class Insecta; order Odonata; family Calopterygidae; genus Hetaerina; species Hetaerina americana. Next base: position 371,737 of record NW_027287150.1, on the reverse strand, counting down.
TTGGTTCCAACGATAGAATCTCCCTCAACCATCACAGAATGGGAAGTCTAGCAAGACGCCAACCCCCAATCCACATGATAGAAGAGTGGGATTCTATCGTTAATCGCGGGAATACGCCTAGCCTTAAACGCAATGTATTCCGACCCTAGGGGTCCAAATCTAACCCTATGACTTCGAATCTTCTTAACATAAGTCTATTCTTCATTGTAATGTGTCCATTCTCTATTTGGTGATGTTTTCACGTTTCTTCTTTCTTCAGACGAAGTCTTCATTGGTCCACGTAATTCCTCCTGAAAGAGAGCGGATTAGTGCACAATACATTTACACTAGGTATGATTGGTTCCAACGATAGAGTCTCTCTCAACCATCACAGAATTGGAAGTACAGCAAGACGCCAACCTCCAATCCACATGATAGAAGAGTGGGATTCTATCGTTCAGAGCCGAACACACAACAAAAATTAAAATTAATCGCGGGAATACGCCTAGACTTAAACGCAATAAATTCCGACCGTAGGGGTCCAAATCTAACCCTATGACTTCGCATCTTCTTGACATAAGTCTATTCTTCATTGTAATGTGTCCAATGTCCATAAGGTGATGTTTTCACGTTTCTTCTTTCTTCAGAAGAAGTCTTGATTGGTCCACGTAATTCCTCCTGAAAGAGAGCGGATTAGTGCACAATACATTTACACTAGGTGTGATTGGTTCCAACGATAGAATCTCTCTCAACCATCACAGAATTTGAAGTACAGCAAAACGCCAACCTCCAATCCACATGATAGAAGAGTGGGATTCTATCGTTCAGAGCCGAACACACAACAAAAATTAAAATTAATCGCGGGAATACGCGTAGCCTTAAACGCAATGTATTCCGACCCTAGTGGTCCAAATCTAACCCTATGACTTCGGTAATTCTTGACGTACGTCTATTTTTCATTGTAATGTGTCCATTCTCCATTAGGTGATGTTTTCTCGTTTCTTCTTTCTTCAGACGAAGTCTTGATTGGTCCACGTAATTCCTCCTGAAAGAGAGCGGATTAGTGCACAATACATATACTAGGTGTGATTGGTTCCAACGATAGAATCTCTCTCAACCATCACAGAATTGGATGTACAGCAAGACGCCAACCTCCAATCGACATGATAAAAGAGTGGGATTCTATCGTTCAGAGCCAAACACACAACAAAAATTAAAATTAATCGCGGGAATACGCGTAGCCTTAAACGCAATGTATTCCGACCCTAGAGGTCCAAATCTAACCCTATGACTTCGGTAATTCTTTACGTACGTCTATTTTTCATTGTAATGTGTCCAATCTCCATTTGGTGATGTTTTCACGTTTCTTCTTTCTTCAGACGAAGTCTTGATTGGTCCACGTAATTCCTCCTGAAAGAGAGCGGATTAGTGCACAATATATTTACACTAGGTGTGATTGGTTTGAACGATAGAATCTCTCTCAACCATCACAGAATTGGAAAAACAGCAAGACGCCAACCTCCAATCCTTATGATAGAAGAGTGGGATTCTATCGTTCAGAGCCGATCACACAACAAAAATTAAAATTAATCGCGGGAAACGCCTAGCCTTAAACGCAATGTATTCCAACCCTAGGGGTCCAATACTAACCCTATGACTTCGGTTATTCTTTACGTACGTCTATTCTTCATTGTAATGTGTCCATTCTCCATAAGGTGATGTTTTCACGTTTCTTCTTTCTTCAGACGAAGTCTTGATTGGTCCACGTAATTCCTCCTGAAAGAGAACGGATTAGTGCACAATACATTTACACTAGGTGTGATTGGTTCCAACGATAGAATCTCTCTCAACCATCACAGAATTGGAAGTACAGCAAGACGCCAACCTTCAATCCACATGATAGAAGAGTGGGATTCTATCGTTCAGAGCCGAACACACAACAAAAATTAAAATTAATCGCGGGAATACGAGTAGCCTTAAACGCAATGTATTCCGACCCTAGAGGTCCAAATCTAACCCTATGACTTCGGTAATTCTTGACGTACGTCTATTTTTCATTGTAATGTGTCCATTCTCCATTAGGTGATGTTTTCACGTTTCTCCTTTCTTCAGACGAAGTCTTGATTTGTCCGCGTAATTCCTCCTGAAAGAGAGTGGATTATTGCACAATATATTTACACTAGGTGTGATTGGTTCCAACGATAGAATCTCTCCCAAGCATCACAGAATTGGAAGAACAGCAAGAAGCCATCCTGCAATCCACACGATAGAAGAGTGGGATTCTATCGTTCAGAGCCGAACACACAACAAAAATTAAAATTAATCGCGGGAATACGCCTAGCCTTAAACGAAATGTATTCCGACCCTAGGGGTCCAAATCTAACCCTATGACTTCGAATCTTCTTAACATAAGTCTATTCTTAATTGTAATGTGTCCATTCTCCATTTTGTGATGTTTTCACGTTTCTTCTTTCTTCAGACGAAGTCTTGATTGGTCCACGTGTTTCCTCCTGAAAGAGAGCGGATTAGTGCACAATACATTTACACTAGGTGTGATTGGTTCCAACGATAGAATCTCTCTCAACCATCACAGAATTGAAAGAACAGCAAGAAGCCATCCTCCAATCCACATGATAGAAGAGTGGGATTCTATCGTTCAGAGCCGAACACACAACAAAAATTAAAATTAATCGCGGGAATACGCCTAGCCTTAAAAGCAATAAATTCCGACCCTAGGGGTACAAATCTAACCCTATGACTTCGGTTATTCTTGACGTACGTCTATTCTTCATTGTAAAGTGTCCATTCTCCATAAGGTGATGTTTTCACGTTTCTTCTTTCTACAGACGAAGTCTTGATTGGTCCACGTAATTCCTCCTGAAAGAGAGCGGATTAGTGCACAATACATTTACACTAGGTGTGATTGGTTCCAACGATAGAATCTCTCTCAACCATCACAGAATTGGATGTACAGCAAGACGCCAACCTCCAATCCACATGATAGAAGAGTGGGATTCTATCGTTCAGAGCCGAACACACAACAAAAATTAAAATTAATCGCGGGAATACGCCTAGCCTTAAACGAAATGTTTTCCGACCCTAGGGGTCCAAATCTAACCCTATGACTTCGAATCTTCTTGACATAAGTCTATTCTTCATTGTAATGTGTCCATTCTCCATTTTGTGATGTTTTCACGTTTCTTCTTTCTTCAGACGAAGTCTTGATTGGTCCACGTGTTTCCTCCCGAAAGAGAGCGTATTAGTGCACAATACATTTACACTAGGTGTGATTGGTTCCAACGATAGAATCTCTCTCAACCATCACAGAATTGAAAGAACAGCAAGAAGCCATCCACCAATCCACATGATAGAAGAGTGGGATTCTATCGTTCAGAGCCGAACACACAACAAAAATTAAAATTAATCGCGGGAATACACCTAGCCTTAAACGCAATGTATTCCAACCCTAGGGGTCCAAATCTAATCTTATGACTTCGCACCTTCTTGACATAAGTCTATTCTTCATTGTAATGAGTCCATTCTCCATAAAGTGTTGTTTTCTCGTTTCCTCTTTCTTCAGACGAAGTCATGATTGGTCCACGTAATTCCTCCTGAAAGAGAGCGGATTAGTGCACAATACATTTACACTAGGTGTGATAGGTTCCAACGATAGAATCTCTCTCAACCATCACAGAATTGGAAGAACAGCAAGAAGCAACCCTCCAATCCACATGATAGAAGAGTGGGATTCTATCGTTCAGAGCCGAACACACAACAAAAATTAAAATTAATCGCGGGAATACGCCTAGCCTTAAACGAAATGAATTCCGACCCTAGGGGTCCAAATCTAACCCTATGACTTCGAATCTTCTTAACATAAGTCTATTCTTCATTGTAATGTGTCCATTCTCCATTTGGTGATGTTTTCACGTTTCTTCTTTCTTCAGACGAAGTCTTGATTGGTCCACGTGTTTCCTCCTGAAAGAGAGCGGATTAGTGCACAATACATTTACACTAGGTGTGATTGGTTCCAACGATAGAATCTCTCTCAACCATCACAGAATTGAAAGAACAGCAAGAAGCCATCCTCCAATCCACATGATAGAAGAGTGGGATTCTATCGTTCAGAGCCGAACACACAACAAAAATTAAAATTAATCGCGGGAATACGCCTAGCCTTAAACGCAATAAATTCCGACCCTAGGGGTACAAATCTAACCCTATGACTTCGGTTATTCTTGACGTACGTCTATTCTTCATTGTAATGTGTCCATTCTCCATAAGGTGATGTTTTCACGTTTCTTCTTTCTTCAGACGAAGTCTTGATTGGTCCACGTAATTCCTCCTGAAAGAGAGCGGATTAGTGCACAATACATTTACACTAGGAGTGATTGGTTCCAACAATAGAATCTCTCTCAACCATCACAGAATTGGATGTACAGCAAGACGCCAACCTCCAATCCACATGATAGAAGAGTGGGATTCTATCGTTCAGAGCCGAACACACAACAAAAATTAAAATTAATCGCGGGAATACGCCTAGCCTTAAACGAAATGTTTTCCGACCCTAGGGGTCCAAATCTAACCCTATGACTTCGAATCTTCATGACATAAGTCTATTCTTCATTGTAATGTGTCCAATCTCCTTTTGGTAATGTTTTCACGTTTCTTCCTTCTTCAGACGAAGTCTTGATTGGTCCACGTAATTCCTCCTGAAAGAGAGCGGATTAGTGCACAATACATTTACACTAGGTGTGATTGGTTCCAACGATAGAATCTCTCTCAACCATCACAGAATTGGAAGTACAGCAAGACGCCAATTTCCAATCCACATGATAGAAGAGTGTTATTCTATCGTTCAGAGCCGAACACACAACAAAAATTAAAATTAATCGCGGGAATACGCCTAGCGTTAAACGCAATAAATTCCGACCCAAGGGGTCCAAATCTAAACCTATGACTTCGAATCTTCTTGACGTGCGTCTATTCTTCATTGTAATGTGTCCATTCTCCATAAGGTGATGTTTTCACGTTTCTTCTTTCTTCAGACGAAGTCTTGATTGGTCCACGTAATTCCTCCTGAAAGAGAGCGGATTAGTGCACAATACATTTACACTAGGTGTGATTGGTTCCAATGATAGAATCTCTCTCAACCTACACAGAATTGGAAAAACAGCAAGACGCCAACCTCCAATCCTTATGATAGAAGAGTGGGATTCTATCGTTCAGAGCCGATCACACAACAAAAATTAAAATTAATCGCGGGAAACGCCTAGCCTTAAACGCAATGTATTCCAATCCTAGGGGTCCAATACTAACCCTATGACTTCGGTTATTCTTTACGTACGTCTATTCTTCATTGTAATGTGTCCATTCTCCATAAGGTGATGTTTTCACGTTTCTTCTTTCTTCAGACGAAGTCTTGATTGGTCCACGTAATTCCTCCTGAAAGAGAACGGATTAGTGCACAATACATTTACACTAGGTGTGATTGGTTCCAACGATAGAATCTCTCTCAACCATCACAGAATTGGAAGTACAGCAAGACGCCAACCTTCAATCCACATGATAGAAGAGTGGGATTCTATCGTTCAGAGCCGAACACACAACAAAAATTAAAATTAATCGCGGGAATACGAGTAGCCTTAAACGCAATGTATTCCGACCCTAGAGGTCCAAATCTAACCCTATGACTTCGGTAATTCTTGACGTACGTCTATTTTTCATTGTAATGTGTCCATTCTCCATTAGGTGATGTTTTCACGTTTCTCCTTTCTTCAGACGAAGTCTTGATTTGTCCGCGTAATTCCTCCTGAAAGAGAGTGGATTATTGCACAATATATTTACACTAGGTGTGATTGGTTCCAACGATAGAATCTCTCCCAAGCATCACAGAATTGGAAGAACAGCAAGAAGCCATCCTGCAATCCACACGATAGAAGAGTGGGATTCTATCGTTCAGAGCCGAACACACAACAAAAATTAAAATTAATCGCGGGAATACGCCTAGCCTTAAACGAAATGTATTCCGACCCTAGGGGTCCAAATCTAACCCTATGACTTCGAATCTTCTTAACACAAGTCTATTCTTCATTGTAATGTGTCCATTATCCATTTGGTGATGTGTTCACGTTTCTTCTTTCTTCAGACGAAGTCTTGATTGGTCCACGTAATTCCTCCTGAAAGAGAGCGGATTAGTGCACAATACATTTACACTAGGTGTGATTGGTTCCAACGATAGAATCACTCTCAACCTACACAGAATTGGAAAAACAGCAAGACGCTAACCTCCAATCCACATGATAGAAGAGTGGGATTCTATCGTTCAGAGCCGAACACACAACAAAAATTAAAATTAATCGCGGGAATACGCCTAGCCTTAAACGAAATGTATTCCGACCCTAGGGGTCCAAATCTAACCCTATGACTTCAAATCTTCTTAACACAAGTCTATTCTTCATTGTAATGTGTCCATTATCCATTTGGTGATGTGTTCACGTTTCTTCTTTCTTCAGACGAAGTCTTGATTGGTCCACGTAATTCCTCCTGAAAGAGAGCGGATTAGTGCACAATACATTTACACTAGGTGTGATTGGTTCCAACGATAGAATCTCTCTCAACCTACACAGAATTGGAAAAACAGCAAGACGCCAACCTCCAATCCTTATGATAGAAGAGTGGGATTCTATCGTTCAGAGCCGATCACACAACAAAAATTAAAATTAATCGCGGGAAACGCCTAGCCTTAAACGCAATGTATTCCAACCCTAGGGGTCCAATACTAACCCTATGACTTCGGTTATTCTTTACGTACGTCTATTCTTCATTGTAATGTGTCCATTCTCCATAAGGTGATGTTTTCACGTTTCTTCTTTCTTCAGACGAAGTCTTGATTGGTCAACGTAATTCCTCCTGAAAGAGAACGGATTAGTGCAGAATACATTTACACTAGGTGTGATTGGTTCCAACGATAGAATCTTTCTCAACCATCACAGAATTGGAAGTACAGCAAGACGCCAACCTTCAATCCACATGATAGAAGAGTGGGATTCTATCGTTCAGAGCCGAACACACAACAAAAATTAAAATTAATCGCGGGAATACGAGTAGCCTTAAACGCAATGTATTCCGACCCTAGAGGTCCAAATCTAACCCTATGACTTCGGTAATTCTTGACGTACGTCTATTTTTCATTGTAATGTGTCCATTCTCCATTAGGTGATGTTTTCACGTTTCTCCTTTCTTCAGACGAAGTCTTGATTTGTCCGCGTAATTCCTCCTGAAAGAGAGTGGATTATTGCACAATATATTTACACTAGGTGTGATTGGTTCCAACGATAGAATCTCTCCCAAGCATCACAGAATTGGAAGAACAGCAAGAAGCCATCCTGCAATCCACACGATAGAAGAGTGGGATTCTATCGTTCAGAGCCGAACACACAACAAAAATTAAAATTAATCGCGGGAATACGCCTAGCCTTAAACGAAATGTATTCCGACCCTAGGGGTCCAAATCTAACCCTATGACTTCGAATCTTCTTAACACAAGTCTATTCTTCATTGTAATGTGTCCATTATCCATTTGGTGATGTGTTCACGTTTCTTCTTTCTTCAGACGAAGTCTTGATTGGTCCACGTAATTCCTCCTGAAAGAGAGCGGATTAGTGCACAATACATTTACACTAGGTGCGATTGGTTCCAACGATAGAATCTCTCTCAACCATCACAGAATTGAAAGAACAGCAAGAAGCCATCCTCCAATCCACATGATAGAAGAGTGGGATTCTATCGTTCAGAGCCGAACACACAACAAAAATTAAAATTAATCGCGGGAATACGCCTAGCCTTAAAAGCAATAAATTCCGACCCTAGGGGTACAAATCTAACCCTATGACTTCGGTTATTCTTGACGTACGTCTATTCTTCATTGTAAAGTGTCCATTCTCCATAAGGTGATGTTTTCACGTTTCTTCTTTCTACAGACGAAGTCTTGATTGGTCCACGTAATTCCTCCTGAAAGAGAGCGGATTAGTGCACAATACATTTACACTAGGTGTGATTGGTTCCAACGATAGAATCTCTCTCAACCATCACAGAATTGGTAGTACAGCAAGACGCCAACCTCCAAAGACATGATAGAAGAGTGGGATTCTATCGTTCAGTACCGAACACACAACAAAAATAAAAATAAATCGCGGGAATACGCCTAGCCTTAAACGCAATAAATTCTGACGCTAGGGGTCCAAATCTAACCCTATGACTTCGGTTATTCTTCACGTACGTCTGTTCTTCATTGTAATGTGTCCATTCTCCATAAGGTGATGTTTTCACGTTTCTTCTTTCTTCGGACGAAGTCTTGATTGGTCCACGTAATTCCTCCTGAAAGTGAGCGGATTAGTGCACAATATATTTACACTAGGTTTGATTGGTTCGAACGATAGAATCTCTCTCAACCATCACAGAATTGGAAGTACAGCAAGACGCACACCTCCAATCAAAATGATAAAGGAGTAGGATTCTATCGTTTAGAGCCGAACACACAACAAAAATTAAAATTAATCGCGGGATTACGCCTAGCCTTAAACGCAATAAATTCCGACCCTTGGGGTCCAAATCTAACCTTATGACTTCGGTTATTCTTGACGTACGTCTATTCTTCATTGTAATGTGTCCATTCTCCATTAGGTGATGTTTTCACGTTTCTTCTTTCATCAGACGAAGTCTTGATTGGTCCACGTAATTCCTCCTGAAAGAGAGCGGATTAGTGCACAATACATTTACACTAGGTGTGATTGGTTCCAACGATAGAATCTCCCTCAACCATCACAGAATGGGAAGTCTAGCAAGACGCCAACCCCCAATCCACATGATAGAAGAGTGGGATTCTATCGTTAATCGCGGGAATACGCCTAGCCTTAAACGCAATGTATTCCGACCCTAGGGGTCCAAATCTAACCCTATGACTTCGAATCTTCTTAACATAAGTCTATTCTTCATTGTAATGTGTCCATTCTCTATTTGGTGATGTTTTCACGTTTCTTCTTTCTTCAGACGAAGTCTTCATTGGTCCACGTAATTCCTCCTGAAAGAGAGCGGATTAGTGCACAATACATTTACACTAGGTATGATTGGTTCCAACGATAGAGTCTCTCTCAACCATCACAGAATTGGAAGTACAGCAAGACGCCAACCTCCAATCCACATGATAGAAGAGTGGGATTCTATCGTTCAGAGCCGAACACACAACAAAAATTAAAATTAATCGCGGGAATACGCCTAGCCTTAAACGCAATAAATTCCGACCGTAGGGGTCCAAATCTAACCCTATGACTTCGCATCTTCTTGACATAAGTCTATTCTTCATTGTAATGTGTCCAATGTCCATAAGGTGATGTTTTCACGTTTCTTCTTTCTTCAGACGAAGTCTTGATTGGTCCACGTAATTCCTCCTGAAAGAGAGCGGATTAGTGCACAATACATTTACACTAGGTGTGATTGGTTCCAACGATAGAATCTCTCTCAACCATCACAGAATTGAAAGAACAGCAAGAAGCCATCCTCCAATCCACATGATAGAAGAGTGGGATTCTATCGTTCAGAGCCGAACACACAACAAAAATTAAAATTAATCGCGGGAATACGCGTAGCCTTAAACGCAATGTATTCCGACCCTAGTGGTCCAAATCTAACCCTATGACTTCGGTAATTCTTGACGTACGTCTATTTTTCATTGTAATGTGTCCATTCTCCATTAGGTGATGTTTTCTCGTTTCTTCTTTCTTCAGACGAAGTCTTGATTGGTCCACGTAATTCCTCCTGAAAGAGAGCGGATTAGTGCACAATACATATACTAGGTGTGATTGGTTCCAACGATAGAATCTCTCTCAACCATCACAGAATTGGATGTACAGCAAGACGCCAACCTCCAATCGACATGATAGAAGAGTGGGATTCTATCGTTCAGAGCCAAACACACAACAAAAATTAAAATTAATCGCGGGAATACGCGTAGCCTTAAACGCAATGTATTCCGACCCTAGAGGTCCAAATCTAACCCTATGACTTCGGTAATTCTTTACGTACGTCTATTTTTCATTGTAATGTGTCCAATCTCCATTTGGTGATGTTTTCACGTTTCTTCTTTCTTCAGACGAAGTCTTGATTGGTCCACGTAATTCCTCCTGAAAGAGAGCGGATTAGTGCACAATATATTTACACTAGGTGTGATTGGTTTGAACGATAGAATCTCTCTCAACCATCACAGAATTGGAAAAACAGCAAGACGCCAACCTCCAATCCTTATGATAGAAGAGTGGGATTCTATCGTTCAGAGCCGATCACACAACAAAAATTAAAATTAATCGCGGGAAACGCCTAGCCTTAAACGCAATGTATTCCAACCCTAGGGGTCCAATACTAACCCTATGACTTCGGTTATTCTTTACGTACGTCTATTCTTCATTGTAATGTGTCCATTCTCCATAAGGTGATGTTTTCACGTTTCTTCTTTCTTCAGACGAAGTCTTGATTGGTCCACGTAATTCCTCCTGAAAGAGAACGGATTAGTGCACAATACATTTACACTAGGTGTGATTGGTTCCAACGATAGAATCTCTCTCAACCATCACAGAATTGGAAGTACAGCAAGACGCCAACCTTCAATCCACATGATAGAAGAGTGGAATTCTATCGTTCAGAGCCGAACACACAACAAAAATTAAAATTAATCGCGGGAATACGAGTAGCCTTAAACGCAATGTATTCCGACCCTAGAGGTCCAAATCTAACCCTATGACTTCGGTAATTCTTGACGTACGTCTATTTTTCATTGTAATGTGTCCATTCTCCATTAGGTGATGTTTTCACGTTTCTCCTTTCTTCAGACGAAGTCTTGATTTGTCCGCGTAATTCCTCCTGAAAGAGAGTGGATTATTGCACAATATATTTACACTAGGTGTGATTGGTTCCAACGATAGAATCTCTCCCAAGCATCACAGAATTGGAAGAACAGCAAGAAGCCATCCTGCAATCCACACGATAGAAGAGTGGGATTCTATCGTTCAGAGCCGAACACACAACAAAAATTAAAATTAATCGCGGGAATACGCCTAGCCTTAAACGAAATGTATTCCGACCCTAGGGGTCCAAATCTAACCCTATGACTTCGAATCTTCTTAACACAAGTCTATTCTTCATTGTAATGTGTCCATTATCCATTTGGTGATGTGTTCACGTTTCTTCTTTCTTCAGACGAAGTCTTGATTGGTCCACGTAATTCCTCCTGAAAGAGAGCGGATTAGTGCACAATACATTTACACTAGGTGTGATTGGTTCCAACGATAGAATCACTCTCAACCTACACAGAATTGGAAAAACAGCAAGACGCTAACCTCCAATCCACATGATAGAAGAGTGGGATTCTATCGTTCAGAGCCGAACACACAACAAAAATTAAAATTAATCGCAGGAATACGCCCAGCCTTAAAAGCAATAAATTCCGACCCTAGGGGTCGTAATCTAACCCTATGACTTCGCATCTTCTTGACATAAGTCTATTCTTTATTATAATGTGTCCATTCTCCATAAGGTGATGTTTTCACGTTTCTTCTTTCTTCAGACGAAGTCTTGATTGGTCCACGTAATTCCTCCTGAAAGAGAGCGGATTAGTGCACAATACATTTACACTAGGTGTGATTGGTTCCAACGATAGAATCTCTCTCAGCCATCACAGAATTGGAAGTACAGCAAGACGCCAACCTCCATTCCAGATGATAGAAGAGTGGGGTTCTATCGTTCAGAGCCGAACACACAACAAAAATTAAAATTAATCGCGGGAATACGCCTAGCCATAAACGAAATGTTTTCCGACCCTAGGGGTCCAAGTCTAACCCTATGACTTCGAATCTTCTTGACATAAGTCTATTCTTCATTGTAATGTGTCCATTCTTAATTTGGTGATGTTTTCACGTTTCTTCTTTCTTCAGACGAAGTCTTGATTGGTCCAAGTAATTCCTTCTGAAAGAGAGCGGATTAGTGCACAATACATTTACACTAGGTGTGATTGGTTCCAACGATAGAATCTCTCTCAACCATCACAGAATTGGTAGTACAGCAAGACGCCAACCTCCAAAGACATGATAGAAGAGTGGGATTCTATCGTTCAGTACCGAACACACAACAAAAATAAAAATAAATCGCGGGAATACGCCTAGCCTTAAACGCAATAAATTCTGACGCTAGGGGTCCAAATCTAACCCTATGACTTCGGTTATTCTTCACGTACGTCTGTTCTTCATTGTAATGTGTCCATTCTCCATAAGGTGATGTTTTCACGTTTCTTCTTTCTTCGGACGAAGTCTTGATTGGTCCACGTAATTCCTCCTGAAAGTGAGCGGATTAGTGTACAATATATTTACACTAGGTTTGATTGGTTCGAACGATAGAATCTCTCTCAACCATCACAGAATTGGAAGTACAGCAAGACGCACACCTCCAATCAAAATGATAAAGGAGTAGGATTCTATCGTTTAGAGCCGAACACACAACAAAAATTAAAATTAATCGCGGGATTACGCCTAGCCTTAAACGCAATAAATTCCGACCCTTGGGGTCCAAATCTAACCTTATGACTTCGGTTATTCTTGACGTACGTCTATTCTTCATTGTAATGTGTCCATTCTCCATTAGGTGATGTTTTCACGTTTCTTCTTTCATCAGACGAAGTCTTGATTGGTCCACGTAATTCCTCCTGAAAGAGAGCGGATTAGTGCACAATACATTTACACTAGGTGTGATTGGTTCCAACGATAGAATCTCCCTCAACCATCACAGAATGGGAAGTCTAGCAAGACGCCAACCCCCAATCCACATGATAGAAGAGTGGGATTCTATCGTTAATCGCGGGAATACGCCTAGCCTTAAACGCAATGTATTCCGACCCTAGGGGTCCAAATCTAACCCTATGACTTCGAATCTTCTTAACATAAGTCTATTCTTCATTGTAATGTGTCCATTCTCTATTTGGTGATGTTTTCACGTTTCTTCTTTCTTCAGACGAAGTCTTCATTGGTCCACGTAATTCCTCCTGAAAGAGAGCGGATTAGTGCACAATACATTTACACTAGGTATGATTGGTTCCAACGATAGAGTCTCTCTCAACCATCACAGAATTGGAAGTACAGCAAGACGCCAACCTCCAATCCACATGATAGAAGAGTGGGATTCTATCGTTCAGAGCCGAACACACAACAAAAATTAAAATTAATCGCGGGAATACGCCTAGCCTTAAACGCAATAAATTCCGACCGTAGGGGTCCAAATCTAACCCTATGACTTCGCATCTTCTTGACATAAGTCTATTCTTCATTGTAATGTGTCCAATGTCCATAAGGTGATGTTTTCACGTTTCTTCTTTCTTCAGACGAAGTCTTGATTGGTCCACGTAATTCCTCCTGAAAGAGAGCGGATTAGTGCACAATACATTTACACTAGGTGTGATTGGTTCCAACGATAGAATCTCTCTCAACCATCACAGAATTGAAAGAACAGCAAGAAGCCATCCTCCAATCCACATGATAGAAGAGTGGGATTCTATCGTTCAGAGCCGAACACACAACAAAAATTAAAATTAATCGCGGGAATACGCGTAGCCTTAAACGCAATGTATTCCGACCCTAGTGGTCCAAATCTAACCCTATGACTTCGGTAATTCTTGACGTACGTCTATTTTTCATTGTAATGTGTCCATTCTCCATTAGGTGATGTTTTCTCGTTTCTTCTTTCTTCAGACGAAGTCTTGATTGGTCCACGTAATTCCTCCTGAAAGAGAGCGGATTAGTGCACAATACATATACTAGGTGTGATTGGTTCCAACGATAGAATCTCTCTCAACCATCACAGAATTGGATGTACAGCAAGACGCCAACCTCCAATCGACATGATAGAAGAGTGGGATTCTATCGTTCAGAGCCAAACACACAACAAAAATTAAAATTAATCGCGGGAATACGCGTAGCCTTAAACGCAATGTATTCCGACCCTAGAGGTCCAAATCTAACCCTATGACTTCGGTAATTCTTTACGTACGTCTATTTTTCATTGTAATGTGTCCAATCTCCATTTGGTGATGTTTTCACGTTTCTTCTTTCTTCAGACGAAGTCTTGATTGGTCCACGTAATTCCTCCTGAAAGAGAGCGGATTAGTGCACAATATATTTACACTAGGTGTGATTGGTTTGAACGATAGAATCTCTCTCAACCATCACAGAATTGGAAAACAGCAAGACGCCAACCTCCAATCCTTATGATAGAAGAGTGGGATTCTATCGTTCAGAGCCGATCACACAACAAAAATTAAAATTAATCGCGGGAAACGCCTAGCCTTAAACGCAATGTATTCCAACCCTAGGGGTCCAATACTAACCCTATGACTTCGGTTATTCTTTACGTACGTCTATTCTTCATTGTAATGTGTCCATTCTCCATTAGGTGATGTTTTCACGTTTCTCCTTTCTTCAGACGAAGTCTTGATTTGTCCGCGTAATTCCTCCTGAAAGAGAGTGGATTATTGCACAATATATTTACACTAGGTGTGATTAGTTCCAACGATAGAATCTCTCCCAAGCATCACAGAATTGGAAGAACAGCAAGAAGCCATCCTGCAATCCACACGATAGAAGAGTGGGATTCTATCGTTCAGAGCCGAACACACAACAAAAATTAAAATTAATCGCGGGAATACGCCTAGCCTTAAACGAAATGTATTCCGACCCTAGGGGTCCAAATCTAACCCTATGACTTCGAATCTTCTTAACACAAGTCTATTCTTCATTGTAATGTGTCCATTATCCATTTGGTGATGTGTTCACGTTTCTTCTTTCTTCAGACGAAGTCTTGATTGGTCCACGTAATTCCTTCTGAAAGAGAGCGGATTAGTGCACAATACATTTACACTAGGTGTGATTGGTTCCAACGATAGAATCTCTCTCAACCATCACAGAATTGGAAGTACAGCAAGACGCCAATTTCCAATCCACATGATAGAAGAGTGGGATTCTATCGTTCAGAGCCGAACGCACAACAAAAATTAAAATTAATCGCGGGAATACGCCTAGCCTTAAACGCAATAAATTCCGACCCTAGGGGTCCAAATCTAACCCTATGACTTCGCATCTTCTTGACATAAGTCTATTCTTCATTGTAATCTGTCCATTCTCCATAAGGTGATGTTTTCACGTTTCTTCTTTCTTCAGACGAAGTCTTGATTGGTCCACGTAATTCCTCCTGAAAGAGAGCGGATTAGTGCACAACACATTTACACTAGGTGTGATTGGTTCCAACGATAGAATCTCTCTCAACCATCACAGAATTGGAAGTACAGCAAGACGCCATTTTCCAATCCACATGATAGAAGAGTAGGATTCTATCGTTCAGAGCCGAACGCACAACAAAAATTAAAATTAACTGCGGGAATACGCCTAGCCTTAAACGCAATAAATTCCGACCCTAGGGGTCCAAATCTAACCCTATGACTTCGCATCTTCTTGACATAAGTCTATTCTTCATTGTAATCTGTCCATTCTCCATAAGGTGATGTTTTCACGTTTCTTCTTTCTTCAGACGAAGTCTTGATTGGTCCACGTAATTCCTCCTGAAAGAGAGCGGATTAGTGCACAACACATTTACACTAGGTGTGATTGGTTCCAACGATAGAATCTCTCTCAACCATCACAGAATTGGAAGTACAGCAAGACGCAACCCTACAATCCATATGATTGAAGAATGGGATTCTATCGTTCAGAGCAGAATACACAACAAAAATTAAAATTAATCGCGGGAATACGCGTAGCCTTAAACGCAATGTATTCCGACCCTAAAGGTCCAAATCTAACCCTATGACTTCGGTAATTCTTGACGTATGTCTATTTTTCGTTGTAATGTGTCCATTCTCCATTAGGTGATGTTTTCACGTTTCTCCTTTCTTCAGACGAAGTCTTGATTGGTCCACGTAATTCCTCCTGAAAGAGAGTGGATTATTGCATAATACATTTACACTAGGTGTGATTGGTTCCAAGGATAGAATCTCTCTCAACCATCACAGAATTGGAAGTACAGCAAGACGCCAATTTCCAAACCACATGATAAAAGAGTGGGATTCTATCGTTCAGAGCCGAACATACAACAAATATTAAAATTAATCGCGGGAATACGCCTAGCCTTAAACGCAATATATTCCGACACTAGGAGTCCAAATCTAACCCTATGACTTCGAATCTTCTTAACATAAGTCTATTCTTCATTGTAATGGGTCCATTCTCCATAAGGTGATGTTTTCACGTTTCTTCTTTCTTCAGACGAAGTCTTGATTGGTCCACGTAATTCCTCTTGAAAGAGAACGGATTAGTGCACAATACATTTACACTAGGTGTGATTGGTTCCAACGATAGAATCTCTCTCAACCATCACAGAATTGGAAGTACAGCAAGACGCCAACCTCCAATGCACATGATAGAAGAGTGGGATTCTATCGTTCAGAGCCGAACACACAACAAAAATTAAAATTAATCGCGGGAATACGCCTAGCCTTAAACGCAATAAATTCCGACCCAAGGGGTCCAAATCTAACCCTATGACTTCGGTTATTCTTGACGTACGTCTATTCTTCATTGTAATTTTTCCATTCTCCATAAGGTGATGTTTTCACGTTTCTTCTTTCATCAGACGAAGTCTTGGTGGTCCACGTAATTCCTCCTGAAAGAGAGTGGATTAGTGCACAATACATTTACACTAGGTTTGATTGGTTCCAACGATAGAATCTCTCTCCACCATCACAGAATTGGAAGTACAGCAAGACGCAATCCTACAATCCACATGATAGAAGAGTGGGATTCTATCGTTCAGAGCCGAACACACAACAAAAATTAAAATTAATCGCGGGAATACGCCTAGCCTTAAACGCAATAAATTCCGACCCTAGGGGTCCAAATCTAACCTTATGACTTCATTTATTCTTGACGTACGTCTATTCTTCATTGTAATGTGTCAATTCTCCATAAGGTGATGTTTTCATGTTTCTTCTTTCATCAGACGAAGTCTTGATTGGTCCACGTAATTCCTCCTGAAAGAGAGCGGAGTAGTGCACAATACATTTACACTATGTTTGATTGGTTCAAACGATAGAATCTCTCTCAACCATCACAGAATTGGAAGTACAGCAAGACGCACACCTCAAATCAAAATGATAAAAGAGTAGGATTCTATCGTTCAGGGCCGAATACACAACAAAAATTAAAATAAATCGCGGGAATACGCCTAGCCTTAAACGCAATAAATTCTGACCCTAGGGGTCCAAATCTAACCCTATGACTTCGGTTATTCTTGACGTACGTCTATTCTTCATTGTAATGTGTCCATTCTCCATAAGGTGATGTTTTCTAGTTTCTTCTTTCTTCGGACGAAGTCTTGATTGGTCCACGTAATTCCTCCTGAAAGAGAGCAGATTAGTGCACAATACATTTACACTAGGTGTGATTGGTTCCAACGATAGAATCTCTCTCAACCATCACGGATTTGGACGTACAGCAAGACGCCAACCTCCAATCCACATGCTAAAAGAGTGGGATTCTATCGTTCAGAGCCGAACACACAACAAAAATTAAAATTAATCGCGGGAATACGCCTAGCCTTAAACGCAATAAGTTCCGACCCTAGGGGTCCAAATCTAAACCTATGACTTCGGTTATTCTTGACGTACGTCTATTCTTCATTGTAATGTGTCCATTCTCCATAAGGTGATGTTTTCTCGTTTCATCTTTTTTCAGACCAGGTCTTGATTTGTCCACGTAATTCCTTATGAAAGAGAGCGGATTAGTTCACAATAAATTTACATTATGTGTGATTGGTTCCAACGATAGAATCTCTCTCAACCGTCAAAGAATTGGAAGACAAGCAAGACGCCAACCTCCAATCCACATGATAGAAGAGTGGGATTCTATCGTTCAGAGCCGAACACACAACAAAAATTAAAATTAATCGCAGGAATACGCCCAGCCTTAAAAGCAATAAATTCCGACCCTAGGGGTCGTAATCTAACCCTATGACTTCGCATCTTCTTGACATAAGTCTATTCTTCATTGTAATGAGTCCATTCTCCATTAATTTTTGTTTTCTCGTTTCCTCTTTCTTCAGACGAAGTCTTGATTGGTCCACGTAATTCCTCCTGAAAGAGAGCGGATTAGTGCACAATACATTTACACTAGGTGTGATTGGTTCCAACGATAGAATCTCTCTCAACCATCACAGAATTGGAAGTACAGCAAGACGCCAACCTCCAATCCACATGATAGAAGAGCGGGATTCTATCGTTCAGAGCCGAACACACAACAAAAATTAAAATTAATCTCGGGAATACGCCTAGCCATAAACGAAATGTTTTCCGACCCTAGGGGTCCAAATCTAACCCTATGACTTCGCATCTTCTTGACATAAGTCTATTCTTCATTGTAATCTGTCCATTTTCCATAAGGTGATGTTTTCACGTTTCTTCTTTCATCAGACGAAGTCTTGGTGGTCCACGTAATTCCTCCTGAAAGAGAGCGGATTAGTGCACAATACATTTACACTAGGTGTGATTGGTTCCAACGATAGAATCTCCCTCAACCATCACAGAATGGGAAGTACAGCAAGACGCCAACCTCCAATCCACATGATAGAAGAGTGGGATTCTATTGTTAATCGCGGGAATACGCCTAGCCTTAAACGCAATGTATTCCGACCCTAGGGGTCCAAATCTAACCCTATGACTTCGAATCTTCTTAACATAAGTCTATTCTTCATTGTAATGTGTCCATTCTCTATTTGGTGATGTTTTCACGTTTCTTCTTTCTTCAGACGAAGTCTTCATTGGTCCACGTAATTCCTCCTGAATGAGAGCGGATTAGTGCACAATACATTTACACTAGGTGTGATTGGTTCCAACGATAGAGTCTCTCTCAACCATCACAGAATTGGAAGTACAGCAAGACGCCAACCTCCAATCCACATGTTAGAAGAGTGGTATTCTATCGTTCAGAGCCGAACACACAACAAAAATTAAAATTAATCGCGGGAATATGCCTAGCCTTAAACGAAATAAATTCTGACCCTAGGGGTCCAAATCTAACCCTATGACTTCGGTTATTCTTGACGTACGTCTATTCTTCATTGTAATGTGTCCATTTTCCATAAGGTGATGTTTTCTCGTTTCTTCTTTCTTCAGACGAAGTCTTGATTGGTCCACGTAATTCCTCCTGAAAGAGAGCGGATTAGTGCATAATACATTTACACTAGGTGTGATTGGTTCCAACGATAGAATCTCTCTCAACCATCACAGAATGGGAAGTACAGCAAGACGCCAACCTCCAATCCACATGATAGAAGAGTGGGATTCTATTGTTCAGAGACGAACACACAACAAAAATTAAAATTAATCGCGGGAATACGCCTAGCCATAACGAAATAAATTCCGACCCTAGGGGTCCAAATCTAACCCTATGACTTCGCATATTCTTAACATAAGTCTATTCTTCATTGTAATCTGTCCATTTTCCATAAGGTGATGTTTTCACGTTTCTTCTTTCATCAGACGAAGTCTTGGTGGTCCACGTAATTCCTCCTGAAAGAGAGTGGATTAGTGCACAATACATTTACACTAGGTTTGATTGGTTCCAACGATAGAATCTCTCTCAACCATCACAGAATTGGAATTGCAGCAAGACGCACACCTCCAATCAAAATGATATAAGAGTAGGATTCTATCGTTCAGAGCCGAACACACAACAAAAATTAAAATTAATCGTGGGATTACGCCTAGCCTTAAACGCAATAAATTCCGACCCTAGGGGTCCAAATCTAACCTTATGACATCGGTTATTCTTGACGTACGTCTATTCTTCATTGTAATGTGTCCATTCTCCATAAGGTGATGTTTTCACGTTTCTTCTTTCATCAGACGAAGTCTTGATTGGTACACGTAATTCCTCCTGAAAGAGAGCGGATTAGTGCACAATACATTTACACTAGGTGTGATTGGTTCCAACGATTGAATCTCCCTCAACCATCACAGAATGGGAAGTACAGCAAGACGCCAACCTCCAATCCACATGATAGAAGAGTGGGATTCTATTGTTAATCGCGGGAATACGCCTAGCCTTAAACGCAATGTATTCCGACCCTAGGGGTCCAAATCTAACCCTATGACTTCGAATCTTCTTAACATAAGTCTATTCTTCATTGTAATGTGTCCATTCTCTATTTGGTGATGTTTTCACGTTTCTTCTTTCTTCAGACGAAGTCTTCATTTGTCCACGTAATTCCTCCTGAATGAGAGCGGATTAGTGCACAATACATTTACACTAGGTATGATTGGTTCCAACGATAGAGTCTCTCTCAACCATCACAGAATTGGAAGTACAGCAAGACGCCAACCTCCAATCCACATGTTAGAAGAGTGGTATTCTATCGTTCAGAGCCGAACACAACAAAAATTAAAATTAATCGCGGGAATATGCCTAGCCTTAAACGCAATAAATTCCGACCCTAGGGGTCCAAATCTAACCCTATGACTTCGGTTATTCTTGACGTACGTCTATTCTTCATTGTAATGTGTCCATTCTCCATAAGGTGATGTTTTCTCGTTTCTTCTTTCTTCAGACGAAGTCTTGATTGGTCCACGTAATTCCTCCTGAAAGAGAGCGGATTAGTGCATAATACATTTACACTAGGTGTGATTGGTTCCAACGATAGAATCTCTCTCAACCATCACAGAATGGGAAGTACAGCAAGACGCCAACTTCCAATCCACATGATAGAAGTGTGGGATTCTATTGTTCAGAGACGAACACACAACAAAAATTAAAATTAATCGCGGGAATACACCTAGCCTTAAACGAAATGTATTTCGACCCTAGGGGTCCAAATCTAACCCTATGACTTCGAATCTTCTTGACATAAGTCTATTCTTCATTGTAATGTGTCCATTCTCCATAAGGTGATGTTTTCACGTTTCTTCTTTTTTCAGACGTAGTCTTGATTGGTCCACGTAATTCCTTATGAAAGAGAGCGGATTAGTTCACAATAAATTTACATTATGTGTGATTGGTTCCAACGATAGAATCTCTCTCAACCGTCAAAGAATTGGAAGACAAGCAAGACGCCAACCTCCAATCCACATGATAGAAGAGTGGGATTCTATCGTTCAGAGCCGAACACACAACAAAAATTAAAATTAATCGCGGGAATACGCCTAGCCTTAAACGCAATAAATTCCGACCCTAGGGGTCCAAATCTAACCCTATGACTTCGGTTATTCTTGACGTACGTCTATTCTTCGTTGTAATGTGTCCATTCTCCATAAGGTGATGTTTTCACGTTTCTTCTTTCTTCAGACGTAGTCTTGATTGGTCCACGTAATTCCTCCTGAAAGAGAGCGGATTAGTGCACAGCACATTTACACTAGGTGTGATTGGTTCCAACGATAGAATCTCTCTCAACCATCACAGAATTGGAAGTACAGCAAGACGCAACCCTACAATCCACATGATAGAAGAGTGGGATTCTATCGTTCAGAGCCGAACACACAACAAAAATTAAAATTAATCGCGGGAATACGCCTAGCCATAACGCAATAAATTCCGACCCTAGGGGTCCAAATCTAACCCTATGACTTCGCATCTTCTTGACATAAGTCTAATCTTCATTGTAATCTGTCCATTTTCCATAAGGTGATGTTTTCACGTTTCTTCTTTCATCAGACGAAGTCTTGGTTGTCCACGTAATTCCTCCTGAAAGAGAGTGGATTAGTGCACAATACATTTACACTAGGTTTGATTGGTTCCAACGATAGAATCTCTCTCAACCATCACAGAATTGGAATTACAGCAAGACGCACACCTCCAATCAAAATGATATAAGAGTAGGATTCTATCGTTCAGAGCCGAACACACAACAAAAATTAAAATTAATCGTGGGATTACGCCTAGCCTTAAACGCAATAAATTCCGACCCTAGGGGTCCAAATCTAACCTTATGACATCGGTTATTCTTGACGTACGTCTATTCTTCATTGTAATGTGTCCATTCTCCATTAGGTGATGTTTTCACGTTTCTTCTTTCATCAGACGAAGTCTTGATTGGTCCACGTAATTCCTCCTGAAAGAGAGCGAATTAGTGCACAATACATTTACACTAGGTGTGATTGGTTCCAACGATAGAATCTCCCTCAACCATCACAGAATGGGAAGTACAGCAAGACGCCAACCTCCAATCCACATGATAGAAGAGTGGGATTCTATTGTTAATCGCGGGAATACGCCTAGCCTTAAACGCAATGTATTCCGACCCTAGGGGTCCAAATCTAACCCTATGACTTCGAATCTTCTTAACATAAGTCTATTCTTCATTGTAATGTGTCCATTCTCTATTTGGTGATGTTTTCACGTTTCTTCTTTCTTCAGACGAAGTCTTCATTGGTCCACGTAATTCCTCCTGAATGAGAGCGGATTAGTGCACAATACATTTACACTAGGTATGATTGGTTCCAACGATAGAGTCTCTCTCAACCATCACAGAATTGGAAGTACAGCAAGACGCCAACCTCCAATCCACATGTTAGAAGAGTGGTATTCTATCGTTCAGAGCCGAACACACAACAAAAATTAAAATTAATCGCGGGAATACGCCTAGCCATAACGCAATAAATTCCGACCCTAGGGGTCCAAATCTAACCCTATGACTTCGAATCTTCTTGACATAAGTCTATTCTTCATTGTAATCTGTCCATTTTCCATAAGGTGATGTTTTCACGTTTCTTCTTTCATCAGACGAAGTCTTGGTGGTCCACGTAATTCCTCCTGAAAGAGAGTGGATTAGTGCACAATACATTTACACTAGGTTTGATTGGTTCCAACGATAGAATCTCTCTCAACCATCACAGAATTGGAATTGCAGCAAGACGCACACCTCCAATCAAAATGATATAAGAGTAGGATTCTATCGTTCAGAGCCGAACACACAACAAAAATTAAAATTAATCGTGGGATTACGCCTAGCCTTAAACGCAATAAATTCCGACCCTAGGGGTCCAAATCTAACCTTATGACATCGGTTATTCTTGACGTACGTCTATTCTTCATTGTAATGTGTCCATTCTCCATAAGGTGATGTTTTCACGTTTCTTCTTTCATCAGACGAAGTCTTGATTGGTACACGTAATTCCTCCTGAAAGAGAGCGGATTAGTGCACAATACATTTACACTAGGTGTGATTGGTTCCAACGATAGAATCTCTCTCAACCATCACAGAATTGGAAGTACAGCAAGACGCACACCTCCAATCCAAATGATAAAAGAGTAGGATTCTATCGTTCAGAGCCGAACATACAACAAAAATTAAAATTAATCGCGGGAATACGCCTAGCCTTAAACGAAATGTTTTCCGACCCTAGGGGTCCAAATCTAACCCTATGACTTCGGTTCTTCTTGACGTACGTCTTTTCTTCATTGAATTGTGTCCCTTCTCCATAAGGTGATGTTCTCACGTTTCTTCTTTCTTCAGACGAAGTCTTGATTTGTCCAAGTAATTTTTACTGAGATAGAGCGGATTAGTGCACATAATATTTACACTCGATTTGATTTGTTCCATCCATGAAAACTCTCCCAACCCTTATAGAATTTGAAGTACGCAAGTTTCATGTTCGTCCATTCGCACTGTGTTGATAATGCATTATGGGCACCAAGCACCACTCCAAAAATACTCATTCACACAGGTTAGTTATTACTTACGAATATACTAGTGCAATAGACTACACCTTATTAGTTCTACTAAAACCCAATAATCTATCCGTTAGTTAGCTACCAATGCATTCTTACACACTCCGAAATACTCCCATCCAAGCATACAATGTTTAACCTACGATTATTTAAAATGAGGTGATTTCCAGTGTCCGAGGGTTTGTAAGTGTAACAGTGGTCATATTTACATCCATGATATATAGAACCATTTGCATTTGACAAATGTACAGCATTATATTTAGAAGATACAGAAGTGAGTACAAAATCTTCTTAGGCTCCCCTTCGCCCCACCCATGGAAGGCTCCGCCCGAATGGTCCGTGCGTCGGGCCTGAAATGACATCATGCCTACTTTAATTAAGAAAGAGTCATGCTGCCACGTAATTTCTTATTTATTACTACATATACCCAAGAAGGTAGTGCCTTCAATGATTGAAACTCTCTGCCCAATCATAGAATAGGAATACGACAGGACGCAGAAAATTAATCCTCGTGATAGAAGAGTGGGAGTTAATTACTCAGGGCCGTACACACAACAAAAATTAAATTTAATCGCGGGAATATGCCTATCCCTAAATACAATGTTCTCCGACCCTAATGGTCTAAATCCTTTCCTAATATTCCTCTTTTCTTGACTTAGGTCCAATCTTCTTTATCAACTTTTAACTTTTTTATTTAATACCCTATTACATGAGGATTCTTTTTTGCAGTGCTCTATCTTCAGTTGAAGTCCTCATATTTATTTGCCTTTTTTCTGTGCAACGTTTCTACTTATATCCAACGGATCCGTTATTTCGAATTGTAGCAATACCTCGCTTATTTTACGAGAATTTTACTGGTTTTTCCACAGTTCACCGTTTTACACCCTTTAGTCTATCATAGGGTTTTAGCGTATCTTTAAGATTGTGAAGATATTATAAACGAAATCATAAATTATGACACCAACACACTCGACAGGTGCACCACAGACTTTTACCTTAAAATACACTTCGGTTGAAAAATTGTCTTTATATATTATATTATATATTCGGTTGAAAATCTGTATATATGTATATTATCGAAGAATGACCAATTCAGAAAGAAATAAAACCTATTATCAGAGCGCTTAACTCCGCCACCTACTTATTCGCAAAGTGGCTCGACGGCCTGTGGAAAGCTCTTGGACCCACAGTCCAATTTCTCATCTAAATCCTTCCTTGAAATAAAATCGACGCGTACCGTCCTCAATAATGAGATTACAGTACCCTTTAACTCAGTAAGGTTATTCCACGGCATCCATTTTTTCATCGCCTTTGATTGCATAGACCACTGCCAAAGAAGCGACCAGCAAACTCCGGTCGATATCCCAAGGAATACATCACCCACGCCAAAAAGTGCATGGACGCAACATACTTCTACGAGGTTGATCCCATTGAAACCCCGCCTGACCTAGGGATGGCGGTAGTTGTTCAAAAGATATAACTTTATTAGAAAGCAAACAAACTTTAAAACATAAGTTTCAAGATTGAAGACGCCACGTCGTTTAGTTTTTATTGGGAAGCCTTCAGTAATGTACGTTTTTAGACCTCAGTTTTCGACTTCAACAAAACCTTATAATGCCAATAAAACGAGTATGTGTAATGTCAGAGGTCAACCCGTATGGTGTATAAATAAATAAATACGTCAACTTACAATTATTCCTATTCGCCGGATTCTTTGAAGTTCCATTCTCTAGGAATCCATACATCATTCCTGCACTTCCAGACGTATCCGTCCATCTCACTCTCTCGCGACACTCGGACATTCTTCCAAAGGGAGAATCCTTTCCAAATAAACACACGCAAACCGATCACATCACTGAAATCAGATTCAAAAACAGCTTAGCCAAGAGTCTAAACACTAAAAAATGTGCATGAATTAACTTTCCATTTCCAGAATGTATATATTTCGCATTTAAAATAATGCCCAATTGTTCATTATAACGACATTGAACGTTAAACCCCGTTCGTCTTATAGAATAAGAAACTTATTTCACCTCATTAATTCATTTGAAATACTTGCTAGTCATTGTGTATCGGAGTGTGAAAATTTGTATTGCGCCTTTTAACCCAACAGTAGTCGCATGAAATGAAGCTTTGAGAGTTCGAATCACGGAATTCATCGTCACTAAAAGATCAATTTTCCCCAAAAAAAGTTATCCAACTCCAAGCTGAGTTAGTGAGAGTCTCCAAGTCAAATGGGGCAATTAAATGGAGGAATCATGGCTCCTAGTGACCTCAACGTTTAACTTGGAATGCGTTCGCTCAAACAATTCCAATGGCCACCGCTTTCTTCCGATATACGTTCGAGGTCGTCATAGATTTTCTAACCGTGAAGATGTGATGTCGGCGGGTAATGGATAATTAGAGGAGAAAAGCAGTTCTTTTTTTATAAAAACATGACCGAACTTATTGGACGGCACTGTGAAAAGTGTAAAAATATGAAACGAGATTATGTTAAAATATAAATTAATTTATTTCCACAATTTTTCAGTTTTCCTTATTAATTGGATGCTTCTGGGACCCCCAATAAGGTTAATCCAAAGTATAACAATCAAGCATAAGTTACAGCGTTGGGTAATCTCTAATTCCTCAATTTTTTTTCTCCAGGTTTTTATAAATGAATGCAGGACCTAATTTTAGTATTTCTAACGATCCCAGTAGCAATGTGGATGGCATTTTCTGAGTACGGTACCAGTAAAGGTAGAATCCATAAATTTATCGATAAACTAAATAGCCAACGCAATGTAATTACATTCACTTACGAAATTGAACATGGCCATGCACTCCCATTCCCACTCTTACTTTTCATTTAAAATGGCGAGAAATGCTGATTTCACATTTTTAGGAAAAACACGCAACGAAAACTAAATATAGTCTGGTTTACCCTTCCCCCCTTATCAACAACCCAAGGACCCCTTCAATTGTTTCATGAATCTCATGCCCAATCCCCTACCATAAAACCACCACACGGCAAAGAATTTAAATACATGGAAGGCACAGTAAATGGATACGAAACTTAAATAATACACATATTGTTCGCCAACAGTGGGAAAAAGCTTTCAAAGAAAATATACCACACACACAAACAATTGAACAAAAAACATAGAGGTTTCTTTTTCTTTCCGTTTTAACCCGAAATTAAAAAATACCTCCAAAAAAATTGTTTTTAATTAGACACTGACATCAGTTTCAGAAACCTAAACGCCTAATGAAAGTTACAGGGTCGTCCGGAAAATAATTGTACTGATTTTTTCCCGCCGCTCCAGGCGCGCCCAGCACCGCTCTGACGGGCTGCGATTGGAAGGGGCTATGTTGGCAAGCGACGCTGAAAAAGGCAGTCGGCTCTGAGCTGTGCTGTAGTGAGGAGCTCTGTTAACGCGAACCTCCACGCTCGATCCACGTCACGGAACGCGATGCCGAAGTTTTTGGGCAGCGTTATTCCAAACAAATTTGCGGTAAAGCTTGGGAAATCGTCTACCGAAACTGTCGGTATAATTAACCAGGCTTACGCGGAGTCAGCCATGTCCAGAAACATGATCTTTCGGTGGCACAAGATGTTCGTGGAGGGCAGAGAAGAGGTCGACGACGAACCACGGCCTGGACGCCCATCAACGACACTCACCGACGAAAATGTGCGAAAAGTTCACGATGTACTGAACTCTGATCGTCGTCTTAGTGTTCGGATGATAGCAGAGCAGTGTAATGTGCCAAAAACAATAGTGCCCGAGATTATTAGGGAGCAATTCCAGATGCGAAAAATTTGTGCAAAGTTGGTGCTTAAAGTGGTCGGTGATGATCAAAGACTCAATCATTTGGAAATCGCGACACAATATGCGGATCACTGCAAAAATGATCCACATTTTTTAGAGAACGTTTTTCGGGTGACGAGACGTGAAGGAACGCAAAGGAACGCAATACGGGACTTTGGACGTCGTCAAAGAGGCCGTGACGACGTGTCTTCGAGATGTTCCCGATGAGCCTTCGCTAGAGCGTTTCAGGAATGGGAACGCCGCTGGAACAAGTGTATCGACTCACAAGGGTCCTATTTTGAGGAATATTAACTTAAGATATGAACAAGAGTAATAAAATTTTTTTCCTAAGCTCAGTACAATTATTTTCAAAACGAACCCTGTATTATGTATTCCCAAAAATTAAGCGGCTTCGGTGGAATAATCCAGGGTCTCTGAGGTGATTTGAAGCGCGTACTACACATCGTGCATGGGACCGAACACACGCGATGTTTAAAGTGCGTGTAGTCAAAGATTTCAGGCTAAATATACACACGCTAAATTTAAAACTCGACTTCGATGAAAACTTAAAAAAAAGTAGTCGTATTTACGGGAGGCGACCAAAAGCTGAGGTAATTTGCACCAAATATGATGGGTAGAAAACGATGAAGGATGGAGAAAAGCCCGGCGTCAGCATTAGCCTACTCTAGACAAAAGGCGCAAAGGGGTTCGGAATTTAATACCCCATCCGACGGGCGTCGTACTCACTCAAAGCTCTCTCCACAAAGCACCTCAAGTAGGGATCGAGATACCTCTGAAAAATATTCAACACAGACGATATTTGATCCCGAGCCTTCTGGGCGGTTAGCCTGTACGATAGCCGCCGTCCCGATTCCGATCCCCGAGACGAAAACTTATAATACAAATGGAACAAGTAGGCATTTTTCGAGGAATAGCATATTTTATACCAGCAGAGGTTTATTCAAAAAGACAAAGGCCAGTAGTTAGCTTGATGACTAGACAAATTAAGCCACTTTAGCAGAATTTCAATTGACTCGAACACGCTGTCGCACGTAACTACGGCACTGTTTACATTTTCAGCAACAATGATTCACCCGCGTGAAACAAATTGGAATATGATCATTGCACTGATTCCTTATTAGGAAGGTAAATTGTTGTGATAAATATGCAAGGGGGAGAGAGTAAAAAAGAGATAAGTAAGAGAGAGAAATTAAAATCCGACCTCCCATGTCAAGGGTCAACCCGACGTGAACATACTTAGCACTAATAAATGAACAATTAAATAAATGCGTCAACTTACAATTATTCCTATTCGCCGGATTCTTCGAAGTTCCATTCCCTAGGAATCCATATTTCGTTCCTGCACTTCCAGACGTATCCGTCCATCTCACTCTCTCGCAACACTCGGACATTCTTCCCTTTCCAAAGGGAGAATCCTTTCCAAAAAAACACACGCAAACCGATCACATCGCTGAAATCGGATTCCAAAACAGCTAGGCCAAGAGTCCAAACATTAAAGAAGTTGCATGAAAAAACTTTCCAATATCACTATGTTTATATTTTGCATCCAAAAAAAGCCCAATCGTTCATTATAACGACATTGAACGTTAAACCCCGATCGGGTTTTAGAATATGAAACTTATTTCGCCTCATTAATTCAATTAAAATACTTCAAGTCATTGTGTATCGGAGTGTGAACATATGTATTGCACCTTTTCGCCAAATAGTAGTCGCATGAAATAAAGCTTTGAATGTTCAAAAACACGGAATTCATCGTCACACTTAAAAATCAATTGTCTCCGAAAACAAATTATCCAACTCCAACCTCAGTCAGAAAGAGAGAGAGTGTCCAAGTAAAATGGGGCAAATGAACTTGAGGACTCTTGGCCCATAGTGACCTTGACTTTTAACTCGGAATGCGTTCGCTCAAACAATTCCAATGGCCACCGCTTTCTAGCGACAAACGTTCGCACGCGTTGGACTCTGGTTCGTAAAAGTTTAACTATAGCTTAAGTTTACCCCTTCAATGAGTATGGAAGCAAGATGCAATTAGATGGGGCTGGTACAGTCCCTAGAAGTAAGTACCTGCATTCAAAAATCTCGGGTGGACGAATCGCAAAGGCAGGGAACCGACTGCGGACGACGGGACGTCTTAAAATACAGATTGTGGCTACATAAATTACTTTTGAATTAAGAAAGATATTTTACCGCACCCTGTATAGCTTTGGAATAGAATCTACATTTGGAGTAGAAAATAGTTTGAGATATTGTGTTCTCTGGAATAGAAGAAAACCGGCAATCTTAGTGAAGAAGAGCAATGACTGATATCGTCGCGTATCTAAATCTCTCCGTCTTTTCGGCATTAATTATATTTTGAAAATAATCGAAATGGCTCTACTTTCTGTTTCATTGTTAATTTTGGTCTCGTTAAACTTTTCCCTGGCAAGCTTTAAACAGATTAGTTACTACGTATCGCGCAAAAAATCAGTATACACTTGGTTTCCATAATTACGAGTAATCCGAAATATCCTTCCCTATTCGCAATAATAAG
This sequence comes from Hetaerina americana, assembly GCF_022747635.1. Classification (NCBI taxonomy): domain Eukaryota; kingdom Metazoa; phylum Arthropoda; class Insecta; order Odonata; family Calopterygidae; genus Hetaerina; species Hetaerina americana. The sequence continues at coordinate 341,615 of NW_027287150.1, read as the reverse complement.
TATAAAATTACCTCGAAATAAAAAGAATTACACCCTTTTACACAAAATAAGGCATCCAACAATAATCTATAAAGGCGGGAACATTAGACAAGTATACACTCACCTCCTTCCGACACGACGACACATGACCAACTGAACGGGTAGCTCAGCGAATGAATAGCAGGTGGTCGAAACCGTTGGATGACGTCATTTTTTAATTTGAAAAATATGCCAAGAAGTTAAATTCTTAAGAGTAAATTAAATCTGCAGAAAAATTTAATCAAGATTTAAGTGATGTAATTTTATATATACTTCTCCTTACTAAATAATATATTTTTAATTGAATATTAATTTTGTTACATTATTCAACTGACAGCAGTAGTCTATTCTTAAAACTCAAGATGGCGCCAATAGAAATAGTTCGCCTTTTCCACAAGAAATGGAAGTACGACTGCGCAAAGGCGCGTAATGGCACAGAAATATACGAGAGAAATATCGAATCGGAACTTAGTATCACGGTCCATCCCTCGCACATACAACGAGAAGTCTAACTCTCCACTCTCATAAAAAGACGGATTATTCTTTTCCCTTGAATATACCACGGTTACTTAATATTTGCCAGAGTACATACATGCTCACTGAGACGATCCGCTTCGGTTAACAACAAAATCATCCATCGCACGACATTCGAAATCAACTCTTGACAGCACGAGTCGCCATCCTGTGCATACTATGAAACACTTTGATTGAACTCAGCATGATAAATTTGAGGGAACTTTAAAAACTTTCCCAGGGGAAATTAAAAACGTACTCTGGGCACAGTGGTTGAGTGCACTGGGGGCAGGGGTCATTATTGCGATCAGTGGGACACCAGGAATATCCAGAATGAAATCGAAAACATCGCTCTTTCCCAAGATTGCGCCATCGTCACCAAGTAATAATAAGTCTAAATCCCATGTCAGATCCATCCACGATTCGCAGGCGCACGGATCTTCGACGTCATTTTTAACAATTACTAGAAAATGTAGATTCGAATAATCCCTGGTCAAGGCGCACTTATTATAAAATCACTGCTTGATTAAGGTTCCTTCTAAGAACAAAGGCAAGCCCTTCGAGACTATTCCAGCTGCTATTCGCGGAGGCGACTATACGAACACGGCACATTGAATAAGGCAGGGCGAAACTCTTTCCTCCTTTGTGCGTAGCTTGAGAATTTAACGGCCGAGTGTCGGCATTTTACTGACGTGATCTGAAGGAAAACTGAGGCGCAGTAGAATTTACTTAAGGATGTAATTTTCCCTTGCCAGCCTGAAATGTGCTCCCCTGGGGATGCCATGCACACCTTTGTAGAGGCAGCGAAAACACCAATTCTCATTGTTTTTCATGAGTTTTTTGTTTATGTTCTCGTGCCTCAAACTGTTCGCTCGTTTGAGTGTCCCTGGTGTGCTCCATTTTTTTCAATTAGAGAAGCCCCTTGAGTATTGCGTTTTTTGAGTGGAGGGAAGGAATCTATTGCGCTAAATTCTAAGAGCTCAACGCTGAGTTGCTCAACGGCAAACGTGACCTCAAGTTAACTCAATGTGCTTTTATTCTTTTCGAAAGAAAGACTACTTTAAAAGACCTATCATTTTTTGTTTCGGTGTTCTTCTCAGTAGTATTTTTAAGTATTTCAGTGGCCGAGAATGAGGCGAGTGGAATTATATTATTGAAGATGCGTCAAGCTAAGAAACAAACTTTGGCCGAGAAGAAGGAAGGAACATCACCAAAAGTGAGGAGAGAAAAAGAGGAATTGAATTGGCTGGAAATTGCGAGAATACAAGGACGAGTGATACCGTAAGTAGCATGCATTCACCGAGTTACACAATGATCTGTGAAGTGAAATTGTCTTTCACACACATCGAGTTCTTCCTTTAAGAGGGTATGCACTGTCGGCAACAACCTAGTGTCAATTTGCGAAAGGAACCTACTCTCCCCCCTCAACCAATTCAATACAGCATTGGCGGGGCATTATGATTGCACTTCGCTCGGTGTTTTCCGGTAATGGAAGGAGGCCAACACTTTCCATGTCGTATTTATGCATCGAACACATCTGTATAATTTTTTGAGAGCACACCCACTTACCAGTTCCCTGGCGTATTTCGCTATTGGAGTAATGTTGTTGCGGTACCAGTTTTTTATTTCCGCCCATAGTGCCCACTGCCCGGAAAATCCTGCCTCTCCCAAATCACCCACCTATCCCCAACGACGCGAATTACCTCAACTGTTGCTCAACCCCATTTATTATAACCACTCCAATTAGAACCCATAAATTATATCTCCCACACAGGAATACATTTTTCACTATATCGTCATTCGGTCTTTCATTAATTATTTATTAAACATACATCCGCATTTGGACAATCATAATTTACAGCCGGTGGGTTCATGTGTGGAACGTACATATAATTCTTATCACGACGTTCATTAGTAAAATCGACACTGCGTGTGTTTATGCCTGCATCATTATGTACGGACATGCGCGATGCACGTATTAATCCACTTGCTTGTCTGTGACACAATGTGATGTTAGTAAGGCTTTCGACTGTTTTAAACATTCAATAATACTATCAAGGCTAGAATGTTATGGTACAAAGGGTGTTGCACTGAAACTACTGAGGCCATATTTGGATAATCGCAGCCAAGTTGTTGAATTTAATGGCTGTTGATCTGCAGCTCTTAAAGTAAAATATGATCTCCCATTGCGCTCTATGCATGGCCTAGTCGTTTAATCATCAGGTTTAATGATTTGCCCCGTAATATGAAATCTACATTTGATTTGTGTAACGATGACACCACTTTTGTGCAAAAATGTCAACATCTAGAAGATGAAAACGTATGATCAAGTTCTACTCCATGACAGACTAAGGAATGGTTAATATTTTCACAATTATTATACACTTTGCATTCATGTTGATGATGTTTTTTGGAATTAAGGTCTTAATAACTGAAATTGAAACTGTTTGCTTACTAGGAACATATATTGATACAAAACTTAACTGGGAGGTCCACATCAGTCAGATCTGTGATGAACTAAATAAAGCTGTTTATATGCAAGGAAAGCTCAACTTTGTCATTTCAAATAAGTATATCGCTTAAAACACTCCACCACGCCTTTCTTCAATGTCATTTGAATTACGGTGGTGAGCTATTGGGTCATTTACCCACTTGTTAAACAAATTTTGCTATTGCAATAGTGAGCTATTTGCTCTCTTGCTAATATACCACCACATGATTCCTGCAAACCTTTTTTTCTTAGGTATGGAACCTTGTTAGTATTTAGTTTATTTATCTTTAAGGCTCTGATTCATGCAAAATTTAATCTAGAAACATACCAATTAAGATCTCACATCCATAACTACACGGCAAGAGGTAAAAGGCCTCTAATTACTACTTATTATATTTGGTGATCAACTTACAACACGTTTCATGATGTGTGTACGCGTCTGTATGATTATCTGCCTAGTCAGTTGCAATTGAACTGCATCCAGTGCTTCAAGAATAGGGTATATACCTGGACACTTGCTTACCTACTTAATTGTTGGATGAATCCTTATGTAACAATCTTAAAAACATTTATGACTCCTTTTTATGCATAGTGATTTGCAGTTTATATATTGATGACACTTCATATGGTTGTACCATTTTTTAAAATGAATAAAGGTTTATTACTAGGTATTATTGGCCAAAACCATCAAACAGTTACATGTCCTCATAACATTGAGAAAGATTTAACTTTGAGATGCAGTCACCCTTTTGAAGTGGGGGATTGCTTCCCGTGAGTGAAACAATTTTGTTTCAAATTCAAAATACTTTGCCATTAAAAAATGTACCCTGGTAAAAATCATATTATCCTGCTATTATTGACTGAAAGAGTTTGATAAAATTCTTTGGAATGCTTAATTTCCGTCATCTCATTTTACCCATCGGACAACCCCGTATAATTATGTATTGGAAAAAAAACACTGTAAAATACAACAATAATTTTAGCGTGGAAAAAGGATGTTTTTGGGAGAAAATGTGAAAAATTTTTTCTGCCTTCCGAACGTCTGCCTCCGCAGAAAGATGTTTCTGTAGTTCCTTTCACTGTTCTCCTTTTCTGTCCCTCTCTTCATGGATTTGCATTTCAAATGATCAATTAATCTCAAACTTATAGCATTGTACACGATAACCTATACAGTTTTTTCCCTGCAAAGATATTTCCCCAATCTCAAAACACATCATCTTCCTAATCATCGTTAGACTTGCCACAGATAAAAAATACATGTTTGATTCAGGTCCTAATTTCAGCGTAATTGATGAGACCTGTTGAGACCTTGGTGAAAATGGAGAAACACAAAGTTAAATCATTTTAAAGAAAGCTTTTAAAAATTCATTTTGATAAATATTTTTGTAAGGTAAACTATAAAGGGAATTACTTTTCAAACAATTATTATATTCAATATCACATGGTCATTATGATAAAATAAAAATTCTTGCAGCAGAAGCTACCTGAGCCATAGTCTATAATTTTTATTCTTTTTTGCTTGCAGAATTAGGCATTAGCCAGAGATTTTTCTTCCTATATATATTTCATCATTTCGCTTCACAGGTTTTAGAGCCAATTAACAGGTATCCATGGTCATGTAGGAGTTATAGAAATTTCAGGTATTATTACATCTTCTGTTGAATTAGTTTACTAAACAAACAAGTAATTTTAACCTTCTCTTCCATTCAGGGTTTGACCTTTGACCATCTGGGCCCCTAAACCATTCTAATGTGCCTACCTCTCTTTTCTACCCAAAACATTTTGGCCAGTTGCTCCAAATGGAACCTGAGCCTTCAGTATTCAAAACATCACCACCTACCCCTGATCATCTTACTTCTCAATCACATTTGGACCCAGTACATTAACCGCATTTTACAATACACCTACAGCCTACTTCACACCATCCCTCCTAACAGAGACACCCTAGCCTGGTGCACGAGTCCCGCATCCTATTGGGCTCAGCATTGGGTGAATATTACTCTACTCTCGCCTATCAAAGTATTCGGTGCCTTATATAATTTCCCTTTTTGAACATTCATTTATTAAGGCTCTTTAACCACAAAGAGACTTATTTCTCTCCATTCCAGAAAATGTGCATGAATGTATGAACATTAAGTAATTATGTTGTTGCAAGGGTAAGTGCATTAGTTTGTGAGTTGGGATATGAATATAGTTTTAGCATTTTATGTGCCTTTTATTTGGTATTGAAGGTGATCTGGGCATCACTCATCTAGGTACTGTTAATTCCTACTAGACATAGGTTCACATTATCCTGGCATCAATGGGGAAATGGGCCAACATAAGAAGAAATTAATTTTGGCAGTCAGAAATCTGAATCCTTTCGTGATTTAATAAAAATCAGCCTTGCCATAACACAGTCATGGCAGTTTCTGGGAAAGAGAAGCTCAGCCAGTCACATTTGCTGAATGAGTGGTATACATTCTTGAGAGCAGTAGGTTTTTTACCGGCTGCCCCACATATTTAACAACTTCAACTCCATGTCTCATAAAAACCTTGATCAAGACCCTTTCATAGTAATGTCCAATGGTATTAGATACAACTTTGCAGCTGATCACATAACTAAGCCACATCCGTATCCTGCAGATCAATGCATGCAATATTGATAATTTCCTTTCTAAACTGGCCTATGAGAACTTGATATTGAAACAAATACTGTAGAACCAGATGATGACAAAAGACATAATTAGATTGAAATCAAGACAAAAACGGTATTCAAGGATATTCAAGTGCTGTGGATATTTATAAGGTAAATCGTTGTGCCCATTGAATGGGAACCTTTTCACTAGCCCTTAGTTACAACCAGATGCCTATTTAAATTTCCTTATAGATCATCACCTGTAATACCCAGGATGCCCTTCTGATAGACATCTTTCTGCTCTTGGACCTGGCATCATTGCAGCTACAAGTTAAATACATCAATCGGGAGAAAAGAAACCTCTTTCCTCTTTAGATCTCGCAATATTGCTTTAAAAACTTAATTTCCTGTTTTTCAGCAGTCATTTTTGTCAACTTGATATTTCCTTTCAGTTCTCAACAAATGTTCTTCAGCCTTAAGTTTTGTACAGAGAGATTTAAAATGAAATAACTAATCAATATATATATAAACATGGTCTATATTCGTTTACATTCGAAATTAATTCATGTTTGGTTTCTTTTTATTTTTCAGAGTACCTATTTTATGATTTATTTGCAATTGTGTAGAAAATTTTAAGCTTCTCTAAGTTTAAAATAGTTCCCTTTGGTATTTGTGAGAGGTATTATAAGATAACAACGTGTATATGTAATGACTTCCACTGTAGCGACTACAATTTTACACTAGGCTTTTACTTTCAAATAGGGTATTGCTTCATCCATTTTTTATTTTTTATGCATACTGTGAGGTAATTGTAGCGACAGACGACGCGCTCGCGCCTTGACTCTCGCTTGTCCGACGACGCGCTCGCGCCTCAACTCTCAATTGTCCGCAATTGCCCTAGAGGGCCGAGCGGCAATGACTCCGCACAAAAACATGCTTTTCTTTCAGAGGGAGGATTGTTATTTTATAGACCTATCTCATTAAAGCTGCTAAATGTGATGATTACATATTACCAAGCATTTAAAGGAACTTATTTTATTTTGAAGACATCACTAATATTATCCAATATATACTGTTACATTTGATTACTTTTTCATAACCTGTGAACTACAGTTCACATTTATCAGGAGAAACACATTGTATTTAGAATACTTAATGCTTTCTTACAATCCCAAGGTAGAATTCTCCTTCACATGTAAAATGTGAAGTATTTTCACCGAGGACCTCAATGTTAACAGTGGAATAGTTAGACCTTACAATCACACACTACCAAAATACTTGAAATTAAATAAGTAATGTTGTAATTTTGTATATTCTTTATTTAGAACAGGACCTAGGTTTTCATTTGGATATCATCAGCAGTCCTGATGAATACATGAAATGTCAAAACCTCGGTCGTATTCCAAATAAAGAGTTTTTTAAATTACAAAGCTCCATATTTTCTTTCAGTGTATTGTTATCATTGACTTTAATGACTATTTCCTCATGATATAGATTCTTATCATCATCTTGCTTTTGGCAAGGCAATCATACCATCAGCAAGGAAATTCATGTCATCTTTGAATCTAATACAGCTACTTTCTCAAACCCCCAATGATTATGCCATTTTGTTTGCTAGGCTACATATATTCATTTTCTCTTTGTAGAGTTTGGAAAAAGTAGGAGAAAAAGAGCAACCATTGCTCAAAGCTCTACTCATCAATAACAACTCTATATAGACCAACTCTATATATCCAATGTGATTTCAGTAGTTATAGTCATTTTATATCATAAGTAATTGAACAGAAATTTCATTCTTCAATTTACTTCAGAGACATTATAACTGCCATAATTTTTTAGAGTACAGGTATTGATGAGCTAAGCACTTTTCATATTTTGTTATAGTTTTATACTTTCTTTAAGAACCAGTGCCTTAAAAAAATGCCAGTATAGCTTAAAGATTTTAGTGTAACTTAAGAAATCAAGGGCCAGAGCATGAGGAAAGAAATACATGAAGAGTTTAGTGTGAGAGTAAGCTTGCTTTCCCTACCCTTGCAAATCTTACTCAGATCTTATATGAGAATACACATATATACAAATATATTCACATATACATATGTATACACATATATATATATATAATTGTGGGTCATGGTAGTTCAGAGGTAGAACGTTGTCCTGGAGGGCCCAGGTGTAATTCATGGATTGTAATTCAAGCTTCTTTGGGCACCAGCAGCTCCACCCAAGCTATTCAAGTTTCCGGGTACCAGATCTTACTGAGAAGCAACAACCAGTGCAGAGGAAGCCACTGAACCCTGTACCCTGATGTGTAAATTTCAAATGCAATTTGTTTTATTACTGGGTGAACTTAGTACCATAACCTGTCAAACCATCTTTTGGGTAGATTACTATGTTTATGTCAGACTGCTAAATGAAGTATGTATGTAATCATTTATAAAATATTCATATCATATAAATTATATCCTTAGATATGAACTTTAACCTTGGCTTGGTTGAAAGGCTTGTGCCCTTAATGACCCATAGAGCTGTGCTGCCAAAAGAAATGATAAATGCTCCGGATATGGAGATCAATCCAAGATAGATCAAATGGAAGGGGCCAGACTGGAGCTGATATACAAAGAATTCATTTCTCAGTGACTGGAAACCACCTCAATTGTTCATCCATTGAGCCTATGATAGACACAAATATGATTACTATGACGTCCAGCAACTATGGGCCCTGAGCTACTCAGCCATGTATGGTGCCTTGCACTGTGAGATGCAAGGCTTCCACAGTCTTCACCTTATGAACTCTATGAAAACTATAATTGATAGCAGGGGCAGTGAAGTCAATATGGAAGAGGACCACTAAAGTTAGAATAGATTTGAAATGTAAAGACGATGTTGAGGACAGGAAGATTAATATTATTAGTTCAATTAACAATATTAGTTAAAAGGTCCAAGATTTAAGCAGATAAAGGAGTTAGGGTAGAAAATACCACCACTAAAATACTCCTGACTAGTTCATAGTATTTATGAGGTGAGAATTTGGCCAGAAAATTTCAATAAATCAGTGCTGATTAGTGTTCATAAAATCAATGTTGATGATCGGTTAATGAGGACGTTTTTTCTTTTGTACATTTCAGGAAGGGACTTTACAGCATTAACGTGGCATAAAGAATGAAATTCTTGCAAAAAATAGGAAAAGATTGGATGGATAGGAGGGAGACCTGCCTGCAGCCTGTTCATATCTCAATTACTTAGATGCAAGTGGCAGATGGGAATTAGAGAGGAGCAGCATTAGGAAGGAGGCCAAAGGCAAGGGCTTCCATGACCACTTCCATAAATGCATATGGAAGTGGGTATAGGAAGCATGGGAGGAAATATTCTTCGTTAAACTCGCCAATGAAAATTGTCCAATCATCTGTAATGTTCTCTGTAATCTCAATGAAAAGACAAAGCTATTGAAATGGTGACTTTTCCTCCATGGGAGAGCAATTCCCCTTATCAATGGATGAGCTGTTATTTTGGAGTGATTTAGTGAGGCATTGAATCCTTGTTGATGAAGGCTGCAAGGAAGGTTACCTTATTGACGTATATGTAACTTCTTGGGTCGATTTATAAATATTTTCTTTGCAACAATTTCCAATATTTCTCAATGTGAATTCGTGAATGTGTTCCATTATTGGTGGTAAAAATTTGAAAACTGTCTTTAAATTCGAACTATGGTAAGGGTCAGGATAGTTTTTCTTGAAAGAAATTGTGATATATTATTTTATTAACTGGTTAGGAAAGGTCGAGATGATATGGCGGCTCTTTGATTTTTAGCTATTTCACTAAGTGACCATGGTTATTATATAAAAGGCTTTTTCCTAAATGAATTTTCTATTCCGATTTTGATTTTTAAAAAATTAACATTTAAAGTCATTGTTGCATCCTGTTTTGGTTGAATCGAAGAAATTCCTATGGAACCTCTAAAGGCAGAGTAAAATTAGTTCATGGTCACTGTGAAAATCTCTTAACGTTCAATATTTAGAATTTTGAATCTATCATGCTTGGGTTGATACTTTTATACTCTGAAATCATTCCACAGAGGTTTACATTACTTCTTGGGATGAATCAATTAAAGTGAATAATTTTACTGTTCTTTTGGTGATAGTGGACCAGCCCGGGCAAGGAATTGATCGCGAGTACAGCGCTACGAGTAAGAGACGTTTCCTAGAACTTGAGGGACCATGCACAAGCTGCTCCCTCTTGTTGTTCTGTCGGGTCAAAGAAGAAAATTGAAGCAGGTATCATTATAAAAGAATAAAGCTAATTAAAGAAAACTGCGGAACATTTATTGTCACACTGCCCAATTGCAAGAGTGCATAGGTGCAGATGACACAAGGTTTTGCTCGTTGCAATAGGTCTTGCTGCCGACTGTTGGCTGATTTGTGATAGCGTCTTCATCTCTGCTCTCCAGTGCTGTCCTCTGGTAGGAAGAATAGGAAGACTCCAAAGTTCTCAGATGAAATGTGTATAACAGTCTAATTACCCCTTGTAGTGCTTAAGGCTTGTAACTCTACCAATGAAAAGTGCAACTTAAAAATTAACCACTTCATCATTTGAATGATTGCTATAATTATCAAAAAAATAATAATGATATTGTGTTCACCAAGCTCATTATGATTACTGAAGTAAACATACTCTTCATGATTTATAAAATACCTCATCCATTGATTTAGTGGAATTAAATTGAAAATTTCACCACAAGAGCCAGTTATAAATTGAAGACGGGTTGTGTTTTTAAATGATCCTTAGGTCATATCATAGAAATAAAGCTCGTATCGACAGTTTTGGATGTTATCCCAGATTTACTTAAATAAAATACCCCTAGATTTTCTGTCATCTTTTCGACCAAAAGCATGGCATAAAATGATATGGAATCCAGCAATACTGTCTAAAGCACCCTGTTTCCAAAGCAAATGTTTTAATGTACCCCTGGTCACAAAAGTTATTTCCTTCCATGCTTAGATTCTCTTGATCATATTTTAAGAAATAATGCAAGCAATTATATTTGGATTTTAATGTACTTCTCTGGTATAATGAGTTTGCCAGGGAACAGGACCGGCTGAAGAGCTACCAAGTATTGCTTATTAGGTAATGTATGTAATTCTAATAATAATTTATCCTTTCTCTCTCAATTGAAAATATGAAAGAATTTTCCAAAGAACTACCCTTGTTTACCCTTACAGAATATGCCTAATGCCGTAATTTTTATCACCAAATACAAGCGATCACGATACAGATCCTCAATACACTGATGAAACCGAATAAAACTTTACTGTTGGTATAAATTTTCCCAAAACCATCTTCCAATTTGCTTTCTGCCCTTCCAATGGTTGTAGCAATGTTTTGGTGCATGTTGATCTGTGTTTCCTAAGTTTCTGCCCCAATCAAAGATCCCCAATTATAATATTACTCCATCCATTAAACAGTGCAATAAAATGTAAACATCAGCAACTAACTACCATTACTAGTTGATGTATGGGCATTTCCAAATTACATATCTATTGGAGATGAAAGCCATTTGGAAACATAGACACTGAGTAGCATATTAAAAGTTTCAAGGGATGACAAAGGGTGATGGATTCTAAACTGGATATGCGTTTAATTGCAACATAATTAGCTTTATAGGTGTGGTTGCTGTATTTCAGTAACTCCCATTCTGTAAAACTTACCTGATAGCGTATTTCGTTTTCCACAAACTTTTACTATATACCTCTGTTTTGCTGATTCTCATTAGCACATAATTTCCTCAAACAGCCAATCTTTTCTATTCTCTTCCCTGTCCACATGTCGAAATGTTTACTTTTTAAATGTGTACATTGTGTAAAAACTGATGACTCAGTTCTATACTGCTTCCTGAGAAAGATTCATACTGGTGACTGAGCTAATATTTGACCAGAGTAATATGTAATGTATTCATACCACTTCACTGACTGCTACATATATTAGAACTATTTAATTGCTCTATTCTCTTCTGAAAATATGTGCAATTTCATTTTATCAAGAGTAAAAGGACCTACCAAAATTCAATTTAATTCACCACTAATATTTCAGGGTGGAAATTCCTGCTTATTACAAGGTTAAAATTTTTGTGCACAAGAAGATTGGAAACACTCCCAAGTAAACTTATAACTTCAAAATTAATCCCATTATCATTAAAATGAATGGTATCATTGCAACAAAAAGTAATGTAGATATGGTGTTCCCCAAGCTCATTCTGATTACTCAAGTAAATATACTCTTCATGATTTAAAACATTTTCACTCAGGATATTAAGCGGAATTAACTAAAGAATTTCAATGTTTGGACCAGTCATAAATTAAAGTAAGTTTTTGAACGATTTTTTAATGATTCTTAGACCATTACACAGACTTTTTAGACGTTAGTATAATACTTGTTAAAATTATATAGTATTTATTTTAAAGTTTATAATATTTTTGAAATTTTTTGCAGTATTATAGCTGAAATTTAATTTTTCATCATGCCAAGTGTCCCTTGTTGGTAGGGTTTTTTGTAGGTGTAAAGTATTCTTATACAGAATGCTCTACTGGCGGCCACAAGGGGCGTTTATACGGTGCGACACAAAGGTTATCCGGGAAAGTCAGAATAACTACACCGAGTCTTACCCAAACAATCATATATTATACAACTTCAGTCATAATGCACCATTTAGATAGGTATAAGCTAATTATGGATGGCTAGACCCTCGTTAAACCAACGCGAGTGCGGACAGCATTAAAATGGCAGAACATTGCCTGGGACAGGGTAAAGGCAGGGTGGACGCGGTCACGACACACATAACCTAAGCAGAGCCCTCGTCCGTCGGAAAGAAAGGGATTAGGCAGGGTGGACGCGGTCACGACGAACGTAACCTAGGCGGAGCCCTCGTCCGAAGTTGAGTCAGCAATAGGACACGCTGTCGCGACAAACGCAACATAGCCGAAGCATCGTGCCCTACCGGTCACCGCCAGATAACCAACTGACTCCTTTTACGGCGACGACGACATGCCTTGCCGTTTTTTCAAGCGGCTATATTTTTCAGAGGTCGCCTAGTTGTGCTTATGCTCATTGTCACAATATTTAGTTCCTATATCTTCCTGGAGCACCACCAGCGCCGTTGTATTTCCCTTTAATTATTTATTTAATTTTTTTTTCGTATTGTTTTGTAAGTGTAACATTATTTGGTCTCTTATATTTGTCATAGGGGCCTATTTTATTTTCTTTGGCGTATGTCATAGCTCCATTAATGTTTTCTTTTCATTTATCAAAGTATATTTTACACTTTGTCATTAAAAAGGCTGAAAGTTTTTCTATGTTTGATTTTTGGTATACCAACTCGTTTTCTTCCCAGGGGGGGGGGGGAAGACCAAAAGCAAGCCTCAGCGTCTTTGTTTCTGTACCATTTAATTTATCCATCAGGGATCTACTGACTAGTCCCATTCACGCAGGTGCTGCGTAGGTCAATATTGGTCTTATTACTGTCGAGTATACTAGTATTAGTATTTTTACGTCTTGAGGGGTGGCATTTTGTCTGAGAATCGGTGCCAGTTGCGACCTTATAGCGGCCGCCTTATCTCGTATATGTTTAATATGTATTTTGAAGTTCAGTACTTTTACTCCATTCAATAGGTTGTTGTCTATTCCTAATACATTCGCTAGATATATTAGGTGATCTTGGGTGGGCGAAGAGTATTGCTTTGGTTTTTTTGTGTTTATCTGCAATTTCCATTTTCTGTACCATGATATTATCTCGTCCAATGCGTCTTGTTCTCTTCCTATGACTAAGTTGATATTTTTCCCTTTTACCAGGATTGCGGCATCGTCAGCGTAGGGGGCAGTTATACTTCGTCAGTCATTTATATACATTGGGAAGTCGGCTGTGTAAATGTTGAATAGCATTGGGCCTAATATGGATTCTTGTGGGACACCAGCTTTTGCAGTTGTACTGTCGCTTATTTCTTCTCCCCATTTAACTTTAAATGTCTTTCCGTCTAAGTAAGACTTTGTCCAATTTGTTATCCATCTAGGGAAATTCCACGACTGCATCTTTTGAATTCGACCCCCATGCAAGACCTTGTCAAAAGCCTTAGACAGGCCAAGGAAGATTCCAATGGTTTTTTCTTTTTTATTGTAAGCATCACTTATAAAGCCTGTAACTCTATGAATCTGTTGTTCGGTTGATTATCCCTGGCTTAATCCGAACTGTTCTTGCGGTATGACTTCCTTTAGCTCCGCATGTCTCTTGATGTGCGGTGCTACAACCCTTTCGAAGGGCTTACCCAAGCTTGAGAGGAGGGATATTGGTCTCAGATTTTCCTTTTTAAGTGTTTTCCCCTCTTCTTTAGGGATACATTTGATTAAAGCCTCCTTCCAATTTTCGGATAGTATCCAAGGGTGATTGACGCTTTAAAAAATGTTACTTAATATTGGCCGGGCGCTCCCGGAAGTCTTTTAATTATTTCATTCGTGATGTTGTCCTATCCCGGAGATTTCTTATTTGGGAGTTTGGCTATTTCTTCAACAACATCTTCTAGTGTGATTATTAGTTGCCCCTCGGGTTACCCATTTTTAATTTTTTTGTTTTTAATTTCAGCATTTTCGACCCCCAGGTTGTTGGTCATTAAAACCATTTCATAAAATTTTGCCATATGTTTGGCCTTTTCCAGGGACGTCGTCAGGGTCTCTGTTATTTTTTTATGCTTGGGTCACTGGGTGGGGATTTCCGCAGTTTCTTTGTTAGCTTCCAGAAGGAGTGATTGTTTTTATTTAGTTCTTCTAGTTGCTGATTAAATTTACCAATCCTTGATTCCTCTTTTGAAGTACTGATTTTTTGTGATTTACCCTATTTTTAATTTCTCGAGTGCCCTACGATTTTTACCTCGTCGCATAGCTTGAGATAACCATACGGCCGTTTCTTTGCCACTGGTATTCCTTTTTTATGCCTTCCTTAAGGACCTTTGTTATTACTTCTACCATCTCATCTATCGTCTCAGTCGTGTCCGGGCTGTGACTCCTGCTTCCTAGGATGTCTACGATAGTTTCCCTGAAGAGTACCCGGTTTGCTAGCCCGTAGGAGGGTCTTTTAGTCCTTTCCAGGTTTGTTATTGGTTTAGTCACAATGCTTATTTACACCAGGCAGTGGTCGCTTGTTAGGTTTTTGTGGGTAATGGCTTTCGCTGGACTTCTTATAATTTTTAGTATTGCGAAATCGATGACGTTCTTGCCATATACCCTCGTCGGTTCTTTTGGGGCTATTATTTTTGCTCTTAGATCGTTTGTCCATTTTTTTATAGGTTTTCCGTTTCCGTTCTTTGTCGGGCTGTCCCAGTCATAATGTTAAGCGTTAAAATCACCACCAATAATTGCTGGTTCGTAAGGGTTTAAGAGGGCGTAAAATTCATGTTTTACCTTATTTTTTTGGATGGGAAATAGCAGGAGTATAGTTTTATCTTCCCCTTGTCCATTAAAATTTCCAGCCCTATGCTTTCTAGGATGTTAAAGGTTAAAATCGGCAATTCTCTAGGAAGTCAGCTCTTCTCGTACTATGACTGCTACGCCTCCTGATGCTTTCTGTCCATGTGTATGACCTCGGTCGTTCCGCCTTATTTTATAGCCGGGGAGTTCCCATCCAGCGTCAGATTTTAGATGCGTCTCTGATAGAAGACATGTGTCCACCTTGTTCCCTCTGAGGACGTGAAAAACTCGGGCGTTTGATGCTCTAGCCCTCCCTTAACATTCCACAAGCAAATGACCAACTTTGCCTTTGCTTTATGTCTATTTTCCATGATAGTTGGCGCTTGTAAGTATTACGCTGCTTATTTTTGTCATCAAGTCCTGTAGCATTTGCATTTGTAAATGCATCATTTTCCCAAAATCTGTCATGCTTCCTATGAGGTCGAATATTTCGGGGATATGTCCGTATGTTCTTTCGGTTTCCTGACTCTCAGTCCTGTCAGTAACTGTCATATCCTTTCCTTCTTTCGTAGCTTTTTCTCGTTCTTCTGCCTTTTCTTGCCATAGGTTGATGGCCGGTGTAGATTTGGAAGATCTAAATGATCCTCTTTTCTCCGTTTCTGCAGGCGTTTTATTTTGTTCGTATTTTTTCGCCGCTCTAATGTAGTCGGGGCGGGGATTAAACGTTAGTGGGGAGAAGGAAATAGTCTGCTGGTGCCAAGGCAGGACTGTTAGGGGGTTGGGGATTCACGATGACGTTGAAGAAAATCTTTTGCAAGCAGGCATTCTGGCGCTGGTCGTCCGTCAAGACCTTCGGGACGAAATTAGGCGCATATCACATAGCATTGTTAACTACGCTAGATGACTGATGAATAAAATAGGGATTCGAACACATGACATCATTAAGCTGATATCATTTCTGGCACTTGCTTCATTAAATATATTCAACGAGTTATCAGAGGAGAAATTTGGAGTGTCCTCCGACGCTAAAAGCGGCGTGGTAATCGGCAGAGGCTGATTATTTATTTTTCTTTTCATTTTTTAGAAACCGTGCCAGCCAGTAATTAGGGGGTGTGCCAGGGGGAGGTGATTGCACACCAGATGAATTTTGATCCAAATATATTTAACCCCACCGGGGTCGGAAGGTGTTATTCTGATCCGTTATCGATCGTGAAAAAATCAGAAATGGATGCACTCATTTTAGGATTGATCGAAAGATTGGGAGGGATTACTGAAAAGAGTTAAACGAAGATTCATGTATCGGAAGATAATTGAACCGTTCGCATGAAACCATCAGAACTTAATGGAGGAGGGAATGGCGGAGCAGAAGAAGGGTGGAACACTTGCCTTACTGGCACATAGGATAGTGTTCATTTCATTTACCGAATAGGGCTAGAGTGACCCAACATTAATTAATGTGCCCTATTTTTCAAAATTAAAAAATTGTTCTTTCCTCGCGCAATCAGTGACAAAAATAAAAAATATGAAAATACGCCAAAATAAAAAAGCGTACTTGTGACTGCATTAGAACTGCATTAAAGGAACGATACTACCCTTCCCACACGTAGTCATAAATGGCGTTGGCTCAAATGCATTAGAAGGTACTTCAGGTGTTCCCCAGGGAAGGTTCTAATACCTTCTAATATCTTCTAATATAAAAAGGGGGTATGACTATATCTTGAATGTTGGATGCGGGATTTTTTTGATTGGTCTTAATTTATTATATATATATATATTTTATTTATTTATTTTGACGCGTCCATTTATGTATGTTTACGAAAACAATAACAATAGGAACCAAGGAGATATCGCAACAATGCTGCCGACAGTATATATATATATACATGGTTACCGATACTCAAAAAGCTATTAGTGGTGAATTTGAGAAGATCAGTTAACTTTTCGGTCCTCTTTATCACTTTATGTAATATTTAGTGCTTGACTACTACAATTTCTATAATGGCATCCTGCAATGGAAGAGGTGCTCCCTACGGAAATCGATTTTCGGGAGATGAAAGAATCATGGATGATTATTTCTTCTGTATTACTCATGCAGAAAAGGCTCTCGATAAGCTTCCCAAACCCCTGCGCAAACAAGCGGGCGCATGGATCAAATTCTTGATCCGAACAAAACCCCGCAGCTTAGAGGAGATGAAAATCAGAAACTCGCACTTCGTCAACCTTCTTCTGGATATGACTCAAGGGAATCTAAGGGGAATATACCTCAGTAGTCCCACGAAAGGGCACGAGGCGCTCCCTCCAGCGCCAACCGTTACCCGCTTCAATTGGGAGGACCATACAGTTGAAGAAAGCCAACCCGGAGAGGAATGCGCCTTCAAAATTCCCGACTGGGTCACAAGACTGATCGAAGGAGGCGAGCCATCGCCCGCAGACCATCCAAAGGATCCCCAGTTCAGTCACCTCTCCAAAGATGGGCGACTATACGTTGCGACCAGAGCCATCCCGGAGCGGCCGGGTGCTTACGGCTTCGTAAGCATGTCAGGAGGTGCTGGTGACGTCATGCGAAGAGGGGGTCCACCAACAATCCAAGAAAGAGGTGAAGAGAACGCGAGGAGAAACGCGGCGAGACGAAAGCCAAGCCGTTCTCAGCAGAATCCTATTTACTGGCAAAAAGCAAGGACTGGAGTAACACAGCATCAATGGATTCCCGCTACTGCACCTCAAGACATGAGAAGTGGTCAATCCACTGAGGCTGAGGTCAAGAGATGCTCAGTGGTCAATCCACTGAGCATCTCTGGGGCTTGCTATATTTGAATGCTAATAGAGTTACAGAGTGTGGGTACAAATATTTTATTTCTTCGATTTTCTTAATGTCGAAGTTATTTCCTATGTTTACAGTCGATACGTAGATGTCTGCGCTTCTCTCGCTCATCGGCTTTACGCACGGACACGGGATTTTAGCCCCATTCAGCTCCTCTTTTATGTGCTCGACATCTATTCCGCGGTCAAAGCCATGTATTACGTATCTTACTACGCCTTCCCCATTTGAGGCCACACTCATTTTCGCCCCGCGACCAGGGCTTTTATTGCCAATTTAGGAGGCGGGGGAGGAATTCTCTTGAAACATTGTCTTTAGTCACGTGGGAGATTCGGAGGAGCCAGGTAAGGAATATTCCGTGGCATACTTGAAACATTGTGTCTTTGGTCGTTTAGGGTATTTGGAGGAGCAAGGGATGGAGTGCCAAGACGCATACTTGCGACATTACCCCAGCAGCAAAGAAAATCAAGGGTCTAACCATTCGAGGAAAATGACATACACAAATTAAAAATACAAAAATTAATTGAACACTTGACCATAAACCAAGAATTTTCATCAGCAAGAGAAGAAGGAAAGGTTTTTCACATCCAGTTTTTCGCTTTAAAACAACAATTATTTTCGTCAAAATACAAATTTTGGAATAGCGGAGAATTAGACACATCCACTATATTTACAGTATTATCTTTCTGGTGTCGGCCGACTTATCCTGGCAGGCATTGGCCCCCTGTATCAATCCACCCTCAAGGTCAAGGCCCCCTGTATAGGGGGCCTTGATTATGTGCACAACATAACTCTGAGATTTTGTTTAAAAATTGCCTTTTGAAATCACTCACCGCCAGATAAAACGAATCTGGGGTCAATTAAATATTTCGATCATCATTTACTGATTGGACCGGAAAGGGGTGCGCCTCAAAAATCGTACAAATCTGACCCTTTTGTTGCATGGGTAAAATGACGAGCAGGGCAATCCTTCCAGGGTGCCGCACGCTTTTAACGTGAGCCACCTTGTAAAGGGGTTGAACATCACTTCCTCAGACACCCTTAAAGACCAAGCCTGGTGTAATCATTCGCTCCGCCCTCTGGATTGCCTTTTTTTAGAAGCCCGAGAGCAAGGATAGAAGGTGTTATAACCCGTACTCGGCTAGCATCACCATAGCGCTGAGTCATCTGGCTTCATGGGAGAGCTGGGAAGAATACCGGGAGAGAGAGGGAGAAAACAAATTTGTTACATAGTGAGAAGTTTTTATGTTTGTATTACAGCAGTGACCAATCATTTGTCACCGGCCAATTGAGCAATCTCCTATGAGATATCTTTGACTCGCGCATCCTGTACCTGCCAGAAAATGCAACCCCTATCCGAACATATTATACAATCTTCTGTTTATATGCATGTATTTGCCTAATGAACTTAAAATATTCACAGAGTACTCAAAATTAACACAGAAAATTCACATTTTATAACCACGTTCTTTGGAATCCGAAACGACTCCGAAGTTATTTACGACGAGAGTTTTTCCTTCTGAGTCGTAAATTGTTCGTGTTAACAACCAACCGATAGTCCAATGCTGGCTTATGGGCAAACATAGCAAGATCACTAATGAATTACTTTTCGGTACACTTAACACAGGGTACACTTAATAATCCTAAGCATAGAAACACTTAAACCTAATGAACAAGATGCGAACTTATAAGCACTTATTTCGGCGTGAGAGCTTGCGAAGCTTCTCCTGCAGGGTAAAC
The DNA here is from genome assembly GCF_022747635.1 of Hetaerina americana. Lineage (NCBI taxonomy): Eukaryota > Metazoa > Arthropoda > Insecta > Odonata > Calopterygidae > Hetaerina > Hetaerina americana. The sequence goes on along the minus strand of NW_027287150.1, from coordinate 321,974 downwards.
ATTTCTGTACATACTCTTGGGTGTCTGTATAACACCCGCTCCAGTGAAATTGTCTTCGCACGATCTCTAAAGTTTTATCGACTCCTAAAAGTCCGGCTAGCTAGCCTCAATCTCAAATATGCAATCTATTACACCACAAAGCCATTCTTTTGAAAATGGGCAGAAACTCCTAATAATGTGATCACTCATGCCGTATTTAGCTTGTTCGGCATATAGGCAACCAATTATCAAAATATGGCTCTAAAAAGGAGCACTATCATTGAATATAAATCATTTTAGCATAAGTTTTATTGGTTTGTACCTATTTATTTCTTTATTTTGCTGTTCAATGGTAGAGAATCCATAAGATCTAGTATATCGGTATATTTGGCCCTTAAGAAATATAATTGTTACTACTCGTAATTTTAATACTCATGGCTTTTACATTTTTGACTCTTTTGTTGCATGCACAGTTGGTCTCAAGAAGGCATAAAAGAGAATAGTAAATATTAATATAATAGCTTTGATAAATCACTTTCGTCTATTCTTTATGACATTTTTCCGTAAGTGGCTGTTTTTGCTAAGTCATATTTGAGAATCCTATTCCTATTATCGCATTCTTTTAATTTACTATGTACTTTTTACTATTTAACGACGTCTACCCTTGATGATACTAAACAATATATGCTGAATGATTATTATTCTTATTCCCTCCTGCTTCTTACATTGGTAGGGATCTTGTTTCCTGAAATAAAAGGGCTCATGTGATTGTTTCGGGTTATTTCCTGGGGAGCATATGGAGTATATCTTGCCTACTTTCGCTGTACACCACAACTAATTTTTTCACTTGTTTATGTTTTGTATGTTTTTTGACTCATTTATGCAATGAAAAACCATGAACATGCAACTAGAAGTAAACAATATGTACTACATTGAAATGCTACCCTAAAAACTATGTCTTGATGAAGCAAACCAGGATACATTATATAATACACAACTATATTAAAAGCAACGCAGGATAACATAAGTAAATAAATTTTCTGAAATGCAAGTGATGAATCATTTTAATGAAGCCTGAAAGAAATATTGTCTTCAGCATAAATAACAAGTATCATCAAGGGATCATTGCGGATCAGTTGTTTGAAAATGTAGTCTTTTCATCTTTAAATTCCAAAATTAACATACAATTTAATAAATTGTGCACCACTGAGGCATTTAGTCAGACTATGTGCTTTCTGGGAAGCATTTTGGACAATGGGACCCACCAAACCTTTTTCATAAAATTCTCATACCAAATGGTGTTTTCCACATATATGTTTTAAATGCTTTATGATCCCATTTGCTGAAACAATGGCCACATGATCGTCCTCATAACTTTTAATAGCCTCATTAAACCTAATACCTATTTACATCAAAGCATTCTGGAACTATATCAATCGATCAACTGAAGCAACAAAGGGCTCCTTCCGCCCAGGTGAATAACATCGTCACTGCTATCTTCATGCCCGGTAGATTTTGGAACATTAAACTTCTCAAAGAATCCTGAAATTGCCTTCCCATTTGTTTTCACAAAGCCTACAAAGGGCAGAATAATTCCAGCGTTTTCTGATAAAGAGGCCTTGGGTACTTGCAATTCCCTGAGAAACGTTAGCTGAGGTCAGGACTTCTTAGTACCAAATAGATATTATGCAGGACATTTGAGATGATATAGGTATATAATACAGTTGATAAATTCTTGGTTTGTTGTCAATGTTACAATCTTCTTCAGCTAGGCCAACTGGATCGATTTCTCTACTGGGAAGCAGTTCTCCATTTCACATTATTGTAGGAGCTCCTGCATCTTCTTTGTTTTCATGTAAATGATCATTAAGAGTGCTCACGATCATACAATTTTATTGTGATATAAGTACTGTTTACTTTCACATAAAACTGCTTATTCCACAATGTAGGTTTAGATGGATGGCATTATCTTCTGGTGAAGTTGACAGGAGATTTTGTTTTAATTCTAGTATTTTGAGGATGGGAGGGGAATCGTTTCAACTTGCAAATGTTGCAATGACATTGAAGGTTGCTCAGGGTGGGCGGGAGTTGTGTTACATTTTGTTAGTAATAGGAGAAGATAGGATTGGTGGAATAGAGGAAACACAAGAAGTAGAATTAATGCAATGGGACTAACTCACTGTTGGACAGATTATTCTTGGAAATTTTAATTATGCAAGTGCATTAAACATCTACGCCTTCCTCTCCAATTGTAACAATTTGAAAATAAGTTAATGTGGTTGTAGTAGGAATTTTGCAAAGTGGGAGGCTCGGATTTTATTCAAGAAGTAGGTCTTGTGCTCTTACAATCATTCTTCCTCTCGGTTTGGCCAATGTAGATGACATAGGACTCACATCACAGTTTATGCAGTAAACTTACGCCAAAATGAAGAACTTTGTCTTTACTGTTCAAGAAAAGATTTTATCAGGTTACCCCAATAATAGAATGGTCTCTTTATATTAATCATTTGAAAATTTTTAGTTTCCGGTGGCGGAAAATCACTTAGAAAGAGAAAACTTACCCGGAAAGGTACCATGCATGCTCAGTTTTGATGGCTAATTTTCTGTCATTAATTTTGATCCCATTTCTGACTTGATTGCGATTGATAGCTAATATTAATTGCTGTTAATTTTATCATTTTGAATTCCTTTTGAAACATCGTTGGAAGCATTCTTACAATAAATTTCAATTCTATACATTTGTCTCGTCCTTGAAAAGCACTTTATAGTAACTGAAATCCTTTCACTGCCAAGCTCACCAGTTCTTAATAATCAATTGATCTAAGCCACTTATTCTTGGATTACCTTCTTCCTCAGCCAACATTCCCCAATTTTCCTTAGTATTTCGCCAGTTGATAGATAAATACACCATTGGGAATAATGCTCAAATATCTTTTTTCTCTGACTATGAATGCCTATCCTTCGCATCCACCCTCTACACCTTCAGAGTGTGTATGACTATTTTTGTGTTGTGAATATGTTGCCTCTCTCTACGGTCTACTCCTATATTCTACATAAGTTTTTTAACTTTTTCCTTTACTGTTCTTTGTTCAATTCTTTCCTGGACTCCATTAAGCACTAAAATAAATCTTCATTATTTTCTATATTTCAAGATATTAATGTTTTCATTACTTATGTGATGAACTACATATGTTTGCCTATGCTTGTTAAGCCCAAACTGATCTTTCTGTTTGCAATGCTCTGTAATAGCATGTTGCTGAAAGAAATAAAAGCCATTTTTCATTCATTATGCATTAGGGTATATCTTGCCAATTTATAAACCTATCAAACCATTACATAAAGTTATATAAAGAAGGTATTTAACGATGTGTAAATGAAATGGTTTCAAACATTTAGCCATTTTTGAAATGATTCAAGAATTTTACTTCTTTTCAGGCGGAAGAATGAAATATGCCTTTAATGCTGTAGGATTGAAGTTAAATTAGGCTTTCTTTAACCTACTAAGTGGTTTATTTTGTTGCCGAGTTGAAACCAGAACTTAGAAGAGATATGGTGTTTCTTAAAATTTTCTACTACAAATGGAAAACACAAGAAGACCACAATCAAACATTTTTCGCCATTTACAGTGAAGGTACTTTACACATTGACTCAAAATGAATATGAACAAATCCTACTAGCATCGTTTGAAAGTAACTGGGTCCATTTACTCATGCAATTCAAATTTTGTTATGCATTATTCGAAAGGTTATATTAGTGGAGATAGTTTAACCTTAGCTTGGTAATTTATGAAAGGATGTATTTATGCACAAAAGTCCTATGGGCTATGTTAATGTTCTATCACGATTTTAATTTCTTAAACTCATGTTTTGATTTATGTGCAATAATAATAAGGGCGTGAATTGAGCTGTGATGGAAAAAATGGAATGTAATCATTTGTATGTGATTCCTCAATTGTTTTCCTAGTCGATTTTTACTAATCATCCGGCAATGAATTACAAGATGCTTATTTTTATGAGGTGCCAGCAAATGAGTTGATAGATTTCGAAAGTTTCAAGTCTTTGGCGATGGGATAAGGGGGTTATACACTGCTGCAAGGGGTTGTGATCTGGAGAATAAGAAGAATGATTGAGGTGTGGGATTGAATTCTTTTCAAGAAACTGGCGATCAATTAACGCTGAATGTGCAGGTGCATTGTCATGGTGAAGGATCCATCCATCATGTCTGCTTAAAACAGTGTGCAACGTTGATTTTTATAAATTTAGTTCATCAGCTATCACTCGCACAGTTTTCCACGATACGAGTTTCATGATAATTTTCTCCATCTGTCTCTGATGTCTTTAGGTTAAATATACATGGTGCCTGACTTTTCATTGATTGCTTCCCAGAATTTAATTTTTTTGCTTCCTGGCAGGGTTTTAACCTTCCTGTCCAGTACACCAATTTCATTCTTTCTCCGTAAACTGTCCATATCCCAGCACCAATCCTTCCACCATGTTTTTTGTATTCTCTTTATTTTCTATGTACTGTGAATTTCCCGTCCTTATCCGATTAGTCGGAGTGGAATCGCACCAATTGGAGCATTTGGGGGGCCTTATCCCAGGCTTTGCTGCGAAACCGGTCTTAGTGCTCTCCAAGCTGTGGAAGCGGAAGGACACCAGTTTTTGTAAACCTCTGCTCGCCGACTGTGTCAAGGAAAAAAATGGAAGCTACGATCGAGCAACGTTACGCGATTATTACGTTTTGTCCTTATCTGAAAAAATCTCTTGGGGAGACTGACAAAATGATTTTTGAGACTTGCAGGGACTTTTCTGTCTTACTAACGAGTTTCGAGGTGGTGAAAGGCCTTAAATGAGGACCGGGAAGAGTTCTACGACGCACAACGCTCTCGGTGGCCGCCAACCCGAAAAACCAACCACAACGTGGAACCAACTGGAACTCTTCTTTTTCCGGAGACCCTGATAGAGGACTCCGAAGACGCCTTCCTGGGCGCGTGCCGTTCAAGAAAAGAGTCACTGCAAGAATGTGTAGAAGCCCAAGGTAGGTACTTTGAAGAATCTTAAGTGTTTTTGCAAATCTGTTCAATGAATTACTTTCAGAAAATAACTGCATTACTTTAGGAACGCACCCTTCATATCCCCAAGGGACAAATAGTGAAAGGGGAGTTTTTATAGAAGTTATGAGAAGGTTAAGACGTGATATGTTGCGGAAGAGACCACACATGTGAAAACGGAAATCTTAGTGATTTCATTACTCAATGCACTGGCGACTCCGAAAAAGGGTTATAAGGACGAGAAAAGACAACTCCGCTATCTGTCAACTCCATCACGAACACGCACCTTTCAGCCTTTGCTGAGGTTCCCTGGGGAAAGAACCTTCTTTACCTCGTTTTTCTGCGCCAGAGGGACCATACATGTTAATCAATGGCAAGACTTGTTTCCACCATTAATCACCGTTTTTCGACCGTTCGTTTCCACCGTTTTTCGAACATTAATAAACATGGAATTTGGTCGAATGACTCAGTATTAATAAACATCGTTCAACTAGAAAAGCTGTATTATGTAAATGCATTGAGAATAAAAAAATAGATTTAAGTCGCGACAAACGAGATAACGCCGCGACGAAGTTTCGCCTTCGCTTAAACCTATCGCCAGTCGAAATCTATGCAATGCAAAGTAGGGCTAATGGATAGATTTACTATTACTATTGAATAGTAAAACTAGTATTTATTGAACGGTCCACGCATCAACTTATATATTGGTCCTTTGCATGGGATCCTCCTGTTGAACCATCTTTTTCGAAGGATTCCGTGATGCTACAGACATGTCGAAAAGTTAATCATCCTTCATCCTACTCGCCAAGTTGACATTTTTCAATCATCTGCAATGCCTCTTTAATATCAATGAAAAGGAAAAATATTGTTATGGCGACTTTTCCTCAAGGGGAGAGCCATTCCCCTAGTCAATGGATGAGCTGTTATTTCGGAGTGAATTTAAGACGGATCGAATCCTTGATGATGAAGGCTGCAAGGAATATCGATATATTAGTAGCCTATTGAGTCAACTTATAAATATTTTCTTTGGAACAATTGCAAATACGTCTCAACAAGAATTCGTGAACAAGATAAGATATTGGCTGTCGAAAAAGGTAACCTCTTGTTGATTTTTAGCTACATGAATATATTTCCATTTATGCTTGTTATATAAAAACTTGTTTAAAAAATGCATTTTCTATTTAGATTTGATGATAAAAATTTATCATCTAAAGCCTTCTCCAAGGACAGGGGAAAATGTTCTCATGGGCACTGTGGAAATTTTTCGACGCTCAATTTTGACTTCCCTTGTCAATGCGTCGTACTTAGGTCGATACATTTACACTCTCAGATGATTCCGTAGGGTTTTATATTCCAACTTTAGGTGCATCAGAAGAAGTGAATAGTTTTACTAATTTTTGGGGAGTAGGGGATCCATCCCGGACCAGGAAATAATCGTGAGTTTGCCGCTGCGATTAAAGAACGTTTCCCAGAACTTGAAGGTCTGTGCAAAATCCGCTCCCTCTTTGGTTCCATGTTTCTCTGTGGTATTCCATTTAAGATCCCTATAATATCCATAATATCCCTATCTTAGCCTCTAGCCTGAGTGTCATGAGTCGATCCAACACCAAAGCTATATACAAGTGACTTAAATGATAATAACCGAAGCGAAAATTATAAAATTTGAAAGGTGGTAATAAATTTTAACAAAAAGGATGTCATTTTACATTGTCTCCGACGCCGGTATATAATAGCATTCGTTGATATTTTATATATAATTTATAATATCATAATGCCCGTTTATTTATCATAATATTACTAATATTTTTTCATTTTGTATTTTCTAAAGATAAAATTAATGGCAAAATCAATATTTATTAGTGTCGGAAGAAAAAGATAACTACATTTAAAACTATATGAACAAGATCAATTTAATTTTAAACATTAATTTTAAACACACATTTAAATTACAAATTCACTTTGGGCATTCTTTTCTAGACATATACAAACTAATATATTAATCGATTCCATAAAATATTTCAACAATGGAAAGGAAAATAATTTCAAGACATATGTTTTTCAATTGCTTTTATGATTTTTTCGACGGGGGTGGCATTTGGCCTGGCATTCGCCCGGGGTGAAGGGAAACCCGTAAAAACCTCCACAGGCCGCCTTACATCATAAACATATAATCATTCAATTTAAGTTCACATACAAAGGATATTTCTACAACATAAACAATACCAGGTCATTACATAACATATATAAAATGTACGCAAGTGACATGTTTGTAAATTCGCCGTGTGTTGATAGTGAGTCATACGCAGCAAGAACCACTCAAACCATACACATTCACACAGGTTAGTTATTACAGACGAATATACTAGTGCAATAGGCTACACCTTATTAGTTCTACTAAAACCCAATAATCTATCCGTTAGTTAGCTACCAATGCATTCATACACACTCCTAAATACTCGCATCCAAGCACACAATGTGTATCCTACGAGTGTGTAAAATGAGGTGATGGCGAGTGTCCGAGGGATTGTAAGTGTAACAGTGGTCATATTTACATCCATGATACATAATACCCTTTACATTTGACAAATGTACAACATTAAATTCATAAAATACAGAAGTGAGGATAAAGTCTTCTGAAGCTCCTCTTCGCCCCACCAATGAAAGGCTCCGCCCGGAAGGCCGTGCGTCCGGCCTGAAATGACATCATGCCTACTTTAACAACAGAGTCATACTGCCATGTAATTTCTTAGAGCAGGAGGGAGGACTCAAAGAGTTATCACTTGAACTACTTAAGAATAAGATAACTAATCGCCAAATCTATTTCGCAATTTTTAGTATTTCTTAATAAATCAGTAAAAACCTTCGAATCAAAGCAACGTTGTATTTAATCAATAAGAAATATAACTTTAAGTTTAGGGAAATGTTAGCATAATGCCGATGGAGAGAAATATGCCATCAAAATTTATTCAAACGTGTTACTATGCGATCGGTCTTTAAAAATCAAAACTTATCGTGGCAAAATATACATTCTTCTCTTGTTTTTTACACATAGCTAAAAGCTTATGAATTCAATGGTAAAAGATGCCTTGTAATGTCGTAAAAATATAATAGATTGGTAAAATTGGGCCAGTAATACCCTGTATATAGGTATGAAACGGTTATAAGGAATATTAATAGAGTGTTGAAATACTCACATTATGTACCATGATCTAAGTGAGACCTTATATCTTCTTTCTTCATTCGACGTCTTCTGGGTTAGAGATCCTTCTGACTAGCGGGCTTCGGATTATCAGGATACAAATCAACACCTTTTCCAGCTAAGTATAGTTCCTTTTTCAATGGTCTATTAGTGTTTCCTTCGTTTCTTCTATCTCAAGTTGACTTCTTGGTCGGTCCACTTCTTGCTGGCAGCTATAGGAAGGACCATTACATACATTTAATCCACTGGATGACATTGGTTCCAAAAAAAAAAGCCTTAAAATCAACATGACTAGAGTACCCACAGAAAGCTCATGCCCAAAAAAAGCGTCAAAAGATTAAATCATTACGTGCCACATACGGCCAAATTCACATCACCCCAATGGACATACGCTTTACCTTAATCTATATATAATTTAACCTATTAATATCCACTGCTGATACCTTGACTATCGTATTTTACTTATGGCGTTTGGGAATAATTAAAACATACTCAAAAGCCCCTAAAACGTTTCCATTTCATATTTTAAAGATGGAGAAAAAAATTATGAATTCTTTCAAAAAAATATTAAAATTTCATCCATAAAAATTAACATCACATTATAATTTAGAAATCAAAAGATATTTTTTGGTTAAACAAGTCTTAAAAGAAAAGAAAATTAAAAAATATATGAAAATTAAAAACAATGCTACAAAAAAAACTGAAACTGCACTTAGATATAACCTTTAAAAAAATAAAGAAACAATATTGAATATTCTCACATTTTGCAACGAAGAATTGTTGTCCTTTCATTTCATTTGTCTTCAATCGACGACGCGACTTATCCAAGTGTAAATGGATGGAGAAATATAAAAAAATCTACTTCTATCACTTCAATTCCACTTCACGTAGGTCCTCTCTTAATTGTAATGTGTTCATTCTCCATAAGTCGGTGTTCTTACGTTTCTTCTTCCTTCAGATAGGGTCTTGATTGGTCCACGTAATTCTTCCTGAAAGAGAGCGGATTAGTGCACAATACATTTACACTAGGTGTGATTGGTTCCAACGATAGAATCTCTCTCAACCATCACAGAATTGGAAGTACAGCAAGACGCCAATTTCCAATCCACATGATAGAAGAGTGGGATTCTATCGTTCAGAGCCGAGCACACAACAAAAATTAAAATTAATCGCGGGAATACGCCTAGCCTTAAACGCAATGTATTCCAACCCTAGGGGGCCAATACTAACCCTATGACTTCGGTTATTCTTTACGTACGTCTATTCTTCATTGTAATGTGTCCATTCTCCATAAGGTGATGTTTTCACGTTTCTTCTTTCTTCAGACGAAGTCTTGATTGGTCAACGTAATTCCTCCTGAAAGAGAGCGGATTAGTGCACAATACATTTACACTAGGTGTGATTGGTTCCAACGATAGAATCTCTCTCAACCATCACAGAATTGGAAGAACAGCAAGAAGCCTACCTCCAATCCACATGATAGAAGATTGGGATTCTATCGTTCAGAGCCGAACACACAACAAAAATTAAAATTAATCGCGGGAATACGCCTAGCGTTAAACGCAATAAATTCCGACCCAAGGGGTCCAAATCTAACCCTATGACTTCGAATCTTCTTGACGTGCGTCTATTCTTCATTGTAATGTGTCCATTATCCATAAGGTGATGTTTTCACGTTTCTTCTTTCTTCAGACGAAGTCTTGATTGGTCCACGTAATTCCTCCTGAAAGAGAGCGGATTAGTGCACAATACATTTACACTAGGTGTGATTGGTTCCAACGATAGAATCTCTCTCAACCATCACAGAATTGGAAGTACAACAAGACGCCAATTTCCAATCCACATGATAGAAGAGTGGGATTCTATCGTTCAGAGCCGAACACACAACAAAAATTAAAATTAATCGCGGGAATACGCCTAGCCTTAAACGCAATGTATTCCAACCCTAGGGGGCCAATACTAACCCTATGACTTCGGTTATTCTTTACGTACGTCTATTCTTCATTGTAATGTGTCCATTCTCCATAAGGTGATGTTTTCACGTTTCTTCTTTCTTCAGACGAAGTCTTGATTGGTCCACGTAATTCCTCCTGAAAGAGAGCGGATTAGTTCACAATACATTTACATTATGTGTGATTGGTTCCAACGATAGAATCTCTCTCAACCTACACAGAATTGGAAAAACAGCAGGATGACGCTAACCTCCAATCCATATGATAGAAGAGTGGGATTCTATCGTTCAGAGCCGAACACACAACAAAAATTAAAATTAATCGCAGGAATACGCCTAGCCTAAAACGCAATAAATTCCGACCCTAGGAGTCCAAATCTAACCCTATGACTTCGCATCTTCTTGACATAAGTCTATTCTTCATTATTATGTGTCCATTCTCCATAAGGTGATCTTTTCACGTTTCTTCTTTCTTCAGACGAAGTCTTGATTGGTCCACGTAAATCCTCCTGAAAGAGAGCGGATTAGTGCACAATACATTTACACTAGGTGTGATAGGTTCCAACGATAGAATCTCTCTCAACCTACACAGAATTGGAAAAACAGCAGGATGACGCTAACCTCCAATCCATATGATAGAAGAGTGGGATTCTATCGTTCAGAGCCGAACACACAACAAAAATTAAAATTAATCGCAGGAATACGCCTAGCCTAAAACGCAATAAATTCCGACCCTAGGAGTCCAAATCTAACCCTATGACTTCGCATCTTCTTGACATAAGTCTATTCTTCATTATTATGTGTCCATTCTCCATAAGGTGATCTTTTCACGTTTCTTCTTTCTTCAGACGAAGTCTTGATTGGTCCACGTAATTCCTCCTGAAAGAGAGCGGATTAGTGCACAATACATTTACACTAGGTGTGATTGGTTCCAACGATAGAATCTCACTCAACCATCATAGAATTGGATGTACACCAAGACGCCAACCTCCAATCCACATGATAGAAGAGTGGGATTCTATCGTTCAGAGCCGAACACACAACAAAAATTAAAATTAATCGCGGGAATACACCTAGCCTTATACGAAATGTATTCCGACCCTAGGGGTCCAAATCTAACCCTATGACTTCGAATCTTCTTAACATAAGTCTATTCCTCATTGTAATGTGTCCATTCTCCATTTGGTGATGTTTTCACGATTCTTCTTTCTTCAGACGAAGTCTTGATTGGTCCACGTAAATCCTCCTGAAAGAGAGCGGATTAGTGCACAATACATTTACACTAGGTGTGATTGGTTCCAACGATAGAATCTCTCTCAACCATCACAGAATTGAAAGAACAGCAAGAAGCCATCCTCCAATCCACATGATAGAAGAGTGGGATTCTATCGTTCAGAGCCGAACACACAACAAAAATTAAAATTAATCGCGGGAATACGCCTAGCCTTAAACGCAATAAATTCCGACCCTAGGGGTACAAATCTAACCCTATGACTTCGGTTATTCTTGACGTACGTCTATTCTTCATTTTAATGTGTACATTCTCCATAAGGTGATGTTTTCACGTTTCTTCTTTCTTCAGACGAAGTCTTGATTTGTCCACGTAATTCCTCCTGAAAGAGAGTGGATTATTGCACAATATATTTACACTAGGTGTGATTGGTTCCAACGATAGAATCTCTTCCAAGCTTAACAGAATTGGAAGAACAGCAAGAAGCCATCCTCCAATCCACACGATAGAAGAGTGGGATTCTATCGTTCAGAGCCGAACACACAACAAAAATTAAAATTAATCGCGGGAATACGCCTAGCCTTAAACGAAATGTATTCCGACCCTAGGAGTCCAAATCTAACCCTATGACTTCGAATCTTCTTAACACAAGTCTATTCTTCATTTTAATGTGTCCATTATCCATTTGGTGATGTTTTCACGTTTCTTCTTTCTTCAGACGAAGTCTTGATTGGTCCACGTAATTCCTCCTGAAAGAGATCGGATTAGTGCACAATACATTTACACTAGGTGTGATTGGTTCCAACGATAGAATCTCTCTCAACCTACACAGAATTGGAAAAACAGCAAGACGCTAACCTCCAATCTATATGATAGAAGAGTGGGATTCTATCGTTCAGAGCCGAACACACAACAAAAATTAAAATTAATCGCAGGAATACGCCTAGCCTTAAACGCAATAAATTCCGACCCTAGGGGTCCAAATCTAACCCTATGACTTCGCATCTTCTTGACATAAGTCTATTCTTCATTATAATGTGTCCATTCTCCATAAGGTGATGTTTTCACGTTTCTTCTTTCTTCAGACGAAGTCTTGATTGGTCCACGTAATTCCTCCTGAAAGAGAGCGGATTAGTGCACAATACATTTACACTAGGTGTGATTGTTTCCAACGATAGAATCTCTCTCAACCATCACAGAATTGGATGTACAGCAAGACGCCAACCTCCAATCTACATGATAGAAGAGTGGGATTCTATCGTTCAGAGCCGAACACACAACAAAAATAAAAATTAATCGCGGGAATACACCTAGCCTTAAACGCAATGTATTCCGACCCTAGGGGTCCAAATGTAATCTTATGACTTCGCATCTTCTTGACATAAGTCTATTCTTCATTGTAATGAGTCCATTCTCCATAAAGTGTTGTTTTCTCGTTTCCTCTTTCTTCAGACGAAGTCTTGATTGGTCTACGTAATTCCTCCTGAAAGAGAGCGGATTAGTGCACAATACATTAACACTAGGTGTGATAGGTTCCAACGATAGAATCTCTCTCAACCATCACAGAATTGGAAGAACAGCAAGAAGCCAACCTCCAATCCACATGATAGAAGAGTGGGATTCTATCGTTCAGAGCCGAACACACAACAAAAATTAAATATAATCGCGGGAATACGCCTAGACTTAAACGAAATGTATTCCGACCCTAGGGGTCCAAATCTAACCCTATGACTTCGAATCTTCTTAACATAAGTCGATTCTTCATTGTAATGTGTCCATTCTCCATTTGGTGATGTTTTAACGTTTCTTCTTTCTTCAGACGAAGTCTTGATTGGTCCACGTGTTTCCTCCTGAAAGAGAGCGGATTAGTGCACAATACATTTACACTAGGTGTGATTGGTTCCAACGATAGAATCTCTCTCAACCATCACAGAATTGAAAGAACAGCAAGAAGCCATCCTCCAATCCACATGATAGAAGAGTGGGATTCTATCGTTCAGAGCCGAACACACAACAAAAATTAAAATTAATCGCGGGAATACGCCTAGCCTTAAACGCAATAAATTCCGACCCTAGGGGTTTAAATCTAACCCTATGACTTCAGTTATTCTTGACGTACGTCTATTCTTCATTGTAAAGTGTCCATTCTCCATAAGGTGATGTTTTCACGTTTCTTCTTTCTTCAGACGAAGTCATGATTGGTCCACGTAATTCCTCCTGAAAGAGAGCGGATTAGTGCACAATACATTTACACTATGTGTGATTGGTTCCAACGATAGAATCTCTCTCAACCATCACAGAATTGGAAAAACAGCAAGACGCCAACCACCAATCCACATGATAGAAGAGTGGGATTCTATCGTTCAGAGCCGAACACACAACAAAAATTAAAATTAATCGCGGGAATACGCCTAGCCTTAAACGCAATGTATTCCAACCCTAGGGGGCCAATACTAACCCTATGACTTCGGTTATTCTTTACGTACGTCTATTCTTCATTGTAATGTGTCCATTCTCCATAAGGAGATGTTTTCACGTTTCTTCTTTCTTCAGACGAAGTCTTGATTGGTCCACGTAATTCCTCCTGAAAGAGAGCGGATTAGTGCACAATACATTTACACTAGGTGTGATTGGTTCCAACGATAGAATCTCTCTCAACCATCACAGAATTGGAAGAACAGCAAGAAGCCTACCTCCAATCCACATGATAGAAGATTGGGATTCTATCGTTCAGAGCCGAACACACAACAAAAATTAAAATTAATCGCGGGAATACGCCTAGCGTTAAACGCAATAAATTCCGACCCAAGGGGTCCAAATCTAACCCTATGACTTCGAATCTTCTTGACGTCCGTCTATTCTTCATTGTAATGTGTCCATTATCCATAAGGTGATGTTTTCACGTTTCTTCTTTCTTCAGACGAAGTCTTGATTGGTCCACGTAATTCCTCCTGAAAGAGAGCGGATTAGTGCACAATACATTTACACTAGGTGTGATTGGTTCCAACGATAGAATCTCTCTCAACCATCACAGAATTGGAAGTACAGCAAGACGCCAATTTCCAATCCACATGATAGAAGAGTGGGATTCTATCGTTCAGAGCCGAACACACAACAAAAATTAAAATTAATCGCGGGAATACGCCTAGCCTTAAACGCAATGTATTCCAACCCTAGGGGGCCAATACTAACCCTATGACTTCGGTTATTCTTTACGTACGTCTATTCTTCATTGTAATGTGTCCATTCTCCATAAGGTGATGTTTTCACGTTTCTTCTTTCTTCAGACGAAGTCTTGATTGGTCCACGTAATTCCTCCTGAAAGAGAGCGGATTAGTTCACAATACATTTACATTATGTGTGATTGGTTCCAACGATAGAATCTCTCTCAACCTACACAGAATTGGAAAAACAGCAGGATGACGCTAACCTCCAATCCATATGATAGAAGAGTGGGATTCTATCGTTCAGAGCCGAACACACAACAAAAATTAAAATTAATCGCAGGAATACGCCTAGCCTAAAACGCAATAAATTCCGACCCTAGGAGTCCAAATCTAACCCTATGACTTCGCATCTTCTTGACATAAGTCTATTCTTCATTATTATGTGTCCATTCTCCATAAGGTGATCTTTTCACGTTTCTTCTTTCTTCAGACGAAGTCTTGATTGGTCCACGTAAATCCTCCTGAAAGAGAGCGGATTAGTGCACAATACATTTACACTAGGTGTGATAGGTTCCAACGATAGAATCTCTCTCAACCTACACAGAATTGGAAAAACAGCAGGATGACGCTAACCTCCAATCCATATGATAGAAGAGTGGGATTCTATCGTTCAGAGCCGAACACACAACAAAAATTAAAATTAATCGCAGGAATACGCCTAGCCTAAAACGCAATAAATTCCGACCCTAGGAGTCCAAATCTAACCCTATGACTTCGCATCTTCTTGACATAAGTCTATTCTTCATTATTATGTGTCCATTCTCCATAAGGTGATCTTTTCACGTTTCTTCTTTCTTCAGACGAAGTCTTGATTGGTCCACGTAATTCCTCCTGAAAGAGAGCGGATTAGTGCACAATACATTTACACTAGGTGTGATTGGTTCCAACGATAGAATCTCTCTCAACCATCATAGAATTGGATGTACACCAAGACGCCAACCTCCAATCCACATGATAGAAGAGTGGGATTCTATCGTTCAGAGCCGAACACACAACAAAAATTAAAATTAATCGCGGGAATACACCTAGCCTTATACGAAATGTATTCCGACCCTAGGGGTCCAAATCTAACCCTATGACTTCGAATCTTCTTAACATAAGTCTATTCCTCATTGTAATGTGTCCATTCTCCATTTGGTGATGTTTTCACGTTTCTTTTTTTTTCAGACGAAGTCTTGATTGGTCCACGTAAATCCTCCTGAAAGAGAGCGGATTAGTGCACAATACATTTACACTAGGTGTGATTGGTTCCAACGATAGAATCTCTCTCAACCATCACAGAATTGAAAGAACAGCAAGAAGCCATCCTCCAATCCACATGATAGAAGAGTGGGATTCTATCGTTCAGAGCCGAACACACAACAAAAATTAAAATTAATCGCGGGAATACGCCTAGCCTTAAACGCAATAAATTCCGACCCTAGGGGTACAAATCTAACCCTATGACTTCGGTTATTGTTGACGTACGTCTATTCTTCATTTTAATGTGTACATTCTCTATAAGGTGATGTTTTCACGTTTCTTCTTTCTTCAGACGAAGTCTTGATTTGTCCACGTAATTCCTCCTGAAAGAGAGTGGATTATTGCACAATATATTTACACTAGGTGTGATTGGTTCCAACGATAGAATCTCTTCCAAGCTTAACAGAATTGGAAGAACAGCAAGAAGCCATCCTCCAATCCACACGATAGAAGAGTGGGATTCTATCGTTCAGAGCCGAACACACAACAAAAATTAAAATTAATCGCGGGAATACGCCTAGCCTTAAACGAAATGTATTCCGACCCTAGGAGTCCAAATCTAACCCTATGACTTCGAATCTTCTTAACACAAGTCTATTCTTCATTTTAATGTGTCCATTATCCATTTGGTGATGTTTTCACGTTTCTTCTTTCTTCAGACGAAGTCTTGATTGGTCCACGTAATTCCTCCTGAAAGAGATCGGATAAGTGCACAATACATTTACACTAGGTGTGATTGGTTCCAACGATAGAATCTCTCTCAACCTACACAGAATTGGAAAAACAGCAAGACGCTAACCTCCAATCTATATGATAGAAGAGTGGGATTCTATCGTTCAGAGCCGAACACACAACAAAAATTAAAATTAATCGCAGGAATACGCCTAGCCTTAAACGCAATAAATTCCGACCCTAGGGGTCCAAATCTAACCCTATGACTTCGCATCTTCTTGACATAAGTCTATTCTTCATTATAATGTGTCCATTCTCCATAAGGTGATGTTTTCACGTTTCTTCTTTCTTCAGACGAAGTCTTGATTGGTCCACGTAATTCCTCCTGAAAGAGAGCGGATTAGTGCACAATACATTTACACTAGGTGTGATTGGTTCCAACGATAGAATCTCTCTCAACCATCACAGAATTGGATGTACAGCAAGACGCCAACCTCCAATCCACATGATAGAAGAGTGGGATTCTATCGTTCAGAGCCGAACACACAACAAAAATAAAAATTAATCGCGGGAATACACCTAGCCTTAAACGCAATGTATTCCGACCCTAGGGGTCCAAATGTAATCTTATGACTTCGCATCTTCTTGACATAAGTCTATTCTTCATTGTAATGAGTCCATTCTCCATAAAGTGTTGTTTTCTCGTTTCCTCTTTCTTCAGACGAAGTCTTGATTGGTCTACGTAATTCCTCCTGAAAGAGAGCGGATTAGTGCACAATACATTAACACTAGGTGTGATAGGTTCCAACGATAGAATCTCTCTCAACCATCACAGAATTGGAAGAACAGCAAGAAGCCAACCTCCAATCCACATGATAGAAGAGTGGGATTCTATCGTTCAGAGCCGAACACACAACAAAAATTAAATATAATCGCGGGAATACGCCTAGACTTAAACGAAATGTATTCCGACCCTAGGGGTCCAAATCTAACCCTATGACTTCGAATCTTCTTAACATAAGTCGATTCTTCATTGTAATGTGTCCATTCTCCATAAGGTGATGTTTTCACGTTTCTTCTTTCTTCAGACGAAGTCTTGATTTGTCCACGTAATTCCTCCTGAAAGAGAGTGGATTATTGCACAATATATTTACACTAGGTGTGATTGGTTCCAACGATAGAATCTCTTCCAAGCTTAACAGAATTGGAAGAACAGCAAGAAGCCATCCTCCAATCCACACGATAGAAGAGTGGGATTCTATCGTTCAGAGCCGAACACACAACAAAAATTAAAATTAATCGCGGGAATACGCCTAGCCTTAAACGAAATGTATTCCGACCCTAGGAGTCCAAATCTAACCCTATGACTTCGAATCTTCTTAACACAAGTCTATTCTTCATTTTAATGTGTCCATTATCCATTTGGTGATGTTTTCACGTTTCTTCTTTCTTCAGACGAAGTCTTGATTGGTCCACGTAATTCCTCCTGAAAGAGATCGGATAAGTGCACAATACATTTACACTAGGTGTGATTGGTTCCAACGATAGAATCTCTCTCAACCTACACAGAATTGGAAAAACAGCAAGACGCTAACCTCCAATCTATATGATAGAAGAGTGGGATTCTATCGTTCAGAGCCGAACACACAACAAAAATTAAAATTAATCGCAGGAATACGCCTAGCCTTAAACGCAATAAATTCCGACCCTAGGGGTCCAAATCTAACCCTATGACTTCGCATCTTCTTGACATAAGTCTATTCTTCATTATAATGTGTCCATTCTCCATAAGGTGATGTTTTCACGTTTCTTCTTTCTTCAGACGAAGTCTTGATTGGTCCACGTAATTCCTCCTGAAAGAGAGCGGATTAGTGCACAATACATTTACACTAGGTGTGATTGGTTCCAACGATAGAATCTCTCTCAACCATCACAGAATTGGATGTACAGCAAGACGCCAACCTCCAATCCACATGATAGAAGAGTGGGATTCTATCGTTCAGAGCCGAACACACAACAAAAATAAAAATTAATCGCGGGAATACACCTAGCCTTAAACGCAATGTATTCCGACCCTAGGGGTCCAAATGTAATCTTATGACTTCGCATCTTCTTGACATAAGTCTATTCTTCATTGTAATGAGTCCATTCTCCATAAAGTGTTGTTTTCTCGTTTCCTCTTTCTTCAGACGAAGTCTTGATTGGTCTACGTAATTCCTCCTGAAAGAGAGCGGATTAGTGCACAATACATTAACACTAGGTGTGATAGGTTCCAACGATAGAATCTCTCTCAACCATCACAGAATTGGAAGAACAGCAAGAAGCCAACCTCCAATCCACATGATAGAAGAGTGGGATTCTATCGTTCAGAGCCGAACACACAACAAAAATTAAATATAATCGCGGGAATACGCCTAGACTTAAACGAAATGTATTCCGACCCTAGGGGTCCAAATCTAACCCTATGACTTCGAATCTTCTTAACATAAGTCGATTCTTCATTGTAATGTGTCCATTCTCCATTTGGTGATGTTTTAACGTTTCTTCTTTCTTCAGACGAAGTCTTGATTGGTCCACGTGTTTCCTCCTGAAAGAGAGCGGATTAGTGCACAATACATTTACACTAGGTGTGATTGGTTCCAACGATAGAATCTCTCTCAACCATCACAGAATTGAAAGAACAGCAAGAAGCCATCCTCCAATCCACATGATAGAAGAGTGGGATTCTATCGTTCAGAGCCGAACACACAACAAAAATTAAAATTAATCGCGGGAATACGCCTAGCCTTAAACGCAATAAATTCCGACCCTAGGGGTTTAAATCTAACCCTATGACTTCAGTTATTCTTGACGTACGTCTATTCTTCATTGTAAAGTGTCCATTCTCCATAAGGTGATGTTTTCACGTTTCTTCTTTCTTCAGACGAAGTCATGATTGGTCCACGTAATTCCTCCTGAAAGAGAGCGGATTAGTGCACAATACATTTACACTATGTGTGATTGGTTCCAACGATAGAATCTCTCTCAACCATCACAGAATTGGAAAAACAGCAAGACGCCAACCACCAATCCACATGATAGAAGAGTGGGATTCTATCGTTCAGAGCCGAACACACAACAAAAATTAAAATTAATCGCGGGAATACGCCTAGCCTTAAACGCTATGTATTCCAACCCTAGGGGTCCAATACTAACCCTATGACTTCGGTTATTCTTTACGTACGTCTATTCTTCATTGTAATGTGTCCACTCTATATAAGGTGATGTTTTCACGTTTCTTTTTTTATTCTTCAGACGAAGTCTTGATTGGTCCACGTAATTCCTCCTGAAAGAGAACGGATTAGTGCACAATACATTTACACTAGGTGTGATAGGTTCCAACGATAGAATCTCTCTCAACCATCACAGAATTGGAAGAACAGCAAGTAGCCAACCTCCAATCCACATGATAGAAGAGTGGGATTCTATCGTTCAGAGCCGAACACACAACAAAAATTAAAATTAATCGCGGGAATATGCCTAGCCTTCAACGCAATAAATTCCGACCCTAGAGGTCCAAATCTAACCCTATGACTTCGGTTATTCTTGACGTACGTCTATTCTTCATTGTAATGTGTCCATTCTCCATAAGGTGATGTTTTCACGTTTCTTCTTTCTTCAGACGAAGTCTTGATTGGTCCACGTAATTCCTCCTGAAAGAGAGCGGATTAGTGCACAATACATTTACACTAGGTGTGATTGGTTCCAACGATAGAATCTCTCTCAACCTACACAGAATTGGAAAAACAGCAAGACGCTAACCTCCAATCCATATGATAGAAGAGTGGGATTCTATCGTTCAGAGCCGAACACACAACAAAAATTAAAATTAATCGCGGGAATACGCCTAGCCATAACGCAATAAATTCCGACCCTAGGGGTCCAAATCTAACCCTATGACTTCGCATCTTCTTGACATAAGTCTATTCTTCATTATAATGTGTCCATTCTCCATAAGGTGATGTTTTCACGTTTCTTCTTTCTTCAGACGAAGTCTTGATTGGTCCACGTAATTCCTCCTGAAAGAGAGCGGATTAGTGCACAATACATTTACACTAGGTGTGATTGGTTCCAACGATAGAATCTCTCTCAACCATCACAGAATTGGAAGTACGGCAAGACGCCAACCTCCAATCCACATGATAGAAGAGTGGGATTCTATCGTTCAGAGCCGAACACACAACAAAAATAAAAATTAATCGCGGGAATACACCTAGCCTTAAACGCAATGTATTCCGACTCTAGGGGTCCAAATCTAATATTATGACTTCGCATCTTCTTGACATAAGTCTATTCTTCATTGTAATGAGTCCATTCTCCATAAAGTGTTGTTTTCTCGTTTCCTCTTTCTTCAGACGAAGTCTTGATTGGTCTACGTAATTCCTCCTGAAAGAGAGCGGATTAGTGCACAATACATTTACACTAGGTGTGATAGGTTCCAACGATAGAATCTCTTCCAAGCTTAACAGAATTGGAAGAACAGCAAGTAGCCAACCTCCAATCCACATGATAGAAGAGTGGGATTCTATCGTTCAGAGCCGAACACACAACAAAAATTAAAATTAATCGCGGGAATACGCCTAGCCTTAAACGAAATGTATTCCGACCCTAGGGGTCTAAATCTAACCCTATGACTTCGGTTATTCTTGACGTACGTCCATTCTTCATTGTAAAGTGTCCATTCTCCATAAGGTGAGGTTTTTACGTTTCTTCTTTCTTCAGACGAAGTCTTGATTGGTCCACGTAATTCCTCCTAAAAGAGATCGGATTAGTGCACAATACATTTACACTAGGTGTGATTGGTTCCAACGATAGAATCTCTCTCAACCATCACAGAATTGGATGTACAGCAAGACGCCAACCTCCAATCCACATGATAGAAGAGTGGGATTCTATCGTTCAGAGCCGAACACACAACAAAAATTAAAATTAATCGCGGGAATACGCCTAGCCTTAAACGAAATGTTTTCCGACCCAAGGGGTCCAAATCTCACCCTATGACTTCGAATCTTCTTGACGTGCGTCTATTCTTCATTGTAATATGTCCATTATCCATAAGGTGATGTTTTCACGTTTCTTCTTTCTTCAGACGAAGTCTTGATTGGTCCACGTAATTCCTCCTGACAGAGAGCGGATTAGTGCACAATACATTTACACTAGGTGTGATTGGTTCCAACGATAGAATCTCTCTCAACCATCACAGAATTGGAAGTACAGCAAGCCGCCAATTTCCAATCCACATGATAGAAGAGTGGGATTCTATCGTTCAGAACCGAACGCACAAAGAAAATTAAAATT
Organism: Hetaerina americana; assembly: GCF_022747635.1. Classification (NCBI taxonomy): domain Eukaryota; kingdom Metazoa; phylum Arthropoda; class Insecta; order Odonata; family Calopterygidae; genus Hetaerina; species Hetaerina americana. Next base: position 300,086 of record NW_027287150.1, on the reverse strand, counting down.
AATCGCGGGAATACGCCTAGCCTTAAACGCAATAATTTCCGACCCTAGGGGTCCAAACCTAACCCTATGACTTCGTATTTTCTTGACGTAAGAAAGTTCTTCATTGTAATGTGTCCATTCTCCATAAGGTGATGTTTTCACGTTTCTTCTTTCTTCAGACGAAGTCTTGATTGGTCCACGTAATTCCTCCTGAAAGAGAGCGGATTAGTGCACAATACATTTACACTAGGTGTGATTGGTTCCAACGATAGAATCTCTTTCAACCATCACAGTATTGGAATTACAGCAAGACGCCAACCTCCAATCCACATGATAGAAGAGTGGGATTCTATCGTTCAGAGCCGAACACACAACAAAAATTAAAATTAATCGCGGGAATACACCTAGCCTTAAACGCAATGTATTCCAACCCTAGGGGTCCAAATCTAATCTTATGACTTCGCATCTTCTTGACATAAGTCTATTCTTCATTGTAATGAGTCCATTCTCCATAAAGTGTTGTTTTCTCGTTTCCTCTTTCTTCAGACGAAGTCTTGATTGGTCCACGTAATTCCTCCTGAAAGAGAACGGATTAGTGCACAATACATTTACACTAGGTGTGATAGGTTCCAACGATAGAATCTCTCTCAACCTTCACAGAATTGGAAGAACAGCAAGAAGCCAACCTCCAATCCACATGATAGAAGAGTGGGATTCTATCGTTCAGAGCCGAACACTCAACAAAAATTAAAATTAATCGCGGGAATACACCTAGCCCTAAACGAAATGTATTCCAACCCTAGGGGTCCAAATCTAACCCTATGATTTCGAATCTTCTTAACATAAGTCTATTCTTCATTGTAATGTGTCCATTCTCCATTTTGTGATGTTTTCACGTTTCTTCTTTCTTCAGACGAAGTCTTGATTGGTCCACGTGTTTCCTCCTGAAAGAGAGCGGAGTAGTGCACAATACATTTACACTAGGTGTGATTGGTTCCAACGATAGAATCTCTCTCAACCATCACAGAATTGAAAGAACAGCAAGAAGCCATCCTCCAATCCACATGATAGAAGAGTGGGATTCTATCGTTCACAGCCGAACACACCACAAAAATTAAAATTAATCGCGGGAATACGCCTAGCCTTAAACGCAATAAATTCCGACCCTAGGGGTCCAAATCTAACCCTATGACTTCGGTTATTCTTGACGTACGTCTATTCATCATTGTAAAGTGTCCATTCTCCATAAGGTGATGTTTTCACGTTTCTTCTTTCTTCAGACGAAGTCTTGATTGGTCCACGTAATTCCTCCTGAAAGAGAGCGGATTAGTGCACAATACATTTACACTAGGTGTGATTGGTTCCAACGATAGAATCTCTCTCAACCATCACAGAATTGGAAGTACAGAAAGACGCCAACCTCCAATCCACATGATAGAAGAGTGGGATTCTATCGTTCAGAGCCGAACACACAACAAAAATTAAAATTAATCGCGGGAATACGCCTAGCCTTAAACGAAATGTATTCCGACCCTAGTGGTCCATATCTAACCCTATGACTTCGAATCGTCTTAAAATAAGTCTAATCTTCATTGTAATTTTTCCATTCTCCATTTGGTGATGTTTTCACGTTTCTTCTTTCTTCAGACGAAGTCTTGATTGGTCCACGTTATTCCTCCTGAAAGAGAGCGGATTAGTGCACAATACATTTACAATAGGTCTGATAGGTTCCAACGATAGAATCACTCTCAACCATCACAGAATTGGAAGAACAGCAAGAAGCCTACCTCCAATCCACATGATAGAAGATTGGGATTCTATCGTTCAGAGCCGAACACACAACAAAAATTAAAATTAATCGCGGGAATACGCCTAGCCTTAAACGCAATGTATTCCGACCCTAGGGGTCCAAATTTAATCTTATGACTTCGCATTTTCTTGACGTAAGTCAGTTCTTCATTGTTATGTGTCCATTCTCCATAAGGTGATGTTTTCACGTTTCTTCTTTCTTCAGACGAAGTCTTGATTGGTCCACGTAATTCCTCCTGAAAGAGAGCGGATTAGTGCACAATACATTTACACTAGGTGTGATAGGTTCCAACGATAGAATTTCTCTCAACCATCACAGAATTGGAAGAACAGTAAGAAGCAACCCTCCAATCCACATGATAGAAGAGTGGGATTCTATCGTTCAGAGCCGAACACACAACAAAAATTAAAATTAATCGCGGGAATACGCGTAGCCTTAAACGCAATGTATTCCGACACTAGGAGTCCAAATCTAACCCTATGACTTCGAATCTTCTTAACATAAGTCTATTCTTCATTGTTATGTGTTTATTCCCCATAAGGTGATGTTTTCACGTTTCTTCTTTCTTCAGACGAAGTCTTGATTGGTCCACGTAATTCCTCATGAAAGAAAACGGATTAGTGCACAATACATTTACACTAGGTGTGATTGGTTCCAACGATAGAATCTCTCTCAACCATCACAGAATTGGAAGTCAAGCAAGACGGCAACCTCCAAACCACATGATAGAAGAGTGAGAATCTATCGTTCAGAGCCAAACACACAACAAAAAATAAAATTAATCGCGGGATTACGCCTAGCCTTAAACGCAATAAATTCCGACCCTAGGGGTCCAAATCTAACCCTATGATTTCGGTTATTCTTGACGTACGTCTTTTCTTCATTGTAATGTGACCTTTCTCCATAAGGTGATGTTGTCACGTTTCTTCTTTCATCAGACGAAGTCTTGGTGGTCCACGTAATTCCTCCTGAAAGAGAGCGGATTAGTGCACAATATATTTACACTAGGTGTGATTGGTTTGAACGATAGAATCTCTCTCAACCATCACAGAATTGGAAGTACAGCAAGACGCCAATTTCCAATCCCGATGATAGAAGAGTGGGAATCTATCGTTCAGAGCCGAACACACAACAAAAATTAAAATTAATCGCGGGATTACGCCTAGCCTTAAACGCAATAAATTCCGACCCTTGGGGTCCAAATCTAACCTTATGACTTCGGTTATTCTTGACGTACGTCTATTCTTCATTGTAATGTGTCCATTCTCCATAAGGTGATGTTTTCACGTTTCTTCTTTCATCAGACAAAGTCTTGATTGGTCCACGTAATTCCTCCTGAAAGAGAGCGGATTAGTGCACAATACATTTACACTAGGTTTGATTGGTTCCAACAATAGAATCTCTCTCAACCATCACAGAATTGGAAGTACAGCAAGACGCACACCTCAAATCAAAATGATAAAAGAGTAGGATTCTATCGTTCAGAGCCGAATACACAACCAAAATAAAAATAAATCGCGGGAATACGCCTAGCCTTAAACGCAATAAATTCTGACGCTAGGGGTCCAAATCTAACCCTATGACTTCGGTTATTCTTCACGTATGTCTATTCTTCATTGTAATGTGTCCATTCTCCATAAGGTGATGTTTTCACGTTTCTTCTTTCTTCGGACGAAGTCTTGATTGGTCCACGTAATTCCTCCTGAAAGTGAGCGGATTAGTGCACAATACATTTACACTAGGTGTGATTGGTTCCAACGATAGAATCTCTCTCAACCATCACAGAATTGGACGTACAGCAAGACGCCAACCTCCAATACACATGATAGAAGAGTGGGATTCTATCGTTCAGAACCGAACACACAACAAAAATTAAATTAATCGCGGGAATATGCCTAGCCTTCAACGCAATAAATTCCGACCCTAGGGGTCCATATCTAACCCTATGACTTCGGTTATTCTTGACGTACGTCTATTCTTCATTGTAATGTGTCCATTCTCCATAAGGTGATGTTTTCTCGTTTCTTCTTTCTTCAGACGAAGTCTTGGATTGTTCACGTAATTCCTCCTGAATGAGAGCGGATTAGTGCACAATACATTTACACTAGGTGTGATTGGTTCCAACGATAGAATCTCTCTCAACCATCACAGAATTGGTAGTACAGCAAGACGCCTACCTCCAATCCAGGTGATAGAAGAGTGGGGTTCTATCGTTCAGAGCCGAACACACAACAAAAATTAAAATTAATCGCGGGAATACGCCTAGCCTTAAACGCAAAATATTCCGACCCTAGGGGTCCAAATCTAACCCTATGACTTCGGTTATTCTTGACGTACGTCAATACTTCATTTAATGTGTCCATTCTCCATAAGGTGATGTTTTCATTTTCTTCTTTCTTCAAACGAAATCTTGATTGGTCCACGTATTTCCTCCTGAAAGAGAGCTGATTAGTGCACAATACATTTACACTAGGTGTGATTGGTTCCAACGATAGAATCTCTCTCAACCATCACAGAATAGGAAGTCCAGCAAGACGCCAACCTCCAATCCACATGATAGAAGAGTGGGATTCTATCGTTAATCGCGGGAATACGCCTAGCCTTAAACGCAATGTATTCCGACCCTAGGGGTCCAAATCTAACCCTATGACTACGAATCTTCTTAACATAAGTCTACTCTTCATTTTAATGTGTCCATTCTCCATTTGGTGATGTTTTCACGTTTCTTCTTTCTTCAGACGAAGTCTTGATTGGTCCACGTTATTCCTCCTGAAAGAGAGCGGATTAGTGCACAATACATTTACAATAGGTCTGATAGGTTCCAACGATAGAATCTCTCTCAACCATCACAGAATTGGAAGAACAGCAAGAAGCCTACCTCCAATCCACATGATAGAAGATTGGGATTCTATCGTTCAGAGCCGAACACACAACAAAAATTAAAATTAATCGCGGGAATACGCCTAGCCTTAAACGCAATGTATTCCGACCCTAGGGGTCCAAATTTAATCTTATGACTTCGCATTTTCTTGACGTAAGTCAGTTCTTCATTGTTATGTGTCCATTCTCCATAAGGTGATGTTTTCACGTTTCTTCTTTCTTCAGACGAAGTCTTGATTGGTCCACGTAATTCCTCCTGAAAGAGAGCGGGTTAGTGCACAATACATTTACACTAGGTGTGATAGGTTCCAACGATAGAATTTCTCTCAACCATCACAGAATTGGAAGAACAGTAAGAAGCAACCCTCCAATCCACATGATAGAAGAGTGGGATTCTATCGTTCAGAGCCGAACACACAACAAAAATTAAAATTAATCGCGGGAATACGCGTAGCCTTAAACGCAATGTATTCCGACACTAGGAGTCCAAATCTAACCCTATGACTTCGAATCTTCTTAACATAAGTCTATTCTTCATTGTTATGTGTTTATTCCCCATAAGGTGATGTTTTCACGTTTCTTCTTTCTTCAGACGAAGTCTTGATTGGTCCACGTAATTCCTCCTGAAAGAGAACGGATTAGTGCACAATACATTTACACTAGGTGTGATTGGTTCCAACGATAGAATCTCTCTCAACCATCACAGAATTGGAAGTCAAGCAAGACGGCAACCTCCAAACCACATGATTGAAGAGTGAGAATCTATCGTTCAGAGCCAAACACACAACAAAAAATAAAATTAATCGCGGGATTACGCCTAGCCTTAAACGCAATAAATTCCGACCCTAGGGGTCCAAATCTAACCCTATGACTTCGGTTATTCTTGACGTACGTCTATTCTTCATTGTAATGTGACCTTTCTCCATAAGGTGATGTTGTCACGTTTCTTCTTTCATCAGACGAAGTCTTGGTGGTCCACGTAATTCCTCCTGAAAGAGAGCGGATTAGTGCACAATATATTTACACTAGGTGTGATTGGTTTGAACGATAGAATCTCTCTCAACCATCACAGAATTGGAAGTACAGCAAGACGCCAATTTCCAATCCCGATGATAGAAGAGTGGGAATCTATCGTTCAGAGCCGAACACACAACAAAAATTAAAATTAATCGCGGGATTACGCCTAGCCTTAAACGCAATAAATTCCGACCCTTGGGGTCCAAATCTAACCTTATGACTTCGGTTATTCTTGACGTACGTCTATTCTTCATTGTAATGTGTCCATTCTCCATAAGGTGATGTTTTCACGTTTCTTCTTTCATCAGACAAAGTCTTGATTGGTCCACGTAATTCCTCCTGAAAGAGAGCGGATTAGTGCACAATACATTTACACTAGGTTTGATTGGTTCCAACAATAGAATCTCTCTCAACCATCACAGAATTGGAAGTACAGCAAGACGCACACCTCAAATCAAAATGATAAAAGAGTAGGATTCTATCGTTCAGAGCCGAATACACAACCAAAATAAAAATAAATCGCGGGAATACGCCTAGCCTTAAACGCAATAAATTCTGACGCTAGGGGTCCAAATCTAACCCTATGACTACGGTTATTCTTCACGTATGTCTATTCTTCATTGTAATGTGTCCATTCTCCATAAGGTGATGTTTTCACGTTTCTTCTTTCTTCGGACGAAGTCTTGATTGGTCCACGTAATTCCTCCTAAAAGTGAGCGGATTAGTGCACAATACATTTACACTAGGTGTGATTGGTTCCAACGATAGAATCTCTCTCAACCATCACAGAATAGGAAGTCCAGCAAGACGCCAACCTCCAATCCACATGATAGAAGAGTGGGATTCTATCGTTAATCGCGGGAATACGCCTAGCCTTAAACGCAATGTATTCCGACCCTAGGGGTCCAAATCTAACCCTATGACTTCGAATCTTCTTAACATAAGTCGATTCTTCATTGTAATGTGTCCATTCTCCATTTGGTGATGTTTTAACGTTTCTTCTTTCTTCAGACGAAGTCTTGATTGGTCCACGTGTTTCCTCCTGAAAGAGAGCGGATTAGTGCACAATACATTTACACTAGGTGTGATTGGTTCCAACGATAGAATCTCTCTCAACCATCACAGAATTGAAAGAACAGCAAGAAGCCATCCTCCAATCCACATGATAGAAGAGTGGGATTCTATCGTTCAGAGCCGAACACACAACAAAAATTAAAATTAATCGCGGGAATACGCCTAGCCTTAAACGCAATAAATTCCGACCCTAGGGGTTTAAATCTAACCCTATGACTTCAGTTATTCTTGACGTACGTCTATTCTTCATTGTAAAGTGTCCATTCTCCATAAGGTGATGTTTTCACGTTTCTTCTTTCTTCAGACGAAGTCATGATTGGTCCACGTAATTCCTCCTGAAAGAGAGCGGATTAGTGCACAATACATTTACACTATGTGTGATTGGTTCCAACGATAGAATCTCTCTCAACCATCACAGAATTGGAAAAACAGCAAGACGCCAACCACCAATCCACATGATAGAAGAGTGGGATTCTATCGTTCAGAGCCGAACACACAACAAAAATTAAAATTAATCGCGGGAATACGCCTAGCCTTAAACGCAATGTATTCCAACCCTAGGGGGCCAATACTAACCCTATGACTTCGGTTATTCTTTACGTACGTCTATTCTTCATTGTAAAGTGTCCATTCTCCATAAGGTGATGTTTTCACGTTTCTTCTTTCTTCAGACGAAGTCATGATTGGTCCACGTTATTCCTCCTGAAAGAGAGCGGATTAGTGCACAATACATTTACAATAGGTCAGATAGGTTCCAACGATAGAATCTCTCTCAACCATCACAGAATTGGAAGAACAGCAAGAAGCCTACCTCCAATCCACATGATAGAAGAGTGGGATTCTATCGTTCAGAGCCGAACACACAACAAAAATTAAAATTAATCGCGGGAATACACCTAGCCTTAAACGCAATGTATTCCGACCCTAGGGGTCCAAATTTAATCTTATGACTTCGCATTTTCTTGACGTAAGTCAGTTCTTCATTGTTATGTGTCCATTCTCCATAAGGTGATGTTTTCACGTTTCTTCTTTCTTCAGACGAAGTCTTGATTGGTCCACGTAATTCCTCCTGAAAGAGAGCGGATTAGTGCACAATACATTTACACTAGGTGTGATAGGTTCCAACGATAGAATTTCTCTCAACCATCACAGAATTGGAAGAACAGTAAGAAGCAACCCTCCAATCCACATGATAGAAGAGTGGGATTCTATCGTTCAGAGCCGAACACACAACAAAAATTAAAATTAATCGCGGGAATACGCGTAGCCTCAAACGCAATGTATTCCGACACTAGGAGTCCAAATCTAACCCTATGACTTCGAATCTTCTTAACATAAGTCTATTCTTCATTGTTATGTGTTTATTCCCCATAAGGTGATGTTTTCACGTTTCTTCTTTCTTCAGACGAAGTCTTGATTGGTCCACGTAATTCCTCCTGAAAGAGAACGGATTAGTGCACAATACATTTACACTAGGTGTGATTGGTTCCAACGATAGAATCTCTCTCAACCATCACAGAATTGGAAGTCAAGCAAGACGGCAACCTCCAAACCACATGATAGAAGAGTGAGAATCTATCGTTCAGAGCCAAACACACAACAAAAAATAAAATTAATCGCGGGATTACGCCTAGCCTTAAACGCAATAAATTCCGACCCTAGGGGTCCAAATCTAACCCTATGACTTCGGTTATTCTTGACGTACGTCTATTCTTCATTGTAATGTGACCTTTCTCCATAAGGTGATGTTGTCACGTTTCTTCTTTCATCAGACGAAGTCTTGGTGGTCCACGTAATTCCTCCTGAAAGAGAGCGGATTAGTGCACAATATATTTACACTAGGTGTGATTGGTTTGAACGATAGAATCTCTCTCAACCATCACAGAATTGGAAGTACAGCAAGACGCCAATTTCCAATCCCGATGATAGAAGAGTGGGAATCTATCGTTCAGAGCCGAACACACAACAAAAATTAAAATTAATCGCGGGATTACGCCTAGCCTTAAACGCAATAAATTCCGACCCTTGGGGTCCAAATCTAACATTATGACTTCGGTTATTCTTGACGTACGTCTATTCTTCATTGTAATGTGTCCATTCTCCATAAGGTGATGTTTTCACGTTTCTTCTTTCATCAGACGAAGTCTTGATTGGTCCACGTAATTCCTCCTGAAAGAGAGCGGATTAGTGCACAATACATTTACACTAGGTTTGATTGGTTCCAACAATAGAATCTCTCTCAACCATCACAGAATTGGAAGTACAGCAAGACGCACACCGTAAATCAAAATGATAAAAGAGTAGGATTCTATCGTTCAGAGCCGAATACACAACCAAAATAAAAATAAATTGCGGGAATACGCCTAGCCTTAAACGCAATAAATTCTGACGCTAGGGGTCCAAATCTAACCCTATGACTTCGGTTATTCTTCACGTATGTCTATTCTTCATTGTAATGTGTCCATTCTCCATAAGGTGATGTTTTCACGTTTCTTCTTTCTTCGGACGAAGTCTTGATTGGTCCACGTAATTCCTCCTGAAAGTGAGCGGATTAGTGCACAATACATTTACACTAGGTGTGATTGGTTCCAACGATAGAATCTCTCTCAACCATCACAGAATTGGACGTACAGCAAGACGCCAACCTCCAATACACATGATAGAAGAGTGGGATTCTATCGTTCAGAACCGAACACACAACAAAAATTAAATTAATCGCGGGAATATGCCTAGCCTTCAACGCAATAAATTCCGACCCTAGGGGTCCATATCTAACCCTATGACTTCGGTTATTCTTGACGTACGTCTATTCTTCATTGTAATGTGTCCATTCTCCATAAGGTGATGTTTTCTCGTTTCTTCTTTCTTCAGACGAAGTCTTGGATTGTTCACGTAATTCCTCCTGAATGAGAGCGGATTAGTGCACAATACATTTACACTAGGTGTGATTGGTTCCAACGATAGAATCTCTCTCAACCATCACAGAATTGGTAGTACAGCAAGACGCCTACCTCCAATCCAGGTGATAGAAGAGTGGGGTTCTATCGTTCAGAGCCGAACACACAACAAAAATTAAAATTAATCGCGGGAATACGCCTAGCCTTAAACGCAAAATATTCCGACCCTAGGGGTCCAAATCTAACCCTATGACTTCGGTTATTCTTGACGTACGTCAATACTTCATTTAATGTGTCCATTCTCCATAAGGTGATGTTTTCATTTTCTTCTTTCTTCAAACGAAATCTTGATTGGTCCACGTATTTCCTCCTGAAAGAGAGCTGATTAGTGCACAATACATTTACACTAGGTGTGATTGGTTCCAACGATAGAATCTCTCTTAACCATCACAGAATTAGAAGTACAGCAAGACGCCAACCTCCAATCCACATGATAGAAGAGTGGGATTCTATCGTTCAGAGCCGAACACACAACAAAAATTAAAATTAATCGCGGGAATACGCCTAGCCTTAAACGCAATAAATTCCGACCGTAGGGGTCCAAATCTAACCCTATGACTTCGAATCTTCTTAACATAAGTCAATTCTTCATTGTAATGTGTCCATTCTCCATAAGGTGATGTTTTCACGTTTCTTCTTTCTTCAGACGAAGTCTTGATTGGTCAAAGTAATTCCTCCTGAAAGAGAACGGATTAGTGTACAATACATTTACACTAGGTTTGATTGGTTCCAACGATAGAATCTCTCTCAACCATCACAGAATTGGAAGTACAGCAAGACGCCAACCTCCAAACCACATGATAGAAGAGTGAGAATCTATCGTTCAGAGCCAAACACAAAACAAAAATTAAAATTAATCGCGGGATTACGCCTAGCCTTAAACGCTATAAATTCCGACCCTAGGGGTCCAAATCTAACCCTATGACTTCGGTTATTCTTGACGTACGTCTATTCTTCATTGTAATTTGTCCATTCTCCATTTGGTGATGTTTTCACGTTTCTTCTTTCATCAGACGAAGTCTTGGTGGTCCACGTAATTCCTCCTGAAAGAGAGTGGATTAGTGCACAATACATTTACACTAGGTTTGATTGGTTCCAACGATAGAATCTCTCTCAACCATCACAGAATTGGAATTACAGCAAGACGCACACCTCCAATCAAAATGATATAAGAGTAGGATTCTATCGTTCAGAGCCGAACACACAACAAAAATTAAAATTAATCGCGGGAATACGCCTAGCCTTAAACGCAATAAATTCCGACCCTAGGGGTCCAAATCTAACCCTATGACTTCGCATCTCCTTGACGTAAGTCTATTCTTCATTGTAATGTGTCCATTATCCATAAGGTGATGTTTTCACGTTTCTTCTTTCATCAGACGAAGTCTTGATTGGTCCACGTAATTCCTCCTGAAAGAGAGCGGAGTAGTGCACAATACATTTACACTATGTTTGATTGGTTCAAACGATAGAATCTCTCTCAACCATCACAGAATTGGAAGTACAGCTAGACGCACACCTCAAATCAAAATGATAAAAGAGTAGGATTCTATCGTTCAGGGCCGAATACACAACAAAAATTAATATAAATCGCGGGAATACGCCTAGCCTTAAACGCAATAAATTCTGACCCTAGGGGTCCAAATCTAACCCTATGACTTCGGTTATTCTTGACGTACGTCTATTCTTCATTGTAATGTGTCCATTCTCCATAAGGTGATGTGTTCACGTTTCTTCTTTCTTCGGACGAAGTCTTGATTGGTCCACGTAATTCCTCCTGAAAGAGAGCAGATTAGTGCACAATACATTTACACTAGGTGTGATTGGTTCCAACGATAGAATCTCTCTCAACCATCACGGAATTGGACGTACAGCAAGACGCCAACCTCCAATCCACATGATAAAAGAGTGGGATTCTATCGTTCAGAGCCGAACACACAACAAAAATTAAAATTAATCGCGGGAATATGCCTAGCATTAAACGCAATAAATTCCGACCCTAGGGGTCCAAATCTAAACCTATGACTTCGGTTATTCTTGACGTACGTCTATTCTTCATTGTAATGTGTCCATTCTCCATAAGGTGATTTTTCTCCTTTCTTCTTTCTTCAGACCAAGTCTTGATTTGTCCACGTAATTCCTCCTTAAAGAGAGCGGATTAGTGCACAATACATTTACACTAGGTGTGATTGGTTCCAACGATAGAATCTCTCTCAACCATCACAGAATTGGAAGTACAGCAAGACGCCAACCTCCAATCCACATGATAGAAGAGTGGGGTTCTATCGTTCAGAGCCGAACACACAACAAAAATTAAAATTAATCGCGGGAATACGCCTAGCCTTAAACGCAATAAATTCCGACCCTAGGGGTCCAAATCTAACCCTATGACTTCGGTTATTCTTGACGTACGTCAATACTTCATTGTAATGTGTCCTTTCTCCATAAGGTGATGTTTTCATGTTTCTTCTTTCTTCAGACGAAGTCTTGGATTGTTCACGTAATTCCTCCTGAATGAGAGCGGATTAGTGCACAATACATTTACACTAGGTGTGATTGGTTCCAACGATAGAATCTCTCTCAACCATCACAGAATTGGTAGTACAGCAAGACGCCTACCTCCAATCCAGGTGATAGAAGAGTGGGGTTCTATCGTTCAGAGCCGAACACACAACAAAAATTAAAATTAATCGCGGGAATACGCCTAGCCTTAAACGCAAAATATTCCGACCCTAGGGGTCCAAATCTAACCCTATGACTTCGGTTATTCTTGACGTACGTCAATACTTCATTCAATGTGTCCATTCTCCATAAGGTGATGTTTTCATTTTCTTCTTTCTTCAAACGAAATCTTGATTGGTCCACGTATTTCCTCCTGAAAGAGAGCTGATTAGTGCACAATACATTTACACTAGGTGTGATTGGTTCCAACGATAGAATCTCTCTGAACCATCACAGAATAGGAAGTCCAGCAAGACGCCAACCTCCAATCCACATGATAGAAGAGTGGGATTCTATCGTTAATCGCGGGAATACGCCTAGCCTTAAACGCAATGTATTCCGACCCTAGGGGTCCAAATCTAACCCTATGACTTCGAATCTTCTTAACATAAGTCTACTCTTCATTTTAATGTGTCCATTCTCCATTTGGTGATGTTTTCACGTTTCTTCTTTCTTCAGACGAAGTCTTGATTGGTCCACGTTATTCCTCCTGAAAGAGAGCGGATTAGTGCACAATACATTTACAATAGGTCTGATAGGTTCCAACGATAGAATCTCTCTCAACCATCACAGAATTGGAAGAACAGCAAGAAGCCTACCTCCAATCCACATGATAGAAGATTGGGATTCTATCGTTCAGAGCCGAACACACAACAAAAATTAAAATTAATCGCGGGAATACACCTAGCCTTAAACGCAATGTATTCCGACCCTAGGGGTCCAAATTTAATCTTATGACTTCGCATTTTCTTGACGTAAGTCAGTTCTTCATTGTTATGTGTCCATTCTCCATAAGGTGATGTTTTCACGTTTCTTCTTTCTTCAGACGAAGTCTTGATTGGTCCACGTAATTCCTCCTGAAAGAGAGCGGATTAGTGCACAATACATTTACACTAGGTGTGATAGGTTCCAACGATAGAATTTCTCTCAACCATCACAGAATTGGAAGAACAGTAAGAAGCAACCCTCCAATCCACATGATAGAAGAGTGGGATTCTATCGTTCAGAGCCGAACACACAACAAAAATTAAAATTAATCGCGGGAATACGCGTAGCCTTAAACGAAATGTATTCCGACACTAGGAGTCCAAATCTAACCCTATGACTTCGAATCTTTTTAACATAAGTCTATTCTTCATTGTTATGTGTTTATTCCCCATAAGGTGATGTTTTCACGTTTCTTCTTTCTTCAGACGAAGTCTTGATTGGTCCACGTAATTCCTCCTGAAAGAGAACGGATTAGTGCACAATACATTTACACTAGGTGTGATTGGTTCCAACGATAGAATCTCTCTCAACCATCACAGAATTGGAAGTCAAGCAAGACGGCAACCTCCAAACCACATGATAGAAGAGTGAGAATCTATCGTTCAGAGCCAAACACACAACAAAAAATAAAATTAATCGCGGGATTACGCCTAGCCTTAAACGCAATAAATTCCGACCCTAGGGGTCCAAATCTAACCCTATGACTTCGGTTATTCTTGACCTACGTCTATTCTTCATTGTAATGTGACCTTTCTCCATAAGGTGATGTTGTCACGTTTCTTCTTTCATCAGACGAAGTCTTGGTGGTCCACGTAATTCCTCCTGAAAGAGAGCGGATTAGTGCACAATATATTTACACTAGGTGTGATTGGTTTGAACGATAGAATCTCTCTCAACCATCACAGAATTGGAAGTACAGCAAGACGCCAATTTCCAATCCCGATGATAGAAGAGTGGGAATCTATCGTTCAGAGCCGAACACACAACAAAAATTAAAATTAATCGCGGGATTACGCCTAGCCTTAAACGCAATAAATTCCGACCCTTGGGGTCCAAATCTAACCTTATGACTTCGGTTATTCTTGACGTACGTCTATTCTTCATTGTAATGTGTCCATTCTCCATAAGGTGATGTTTTCACGTTTCTTCTTTCATCAGACGAAGTCTTGATTGGTCCACGTATTTCCTCCTGAAAGAGAGCGGATTAGTGCACAATACATTTACACTAGGTTTGATTGGTTCCAACAATAGAATCTCTCTCAACCATCACAGAATTGGAAGTACAGCAAGACGCACACCTCAAATCAAAATGATAAAAGAGTAGGATTCTATCGTTCAGAGCCGAATGCACAACCAAAATAAAAATAAATTGCGGGAATACGCCTAGCCTTAAACGCAATAAATTCTGACGCTAGGGGTCCAAATCTAACCCTATGACTTCGGTTATTCTTCACGTATGTCTATTCTTCATTGTAATGTGTCCATTCTCCATAAGGTGATGTTTTCACGTTTCTTCTTTCTTCGGACGAAGTCTTGATTGGTCCACGTAATTCCTCCTGAAAGTGAGCGGATTAGTGCACAATACATTTACACTAGGTGTGATTGGTTCCAACGATAGAATCTCTCTCAACCATCACAGAATTGGACGTACAGCAAGACGCCAACCTCCAATACACATGATAGAAGAGTGGGATTCTATCGTTCAGAACCGAACACACAACAAAAATTAAATTAATCGCGGGAATATGCCTAGCCTTCAACGCAATAAATTCCGACCCTAGGGGTCCATATCTAACCCTATGACTTCGGTTATTCTTGACGTACGTCTATTCTTCATTGTAATGTGTCCATTCTCCATAAGGTGATGTTTTCTCGTTTCTTCTTTCTTCAGACGAAGTCTTGGATTGTTCACGTAATTCCTCCTGAATGAGAGCGGATTAGTGCACAATACATTTACACTAGGTGTGATTGGTTCCAACGATAGAATCTCTCTCAACCATCACAGAATTGGTAGTACAGCAAGACGCCTACCTCCAATCCACATGATAGAAGAGTGGGATTCTATCGTTCAGAGCCGAACACACAACAAAAATTAAAATTAATCGCGGGAATACGCCTAGCCTTAAACGCAAAATATTCCGACCCTAGGGGTCCAAATCTAACCCTATGACTTCGGTTATTCTTGACGTACGTCAATACTTCATTTAATGTGTCCATTCTCCATAAGGTGATGTTTTCATTTTCTTCTTTCTTCAAACGAAATCTTGATTGGTCCACGTATTTCCTCCTGAAAGAGAGCGGATTAGTGCACAATACATTTACACTAGGTGTGATTGGTTCCAACGATAGAATCTCTCAACAATCACAGAATTAGAAGTACAGCAAGACGCCAACCTCCAATCCACATGATAGAAGAGTGGGATTCTATCGTTCAGAGCCGAACACACAACAAAAATTAAAATTAATCGCGGGAATACGCCTAGCCTTAAACGCAATAAATTCCGACCGTAGGGGTCCAAATCTAACCCTATGACTTCGAATCTTCTTAACATAAGTCAATTCTTCATTGTAATGTGTCCATTCTCCATAAGGTGATGTTGTCACGTTTCTTCTTTCTTCAGACGAAGTCTTGATTGGTCAAAGTAATTCCTCCTGAAAGAGAACGGATTAGTGTACAATACATTTACACTAGGTTTGATTGGTTCCAACGATAGAATCTCTCTCAACCATCACAGAATTGGAAGTACAGCAAGACGCCAACCTCCAAACCACATGATAGAAGAGTGAGAATCTATCGTTCAGAGCCAAACACACAACAAAAATTAAAATTAATCGCGGGATTACGCCTAGCCTTAAACGCAATAAATTCCGACCCTAGGGGTCCAAATCTAACCCTATGACTTCGGTTATTCTTGACGTACGTCTATTCTTCATTGTAATTTGTCCATTCTCCATTTGGTGATGTTTTCACGTTTCTTCTTTCATCAGACGAAGTCTTGGTGGTCCACGTAATTCCTCCTGAAAGAGAGTGGATTAGTGCACAATACATTTACACTAGGTTTGATTGGTTCCAACGATAGAATCTCTCTCAACCATCACAGAATTGGAATTACAGCAAGACGCACACCTCCAATCAAAATGATATAAGAGTAGGATTCTATCGTTCAGAGCCGAACACACAACAAAAATTAAAATTAATCGCGGGAATACGCCTAGCCTTAAACGCAATAAATTCCGACCCTAGGGGTCCAAATCTAACCCTATGACTTCGCATCTCCTTGACGTAAGTCTATTCTTCATTGTAATGTGTCCATTATCCATAAGGTGATGTTTTCACGTTTCTTCTTTCATCAGACGAAGTCTTGATTGGTCCACGTAATTCCTCCTGAAAGAGAGCGGAGTAGTGCACAATACATTTACACTATGTTTGATTGGTTCAAACGATAGAATCTCTCTCAACCATCACAGAATTGGAAGTACAGCTAGACGCACACCTCAAATCAAAATGATAAAAGAGTAGGATTCTATCGTTCAGGGCCGAATACACAACAAAAATTAAAATAAATCGCGGGAATACGCCTAGCCTTAAACGCAATAAATTCTGACCCTAGGGGTCCAAATCTAACCCTATGACTTCGGTTATTCTTGACGTACGTCTATTCTTCATTGTAATGTGTCCATTCTCCATAAGGTGATGTTTTCACGTTTCTTCTTTCTTCGGACGAAGTCTTGATTGGTCCACGTAATTCCTCCTGAAAGAGAGCAGATTAGTGCACAATACATTTACACTAGGTGTGATTGGTTCCAACGATAGAATCTCTCTCAACCATCACGGAATTGGACGTACAGCAAGACGCCAACCTCCAATCCACATGATAAAAGAGTGGGATTCTATCGTTCAGAGCCGAACACACAACAAAAATTAAAATTAATCGCGGGAATATGCCTAGCATTAAACGCAATAAATTCCGACCCTAGGGGTCCAAATCTAAACCTATGACTTCGGTTATTCTTGACGTACGTCTATTCTTCATTGTAATGTGTCCATTCTCCATAAGGTGATTTTTCTCCTTTCTTCTTTCTTCAGACCAAGTCTTGATTTGTCCACGTAATTCCTCCTTAAAGAGAGCGGATTAGTGCACAATACATTTACACTAGGTGTGATTGGTTCCAACGATAGAATCTCTCTCAACCATCACAGAATTGGAAGTACAGCAAGACGCCAACCTCCAATCCACATGATAGAAGAGTGGGGTTCTATCGTTCAGAGCCGAACACACAACAAAAATTAAAATTAATCGCGGGAATACGCCTAGCCTTAAACGCAATAAATTCCGACCCTAGGGGTCCAAATCTAACCCTATGACTTCGGTTATTCTTGACGTACGTCAATACTTCATTGTAATGTGTCCTTTCTCCATAAGGTGATGTTTTCATGTTTCTTCTTTCTTCAGACGAAGTCTTGATTGGTCCACGTAATTCCTCCTGAAAGAGAGCGGATTAGTTCACAATAAATTTACATTATGTGTGATTGGTTCCAACGATAGAATCTCTCTCAACCGTCAAAGAATTGGAAGACAAGCAAGACGCCAACCTCCAATCCACATGATAGAAGAGTGGGATTCTATCGTTCAGAGCCGAACACACTACTAAAATTAAAATTAATCGCGGGAATACGCCTAGCCTTAAACGCAATAAATTCCGACCCTAGGGGTCCAAATCTAACCCTATGACTTCGGTTATTCTTGACGTACGTGTATTTTTCGTTGTAATGTGTCCATTCTCCATAAGGTGATGTTTTCACGTTTCTTCTTTCTTCAGACGTAGTCTTGATTGGTCCACGTAATTCCTCCTGAAAGAGAGCGGATTAGTGCACAACACATTTACACTAGGTGTGATTAGTTCCAACGATAGAATCTCTCTCAACCATCACAGAATTGGAAGTACAGCAAGACGCAACCCTACAATCCACATGATAGAAGAGTGGGATTCTATCGTTCAGAGCCGAACACACAACAAAAATTAAAATTAATCGCGGGAATACGCCTAGCCATAACGCAATAAATTCCGACCCTAGGGGTCCAAATCTAACCCTATGACTTCGCATCTTCTTGACATAAGTCTATTCTTCATTGTAATCTGTCCATTTTCCATAAGGTGATGTTTTCACGTTTCGCCTTTCTTCAGACGAAGTCTTGATTGGTCCACGTAATTCCTCCTGAAAGAGAGCGGATTAGTGCACAATACATTAACACTAGGTGTGATTGGTTCCAACGATAGAATCTCCCTCAACCGTCACAGAATTGGAAGTACAGCAAGACGCCAACCTCCAATCCACATGATTGAAAAGTGGGAATCTATCGTTCAGAGCAGAACACACAACAAAAATTAAAATTAATCGCGGGAATACGCCTAGGCTTAAACGCAATGTATTCTGACCCTTAGGGTCGAAATCTAACCCTATGACTTCGTATCATCTTGACATTAGTCTTTTCTTCGTTGTAATGTTTCCATTCTCCAATAGGTGATGTTTTCAGGTTTCTTCTTTCTTCAGACGAAGTCTTGATTCGTCCACGTGTTTCCTCCTGAAAGAGAGCGGATTAGTGCACAATACATTTACACTAGGTGTGATTGGTTCCAACGATAGAATCTCTCTCAACCATCACAGAATTGGAAGTACAGCAAGACGCCAACCTCCAATCCACATGATAGAAGAGTGGGATTCTATCGTTCAGAGCCGAACACACAACAAAAATTAAAATTAATCGCGGGAATACGCGTAGCCTTAAACGCAATGTATTCCGACCCTAGAGGTCAAAATCTAACCCTATGACTTCGGTAATTCTTGACGTACGTCTATTTTTCATTGTAATGTGTCCATTCTCCATTAGTTGATGTTTTCACGTTTCTTCTTTCTTCAGACGAAGCCTTGATGGGTCCACGTAATTCCTCCTGAAAGAGAGTGGATTATTGCACAATACATTAACACTAGGTGTGATTGGTTCCAAGGATAGAATCTCTCTCAACCATCACAGAATTGGAAGTACAGCAAGACGCCAATTTCCAAACCACATGATAGAAGAGTGGGATTCTATCGTTCAGAGCCGAACACACAACAAATATTAAAATTAATTGCGGGAATACGCTTAGCCTTAAACGCAATGTATTCCGACACTAGGAGTCCAAATCTAACCCTATGACTTCGAATCTTCTTAACATAAGTCAATTCTTCATTGTAATGTGTCCATTCTCCATAAGGTGATGTTTTCACGTTTCTTCTTTCTTCAGACGAAGTCTTGATTGGTCAAAGTAATTCCTCCTGAAAGAGAACGGATTAGTGTACAATACATTTACACTAGGTTTGATTGGTTCCAACGATAGAATCTCTCTCAACCATCACAGAATTGGAAGTACAGCAAGACGCCAACCTCCAAACCACATGATAGAAGAGTGAGAATCTATCGTTCAGAGCCAAACACACAACAAAAATTAAAATTAATCGCGGGATTACGCCTAGCCTTAAACGCAATAAATTCCGACCCTAGGGGTCCAAATCTAACCCTATGTTTTCGGTTATTCTTGACGTACGTCTATTCTTCATTGTAATTTGTCAATTCTCCATTTGGTGATGTTTTCACGTTTCTTCTTTCATCAGACGAAGTCTTGGTGGTCCACGTAATTCCTCCTGAAAGAGAGTGGATTAGTGCACAATACATTTACACTAGGTTTGATTGGTTCCAACGATAGAATCTCTCTCAACCATCACAGAATTGGAATTACAGCAAGACGCACACCTCCAATCAAAATGATATAAGAGTAGGATTCTATCGTTCAGAGCCGAACACACAACAAAAATTAAAATTAATCGCGGGATTACGCCTAGCCTTAAACGCAATAAATTCCGACCCTAGGGGTCCAAATCTAACCTTATGACATCGGTTAATCTTGACGTACGTCTATTCTTCATTGTAATGTGTCCATTCTCCATAAGGTGATGTTTTCACGTTTCTTCTTTCATCAGACGAAGTCTTGATTGGTACACCTAATTCCTCCTGAAAGAGAGCGGATTAGTGCACAATACATTTACACTAGGTGTGATTGGTTCCAACGATAGAATCTCCCTCAACCATCACAGAATGGGAAGTACAGCAAGACGCCAACCTCCAATCCACATGATAGAAGAGTGGGATTCTATCGTTAATCGCGGGAATACGCCTAGCCTTAAACGCAATGTATTCCGACCCTAGGGGTCCAAATCTAACCCTATGACTTCGAATCTTCTTAACATAAGTCTATTCTTCATTGTAATGTGTCCATTCTCTATTTGGTGATGTTTTCACGTTTCTTCTTTCTTCAGACGAAGTCTTCATTGGTCCACGTAATTCCTCCTGAAAGAGAGCGGATTAGTGCACAATACATTTACACTATGTTTGATTGGTTCAAACGATAGAATCTCTCTCAACCATCACAGAATTGGAAGTACAGCTAGACGCACACCTCAAATCAAAATGATAAAAGAGTAGGATTCTATCGTTCAGGGCCGAATACACAACAAAAATTAAAATAAATCGCGGGAATACGCCTAGCCTTAAACGCAATAAATTCTGACCCTAGGGGTCCAAATCTAACCCTATGACTTCGGTTATTCTTGACGTACGTCTATTCTTCATTGTAATGTGTCCATTCTCCATAAGGTGATGTTTTCACGTTTCTTCTTTCTTCGGACGAAGTCTTGATTGGTCCACGTAATTCCTCCTGAAAGAGAGCAGATTAGTGCACAATACATTTACACTAGGTGTGATTGGTTCCAACGATAGAATCTCTCTCAACCATCACGGAATTGGACGTACAGCAAGACGCCAACCTCCAATCCACATGATAAAAGAGTGGGATTCTATCGTTCAGAGCCGAACACACAACAAAAATTAAAATTAATCGCGGGAATATGCCTAGCATTAAACGCAATAAATTCCGACCCTAGGGGTCCAAATCTAAACCTATGACTTCGGTTATTCTTGACGTACGTCTATTCTTCATTGTAATGTGTCCATTCTCCATAAGGTGATTTTTCTCCTTTCTTCTTTCTTCAGACCAAGTCTTGATTTGTCCACGTAATTCCTCCTTAAAGAGAGCGGATTAGTGCACAATACATTTACACTAGGTGTGATTGGTTCCAACGATAGAATCTCTCTCAACCATCACAGAATTGGAAGTACAGCAAGACGCCAACCTCCAATCCACATGATAGAAGAGTGGGGTTCTATCGTTCAGAGCCGAACACACAACAAAAATTAAAATTAATCGCGGGAATACGCCTAGCCTTAAACGCAATAAATTCCGACCCTAGGGGTCCAAATCTAACCCTATGACTTCGGTTATTCTTGACGTACGTCAATACTTCATTGTAATGTGTCCTTTCTCCATAAGGTGATGTTTTCATGTTTCTTCTTTCTTCAGACGAAGTCTTGATTGGTCCACGTAATTCCTCCTGAAAGAGAGCGGATTAGTTCACAATAAATTTACATTATGTGTGATTGGTTCCAACGATAGAATCTCTCTCAACCGTCAAAGAATTGGAAGACAAGCAAGACGCCAACCTCCAATCCACATGATAGAAGAGTGGGATTCTATCGTTCAGAGCCGAACACACTACTAAAATTAAAATTAATCGCGGGAATACGCCTAGCCTTAAACGCAATAAATTCCGACCCTAGGGGTCCAAATCTAACCCTATGACTTCGGTTATTCTTGACGTACGTCTATTCTTCGTTGTAATGTGTCCATTCTCCATAAGGTGATGTTTTCACGTTTCTTCTTTCTTCAGACGTAGTCTTGATTGGTCCACGTAATTCCTCCTGAAAGAGAGCGGATTAGTGCACAACACATTTACACTAGGTGTGATTAGTTCCAACGATAGAATCTCTCTCAACCATCACAGAATTGGAAGTACAGCAAGACGCAACCCTACAATCCACATGATAGAAGAGTGGGATTCTATCGTTCAGAGCCGAACACACAACAAAAATTAAAATTAATCGCGGGAATACGCCTAGCCATAACGCAATAAATTCCGACCCTAGGGGTCCAAATCTAACCCTATGACTTCGCATCTTCTTGACATAAGTCTATTCTTCATTGTAATCTGTCCATTTTCCATAAGGTGATGTTTTCACGTTTCGCCTTTCTTAAGACGAAGTCTTGATTGGTCCACGTAATTCCTCCTGAAAGAGAGCGGATTAGTGCACAATACATTAACACTAGGTGTGATTGGTTCCAACGATAGAATCTCCCTCAACCGTCACAGAATTGGAAGTACAGCAAGACGCCAACCTCCAATCCACATGATTGAAAAGTGGGAATCTATCGTTCAGAGCAGAACACACAACAAAAATTAAAATTAATCGCGGGAATACGCCTAGGCTTAAACGCAATGTATTCTGACCCTTAGGGTCGAAATCTAACCCTATGACTTCGTATCATCTTGACATTAGTCTTTTCTTCGTTGTAATGTTTCCATTCTCCAATAGGTGATGTTTTCAGGTTTCTTCTTTCTTCAGACGAAGTCTTGATTCGTCCACGTGTTTCCTCCTGAAAGAGAGCGGATTAGTGCACAATACATTTACACTAGGTGTGATTGGTTCCAACGATAGAATCTCTCTCAACCATCACAGAATTGGAAGTACAGCAAGACGCCAACCTCCAATCCACATGATAGAAGAGTGGGATTCTATCGTTCAGAGCCGAACACACAACAAAAATTAAAATTAATCGCGGGAATACGCGTAGCCTTAAACGCAATGTATTCCGACCCTAGAGGTCAAAATCTAACCCTATGACTTCGGTAATTCTTGACGAACGTCTATTTTTCATTGTAATGTGTCCATTCTCCATTAGTTGATGTTTTCACGTTTCTTCTTTCTTCAGACGAAGCCTTGATGGGTCCACGTAATTCCTCCTGAAAGAGAGTGGATTATTGCACAATACATTAACACTAGGTGTGATTGGTTCCAAGGATAGAATCTCTCTCAACCATCACAGAATTGGAAGTACAGCAAGACGCCAATTTCCAAACCACATGATAGAAGAGTGGGATTCTATCGTTCAGAGCCGAACACACAACAAATATTAAAATTAATCGCGGGAATACGCTTAGCCTTAAACGCAATATATTCCGACACTAGGAGTCCAAATCTAACCCTATGACTTCGAATCTTCTTAACATAAGTCAATTCTTCATTGTAATGTGTCCATTCTCCATAAGGTGATGTTTTCACGTTTCTTCTTTCTTCAGACGAAGTCTTGATTGGTCAAAGTAATTCCTCCTGAAAGAGAACGGATTAGTGTACAATACATTTACACTAGGTTTGATTGGTTCCAACGATAGAATCTCTCTCAACCATCACAGAATTGGAAGTACAGCAAGACGCCAACCTCCAAACCACATGATAGAAGAGTGAGAATCTATCGTTCAGAGCCAAACACACAACAAAAATTAAAATTAATCGCGGGATTACGCCTAGCCTTAAACGCAATAAATTCCGACCCTAGGGGTCCAAATCTAACCCTATGTTTTCGGTTATTCTTGACGTACGTCTATTCTTCATTGTAATTTGTCCATTCTCCATTTGGTGATGTTTTCACGTTTCTTCTTTCATCAGACGAAGTCTTGGTGGTCCACGTAATTCCTCCTGAAAGAGAGTGGATTAGTGCACAATACATTTACACTAGGTTTGATTGGTTCCAACGATAGAATTTCTCTCAACCATCACAGAATTGGAATTACAGCAAGACGCACACCTCCAATCAAAATGATATAAGAGTAGGATTCTATCGTTCAGAGCCGAACACACAACAAAAATTAAAATTAATCGCGGGATTACGCCTAGCCTTAAACGCAATAAATTCCGACCCTAGGGGTCCAAATCTAACCTTATGACATCGGTTAATCTTGACGTACGTCTATTCTTCATTGTAATGTGTCCATTCTCCATAAGGTGATGTTTTCACGTTTCTTCTTTCATCAGACGAAGTCTTGATTGGTACACCTAATTCCTCCTGAAAGAGAGCGGATTAGTGCACAATACATTTACACTAGGTGTGATTGGTTCCAACGATAGAATCTCCCTCAACCATCACAGAATGGGAAGTACAGCAAGACGCCAACCTCCAATCCACATGATAGAAGAGTGGGATTCTATCGTTAATCGCGGGAATACGCCTAGCCTTAAACGCAATGTATTCCGACCCTAGGGGTCCAAATCTAACCCTATGACTTCGAATCTTCTTAACATAAGTCTATTCTTCATTGTAATGTGTCCATTCTCTATTTGGTGATGTTTTCACGTTTCTTCTTTCTTCAGACGAAGTCTTCATTGGTCCACGTAATTCCTCCTGAAAGAGAGCGGATTAGTGCACAATACATTTACACTAGGTATGATTGGTTCCAACGATAGAGTCTCTCTCAACCGTCAAAGAATTGGATGACAAGCGAGACGCCAACCTCCAATCCACATGATAGAAGAGTGGGATTCTATCGTTCAGAGCCGAACACACAACAAAAATTAAAATTAATCGCGGGAATACGCCTAGCCTTAAACGCAATAAATTCCGACCCTAGGGGTCCAAATCTAACCCTATGACTTCGGTTTTTCTTGACGTACGTCTATTCTTCATTGTAATGTGTCCATTCTCCATAAGGTGATGTTTTCACGTTTCTTCTTTCTTCAGACGAAGTCTTGATTGGTCCACGTAATTCTTCCTGAAAGAGAGCGGATTAGTGCACAATACATTTACACTAGGTGTGATTGGTTCCAACGATAGAATCTCTCTCAACCATCACAGAATGGGAAGTACAGCAAGACGCCAACCTCCAATCCACATGATAGAAGTGTGGGATACTATTGTTCAGAGACGAACACACAACAAAAATTAAAATTAATCGCGGGAATACGCCTAGCCTTAAACGCAATGTATTCCGACCCTAGGGGTCCAAATCTAACCCTATGACTTCGAATCTTCTTAACATAAGTCTATTCTTCATTGTAATGTGTCTATTCTCTATTTGGTGATGTTTTCACGTTTCTTCTTTCTTCAGACGAAGTCTTGATTGGTCCACGTAATTCCCCCTGAAAGAGAGCGGATTAGTGCACAATACATTTACACTAGGTATGATTGGTTCCAACGATAGAATATCTCTCAACCATCACAGAATTGGAAGTACAGCAAAACGCACACCTCCAATCCAAATGATAAAAGAGTAGGATTCTATCGTTCAGAGCCGAACCCACAACAAAAATTAAAATTAATCGCGGGAATACGCCTAGCCTTAAACGAAATGTTTTCCGACCCTAGGGGTCCAAATCTAACCCTATGACTTCGGTTCTTCTTGACGTACGTCTTTTCTTCATTGAATTGTGTCCCTTCTCCATAAGGTGATGTTCTCACGTTTCTTCTTTCTTCAGACGAAGTCTTGATTTGTCCAAGTAATTTTTACTGAGATAGAGCGGATTAGTGCACATAATATTTACACTCGATTTGATTTGTTCCATCCATGAAAACTCTCCCAACCCTTATAGAATTTGAAGTACGCAAGTTTCATGTTCGTCCATTCGCACTGTGTTGATAATGCATTATGGGCACCAAGCACCACTCCAAAAATACTCATTCACACAGGTTAGTTATTACTTACGAATATACTAGTGCAATAGACTACACCTTATTAGTTCTACTAAAACCCATTAATCTATCCGTTAGTTAGCTACCAATGCATTCTTACACACTCCGAAATACTCCCATCCAAGCATACAATTTTTAACCTACGATTATTTAAAATGAGGTGATTTCCAGTGTCCGAGGGTTTGTAAGTGTAACAGTGGTCATATTTACATCCATGATATATAGAACCATTTGCATTTGACAAATGTACAGCATTATATTTAGAAAATACAGAAGTGAGTACAAAATCTTCTTAGGCTCCCCTTCGCCCCACCCATGGAAGGCTCCGCCCGAATGGTCCGTGCGTCGGGCCTGAAATGACATCATGCCTACTTTAATTAAGAAAGAGTCATGCTGCCACGTAATTTCTTATTTATTACTACATATACCCAAGAAGGTAGTGCCTTCAATGATTGAAACTCTCTGCCCAATCATAGAATAGGAATACGACAGGACGCAGAAAATTAATCCTCGTGATAGAAGAGTGGGAGTTAATTACTCAGGGCCGTACACACAACAAAAATTAAATTTAATCGCGGGAATATGCCTATCCCTAAATACAGTGTTCTCCGACCCTAATGGTCTAAATCCTTTCCTAATATTCCTCTTTTCTTGACTTCGGTCCAATCTTATTTATCAACTTTTAACTTTTTTATTTAATACCCTATTACATGAGGATTCTTTTTTGCAGTGCTCTATCTTCAGTTGAAGTCCTCATATTTATTTGCCTTTTTTCTGTGCAACGTTTCTACTTATATCCAACGGATCCGTTATTTCGAATTGTAGCAATACCTCGCTTATTTTTCGAGAATTTTACTGGTTTTTCCACAGTTCACCGTTTTACACCCTTTAGTCTATCATAGGGTTTTAGCGTATCTTTAAGATTGTGAAGATATTATAAACGAAATCATAAATTATGACACCAACACACTCGACAGGTGCACCACAGACTTTTACCTTAAAATACACTTCGGTTGATTGTCTTTATATAATTGTCTTTATATATTATATTATATATTCGGTTGAAAATCTGTATATATGTATATTATCGAAGAATGACCAATTCAGAAAGAAATAAAACCTATTATCAGAGCGCTTAACTCCGCCACCTACTTATTCGCAAAGTGGCTCGACGGCCTGTGGAAAGCTCTTGGACCCACAGTCCAATTTCTCATCTAAATCCTTCCTTGAAATAAAATCGACGCGTACCGTCCTCAATAATGAGATTACAGTACCCTTTAACTCAGTAAGGTTATTCCACGGCATCCATTTTTTCATCGCCTTTGATTGCATAGACCACTGCCAAAGAAGCGACCAGCAAACTCCGGTCGATATCCCAAGGAATACATCACCCACGCCAAAAAGTGCATGGACGCAACATACTTCTACGAGGTTGATCCCATTGAAACCCCGCCTGACCTAGGGATGGCGGTAGTTGTTCAAAAGATATAACTTTATTAGAAAGCAAACAAACTTTAAAACATAAGTTTCAAGATTGAAGACGCCACGTCGTTTAGTTTTTATTGGGAAGCCTTCAGTAATGTACGTTTTTAGACCTCAGTTTTCGACTTCAACAAAACCTTATAATGCCAATAAAACGAGTATGTGTAATGTCAGAGGTCAACCCGTATGGTGTGTAAATAAATAAATACGTCAACTTACAATTATTCCTATTCGCCGGATTCTTTGAAGTTCCATTCTCTAGGAATCCATACATCATTCCTGCACTTCCAGACGTATCCGTCCATCTCACTCTCTCGCGACACTCGGACATTCTTCCAAAGGGAGAATCCTTTCCAAATAAACACACGCAAACCGATCACATCACTGAAATCAGATTCAAAAACAGCTTAGCCAAGAGTCTAAACACTAAAAAATGTGCATGAATAAACACTCCATTTCCAGAATGTATATATTTCGCATCTAAAATAATGCCCAATTGTTCATTATAACGACATTGAACGTTAAACCCCGTTCGTCTTATAGAATAAGAAACTTATTTCACCTCATTAATTCATTTGAAATACTTGCTAGTCATTGTGTATCGGAGTGTGAAAATTTGTATTGCGCCTTTTAACCCAACAGTAGTCGCATGAAATGAAGCTTTGAGAGTTCGAATCACGGAATTCATCGTCACTAAAAGATCAATTTTCCCCAAAAAAAGTTATCCAACTCCAAGCTGAGTTAGTGAGAGTCTCCAAGTCAAATGGGGCAATTAATTGGAGGAATCATGGCTCCTAGTGACCTCAACGTTTAACTTGGAATGCGTTCGCTCAAACAATTCCAATGGCCACCGCTTTCTTCCGATATACGTTCGAGGTCGTCATAGATTTTCTAACCGTGAAGATGTGATGTCGGCGGGTAATGGATAATTAGAGGAGAAAAGCAGTTCTTTTTTTATAAAAACATGACCGAACTTATTGGACGGCACTGTGAAAAGTGTAAAAATATGAAACGAGATTATGTTAAAATATAAATTAATTTATTTCCACAATTTTTCAGTTTTCCTTATTGATTGGATGCTTCTGGGACCCCCAATAAGGTTAATCCAAAGTATAACAATCAAGCATAAGTTACAGCGTTGGGTAATCTCTAATGCCTTAATTTTTTTTCTCCAGGTTTTTATAAATGAATGCAGGACCTAATTTTAGTATTTCTAACGATCCCAGTAGCAATGTGGATGGCATTTTCTGAGTACGGTACCAGTAAAGGTAGAATCCATAAATTTATCGATAAACTAAATAGCCAACGCAATGTAATTACATTCACTTACGAAATTGAACATGGCCATGCACTCCCATTCCCACTCTTACTTTTCATTTAAAATGGCGAGAAATGCTGATTTCACATTTTTAGGAAAAACACGCAACGAAAACTAAATATAGTCTGGTTTACCCTTCCCCCCTTATCAACAACCCAAGGACCCCTTCAATTGTTTCATGAATCTCATGCCCAATCCCCTACCATAAAACCACCACACGGCAAAGAATTTAAATACATGGAAGGCACAGTAAATGGATACGAAACTTAAATAATACACATATTGTTCGCCAACAGTGGGAAAAAGCTTTCAAAGAAAATATACCACACACACAAACAATTGAACAAAAAACATAGAGGTTTCTTTTTCTTTCCGTTTTAACCCGAAATTAAAAAATACCTCCAAAAAAATTGTTTTTAATTAGACACTGACATCAGTTTCAGAAACCTAAACGCATAATGAAAGTTACAGGGTCGTCCGGAAAATAATTGTACTGATTTTTTCCCGCCGCTCCAGGCGCGCCCAGCACCGCTCTGACGGGCTGCGATTGGAGGGGGCTATGTTGGCAAGCGACGCTGAAAAAGGCAGTCGGCTCTGAGCTGTGCTGTAGTGAGGAGCTCTGTTAACGCGAACCTCCACGCTCGACCCACGTCACGGAACGCGATGCCGAAGTTTTTGGGCAGCGTTATTCCAAACAAATTTGCGGTAAAGCTTGGGAAATCGTCTACCGAAACTGTCGGTATAATTAACCAGGCTTACGCGGAGTCAGCCATGTCCAGAAACATGATCTTTCGGTGGCACAAGATGTTCGTGGAGGGCAGAGAAGAGGTCGACGACGAACCACGGCCTGGACGCCCATCAACGACACTCACCGACGAAAATGTGCGAAAAGTTCACGATGTACTGAACTCTGATCGTCGTCTTAGTGTTCGGATGATAGCAGAGCAGTGTAATGTGCCAAAAACAATAGTGCCCGAGATTATTAGGGAGCAATTCCAGATGCGAAAAATTTGTGCAAAGTTGGTGCTTAAAGTGGTCGGTGATGATCAAAGACTCAATCATTTGGAAATCGCGACACAATATGCGGATCACTGCAAAAATGATCCACATTTTTTAGAGAACGTTTTTCGGGTGACGAGACGTGAAGGAACGCAAAGGAACGCAATACGGGACTTTGGACGTCGTCAAAGAGGCCGTGACGACGTGTCTTCGAGATGTTCCCGATGAGCCTTCGCTAGAGCGTTTCAGGAATGGGAACGCCGCTGGAACAAGTGTATCGACTCACAAGGGTCCTATTTTGAGGAATATTAACTTAAGATATGAACAAGAGTAATAAAATTTTTTTCCTAAGCTCAGTACAATTATTTTCAAAACGAACCCTGTATTATGTATTCCCAAAAATTAAGCGGCTTCGGTGGAATAATCCAGGGTCTCTGAGGTGATTTGAAGCGCGTACTACACATCGTGCATGGGACCGAACACACGCGATGTTTAAAGTGCGTGTAGTCAAAGATTTCAGGCTAAATATACACACGCTAAATTTAAAACTCGACTTCGATGAAAACTTAAAAAAAAGTAGTCGTATTTACGGGAGGCGACCAAAAGCTGAGGTAATTTGCACCAAATATGATGGGTAGAAAACGATGAAGGATGGAGAAAAGCCCGGCGTCAGCATTAGCCTACTCTAGACAAAAGGCGCAAAGGGGTTCGGAATTTAATACCCCATCCGACGGGCGTCGTACTCACTCAAAGCTCTCTCCACAAAGCACCTCAAGTAGGGATCGAGATACCTCTGAAAAATATTCAACACAGACGATATTTGATCCCGAGCCTTCTGGGCGGTTAGCCTGTACGATAGCCGCCGTCCCGATTCCGATCCCCGAGACGAAAACTTATAATACAAATGGAACAAGTAGGCATTTTTCGAGGAATAGCATATTTTATACCAGCAGAGGTTTATTCAAAAAGACAAAGGCCAGTAGTTAGCTTGATGACTAGACAAATTAAGCCACTTTAGCAGAATTTCAATTGACTCGAACACGCTGTCGCACGTAACTACGGCACTGTTTACATTTTCAGCAACAATGATTCACCCGCGTGAAACAAATTGGAATATGATCATTGCACTGATTCCTTATTAGGAAGGTAAATTGTTGTGATAAATATGCAAGGGGGAGAGAGTAAAAAAGAGATAAGTAAGAGAGAGAAATTAAAATCCGACCTCCCATGTCAAGGGTCAACCCGACGTGAACATACTTAGCACTAATAAATGAACAATTAAATAAATGCGTCAACTTACAATTATTCCTATTCGCCGGATTCTTCGAAGTTCCATTCCCTAGGAATCCATATTTCGTTCCTGCACTTCCAGACGTATCCGTCCATCTCACTCTCTCGCAACACTCGGACATTCTTCCCTTTCCAAAGGGAGAATCCTTTCCAAAAAAACACACGCAAACCGATCACATCGCTGAAATCGGATTCCAAAACAGCTAGGCCAAGAGTCCAAACATTAAAGAAGTTGCATGAAAAAACTTTCCAATATCACTATGTTTATATTTTGCATCCAAAAAAAGCCCAATCGTTCATTATAACGACATTGAACGTTAAACCCCGATCGGGTTTTAGAATATGAAACTTATTTCGCCTCATTAATTCAATTAAAATACTTCAAGTCATTGTGTATCGGAGTGTGAACATATGTATTGCACCTTTTCGCCAAATAGTAGTCGCATGAAATAAAGCTTTGAATGTTCAAAAACACGGAATTCATCGTCACACTTAAAAATCAATTGTCTCCGAAAACAAATTATCCAACTCCAACCTCAGTCAGAAAGAGAGAGAGTGTCCAAGTAAAATGGGGCAAATGAACTTGAGGACTCTTGGCCCATAGTGACCTTGACTTTTAACTCGGAATGCGTTCGCTCAAACAATTCCAATGGCCACCGCTTTCTAGCGACAAACGTTCGCACGCGTTGGACTCTGGTTCGTAAAAGTTTAATTATAGCTTAAGTTTACCCCTTCAATGAGTATGGAAGCAAGATGCAATTAGATGGGGCTGGTACAGTCCCTAGAAGTAAGTACCTGCATTCAAAAATCTCGGGTGGACGAATCGCAAAGGCAGGGAACCGACTGCGGACGACGGGACGTCTTAAAATACAGATTGTGGCTACATAAATTACTTTTGAATTAAGAAAGATATTTTACCGCACCCTGTATAGCTTTGGAATAGAATCTACATTTGGAGTAGAAAATAGTTTGAGATATTGTGTTCTCTGGAATAGAAGAAAACCGGCAATCTTAGTGAAGAAGAGCAATGACTGATATCGTCGCGTATCTAAATCTCTCCGTCTTTTCGGCATTAATTATATTTTGAAAATAATCGAAATGGCTCTACTTTCTGTTTCATTGTTGATTTTGGTCTCGTTAAACTTTTCCCTGGCAAGCTTTAAACAGATTAGTTACTACGTATCGCGCAAAAAATCAGTATACACTTGGTTTCCATAATTACGAGTAATCCGAAATATCCTTCCCTATTCGCAATAATAAGTATAAAATTACCTCGAAATAAAAAGAATTACACCCTTTTACACAAAATAAGGCATCCAACAATAATCTATAAAGGCGGGAACATTAGACAAGTATACACTCACCTCCTTCCGACACGACGACACATGACCAACTGAACGGGTAGCTCAGCGAATGAATAGCAGGTGGTCGAAACCGTTGGATGACGTCATTTTTTAATTTGAAAAATATGCCAAGAAGTTAAATTCTTAAGAGTAAATTAAATCTGCAGAAAAATTTAATCAAGATTTAAGTGATGTAATTTTATATATACTTCTCCTTACTAAATAATATATTTTTAATTGAATATTAATTTTGTTACATTATTCAACTGACAGCAGTAGTCTATTCTTAAAACTCAAGATGGCGCCAATAGAAATAGTTCGCCTTTTCCACAAGAAATGGAAGTACGACTGCGCAAAGGCGCGTAATGGCACAGAAATATACGAGAGAAATATCGAATCGGAACTTAGTATCACGGTCCATCCCTCGCACATACAACGAGAAGTCTAACTCTCCACTCTCATAAAAAGACGGATTATTCTTTTCCCTTGAATATACCACGGTTACTTAATATTTGCCAGAGTACATACATGCTCACTGAGACGATCCGCTTCGGTTAACAACAAAATCATCCATCGCACGACGTTCGAAATCAACTCTTGACAGCACGAGTCGCCATCCTGTGGATACTATGAAACACTTTGATTGAACTCAGAATGATAAATTTGAGGGAACTTTAAAAACTTTCCCAGGGGAAATTAAAAACGTACTCTGGGCACAGTGGTTGAGTGCACTGGGGGCAGGGGTCATTATTGCGATCAGTGGGACACCAGGAATATCCAGAATGAAATCGAAAACATCGCTCTTTCCCAAGATTGCGCCATCGTCACCAAGTAATAATAAGTCTAAATCCCATGTCAGATCCATCCACGATTCGCAGGCGCACGGATCTTCGACGTCATTTTTAACAATTACTAGAAAATGTAGATTCGAATAATCCCTGGTCAAGGCGCACTTATTATAAAATCACTGCTTGATTAAGGTTCCTTCTAAGAACAAAGGCAAGCCCTTCGAGACTATTCCAGCTGCTATTCGCGGAGGCGACTATACGAACACGGCACATTGAATAAGGCAGGGCGAAACTCTTTCCTCCTTTGTGCGTAGCTTGAGAATTTAACGGCCGAGTGTCGGCATTTTACTGACGTGATCTGAAGGAAAACTGAGGCGCAGTAGAATTTACTTAAGGATGTAATTTTCCCTTGCCAGCCTGAAATGTGCTCCCCTGGGGATGCCATGCACACCTTTGTAGAGGCAGCGAAAACACCAATTCTCATTGTTTTTCATGAGTTTTTTGTTTATGTTCTCGTGCCTCAAACTGTTCGCTCGTTTGAGTGTCCCTGGTGTGCTCCATTTTTTTCAATTAGAGAAGCCCCTTGAGTATTGCGTTTTTTGAGTGGAGGGAAGGAATCTATTGCGCTAAATTCTAAGAGCTCAACGCTGAGTTGCTCAACGGCAAACGTGACCTCAAGTTAACTCAATGTGCTTTTATTCTTTTCGAAAGAAAGACTACTTTAAAAGACCTATCATTTTTTGTTTCGGTGTTCTTCTCAGTAGTATTTTTAAGTATTTCAGTGGCCGAGAATGAGGCGAGTGGAATTATATTATTGAAGATGCGTCAAGCTAAGAAACAAACTTTGGCCGAGAAGAAGGAAGGAACATCACCAAAAGTGAGGAGAGAAAAAGAGGAATTGAATTGGCTGGAAATTGCGAGAATACAAGGACGAGTGATACCGTAAGTAGCATGCATTCACCGAG
This sequence comes from Hetaerina americana, assembly GCF_022747635.1. Taxonomy (NCBI): domain Eukaryota; kingdom Metazoa; phylum Arthropoda; class Insecta; order Odonata; family Calopterygidae; genus Hetaerina; species Hetaerina americana. The sequence goes on along the minus strand of NW_027287150.1, from coordinate 266,020 downwards.
TTACACAATGATCTGTGAAGTGAAATTGTCTTTCACACACATCGAGTTCTTCCTTTAAGAGGGTATGCACTGTCGGCAACAACCTAGTGTCAATTTGCGAAAGGAACCTACTCTCCCCCCTCAACCAATTCAATACAGCATTGGCGGGGCATTATGATTGCACTTCGCTCGGTGTTTTCCGGCAATGGAAGGAGGCCAACACTTTCCATGTCGTATTTATGCATCGAACACATCTGTATAATTTTTTGAGAGCACACCCACTTACCAGTTCCCTGGCGTATTTCGCTATTGGAGTAATGTTGTTGCGGTACCAGTTTTTTATTTCCGCCCATAGTGCCCACTGCCCGGAAAATCCTGCCTCTCCCAAATCACCCACCTATCCCCAACGACGCGAATTACCTCAACTGTTGCTCAACCCCATTTATTATAACCACTCCAATTAGAACCCATAAATTATATCTCCCACACAGGAATACATTTTTCACTATATCGTCATTCGGTCTTTCATTAATTATTTATTAAACATACATCCGCATTTGGACAATCATAATTTACAGCCGGTGGGTTCATGTGTGGAACGTACATATAATTCTTATCACGACGTTCATTAGTAAAATCGACACTGCGTGTGTTTATGCCTGCATCATTATGTACGGACATGCGCGATGCACGTATTAATCCACTTGCTTGTCTGTGACACAATGTGATGTTAGTAAGGCTTTCGACTGTTTTAAACATTCAATAATACTATCAAGGCTAGAATGTTATGGTACAAAGGGTGTTGCACTGAAACTACTGAGGCCATATTTGGATAATCGCAGCCAAGTTGTTGAATTTAATGGCTGTTGATCTGCAGCTCTTAAAGTAAAATATGATCTCCCATTGCGCTCTATGCATGGCCCAGTCGTTTAATCATCAGGTTTAATGATTTGCCCCGTAATATGAAATCTACATTTGATTTGTGTAACGATGACACCACTTTTGTGCAAAAATGTCAACATCTAGAAGATGAAAACGTATGATCAAGTTCTACTCCATGACAGACTAAGGAATGGTTAATATTTTCACAATTATTATACACTTTGCATTCATGTTGATGATGTTTTTTGGAATTAAGGTCTTAATAACTGAAATTGAAACTGTTTGCTTACTAGGAACATATATTGATACAAAACTTAACTGGGAGGTCCACATCAGTCAGATCTGTGATGAACTAAATAAAGCTGTTTATATGCAAGGAAAGCTCAACTTTGTCATTTCAAATAAGTATATCGCTTAAAACACTCCACCACGCCTTTCTTCAATGTCATTTGAATTACGGTGGTGAGCTATTGGGTCATTTACCCACTTGTTAAACAAATTTTGCTATTGCAATAGTGAGCTATTTGCTCTCTTGCTAATATACCACCACATGATTCCTGCAAACCTTTTTTTCTTAGGTATGGAACCTTGTTAGTATTTAGTTTATTTATCTTTAAGGCTCTGATTCATGCAAAATTTAATCTAGAAACATACCAATTAAGATCTCACATCCATAACTACACGGCAAGAGGTAAAAGGCCTCTAATTACTACTTATTATATTTGGTGATCAACTTACAACACGTTTCATGATGTGTGTACGCGTCTGTATGATTATCTGCCTAGTCAGTTGCAATTGAACTGCATCCAGTGCTTCAAGAATAGGGTATATACCTGGACACTTGCTTACCTACTTAATTGTTGGATGAATCCTTATGTAACAATCTTAAAAACATTTATGACTCCTTTTTATGCATAGTGATTTGCAGTTTATATATTGATGACACTTCATATGGTTGTACCATTTTTTTAAATGAATAAAGGTTTATTACTAGGTATTATTGGCCAAAACCATCAAACAGTTACATGTCCTCATAACATTGAGAAAGATTTAACTTTGAGATGCAGTCACCCTTTTGAAGTGGGGGATTGCTTCCCGTGAGTGAAACAATTTTGTTTCAAATTCAAAATACTTTGCCATTAAAAAATGTACCCTGGTAAAAATCATATTATCCTGCTATTATTGACTGAAAGAGTTTGATAAAATTCTTTGGAATGCTTAATTTCCGTCATCTCATTTTACCCATCGGACAACCCCGTATAATTATGTATTGGAAAAAAAACACTGTAAAATACAACAATAATTTTAGCGTGGAAAAAGGATGTTTTTGGGAGAAAATGTGAAAAATTTTTTCTGCCTTCCGAACGTCTGCCTCCGCAGAAAGATGTTTCTGTAGTTCCTTTCACTGTTCTCCTTTTCTGTCCCTCTCTTCATGGATTTGCATTTCAAATGATCAATTAATCTCAAACTTATAGCATTGTACACGATAACCTATACAGTTTTTTCCCTGCAAAGATATTTCCCCAATCTCAAAACACATCATCTTCCTAATCATCGTTAGACTTGCCACAGATAAAAAATACATGTTTGATTCAGGTCCTAATTTCAGCGTAATTGATGAGACCTGTTGAGACCTTGGTGAAAATGGAGAAACACAAAGTTAAATCATTTTAAAGAAAGCTTTTAAAAATTCATTTTGATAAATATTTTTGTAAGGTAAACTATAAAGGGAATTACTTTTCAAACAATTATTATATTCAATATCACATGGTCATTATGATAAAATAAAAATTCTTGCAGCAGAAGCTACCTGAGCCATAGTCTATAATTTTTATTCTTTTTTGCTTGCAGAATTAGGCATTAGCCAGAGATTTTTCTTCCTATATATATTTCATCATTTCGCTTCACAGGTTTTAGAGCCAATTAACAGGTATCCATGGTCATGTAGGAGTTATAGAAATTTCAGGTATTATTACATCTTCTGTTGAATTAGTTTACTAAACAAACAAGTAATTTTAACCTTCTCTTCCATTCAGGGTTTGACCTTTGACCATCTGGGCCCCTAAACCATTCTAATGTGCCTACCTCTCTTTTCTACCCAAAACATTTTGGCCAGTTGCTCCAAATGGAACCTGAGCCTTCAGTATTCAAAACATCACCACCTACCCCTGATCATCTTACTTCTCAATCACATTTGGACCCAGTACATTAACCGCATTTTACAATACACCTACAGCCTACTTCACACCATCCCTCCTAACAGAGACACCCTAGCCTGGTGCACGAGTCCCGCATCCTATTGGGCTCAGCATTGGGTGAATATTACTCTACTCTCGCCTATCAAAGTATTCGGTGCCTTATATAATTTCCCTTTTTGAACATTCATTTATTAAGGCTCTTTAACCACAAAGAGACTTATTTCTCTCCATTCCAGAAAATGTGCATGAATGTATGAACATTAAGTAATTATGTTGTTGCAAGGGTAAGTGCATTAGTTTGTGAGTTGGGATATGAATATAGTTTTAGCATTTTATGTGCCTTTTATTTGGTATTGAAGGTGATCTGGGCATCACTCATCTAGGTACTGTTAATTCCTACTAGACATAGGTTCACATTATCCTGGCATCAATGGGGAAATGGGCCAACATAAGAAGAAATTAATTTTGGCAGTCAGAAATCTGAATCCTTTCGTGATTTAATGAAAATCAGCCTTGCCATAACACAGTCATGGCAGTTTCTGGGAAAGAGAAGCTCAGCCAGTCACATTTGCTGAATGAGTGGTATACATTCTTGAGAGCAGTAGGTTTTTTACCGGCTGCCCCACATATTTAACAACTTCAACTCCATGTCTCATAAAAACCTTGATCAAGACCCTTTCATAGTAATGTCCAATGGTATTAGATACAACTTTGCAGCTGATCACATAACTAAGCCACATCCGTATCCTGCAGATCAATGCATGCAATATTGATAATTTCCTTTCTAAACTGGCCTATGAGAACTTGATATTGAAACAAATACTGTAGAACCAGATGATGACAAAAGACATAATTAGATTGAAATCAAGACAAAAACGGTATTCAAGGATATTCAAGTGCTGTGGATATTTATAAGGTAAATCGTTGTGCCCATTGAATGGGAACCTTTTCACTAGCCCTTAGTTACAACCAGATGCCTATTTAAATTTCCTTATAGATCATCACCTGTAATACCCAGGATGCCCTTCTGATAGACATCTTTCTGCTCTTGGACCTGGCATCATTGCAGCTACAAGTTAAATACATCAATCGGGAGAAAAGAAACCTCTTTCCTCTTTAGATCTCGCAATATTGCTTTAAAAACTTAATTTCCTGTTTTTCAGCAGTCATTTTTGTCAACTTGATATTTCCTTTCAGTTCTCAACAAATGTTCTTCAGCCTTAAGTTTTGTACAGAGAGATTTAAAATGAAATAACTAATCAATATATATATAAACATGGTCTATATTCGTTTACATTCGAAATTAATTCATGTTTGGTTTCTTTTTATTTTTCAGAGTACCTATTTTATGATTTATTTGCAATTGTGTAGAAAATTTTAAGCTTCTCTAAGTTTAAAATAGTTCCCTTTGGTATTTGTGAGAGGTATTATAAGATAACAACGTGTATATGTAATGACTTCCACTGTAGCGACTACAATTTTACACTAGGCTTTTACTTTCAAATAGGGTATTGCTTCATCCATTTTTTATTTTTTATGCATACTGTGAGGTAATTGTAGCGACAGACGACGCGCTCGCGCCTTGACTCTCGCTTGTCCGACGACGCGCTCGCGCCTCAACTCTCAATTGTCCGCAATTGCCCTAGAGGGCCGAGCGGCAATGACTCCGCACAAAAACATGCTTTTCTTTCAGAGGGAGGATTGTTATTTTATAGACCTATCTCATTAAAGCTGCTAAATGTGATGATTACATATTACCAAGCATTTAAAGGAACTTATTTTATTTTGAAGACATCACTAATATTATCCAATATATACTGTTACATTTGATTACTTTTTCATAACCTGTGAACTACAGTTCACATTTATCAGGAGAAACACATTGTATTTAGAATACTTAATGCTTTCTTACAATCCCAAGGTAGAATTCTCCTTCACATGTAAAATGTGAAGTATTTTCACCGAGGACCTCAATGTTAACAGTGGAATAGTTAGACCTTACAATCACACACTACCAAAATACTTGAAATTAAATAAGTAATGTTGTAATTTTGTATATTCTTTATTTAGAACAGGACCTAGGTTTTCATTTGGATATCATCAGCAGTCCTGATGAATACATGAAATGTCAAAACCTCGGTCGTATTCCAAATAAAGAGTTTTTTAAATTACAAAGCTCCATATTTTCTTTCAGTGTATTGTTATCATTGACTTTAATGACTATTTCCTCACGATATAGATTCTTATCATCATCTTGCTTTTGGCAAGGCAATCATACCATCAGCAAGGAAATTCATGTCATCTTTGAATCTAATACAGCTACTTTCTCAAACCCCCAATGATTATGCCATTTTGTTTGCTAGGCTACATATATTCATTTTCTCTTTGTAGAGTTTGGAAAAAGTAGGAGAAAAAGAGCAACCATTGCTCAAAGCTCTACTCATCAATAACAACTCTATATAGACCAACTCTATATATCCAATGTGATTTCAGTAGCTATAGTCATTTTATATCATAAGTAATTGAACAGAAATTTCATTCTTCAATTTACTTCAGAGGCATTATAACTGCCATAATTTTTTAGAGTACAGGTATTGATGAGCTAAGCACTTTTCATATTTTGTTATAGTTTTATACTTTCTTTAAGAACCAGTGCCTTAAAAAAATGCCAGTATAGCTTAAAGATTTTAGTGTAACTTAAGAAATCAAGGGCCAGAGCATGAGGAAAGAAATACATGAAGAGTTTAGTGTGAGAGTAAGCTTGCTTTCCCTACCCTTGCAAATCTTACTCAGATCTTATATGAGAATACACATATATACAAATATATTCACATATACATATGTATACACATATATATATATAATTGTGGGTCATGGTAGTTCAGAGGTAGAACGTTGTCCTGGAGGGCCCAGGTGTAATTCATGGATTGTAATTCAAGCTTCTTTGGGCACCAGCAGCTCCACCCAAGCTATTCAAGTTTCCGGGTACCAGATCTTACTGAGAAGCAACAACCAGTGCAGAGGAAGCCACTGAACCCTGTACCCTGATGTGTAAATTTCAAATGCAATTTGTTTTATTACTGGGTGAACTTAGTACCATAACCTGTCAAACCATCTTTTGGGTAGATTACTATGTTTATGTCAGACTGCTAAATGAAGTATGTATGTAATCATTTATAAAATATTCATATCATATAAATTATATCCTTAGATATGAACTTTAACCTTGGCTTGGTTGAAAGGCTTGTGCCCTTAATGACCCATAGAGCTGTGCTGCCAAAAGAAATGATAAATGCTCCGGATATGGAGATCAATCCAAGATAGATCAAATGGAAGGGGCCAGACTGGAGCTGATATACAAAGAATTCATTTCTCAGTGACTGGAAACCACCTCAATTGTTCATCCATTGAGCCTATGATAGACACAAATATGATTACTATGACGTCCAGCAACTATGGGCCCTGAGCTACTCAGCCATGTATGGTGCCTTGCACTGTGAGATGCAAGGCTTCCACAGTCTTCACCTTATGAACTCTATGAAAACTATAATTGATAGCAGGGGCAGTGAAGTCAATATGGAAGAGGACCACTAAAGTTAGAATAGATTTGAAATGTAAAGACGATGTTGAGGACAGGAAGATTAATATTATTAGTTCAATTAACAATATTAGTTAAAAGGTCCAAGATTTAAGCAGATAAAGGAGTTAGGGTAGAAAATACCACCACTAAAATACTCCTGACTAGTTCATAGTATTTATGAGGTGAGAATTTGGCCAGAAAATTTCAATAAATCAGTGCTGATTAGTGTTCATAAAATCAATGTTGATGATCGGTTAATGAGGACGTTTTTTCTTTTGTACATTTCAGGAAGGGACTTTACAGCATTAACGTGGCATAAAGAATGAAATTCTTGCAAAAAATAGGAAAAGATTGGATGGATAGGAGGGAGACCTGCCTGCAGCCTGTTCATATCTCAATTACTTAGATGCAAGTGGCAGATGGGAATTAGAGAGGAGCAGCATTAGGAAGGAGGCCAAAGGCAAGGGCTTCCATGACCACTTCCATAAATGCATATGGAAGTGGGTATAGGAAGCATGGGAGGAAATATTCTTCGTTAAACTCGCCAATGAAAATTGTCCAATCATCTGTAATGTTCTCTGTAATCTCAATGAAAAGACAAAGCTATTGAAATGGTGACTTTTCCTCCATGGGAGAGCAATTCCCCTTATCAATGGATGAGCTGTTATTTTGGAGTGATTTAGTGAGGCATTGAATCCTTGTTGATGAAGGCTGCAAGGAAGGTTACCTTATTGACGTATATGTAACTTCTTGGGTCGATTTATAAATATTTTCTTTGCAACAATTTCCAATATTTCTCAATTTGAATTCGTGAATGTGTTCCATTATTGGTGGTAAAAATTTGAAAACTGTCATTAAAATCGAACTATGGTAAGGGTCAGGATAGTTTTTCTTGAAAGAAATTGTGATATATTATTTTATTAACTGGTTAGGAAAGGTCGAGATGATATGGCGGCTCTTTGATTTTTAGCTATTTCACTAAGTGACCATGGTTATTATATAAAAGGCTTTTTCCTAAATGAATTTTCTATTCCGATTTTGATTTTAAAAAAATTAACATTTAAAGTCATTGTTGCATCCTGTTTTGGTTGAATCGAAGAAATTCCTATGGAACCTCTAAAGGCAGAGTAAAATTAGTTCATGGTCACTGTGAAAATCTCTTAACGTTCAATATTTAGAATTTTGAATCTATCATGCTTGGGTTGATACTTTTATACTCTGAAATCATTCCACAGAGGTTTACATTACTTCTTGGGATGAATCAATTAAAGTGAATAATTTTACTGTTCTTTTGGTGATAGTGGACCAGCCCGGGCAAGGAATTGATCGCGAGTACAGCGCTACGAGTAAGAGACGTTTCCTAGAACTTGAGGGACCATGCACAAGCTGCTCCCTCTTGTTGTTCTGTCGGGTCAAAGAAGAAAATTGAAGCAGGTATCATTATAAAAGAATAAAGCTAATTAAAGAAAACTGCGGAACATTTATTGTCACACTGCCCAATTGCAAGAGTGCATAGGTGCAGATGACACAAGGTTTTGCTCGTTGCAATAGGTCTTGCTGCCGACTGTTGGCTGATTTGTGATAGCGTCTTCATCTCTGCTCTCCAGTGCTGTCCTCTGGTAGGAAGAATAGGAAGACTCCAAAGTTCTCAGATGAAATGTGTATAACCGTCTAATCTCCCCTTGCAGTGGTTAAGGCTTGTAACTCTACCAATGAAAAGTGCAACTTAAAAATTAACCACTTCATCATTTGAATGATTGCTATAATTGTCACAAAAATAATAATGATATTGTGTTCACCAAGCTCACTCTGATTACTGAAGTAAACATACTCTTCACGATTTATAAAATACCTCATCCATTGATTTAGTGGAATTAAATTGAAAATTTCACCACAAGAGCCAGTTATAAATTGAAGACGGGTTGTGTTTTTAAATGATCCTTAGGTCATATCATAGAAATAAAGCTCGTATTGAATGTTTTGGATGTTATCCCAGATTTACTTAAATAAAATACCCCTAGATTTTCTGTCATCTTTTTGACCAAAAGCATGGCATAAAATGATATGGAATCCAGCAATACTGTCTAAAGCACCCTGTTTCCAATGCAAATGTTTTAATGTGCCCCTGTTCACAAAAGTTATTTCCTTCCATGCTTAGATTCTCTTGATCATATTTTAAGAAATAATGCAAGCAATTATATTTGGATTTTAATGTACTTCTCTGGTATAATGAGTTTGCCAGGGAACAGGACCGGCTGAAGAGCTACCAAGTATTGCTTATTAGGTAATGTATGTAATTCTAATAATAATTTATCCTTTCTCTCTCAATTGAAAATATGAAAGAATTTTCCAAAGAACTACCCTTGTTTACCCTTACAGAATATGCCTAATGCCGTAATTTTTATCACCAAATACAAGCGATCACGATACAGATCCTCAATACACTGATGAAACCGAATAAAACTTTACTGTTGGTATAAATTTTCCCAAAACCATCTTCCAATTTGCTTTCTGCCCTTCCAATGGTTGTAGCAATGTTTTGGTGCATGTTGATCTGTGTTTCCTAAGTTTCTGCCCCAATCAAAGATCCCCAATTATAATATTACTCCATCCATTAAACAGTGCAATAAAATGTAAACATCAGCAACTAACTACCATTACTAGTTGATGTATGGGCATTTCCAAATTACATATCTATTGGAGATGAAAGCCATTTGGAAACATAGACACTGAGTAGCATATTAAAAGTTTCAAGGGATGACAAAGGGTGATGGATTCTAAACTGGATATGCGTTAAAGTGCAACATAATTAGCTTTATAGGTGTGGTTGCTGTATTTCAGTAACTCCCATTCTGTAAAACTTACCTGATAGCGTATTTCGTTTTCCACAAACTTTTACTATATACCTCTGTTTTGCTGATTCTCATTAGCACATAATTTCCTCAAACAGCCAATCTTTTCTATTCTCTTCCCCAAGTAAACTTATAACTTCAAAATTAATCCCATTATCATTAAAATGAATGGTATCATTGCAACAAAAAGTAATGTAGATATGGTGTTCCCCAAGCTCATTCTGATTACTCAAGTAAATATACTCTTCATGATTTAAAACATTTTCACTCAGGATATTAAGCGGAATTAACTAAAGAATTTCAATGTTTGGACCAGTCATAAATTAAAGTAGGTTTTTGAACGATTTTTTAATGATTCTTAGACCATTACACAGACTTTTTAGACGTTAGTATAATACTTGTTAAAATTATATAGTATTTATTTTAAAGTTTATAATATTTTTGAAATTTTTTGCAGTATTATAGCTGAAATTTAATTTTTCATCATGCCAAGTGTCCCTTGTTGGTAGGGTTTTTTGTAGGTGTAAAGTATTCTTATACAGAATGCTCTACTGGCGGCCACAAGGGGCGTTTATACGGTGCGACACAAAGGTTATCCGGGAAAGTCAGAATAACTACACCGAGTCTTACCCAAACAATCATATATTATACAACTTCAGTCATAATGCACCATTTAGATAGGTATAAGCTAATTATGGATGGCTAGACCCTCGTTAAACCAACGCGAGTGCGGACAGCATTAAAATGGCAGAACATTGCCTGGGACAGGGTAAAGGCAGGGTGGACGCGGTCACGACACACATAACCTAAGCAGAGCCCTCGTCCGTCGGAAAGAAAGGGATTAGGCAGGGTGGACGCGGTCACGACGAACGTAACCTAGGCGGAGCCCTCGTCCGAAGTTGAGTCAGCAATAGGACACGCTGTCGCGACAAACGCAACATAGCCGAAGCATCGTGCCCTACCGGTCACCGCCAGATAACCAACTGACTCCTTTTACGGCGACGACGACATGCCTTGCCGTTTTTTCAAGCGGCTATATTTTTCAGAGGTCGCCTAGTTGTGCTTATGCTCATTGTCACAATATTTAGTTCCTATATCTTCCTGGAGCACCACCAGCGCCGTTGTATTTCCCTTTAATTATTTATTTAATTTTTTTTTCGTATTGTTTTGTAAGTGTAACATTATTTGGTCTCTTATATTTGTCATAGGGGCCTATTTTATTTTCTTTGGCGTATGTCATAGCTCCATTAATGTTTTCTTTTCATTTATCAAAGTATATTTTACACTTTGTCATTAAAAAGTCTGAAAGTTTTTCTATGTTTGATTTTTGGTATACCAACTCGTTTTCTTCCCGGGGGGGGGGAAGACCAAAAGCAAGCCTCAGCGTCTTTGTTTCTGTACCATTTAATTTATCCATCAGGGATCTACTGACTAGTCCCATTCACGCAGGTGCTGCGTAGGTCAATATTGGTCTTATTACTGTCGAGTATATTAGTATTTTTACGTCTTGAGGGGTGGCATTTTGTCTGAGAATCGGTGCCAGTTGCGACCTTATAGCGGCCGCCTTATCTCGTATATGTTTAATATGTATTTTGAAGTTCAGTACTTTTACTCCATTCAATAGGTTGTTGTCTATTCCTAATACATTCGCTAGATATATTAGGTGATCTTGGGTGGGCGAAGAGTATTGCTTTGGTTTTTTTGTGTTTATCTGCAATTTCCATTTTCTGTACCATGATATTATCTCGTCCAATGCGTCTTGTTCTCTTCCTATGACTAAGTTGATATTTTTCCCTTTTACCAGGATTGCGGCATCGTCAGCGTAGAGGGCAGTTATACGAGGGTCATCCGGAAAGTAGTACCCGTTCGTGCCGCATGAAGTGCTGACGACGCGAGTAGCCGCTGGACGAGGTCAGATAGCTTCAGTGGCTTGTCTGCCTTCTCTGAGCCAAGTTGCGTGACGCTAGCATTGCCTGTGTTGTTTCTGTGATTGTTTACAATGTTTAAAAAAATTGAGAACGCCGCCAGTTGTGAAGTGAGGGCAGTGATTAAATTCCTCAATGCAAGAAACGTTCGCCCATGTGATATTCATCGCCAATTAAAGGAGGTGTATGGAGACAATGTAATGGACGAGTCGTCTGTTCGGCGGTGGTGTCGCAACTTCAACATGGGGAGGGGGAACACACACGACGATGAGCGTTCGGGGAGACCGTCTGTCATTACAGACCAACTGGTGAGCTCAGTTGACGAATTCGTGAGGAACGATCGGCGCGTCACAATTGATGACATCTGTGAGCATTTTCCCAATGTTTCTCGAACAATTGTTCATGAAATTGTTAAACACCATCTGCATTATGCAAAAATTTGTGCAAGATGGGTCCCTCGCGTATCTCAATGAGCTGGCGGCGAAGGACTATGCAGCAGGAATACAGAAACTTGTCACACGTTATGACAAATGCCTTAATTTGCTTGGAGATTATGTTGAGAAGTAGTTTAAAGTATCCTCTTTCAAATAAAATTTTTTATGTTTGTTAATATTTACTTTTGTCTTTTTATTTCCCGAACGGGTACTACTTTCCGGATGACCCTCGTACTTCGTCAGTCATTTCTATACATTGGGAAGTCGGCTGTGTAAATGTTGAATTGCATTGGGCCTAATATGGATTCTTGTGGGACACCAGCTTTTGCAGTTGTACTGTCGCTTATTTCTTCTCCCCATTTAACTTTAAATGTCTTTCCGTCTAAGTAAGACTTTGTCCAATTTGTTATCCATCTAGGGAAATTCCACGACTGCATCTTTTGAATTCGACCCCCATGCAAGACCTTGTCAAAAGCCTTAGACAGGCCAAGGAAGATTCCAATGGTTTTTTCTTTTTTATTGTAAGCATCACTTATAAAGCCTGTAACTCTATGAATCTGTTGTTCGGTTGATTATCCCTGGCTTAATCCGAACTGTTCTTGCGGTATGACTTCCTTTAGCTCCGCATGTCTCTTGATGTGCGGTGCTACAACCCTTTCGAAGGGCTTACCCAAGCTTGAGAGGAGGGATATTGGTCTCAGATTTTCCTTTTTAAGTGTTTTCCCCTCTTCTTTAGGGATACATTTGATTAAAGCCTCCTTCCAATTTTCGGATAGTATCCAAGGGTGATTGACGCTTTAAAAAATGTTACTTAATATTGGCCGGGCGCTCCCGGAAGTCTTTTAATTATTTCATTCGTGATGTTGTCCTATCCCGGAGATTTCTTATTTGGGAGTTTGGCTATTTCTTCAACAACATCTTCTAGTGTGATTATTAGTTGCCCCTCGGGTTACCCATTTTTAATTTTTTTGTTTTTAATTTCAGCATTTTCGACCCCCAGGTTGTTGGTCATTAAAACCATTTCATAAAATTTTGCCATATGTTTGGCCTTTTCCAGGGACGTCGTCAGGGTAACTGTTATTTTTTTATCCTTGGGTCACTGGGTGGGGATTTCCGCAATTTCTTTGTTAGCTTCCAGACGGAGTGATTGTTTTTATTTAGTTCTTCTAGTTGCTGATTAAATTTACCAATCCTTGATTCCTCTTTTGAATTACTGATTTTTTGTGAATAACCTTATTTTTATTTTCTCGAGTGCCTAGGCGATAGTATGGTCTTCTGAGCGCATATCTTTCTTTGATGAGGATATTTACGTCGTCGCATAGCTTGAGATAACCATACGGCCGTTTCTTTGCCACCGGTATTCCTTTTTTATGCCTTCCTCAATGGCAGTTTTTATTACTTCTACCATCTCATCTATCGTCTCAGTCGTGTCCGGGCTGTGACTCCTTCTTTCTAGGCTGTCTACGATAGCTTCCCTGAAGAGTACCCGAGAAGAGTTAGTAGTAAGAGTTTAAGAGGGCGTAAACCTTATTTTTTTGGGTGGGAAATAGCAGGAGTATAGTTGTATCTTCCCCTTGTCCATTAAAATTTCCAGCCCTATGCTTTCTAGGATGTTAAAGGTTAAAATCGGCAATTCTGTGGTAGTCAGCTCTTCTCGTACTATGACTGCTACGCCTCCTGCAGCTTTTTGTCCATGTGTATGAGCTCGGTCGTTCCGCCTTATTTTATAGCCGGGGAGTTCCAAGCTAGCGTCAGATTTTAGATGCGTCTCTGATAAAAGTCATGTGTCCACCATGTTCCCTCTGAGGACGTGAAGAGGCTCGGGCGTTTGATGCTCTAGCCCTCCGTTAACATTCCACAAGCAAATGACCAACTTTGCCTTTGCTTTATGTCTATTTTCCATGATAGTTGGCGCTTGTAAGTATTACGCTGCTTATTTTTGTCATCAAGTCCTGTAGCATTTGCATTTGTAAATGCATCATTTTCCCAAAATCTGTCATGCTTCCTGTGAGGTCGAATATTTCGGGGATATGTCCGTATGTTCTTTCGGTTTCCTGACTCTCAGTCCTGTCAGTAACTGTCATATCCTTTCCTTCTTTCGTAGCTTTTTCTCGTTCTTCTGCCTTTTCTTGCCATAGGTTGATGGCCGGTGTAGATTTGGAAGATCTAAATGATCCTCTTTTCTCCGTTTCTGCAGGCGTTTTATTTTGTTCGTATTTTTTCGCCGCTCTAATGTAGTCGGGGCGGGGATTAAACGTTAGTGGGGAGAAGGAAATAGTCTGCTGGTGCCAAGGCAGGACTGTTAGGGGGTTGGGGATTCACGATGACGTTGAAGAAAATCTTTTGCAAGCAGGCATTCTGGCGCTGGTCGTCCGTCAAGACCTTCGGGACGAAATTAGGCGCATATCACATAGCATTGTTAACTACGCTAGATGACTGATGAATAAAATAGGGATTCGAACACATGACATCATTAAGCTGATATCATTTCTGGCACTTGCTTCATTAAATATATTCAACGAGTTATCAGAGGAGAAATTTGGAGTGTCCTCCGACGCTAAAAGCGGCGTGGTAATCGGCAGAGGCTGATTATTTATTTTTCTTTTCATTTTTTAGAAACCGTGCCAGCCAGTAATTAGGGGGTGTGCCAGGGGGAGGTGATTGCACACCAGATGAATTTTGATCCAAATATATTTAACCCCACCGGGGTCGGAAGGTGTTATTCTGATCCGTTATCGATCGTGAAAAAATCAGAAATGGATGCACTCATTTTAGGATTGATCGAAAGATTGGGAGGGATTACTGAAAAGAGTTAAACGAAGATTCATGTATCGGAAGATAATTGAACCGTTCGCATGAAACCATCAGAACTTAATGGAGGAGGGAATGGCGGAGCAGAAGAAGGGTGGAACACTTGCCTTACTGGCACATAGGATAGTGTTCATTTCATTTACCGAATAGGGCTAGAGTGACCCAACATTAATTAATGTGCCCTATTTTTCAAAATTAAAAAATTGTTCTTTCCTCGCGCAATCAGTGACAAAAATAAAAAATATGAAAATACGCCAAAATAAAAAAGCGTACTTGTGACTGCATTAGAACTGCATTAAAGGAACGATACTACCCTTCCCACACGTAGTCATAAATGGCGTTGGCTCAAATGCATTAGAAGGTACTTCAGGTGTTCCCCAGGGAAGGTTCTAATACCTTCTAATATCTTCTAATATAAAAAGGGGGTATGACTATATCTTGAATGTTGGATGCGGGATTTTTTTGATTGGTCTTAATTTATTATATATATATATATTTTATTTATTTATTTTGACGCGTCCATTTATGTATGTTTACGAAAACAATAACAATAGGAACCAAGGAGATATCGCAACAATGCTGCCGACAGTATATATATATATACATGGTTACCGATACTCAAAAAGCTATTAGTGGTGAATTTGAGAAGATCAGTTAACTTTTCGGTCCTCTTTATCACTTTATGTAATATTTAGTGCTTGACTACTACAATTTCTATAATGGCATCCTGCAATGGAAGAGGTGCTCCCTACGGAAATCGATTTTCGGGAGATGAAAGAATCATGGATGATTATTTCTTCTGTATTACTCATGCAGAAAAGGCTCTCGATAAGCTTCCCAAACCCCTGCGCAAACAAGCGGGCGCATGGATCAAATTCTTGATCCGAACAAAACCCCGCAGCTTAGAGGAGATGAAAATCAGAAACTCGCACTTCGTCAACCTTCTTCTGGATATGACTCAAGGGAATCTAAGGGGAATATACCTCAGTAGTCCCACGAAAGGGCACGAGGCGCTCCCTCCAGCGCCAACCGTTACCCGCTTCAATTGGGAGGACCATACAGTTGAAGAAAGCCAACCCGGAGAGGAATGCGCCTTCAAAATTCCCGACTGGGTCACAAGACTGATCGAAGGAGGCGAGCCATCGCCCGCAGACCATCCAAAGGATCCCCAGTTCAGTCACCTCTCCAAAGATGGGCGACTATACGTTGCGACCAGAGCCATCCCGGAGCGGCCGGGTGCTTACGGCTTCGTAAGCATGTCAGGAGGTGCTGGTGACGTCATGCGAAGAGGGGGTCCACCAACAATCCAAGAAAGAGGTGAAGAGAACGCGAGGAGAAACGCGGCGAGACGAAAGCCAAGCCGTTCTCAGCAGAATCCTATTTACTGGCAAAAAGCAAGGACTGGAGTAACACAGCATCAATGGATTCCCGCTACTGCACCTCAAGACATGAGAAGTGGTCAATCCACTGAGGCTGAGGTCAAGAGATGCTCAGTGGTCAATCCACTGAGCATCTCTGGGGCTTGCTATATTTGAATGCTAATAGAGTTACAGAGTGTGGGTACAAATATTTTATTTCTTCGATTTTCTTAATGTCGAAGTTATTTCCTATGTTTACAGTCGATACGTAGATGTCTGCGCTTCTCTCGCTCATCGGCTTTACGCACGGACACGGGATTTTAGCCCCATTCAGCTCCTCTTTTATGTGCTCGACATCTATTCCGCGGTCAAAGCCATGTATTACGTATCTTACTACGCCTTCCCCATTTGAGGCCACACTCATTTTCGCCCCGCGACCAGGGCTTTTATTGCCAATTTAGGAGGCGGGGGAGGAATTCTCTTGAAACATTGTCTTTAGTCACGTGGGAGATTAGGAGGAGCCAGGTAAGGAATATTCCGTGGCATACTTGAAACATTGTGTCTTTGGTCGTTTAGGGTATTTGGAGGAGCAAGGGATGGGGTGCCAAGACGCATACTTGCGACATTACCCCAGCAGCAAAGAAAATCAAGGGTCTAACCATTCGAGGAAAATGACATACACAAATTAAAAATACAAAAATTAATTGAACACTTGACCATAAACCAAGAATTTTCATCAGCAAGAGAAGAAGGAAAGGTTTTTCACAATCAGTTTTTCGCTTTAAAACAACAATTATTTTCGTCAAAATACAAATTTTGGAATAGCGGAGAATTAGACACATCCACTATATTTACAGTATTATCTTTCTGGTGTCGGCCGACTTATCCTGGCAGGCATTGGCCCCCTGTATCAATCCACCCTCAAGGTCAAGGCCCCCTGTATAGGGGGCCTTGATTATGTGCACAACATAACTCTGAGATTTTGTTTAAAAATTGCCTTTTGAAATCACTCACCGCCAGATAAAACGAATCTGGGGTCAATTAAATATTTCGATCATCATTTACTGATTGGACCGGAAAGGGGTGCGCCTCAAAAATCGTACAAATCTGACCCTTTTGTTGCATGGGTAAAATGACGAGCAGGGCAATCCTTCCAGGGTGCCGCACGCTTTTAACGTGAGCCACCTTGTAAAGGGGTTGAACATCACTTCCTCAGACCCTTAAAGACCAAGCCTGGTGTAATCATTCGCTCCGCCCTCTGGATTGCCTTTTTTTAGAAGCCCGAGAGCAAGGATAGAAGGTGTTATAACCCCGTACTCGGCTAGCATCACCATAGCGCTGAGTCATCTGGCTTCATGGGAGAGCTGGGAAGAATACCGGGAGAGAGAGGGAGAAAACAAATTTGTTACATAGTGAGAAGTTTTTATGTTTGTATTACAGCAGTGACCAATCATTTGTCACCGGCCAATTGAGCAATCTCCTATGAGATATCTTTGACTCGCGCATCCTGTACCTGCCAGAAAATGCAACCCCTATCCGAACATATTATACAATCTTCTGTTTATATGCATGTATTTGCCTAATGAACTTAAAATATTCACAGAGTACTCAAAATTAACACAGAAAAATCACATTTTATAACCGCTTTCGTTGGAATCCCAAACGATTCCGAAGTTATTTACGACGAGAGTTTTTCCTTCCGAGTCGTAAATTGTTCGTGTTAACAATCAACCATTAGTCCAATGCTGGCTTATGGGCAAACATAGCAAGATCACTAATGAATTACTTTTCGGTACACTTAACACAGGGTACACTTAATAATCCTAAGCATAGAAACACTTAAACCTAATGAACAAGATGCGAACTTATAAGCACTTATTTCGGCGTGAGAGCTTGCGAAGCTTCTCCTGCAGGGTAAACATTTCTGTACATACTCTTGGGTGTCTGTATAACACCCGCTCCAGTGAAATTGTCTTCGCACGATCTCTAAAGTTTTATCGACTCCTAAAAGTCCGGCTAGCTAGCCTCAATCTCAAATATGCAATCTATTACACCACAAAGCCATTCTTTTGAAAATGGGCAGAAACTCCTAATAATGTGATCACTCATGCCGTATTTAGCTTGTTCGGCATATAGGCAACCAATTATCAAAATATGGCTCTAAAAAGGAGCACTATCATTGAATATAAATCATTTTAGCATAAGTTTTATTGGTTTGTACCTATTTATTTCTTTATTTTGCTGTTCAATGGTAGAGAATCCATAAGATCTAGTATATCGGTATATTTGGCCCTTAAGAAATATAATTGTTACTACTCGTAATTTTAATACTCATGGCTTTTACATTTTTGACTCTTTTGTTGCATGCACAGTTGGTCTCAAGAAGGCATAAAAGAGAATAGTAAATATTAATATAATAGCTTTGATAAATCACTTTCGTCTATTCTTTATGACATTTTTCCGTAAGTGGCTGTTTTTGCTAAGTCATATTTGAGAATCCTATTCCTATTATCGCATTCTTTTAATTTACTATGTACTTTTTACTATTTAACGACGTCTACCCTTGATGATACTAAACAATATATGCTGAATGATTATTATTCTTATTCCCTCCTGCTTCTTACATTGGTAGGGATCTTGTTTCCTGAAATAAAAGGGCTCATGTGATTGTTTCGGGTTATTTCCTGGGGAGCATATGGAGTATATCTTGCCTACTTTCGCTGTACACCACAACTAATTTTTTCACTTGTTTATGTTTTGTATGTTTTTTGACTCATTTATGCAATGAAAAACCATGAACATGCAACTAGAAGTAAACAATATGTACTACATTGAAATGCTACCCTAAAAACTATGTCTTGATGAAGCAAACCAGGATACATTATATAATACACAACTATATTAAAAGCAACGCAGGATAACATAAGTAAATAAATTTTCTGAAATGCAAGTGATGAATCATTTTAATGAAGCCTGAAAGAAATATTGTCTTCAGAATAAATAACAAGTATCATCGAGAGATCATTGCGGATCAGTTGTTTGACAATGTAGTCTTTTCATCTTTAAATTCCAAAATTAACATACAATTTAATAAATTGTGCACCACTGAGGCATTTAGTCAGACTATATGCTTTCTGTGAAGCATTTTGGACAATGGGACCCGCCAAACCTTTTTCATAAAATTCTCATACCAAATGGTATTTTCCACATATATGTTTTAAATGCTTTATGATCCCATTTGCTGAAACAATGGCCACATGATCGTCCTCATAACTTTTAATAGCCTCATTAAACTTAATACCTATTTACATCAAAACATTCTGGAACTATATCAATCGATCAACTGAAGCAACAAAGGGCTCCTTCCGCCCAGGTGAATAACATCGTCACTGCTTTCTTCATGCCCGGTAGATTTTGGAACATTAAACTTCTCAAAGAATCCTGAAATTGCCTTCCCATTTGTTTTCACAAAGCCTACAAAGGGCAGAATAATTCCAGCGTTTTCTGATAAAGAGGCCTTGGGTACTTGCAATTCCCTGAGAAACGTTAGCTGAGGTCAGGACTTCTTAGTACCAAATAGATATTATGCAGGACATTTGAGATGATATAGGTATATAATACAGTTGATAAATTCTTGGTTTGTTGTCAATGTTACAATCTTCTTCAGCTAGGCCAACTGGATCGATTTCTCTACTGGGAAGCAGTTCTCCATTTCACATTATTGTAGGAGCTCCTGCATCTTCTTTGTTTTCATGTAAATGATCATTAAGAGTGCTCACGATCATACAATTTTATTGTGATATAAGTACTGTTTACTTTCACATAAAACTGCTTATTCCACAATGTAGGTTTAGATGGATGGCATTATCTTCTGGTGAAGTTGACAGGAGATTTTGTTTTAATTCTAGTATTTTGAGGATGGGAGGGGAATCGTTTTAACTTGCAAATGTTGCAATGACATTGAAGGTTGCTCAGGGTGGGCGGGAGTTGTGTTACATTTTGTTAGTAATAGGAGAAGATAGGATTGGTGGAATAGAGGAAACACAAGAAGTAGAATTAATGCAATGGGACTAACTCACTGTTGGACAGATTATTCTTGGAAATTTTAATTATGCAAGTGCATTAAACATCTACGCCTTCCTCTCCAATTGTAACAATTTGAAAATAAGTTAATGTGGTTGTAGTAGGAATTTTGCAAAGTGGGAGGCTCGGATTTTATTCAAGAAGTAGGTCTTGTGCTCTTACAATCATTCTTCCTCTCGGTTTGGCCAATGTAGATGACATAGGACTCACATCACAGTTTATGCAGTAAACTTACGCCAAAATGAAGAACTTTGTCTTTACTGTTCAAGAAAAGATTTTATCAGGTTACCCCAATAATAGAATGGTCTCTTTATATTAATCTTTTGAAAATTTTTAGTTTCCGGTGGCGGAAAATCACTTAGAAAGAGAAAACTTACCCGGAAAGGTACCATGCATGCTCAGTTTTGATGGCTAATTTTCTGTCATTAATTTTGATCCCATTTCTGACTTGATTGCGATTGATAGCTAATATTAATTGCTGTTAATTTTATCATTTTGAATTCCTTTTGAAACATCGTTGGAAGCATTCTTACAATAAATTTCAATTCTATACATTTGTCTCGTCCTTGAAAAGCACTTTATAGTAACTGAAATCCTTTCACTGCCAAGCTCACCAGTTCTTAATCATCTATTGATCTAAGCCACTTATTCTTGAATTAACTTCTTCCTCAGCCAACATTCCCCAATTTTCCTTAGTATTTCGCCAGTTGATAGATAAATACACCATTGGGAATAATGCTCAAATATCTTTTTTCTCTGACTATGAATGCCTATCCTTCGCATCCACCCTCTACACCTTCAGAGTGTGTATGACTATTTTTGTATTTTGAATATGTTGCCTCTCTCTACGGTCTACTCCTATAGTCAACATAAGTTTTTTAACTTTTTCCTTTACTGTTCTTTGTTGAAATCTTTCCTGGACTCCATTAAGCACTAAAATAAATCTTCATTATTTTCTATATTTCAAGATATTAATGTTTTCATTACTTATGTGATGAACTACATATGTTTGCCTATGCTTGTTAAGCCCAAACTGATCTTTCTGTTTGCAATGCTCTGTAATAGCATGTTGCTGAAAGAAATAAAAGCCATTTTTCATTCATTATGCATTAGGGTATATCTTGCCAATTTATAAACCTATCAAACCATTACATAAAGTTATATAAAGAAGGTATTTAACGATGTGTAAATGAAATGGTTTCAAACATTTAGCCATTTTTGAAATGATTCAAGAATTTTACTTCTTTTCAGGCGGAAGAATGAAATATGCCTTTAATGCTGTAGGATTGAAGTTAAATTAGGCTTTCTTTAACCTACTAAGTGGTTTATTTTGTTGCCGAGTTGAAACCAGAACTTAGAAGAGATATGGTGTTTCTTAAAATTTTCTACTACAAATGGAAAACACAAGAAGACCACAATCAAACATTTTTCGCCATTTACAGTGAAGGTACTTTACACATTGACTCAAAATGAATATGAACAAATCCTACTAGCATCGTTTGAAAGTAACTGGGTCCATTTACTCATGCAATTCAAATTTTGTTATGCATTATTCGAAAGGTTATATTAGTGGAGATAGTTTAACCTTAGCTTGGTAATTTATGAAAGGATGTATTTATGCACAAATGTCCTATCTGAGGCTATGTTAATGTTCTATCACGATTTGAATTTCGTAAACTAATGTTTTGATTGATGTGCAATAATAATAAGGGCGTGAATTGAGCTGTGATGGAAAAAATGGAATGTAATCATTTGTATGTGATTCCTCAATTGTTTTCCTAGTCGATTTTTACTAATCATCCGGCAATGAATTACAAGATGCTTATTTTTATGAGGTGCCAGCAAATGAGTTGATAGATTTCGAAAGTTTCAAGTCTTTGGCGATGGGATAAGGGGGTTATACACTGCTGCAAGGGGTTGTGATCTGGAGAATAAGAAGAATGATTGAGGTGTGGGATTGAATTCTTTTCAAGAAACTGGCGATCAATTAACGCTGAATGTGCAGGTGCATTGTCATGGTGAAGGATCCATCCATCATGTCTGCTTAAAACAGTGTGCAACGTTGATTTTTATAAATTTAGTTCATCAGCTATCACTCGCACAGTTTTCCACGATACGAGTTTCATGATAATTTTCTCCATCTGTCTCTGATGTCTTTAGGTTAAATATACATGGTGCCTGACTTTTCATTGATTGCTTCCCAGAATTTAATTTTTTTGCTTCCTGGCAGGGTTTTAACCTTCCTGTCCAGTACACCAATTTCATTCTTTCTCCGTAAACTGTCCATATCCCAGCACCAATCCTTCCACCATGTTTTTTGTATTCTCTTTATTTTCTATGTACTGTGAATTTCCCGTCCTTATCCGATTAGTCGGAGTGGAATCGCACAATTGGAGCATTTGGGGGGCCTTATCCCAGGCTTTGCTGCGAAACCGGTCTTAGTGCTCTCCAAGCTGTGGAAGCGGAAGGACACCAGTTTTTGTAAACCTCTGCTCGCCGACCGTGTCAAGGAAAAAAATGGAAGCTACGATCGAGCAACGTTACGCGATTATTACGTTTTGTCCTTATCTGAAAAAATCTCTTGGGGAGACTGACAAAATGATTTTTGAGACTTGCAGGGACTTTTCTGTCTTACTAACGAGTTTCGAGGTGGTGAAAGGCCTTAAATGAGGACCGGGAAGAGTTCTACGACGCACAACGCTCTCGGTGGCCGCCAACCCGAAAAACCAACCACAACGTGGAACCAACTGGAACTCTTCTTTTTCCGGAGACCCTGATAGAGGACTCCGAAGACGCCTTCCTGGGCGCGTGCCGTTCAAGAAAAGAGTCACTGCAAGAATGTGTAGAAGCCCAAGGTAGGTACTTTGAAGAATCTTAAGTGTTTTTGCAAATCTGTTCAATGAATTACTTTCAGAAAATAACTGCATTACTTTAGGAACGCACCCTTCATATCCCCAAGGGACAAATAGTGAAAGGGGAGTTTTTATAGAAGTTATGAGAAGGTTAAGACGTGATATGTTGCGGAAGAGACCACACATGTGAAAACGGAAATCTTAGTGATTTCATTACTCAATGCACTGGCGACTCCGAAAAAGGGTTATAAGGACGAGAAAAGACAACTCCGCTATCTGTCAACTCCATCACGAACACGCACCTTTCAGCCTTTGCTGAGGTTCCCTGGGGAAAGAACCTTCTTTACCTCGTTTTTCTGCGCCAGAGGGACCATACATGTTAATCAATGGCAAGACTTGTTTCCACCATTAATCACCGTTTTTCGACCGTTCGTTTCCACCGTTTTTCGACCATTAATAAACATGGAATTTGGTCGAATGACTCAGTATTAATAAACATCGTTCAACTAGAAAAGCTGTATTATGTAAATGCATTGAGAATAAAAAAATAGATTTAAGTCGCGACAAACGAGATAACGCCGCGACGAAGTTTCGCCTTCGCTTAAACCTATCGCCAGTCGAAATCTATGCAATGCAAAGTAGGGCTAATGGATAGATTTACTATTACTATTGAATAGTAAAACTAGTATTTATTGAACGGTCCACGCATCAACTTATATATTGGTCCTTTGCATGGGATCCTCCTGTTGAACCATCTTTTTCGAAGGATTCCGTGATGCTACAGACATGTCGAAAAGTTAATCATCCTTCATCCTACTCGCCAAGTTGACATTTTTCAATCATCTGCAATGCCTCTTTAATATCAATGAAAAGGAAAAATATTGTTATGGCGACTTTTCCTCAAGGGGAGAGCCATTCCCCTAGTCAATGGATGAGCTGTTATTTCGGAGTGAATTTAAGACGGATCGAATCCTTGATGATGAAGGCTGCAAGGAATATCGATATATTAGTAGCCTATTGAGTCAACTTATAAATATTTTCTTTGGAACAATTGCAAATACGTCTCAACAAGAATTCGTGAACAAGATAAGATATTGGCTGTCGAAAAAGGTAACCTCTTGTTGATTTTTAGCTACATGAATATATTTCCATTTATGCTTGTTATATAAAAACTTGTTTAAAAAATGCATTTTCTATTTAGATTTGATGATAAAAATTTATCATCTAAAGCCTTCTCCAAGGACAGGGGAAAATGTTCTCATGGGCACTGTGGAAATTTTTCGACGCTCAATTTTGACTTCCCTTGTCAATGCGTCGTACTTAGGTCGATACATTTACACTCTCAGATGATTCCGTAGGGTTTTATATTCCAACTTTAGGTGCATCAGAAGAAGTGAATAGTTTTACTAATTTTTGGGGAGTAGGGGATCCATCCCGGACCAGGAAATAATCGTGAGTTTGCCGCTGCGATTAAAGAACGTTTCCCAGAACTTGAAGGTCTGTGCAAAATCCGCTCCCTCTTTGGTTCCATGTTTCTCTGTGGTATTCCATTTAAGATCCCTATAATATCCATAATATCCCTATCTTAGCCTCTAGCCTGAGTGTCATGAGTCGATCCAACACCAAAGCTATATAGAAGTGACTTAAATGATAATAACCGAAGCGAAAATTATAAAATTTGAAAGGTGGTAATAAATTTTAACAAAAAGGATGTCATTTTACATTGTCTCCGACGCCGGTATATAATAGCATTCGTTGATATTTTATATATAATTTATAATATCATAATGCCCGTTTATTTATCATAATATTACTAATATTTTTTCATTTTGTATTTTCTAAAGATAAAATTAATGGCAAAATCAATATTTATTAGTGTCGGAAGAAAAAGATAACTACATTTAAAACTATATGAACAAGATCAATTTAATTTTAAACATTAATTTTAAACACACATTTAAATTACAAATTCACTTTGGGCATTCTTTTCTAGACATATACAAACTAATATATTAATCGATTCCATAAAATATTTCAACAATGGAAAGGAAAATAATTTCAAGACTTATGTTTTTCAATTGCTTTTATGATTTTTTCGACGGGGGTGGCATTTGGCCTGGCATTCGCCCGGGGTGAAGGGAAACCCGTAAAAACCTCCACAGGCCGCCTTACATCATAAACATATAATCATTCAATTTAAGTTCACATACAAAGGATATTTCTACAACATAAACAATACCAGGTCATTACATAACATATATAAAATGTACGCAAGTGACATGTTTGTAAATTCGCCGTGTGTTGATAGTGAGTCATACGCAGCAAGAACCACTCAAACCATACACATTCACACAGGTTAGTTATTACAGACGAATATACTAGTGCAATAGGCTACACCTTATTAGTTCTACTAAAACCCAATAATCTATCCGTTAGTTAGCTACCAATGCATTCATACACACTCCTAAATACTCGCATCCAAGCACACAATGTGTATCCTACGAGTGTGTAAAATGAGGTGATGGCGAGTGTCCGAGGGATTGTAAGTGTAACAGTGGTCATATTTACATCCATGATACATAATACCCTTTACATTTGACAAATGTACAACATTAAATTCATAAAATACAGAAGTGAGGATAAAGTCTTCTGAAGCTCCTCTTCGCCCCACCAATGAAAGGCTCCGCCCGGAAGGCCGTGCGTCCGGCCTGAAATGACATCATGCCTACTTTAACAACAGAGTCATACTGCCATGTAATTTCTTAGAGCAGGAGGGAGGACTCAAAGAGTTATCACTTGAACTACTTAAGAATAAGATAACTAATCGCCAAATCTATTTCGCAATTTTTAGTATTTCTTAATAAATCAGTAAAAACCTTCGAATCAAAGCAACGTTGTATTTAATCAATAAGAAATATAACTTTAAGTTTAGGGAAATGTTAGCATAATGCCGATGGAGAGAAATATGCCATCAAAATTTATTCAAACGTGTTACTATGCGATCGGTCTTTAAAAATCAAAACTTATCGTGGCAAAATATACATTCTTCTCTTGTTTTTTACACATAGCTAAAAGCTTATGAATTCAATGGTAAAAGATGCCTTGTAATGTCGTAAAAATATAATAGATTGGTAAAATTGGGCCAGTAATACCCTGTATATAGGTATGAAACGGTTATAAGGAATATTAATAGAGTGTTGAAATACTCACATTATGTACCATGATCTAAGTGAGACCTTATATCTTCTTTCTTCATTCGACGTCTTCTGGGTTAGAGATCCTTCTGACTAGCGGGCTTCGGATTATCAGGATACAAATCAACACCTTTTCCAGCTAAGTATAGTTCCTTTTTCAATGGTCTATTAGTGTTTCCTTCGTTTCTTCTATCTCAAGTTGACTTCTTGGTCGGTCCACTTCTTGCTGGCAGCTATAGGAAGGACCATTACATACATTTAATCCACTGGATGACATTGGTTCCAACAAAAAAAAGCCTTAAAATCAACATGACTAGAGTACCCACAGAAAGCTCATGCCCAAAAAAAGCGTCAAAAGATTAAATCATTACGTGCCACATACGGCCAAATTCACATCACCCCAATGGACATACGCTTTACCTTAATCTATATATAATTTAACCTATTAATATCCACTGCTGATACCTTGACTATCGTATTTTACTTATGGCGTTTGGGAATAATTAAAACATACTCAAAAGCCCCTAAAACGTTTCCATTTCATATTTTAAAGATGGAGAAAAAAATTATGAATTCTTTCAAAAAAATATTAAAATTTCATTCATAAAAATTAACATCACATTATAATTTAGAAATCAAAAGATATTTTTTGGTTAAACAAGTCTTAAAAGAAAAGAAAATTAAAAAATATATGAAAATTAAAAACAATGCTACAAAAAAAACTGAAACTGCACTTAGATATAACTTTTAAAAAAATAAAGAAACAATATTGAATATTCTCACATTTTGCAACGAAGAATTGTTGTCCTTTCATTTCATTTGTCTTCAATCGACGACGCGACTTATCCAAGTGTAAATGGATGGAGAAATATAAAAAAATCTACTTCTATCACTTCAATTCCACTTCACGTAGGTCCTCTCTTAATTGTAATGTGTTCATTCTCCATAAGTCGGTGTTCTTACGTTTCTTCTTCCTTCAGATAGGGTCTTGATTGGTCCACGTAATTCTTCCTGAAAGAGAGCGGATTAGTGCACAATACATTTACACTAGGTGTGATTGGTTCCAACGATAGAATCTCTCTCAACCATCACAGAATTGGAAGTACAGCAAGACGCCAATTTCCAATCCACATGATAGAAGAGTGGGATTCTATCGTTCAGAGCCGAACACACAACAAAAATTAAAATTAATCGCGGGAATACGCCTAGCCTTAAACGCAATGTATTCCAACCCTAGGGGGCCAATACTAACCCTATGACTTCGGTTATTCTTTACGTACGTCTATTCTTCATTGTAATGTGTCCATTCTCCATAAGGTGATGTTTTCACGTTTCTTCTTTCTTCAGACGAAGTCTTGATTGGTCCACGTAATTCCTCCTGAAAGAGAGCGGATTAGTGCACAATACATTTACACTAGGTGTGATTGGTTCCAACGATAGAATCTCTCTCAACCATCACAGAATTGGAAGTACAGCAAGACGCCAACCTCCAAACCACAAGATAGAAGAGTGTTATTCTATCGTTCAGAGCCGAACACACAACAAAAATTAAAATTAATCGCGGGAATACGCCTAGCGTTAAACGCAATAAATTCCGACCCAAGGGGTCCAAATCTAACCCTATGACTTCGAATCTTCTTGACGTGCGTCTATTCTTCATTGTAATGTGTCCATTATCCATAAGGTGATGTTTTCACGTTTCTTCTTTCTTCAGACGAAGTCTTGATTGGTCCACGTAATTCCTCCTGAAGGAGAGCCGATTAGTGCACAATACATTTACACTAGGTGTGATTGGTTCCAACGATAGAATCTCTCTCAACCATCACAGAATTGGAAGTACAGCAAGACGCCAATTTCCAATCCACATGATAGAAGAGTGGGATTCAATCGTTCAGAGCCGAACACACAACAAAAATTAAAATTAATCGCGGGAATACGCCTAGCCTTAAACGCAATGTATTCCAACCCTAGGGGGCCAATACTAACCCTATGACTTCGGTTATTCTTTACGTACGTCTATTCTTCATTGTAATGTGTCCATTTTCCATAAGGTGATGTTTTCACGTTTCTTCTTTCTTCAGACGAAGTCTTGATTGGTCCACGTAATTCCTCCTGATAGAGAGCGGATTAGTTCACAATACATTTACATTATGTGTGATTGGTTCCAACGATAGAATCTCTCTCAACCATCACAGAATTGGAAGTACAGCAAGACGCCAATTTCCAAACCACATGATAGAAGAGTGGGATTCTATCGTTCAGAGCCGAACACACAACAAAAATTAAAATTAATCGCGGGAATACGCCTAGCCTTAAACGCAATAAATTCCGACCCTAGGGGTCCAAATCTAACCCTATGACTTCGGTTATTCTTGACGTACGTCTATTCTTCATTTTAATGTGTCCATTCTCCATTTGGTGATGTTTTCACGTTTCTTCTTTCTTCAGACGAAGTCTTGATTGGTCCACGTAATTCCTCCTGAAAGAGAGCGGATTAGTGCACAATACATTTACACTAGGTGTGATTGGTTCCAACGATAGAATCTCTCCCAAGCATCACAGAATTGGAAAAACAGCAAGAAGCCATCCTCCAATCCACAAGATAGAAGAGTGGGATTCTATCGTTCAGAGCCGAACACACAACAAAAATTAAAATTAATCGCGGGAATACGCCTAACCTTAAACGAAATGTATTCCGACCCTAGGGGTCCAAATCTAACCCTATGACTTCGAATCTTCTTAACATAAGTCTATTCTTCATTGTAATGTGTCCATTATCCATTTGTTGATATTTTCACGTTTCTTCTTTCTTCAGACGAAGTCTTGATAGGTCCACGTAATTCCTCCTGAAAGAGAGCGGATTAGTGCACAATACATTTACACTAGGTGTGATAGGTTCCAACGATAGAATCTCTCTCAACCATCACAGAATTGGAAGTACAGCAGGATGACGCTAACCTCCAATCCATATGATAGAAGAGTGGGATTCTATCGTTCAGAGCCGAACACACAACAAAAATTAAAATTAATCGCAGGAATACGCCTAGCCTAAAACGCAATAAATTCCGACCCTAGGGGTCCAAATCTAACCCTATGACTTCGCATCTTCTTGACATAAGTCTATTCTTCATTATAATGTGTCCATTCTCCATAAGGTGATCTTTTCACGTTTCTTCTTTCTTCAGACGAAGTCTTGATTGGTCCACATAATTCCTCCTGAAAGAGAGCGGATTAGTGCACAATACATTTACACTAGGTGTGATTGGTTCCAACGATAGAATCTCTCTCAACCATCATAGAATTGGATGTACACCAAGACGCCAACCTCCAATCCACATGATAGAAGAGTGGGATTCTATCGTTCAGAGCCGAACACACAACAAAAATTAAAATTAATCGCGGTAATACACCTAGCCTTATACGAAATGTATTCCGACCCTAGGGGTCCAAATCTAACCCTATGACTTCGAATCTTCTTAACATAAGTCTATTCCTCATTGTAATGTGTCCATTCTCCATTTGGTGATGTTTTCACGTTTCTTCTTTCTTCAGACGAAGTCTTGATTGGTCCACGTAAATCCTCCTGAAAGAGAGCGGATTAGTGCACAATACATTTACACTAGGTGTGATTGGTTCCAACGATAGAATCTCTCTCAACCATCACAGAATTGAAAGAACAGCAAGAAGCCATCCTCCAATCCACATGATAGAAGAGTGGGATTCTATCATTCAGAGCCGAACACACAACAAAAATTAAAATTAATCGCGGGAATACGCCTAGCCTTAAACGCAATAAATTCCGACCCTAGGGGTACAAATCTAACCCTATGACTTCGGTTATTCTTGACGTACGTCTATTCTTCATTTTAATGTGTACATTCTCCATAAGGTGATGTTTTCACGTTTCTTCTTTCTTCAGACGAAGTCTTGATTTGTCCACGTAATTCCTCCTGAAAGAGAGTGGATTATTGCACAATATATTTACACTAGGTGTGATTGGTTCCAACGATAGAATCTCTCCCAAGCTTAACAGAATTGGAAGAACAGCAAGAAGCCATCCTCCAATCCACACGATAGAAGAGTGGGATTCTATCGTTCAGAGCCGAACACACAACAAAAATTAAAATTAATCGCGGGAATACGCCTAGCCTTAAACGAAATGTATTCCGACCCTAGGAGTCCAAATCTAACCCTATGACTTCGAATCTTCTTAACACAAGTCTATTCTTCATTTTAATGTGTCCATTATCCATTTGGTGATGTTTTCACGTTTCTTCTTTCTTCAGACGAAGTCTTGATTGGTCCACGTAATTCCTCCTGAAAGAGATCGGATTAGTGCACAATACATTTACACTAGGTGTGATTGGTTCCAACGATAGAATCTCTCTCAACCTACACAGAATTGGAAAAACAGCAAGACGCTAACCTCCAATCTATATGATAGAAGAGTGGGATTCTATCGTTCAGAGCCGAACACACAACAAAAATTAAAATTAATCGCAGGAATACGCCTAGCCTTAAACGCAATAAATTCCGACCCTAGGGGTCCAAATCTAACCCTATGACTTCGCATCTTCTTGACATAAGTCTATTCTTCATTATAATGTGTACATTCTCCATAAGGTGATGTTTTCACGTTTCTTCTTTCTTCAGACGAAGTCTTGATTGGTCCACGTAATTCCTCCTGAAAGAGAGCGGATTAGTGGACAATATATTTACACTAGGTGTGATTGGTTCCAACGATAGAATCTCTCTCAACCATCACAGAAATGGATGTACAGCAAGACGCCAACCTCCAATCCACATGATAGAAGAGTGGGATTCTATCGTTCAGAGCCGAACACACAACAAAAATAAAAATTAATCGCGGGAATACACCTAGCCTTAAACGCAATGTATTCCGACCCTAGGGGTCCAAATGTAATCTTATGACTTCGCATCTTCTTGACATAAGTCTATTCTTCATTGTAATGAGTCCATTCTCCATAAAGTGTTGTTTTCTCGTTTCCTCTTTCTTCAGACGAAGTCTTGATTGGTGTACGTAATTCCTCCTGAAAGAGAGCGGATTAGTGCACAATACATTAACACTAGGTGTGATAGGTTCCAACGATAGAATCTCTCTCAACCATCACAGAATTGGAAGAACAGCAAGAAGCCAACCTCCAATCCACATGATAGAAGAGTGGGATTCTATCGTTCAGAGCCGAACACACAACAAAAATTAAATATAATCGCGGGAATACGCTTAGCCTTAAACGAAATGTATTCCGACCCTAGGGGTCCAAATCTAACCCTATGACTTCGAATCTTCTTAACATAAGTCGATTCTTCATTGTAATGTGTCCATTCTCCATTTGGTGATGTTTTCACGTTTCTTCTTTCTTCAGACGAAGTCTTGATTGGTCCACGTGTTTCCTCCTGAAAGAGAGCGGATTAGTGCACAATACATTTACACTATGTGTGATTGGTTCCAACGATAGAATCTCTCTCAACCATCACAGAATTGGAAAAACAGCAAGACGCCAACCACCAATCCACATGATAGAAGAGTGGGATTCTATCGTTCAGAGCCGAACACACAACAAAAATTAAAATTAATCGCGGGAATACGCCTAGCCTTAAACGCAATGTATTCCAACCCTAGGGGTCCAATACTAACCCTATGACTTCGGTTATTCTTTACGTACGTCTATTCTTCATTGTAATGTGTCCACTCTATATAAGGTGATGTTTTCACGTTTCTTTTTTTATTCTTCAGACGAAGTCTTGATTGGTCCACGTAATTCCTCCTGAAAGAGAACGGATTAGTGCACAATACATTTACACTAGGTGTGATTGGTTCCAACGATAGAATCTCTCTCAACCATCACAGAATTGGAAGTACAGCAAGATGCCAATTTCCAAACCACATGATAGAAGAGTGGGATTCTATCGTTCAGAGCCGAACACACAACAAAAATTAAAATTAATCGCGGGAATATGCCTAGCCTTCAACGCAATAAATTCCGACCCTAGAGGTCCAAATCTAACCCTATGACTTCGGTTATTCTTGACGTACGTCTATTCTTCATTGTAATGTGTCCATTCTCCATAAGGTGATGTTTTCACGTTTCTTCTTTCTTTAGACGAAGTCTTGATTGGTCCACGTAATTCCTCCTGAAAGAGAGCGGATTAGTGCACAATACATTTACACTAGGTGTGATTGGTTCCAACGATAGAATCTCTCTCAACCTACACAGAATTGGAAAAACAGCAAGACGCTAACCTCCAATCCATATGATAGAAGAGTGGGATTCTATCGTTCAGAGCCGAACACACAACAAAAATTAAAATTAATCGCGGGAATACGCCTAGCCATAACGCAATAAATTCCGACCCTAGGGGTCCAAATCTAACCCTATGACTTCGCATCTTCTTGACATAAGTCTATTCTTCATTATAATGTGTCCATTCTCCATAAGGTGATGTTTTCACGTTTCTTCTTTCTTCAGACGAAGTCTTGATTGGTCCACGTAATTCCTCCTGAAAGAGAGCGGATTAGTGCACAATACATTTACACTAGGTGTGATTGGTTCCAACGATAGAATCTCTCTCAACCATCACAGAATTGGAAGTACGGCAAGACGCCAACCTCCAATCCACATGATAGAAGAGTGGGATTCTATCGTTCAGAGCCGAACACACAACAAAAATAAAAATTAATCGCGGGAATACACCTAGCCTTAAACGCAATGTATTCCGACTCTAGGGGTCCAAATCTAATCTTATGACTTCGCATCTTCTTGACATAAGTCTATTCTTCATTGTAATGAGTCCATTCTCCATAAAGTGTTGTTTTCTCGTTTCCTCTTTCTTCAGACGAAGTCTTGATTGGTCTACGTAATTCCTCCTGAAAGAGAGCGGATTAGTGCACAATACATTTACACTAGGTGTGATAGGTTCCAACGATAGAATCTCTCTCAACCATCACAGAATTGGAAGAACAGCAAGTACCCAACCTCCAATCCACATGATAGAAGAGTGGGATTCTATCGTTCAGAGCCGAACACACAACAAAAATTAAAATTAATCGCGGGAATACGCCTAGCCTTAAACGAAATGTATTCCGACCCTAGGGGTCCAAATCTAACCCTATGACTTCGGTTATTCTTGACGTACGTCCATTCTTCATTGTAAAGTGTCCATTCTCCATAAGGTGAGGTTTTTACGTTTCTTCTTTCTTCAGACGAAGTCTTGATTGGTCCACGTAATTCCTCCTAAAAGAGATCGGATTAGTGCACAATACATTTACACTAGGTGTGATTGGTTCCAACGATAGAATCTCTCTCAACCATCACAGAATTGGAT
This sequence comes from Hetaerina americana, assembly GCF_022747635.1. Lineage (NCBI taxonomy): Eukaryota > Metazoa > Arthropoda > Insecta > Odonata > Calopterygidae > Hetaerina > Hetaerina americana. The sequence continues at coordinate 232,525 of NW_027287150.1, read as the reverse complement.
GTACAGCAAGACGCCAACCTCTAATCCACATGATAGAAGAGTGGGATTCTATCGTTCAGAGCCGAACACACAACAAAAATTAAAATTAATCGCGGGAATACGCCTAGCCTTAAACGAAATGTTTTCCGACCCTAGGGGTCCAAATCTAACCCTATGACTTCGAATCTTTTTGACATAAGTCTATTCTTCATTGTAATGTGTCCAATCTCCATTTGGTCATGTTTTCACGTTTCTTCCTTCTTCAGACGAAGTCTTGATTGGTCCACGTAATTCCTCCTGACAGAGAGCGGATTAGTGCACAATACATTTACACTAGGTGTGATTGGTTCCAACGATAGAATCTCTCTCAACCATCACAGAATTGGAAGTACAGCAAGCCGCCAATTTCCAATCCACATGATAGAAGAGTGGGATTCTATCGTTCAGAACCGAACGCACAAAGAAAATTAAAATTAATCGCGGGAATACGCCTAGCCTTAAACGCAATAAATTCCGACCCTAGGGGTCCAAACCTAACCCTATGACTTCGTATTTTCTTGACGTAAGAAAGTTCTTCATTGTAATGTGTCCATTCTCCATAAGGTGATGTTTTCACGTTTCTTCTTTCTTCAGACGAAGTCTTGATTGGTCCACGTAATTCCTCCTGAAAGAGAGCGGATTAGTGCACAATACATTTACACTAGGTGTGATTGGTTCCAACGATAGAATCTCTTTCAACCATCACAGTATTGGAATTACAGCAAGACGCCAACCTCCAATCCACATGATAGAAGAGTGGGATTCTATCGTTCAGAGCCGAACACACAACAAAAATTAAAATTAATCGCGGGAATACACCTAGCCTTAAACGCAATGTATTCCAACCCTAGGGGTCCAAATCTAATCTTATGACTTCGCATCTTCTTGACATAAGTCTATTCTTCATTGTAATGAGTCCATTCTCCATAAAGTGTTGTTTTCTCGTTTCCTCTTTCTTCAGACGAAGTCTTGATTGGTCCACGTAATTCCTCCTGAAAGAGAGCGGATTAGTGCACAATACATTTACACTAGGTGTGATAGGTTCCAACGATAGAATCTCTCTCAACCTTCACAGAATTGGAAGAATAGCAAGAAGCCAACCTCCAATCCACATGATAGAAGAGTGGGATTCTATCGTTCAGAGCCGAACACTCAACAAAAATTAAAATTAATCGCGGGAATACACCTAGCCCTAAACGAAATGTATTCCGACCCTAGGGGTCCAAATCTAACCCTATGATTTCGAATCTTCTTAACATAAGTCTATTCTTCATTGTAATGTGTCCATTCTCCATTTTGTGATGTTTTCACGTTTCTTCTTTCTTCAGACGAAGTCTTGATTGGTCCACGTGTTTCCTCCTGAAAGAGAGCGGAGTAGTGCACAATACATTTACACTAGGTGTGATTGGTTCCAACGATAGAATCTCTCTCAACCATCACAGAATTGAAAGAACAGCAAGAAGCCATCCTCCAATCCACATGATAGAAGAGTGGGATTCTATCGTTCAGAGCCGAACACACAACAAAAATTAAAATTAATCGCGGGAATACGCCTAGCCTTAAACGCAATAAATTCCGACCCTAGGGGTCCAAATCTAACCCTATGACTTCGGTTATTCTTGACGTACGTCTATTCATCATTGTAAAGTGTCCATTCTCCATAAGGTGATGTTTTCACGTTTCTTCTTTCTTCAGACGAAGTCTTGATTGGTCCACGTAATTCCTCCTGAAAGAGAGCGGATTAGTGCACAATACATTTACACTAGGTGTGATTGGTTCCAACGATAGAATCTCTCTCAACCATCACAGAATTGGAAGTACAGAAAGACGCCAACCTCCAATCCACATGATAGAAGAGTGGGATTCTATCGTTCAGAGCCGAACACACAACAAAAATTAAAATTAATCGCGGGAATACGCCTAGCCTTAAACGAAATGTATTCCGACCCTAGTGGTCCATATCTAACCCTATGACTTCGAATCGTCTTAAAATAAGTCTAATCTTCATTGTAATTTTTCCATTCTCCATTTGGTGATGTTTTCACGTTTCTTCTTTCTTCAGACGAAGTCTTGATTGGTCCACGTTATTCCTCCTGAAAGAGAGCGGATTAGTGCACAATACATTTACAATAGGTCTGATAGGTTCCAACGATAGAATCTCTCTCAACCATCACAGAATTGGAAGAACAGCAAGAAGCCTACCTCCAATCCACATGATAGAAGATTGGGATTCTATCGTTCAGAGCCGAACACACAACAAAAATTAAAATTAATCGCGGGAATACGCCTAGCCTTAAACGCAATGTATTCCGACCCTAGGGGTCCAAATTAAATCTTATGACTTCGCATTTTCTTGACGTAAGTCAGTTCTTCATTGTTATGTGTCCATTCTCCATAAGGTGATGTTTTCACGTTTCTTCTTTCTTCAGACGAAGTCTTGATTGGTCCACGTAATTCCTCCTGAAAGAGAGCGGATTAGTGCACAATACATTTACACTAGGTGTGATAGGTTCCAACGATAGAATTTCTCTCAACCATCACAGAATTGGAAGAACAGTAAGAAGCAACCCTCCAATCCACATGATAGAAGAGTGGGATTCTATCGTTCAGAGCCAAACACACAACAAAAAATAAAATTAATCGCGGGATTACGCCTAGCCTTAAACGCAATAAATTCCGACCCTAGGGGTCCAAATCTAACCCTATGACTTCGGTTATTCTTGACGTACGTCTATTCTTCATTGTAATGTGACCTTTCTCCATAAGGTGATGTTGTCACGTTTCTTCTTTCATCAGACGAAGTCTTGGTGGTCCACGTAATTCCTCCTGAAAGAGAGCGGATTAGTGCACAATATATTTACACTAGGTGTGATTGGTTTGAACGATAGAATCTCTCTCAACCATCACAGAATTGGAAGTACAGCAAGACGCCAATTTCCAATCCCGATGATAGAAGAGTGGGAATCTATCGTTCAGAGCCGAACACACAACAAAAATTAAAATTAATCGCGGGATTACGCCTAGCCTTAAACGCAATAAATTCCGACCCTTGGGGTCCAAATCTAACCTTATGACTTCGGTTATTCTTGACGTACGTCTATTCTTCATTGTAATGTGTCCATTCTCCATAAGGTGATGTTTTCACGTTTCTTCTTTCATCAGACAAAGTCTTGATTGGTCCACGTAATTCCTCCTGAAAGAGAGCGGATTAGTGCACAATACATTTACACTAGGTTTGATTGGTTCCAACAATAGAATCTCTCTCAACCATCACAGAATTGGAAGTACAGCAAGACGCACACCTCAAATCAAAATGATAAAAGAGTAGGATTCTATCGTTCAGAGCCGAATACACAACCAAAATAAAAATAAATCGCGGGAATACGCCTAGCCTTAAACGCAATAAATTCTGACGCTAGGGGTCCAAATCTAACCCTATGACTTCGGTTATTCTTCACGTATGTCTATTCTTCATTGTAATGTGTCCATTCTCCATAAGGTGATGTTTTCACGTTTCTTCTTTCTTCGGACGAAGTCTTGATTGGTCCACGTAATTCCTCCTGAAAGTGAGCGGATTAGTGCACAATACATTTACACTAGGTGTGATTGGTTCCAACGATAGAATCTCTCTCAACCATCACAGAATTGGACGTACAGCAAGACGCCAACCTCCAATACACATGATAGAAGAGTGGGATTCTATCGTTGAGAACCGAACACACAACAAAAATTAAATTAATCGCGGGAATATGCCTAGCCTTCAACGCAATAAATTCCGACCCTAGGGGTCCATATCTAACCCTATGACTTCGGTTATTCTTGACGTACGTCTATTCTTCATTGTAATGTGTCCATTCTCCATAAGGTGATGTTTTCTCGTTTCTTCTTTCTTCAGACGAAGTCTTGGATTGTTCACGTAATTCCTCCTGAATGAGAGCGGATTAGTGCACAATACATTTACACTAGGTGTGATTGGTTCCAACGATAGAATCTCTCTCAACCATCACAGAATTGGTAGTACAGCAAGACGCCTACCTCCAATCCAGGTGATAGAAGAGTGGGGTTCTATCGTTCAGAGCCGAACACACAACAAAAATTAAAATTAATCGCGGGAATACGCCTAGCCTTAAACGCAAAATATTCCGACCCTAGGGGTCCAAATGTAACCCTATGACTTCGGTTATTCTTGACGTACGTCAATACTTCATTTAATGTGTCCATTCTCCATAAGGTGATGTTTTCATTTTCTTCTTTCTTCAAACGAAATGTTGATTGGTCCACGTATTTCCTCTGAAAGAGAGCTGATTAGTGCACAATACATTTACACTAGGTGTGATTGGTTCCAACGATAGAATCTCTCTCAACCATCACAGAATAGGAAGTCCAGCAAGACGCCAACCTCCAATCCACATGATAGAAGAGTGGGATTCTATCGTTAATCGCGGGAATACGCCTAGCCTTAAACGCAATGTATTCCGACCCTAGGGGTCCAAATCTAACCCTATGACTTCGAATCTTCTTAACATAAGTCTACTCTTCATTTTAATGTGTCCATTCTCTATTTGGTGATGTTTTCACGTTTCTTCTTTCTTCAGACGAAGTCTTGATTGGTCCACGTAATTCCTCCTGAAAGAGAGCGGATTAGTGCACAATACATTTACACTAGGTATGATTGGTTCCAACGATAGAGTCTCTCTCAACCATCACAGAAATGGAAGTACAGCAAGACGCCAACAACCAATCCACATGATAGAAGAGTGGGATTCAATCGTACAGAGCCGAACACACAACAAAAATTAAAATTAATCGCGGGAATTCGCCTAGCCTTAAACGCAATAAATTCCGACCCTAGGGGTCCAAATCTAACCCTATGACTTCGCATCTTCTTGACATAAGTCTATTCTTCATTGTAATTTTTCCATTCTCCATAAGGTAATGTTTTTACGTTTCTTCTTTCTTCAGACGAAGTCTTGATTGGTCCACGTAATTCCTCCTGAAAGAGAACGGATTAGTGCACAATACATTTACACTAGGTGTGATTGGTTCCAACGATAGAATCTCTCTTAACCATCACAGAATTAGAAGTACAGCAAGACGCCAACCTCCAATCCACATGATAGAAGAGTGGGATTCTATCGTTCAGAGCCGAACACACAACAAAAATTAAAATTAATCGCGGGAATACGCCTAGCCTTAAACGCAATAAATTCCGACCGTAGGGGTCCAAATCTAACCCTATGACTTCGAATCTTCTTAACATAAGTCAATTCTTCATTGTAATGTGTCCATTCTCCATAAGGTGATGTTTTCACGTTTCTTCTTTCTTCAGACGAAGTCTTGATTGGTCAAAGTAATTCCTCCTGAAAGAGAACGGATTAGTGTACAATACATTTACACTAGGTTTGATTGGTTCCAACGATAGAATCTCTCTCAACCATCACAGAATTGGAAGTACAGCAAGACGCCAACCTCCAAACCACATGATAGAAGAGTGAGAATCTATCGTTCAGAGCCAAACACACAACAAAAATTAAAATTAATCGCGGGATTACGCCTAGCCTTAAACGCAATAAATTCCGACCCTAGGGGTCCAAATCTAACCCTATGACTTCGGTTATTCTTGACGTACGTCTATTCTTCATTGTAATTTGTCCATTCTCCATTTGGTGATGTTTTCACGTTTCTTCTTTCATCAGACGAAGTCTTGGTGGTCCACGTAATTCCTCCTGAAAGAGAGTGGATTAGTGCACAATACATTTACACTAGGTTTGATTGGTTCCAACGATAGAATCTCTCTCAACCATCACAGAATTGGAATTACAGCAAGACGCACACCTCCAATCAAAATGATATAAGAGTAGGATTCTATCGTTCAGAGCCGAACACACAACAAAAATTAAAATTAATCGCGGGAATACGCCTAGCCTTAAACGCAATAAATTCCGACCCTAGGGGTCCAAATCTAACCCTATGACTTCGCATCTCCTTGACGTAAGTCTATTCTTCATTGTAATGTGTCCATTATCCATAAGGTGATGTTTTCACGTTTCTTCTTTCATCAGACGAAGTCTTGATTGGTCCACGTAATTCCTCCTGAAAGAGATCGGATTAGTGCACAATACATTTACACTATGTTTGATTGGTTCAAACGATAGAATCTCTCTCAACCATCACAGAATTGGAAGTACAGCTAGACGCACACCTCAAATCAAAATGATAAAAGAGTAGGATTCTATCGTTCAGGGCCGAATACACAACAAAAATTAAAATAAATCGCGGGAATACGCCTAGCCTTAAACGCAATAAATTCTGACCCTAGGGGTCCAAATCTAACCCTATGACTTCGGTTATTCTTGACGTACGTCTATTCTTCATTGTAATGTGTCCATTCTCCATAAGGTGATGTTTTCACGTTTCTTCTTTCTTCGGACGAAGTCTTGATTGGTCCACGTAATTCCTCCTGAAAGAGAGCAGATTAGTGCACAATACATTTACACTAGGTGTGATTGGTTCCAACGATAGAATCTCTCTCAACCATCACGGAATTGGACGTACAGCAAGACGCCAACCTCCAATCCACATGATAAAAGAGTGGGATTCTATCGTTCAGAGCCGAACACACAACAAAAATTAAAATTAATCGCGGGAATATGCCTAGCATTAAACGCAATAAATTCCGACCCTAGGGGTCCAAATCTAAACCTATGACTTCGGTTATTCTTGACGTACGTCTATTCTTCATTGTAATGTGTCCATTCTCCATAAGGTGATTTTTCTCCTTTCTTCTTTCTTCAGACCAAGTCTTGATTTGTCCACGTAATTCCTCCTTAAAGAGAGCGGATTAGTGCACAATACATTTACACTAGGTGTGAATGGTTCCAACGATAGAATCTCTCTCAACCATCACAGAATTGGAAGTACAGCAAGACGCCAACCTCCAATCCACATGATAGAAGAGTGGGGTTCTATCGTTCAGAGCCGAACACACAACAAAAATTAAAATTAATCGCGGGAATACGCCTAGCCTTAAACGCAATAAATTCCGACCCTAGGGGTCCAAATCTAACCCTATGACTTCGGTTATTCTTGACGTACGTCAATACTTCATTGTAATGTGTCCTTTCTCCATAAGGTGATGTTTTCATGTTTCTTCTTTCTTCAGACGAAGTCTTGATTGGTCCACGTAATTCCTCCTGAAAGAGAGCGGATTAGTGCACAACACATTTACACTAGGTGTGATTAGTTCCAACGATAGAATCTCTCTCAACCATCACAGAATTGGAAGTACAGCAAGACGCAACCCTACAATCCACATGATAGAAGAGTGGGATTCTATCGTTCAGAGCCGAACACACAACAAAAATTAAAATTAATCGCGGGAATACGCCTAGCCATAACGCAATAAATTCCGACACTAGGGGTCCAAATCTAACCCTATGACTTCGCATCTTCTTGACATAAGTCTATTCTTCATTGTAATCTGTCCATTTTCCATAAGGAGATGTTTTCACGTTTCGCCTTTCTTCAGACGAAGTCTTGATTGGTCCACGTAATTCCTCCTGAAAGAGAGCGGATTAGTGCACAATACATTAACACTAGGTGTGATTGGTTCCAACGATAGAATCTCCCTCAACCGTCACAGAATTGGAAGTACAGCAAGACGCCAACCTCCAATCCACATGATTGAAAAGTGGGAATCTATCGTTCAGAGCAGAACACACAACAAAAATTAAAATTAATCGCGGGAATACGCCTAGGCTTAAACGCAATGTATTCTGACCCTTAGGGTCGAAATCTAACCCTATGACTTCGTATCATCTTGACATTAGTCTTTTCTTCGTTGTAATGTTTCCATTCTCCAATAGGTGATGTTTTCAGGTTTCTTCTTTCTTCAGACGAAGTCTTGATTCGTCCACGTGTTTCCTCCTGAAAGAGAGCGGATTAGTGCACAATACATTTACACTAGGTGTGATTGGTTCCAACGATAGAATCTCTCTCAACCATCACAGAATTGGAAGTACAGCAAGACGCCAACCTCCAATCCACATGATAGAAGAGTGGGATTCTATCGTTCAGAGCCGAACACACAACAAAAATTAAAATTAATCGCGGGAATACGCGTAGCCTTAAACGCAATGTATTCCGACCCTAGAGGTCAAAATCTAACCCTTAGACTTCGGTAATTCTTGACGTACGTCTATTTTTCATTGTAATGTGTCCATTCTCCATTAGTTGATGTTTTCACGTTTCTTCTTTCTTCAGACGAAGCCTTGATGGGTCCACGTAATTCCTCCAAAAGAGAGTGGATTATTGCACAATACATTAACACTAGGTGTGATTGGTTCCAAGGATAGAATCTCTCTCAACCATCACAGAATTGGAAGTACAGCAAGACGCCAATTTCCAAACCACATGATAGAAGAGTGGGATTCTATCGTTCAGAGCCGAACACACAACAAATATTAAAATTAATCGCGGGAATACGCTTAGCCTTAAACGCAATGTATTCCGACACTAGGAGTCCAAATCTAACCCTATGACTTCGAATCTTCTTAACATAAGTCAATTCTTCATTGTAATTTGTCCATTCTCCATTTGGTGATGTTTTCACGTTTCTTCTTTCATCAGACGAAGTCTTGGTGGTCCACGTAATTCCTCCTGAAAGAGAGTGGATTAGTGCACAATACATTTACACTAGGTTTGATTGGTTCCAACGATAGAATCTCTCTCAACCATCACAGAATTGGAATTACAGCAAGACGCACACCTCCAATCAAAATGATATAAGAGTAGGATTCTATCGTTCAGAGCCGAACACACAACAAAAATTAAAATTAATCGCGGGATTACGCCTAGCCTTAAACGCAATAAATTCCGACCCTAGGGGTCCAAATCTAACCTTATGACATCGGTTAATCTTGACGTACGTCTATTCTTCATTGTAATGTGTCCATTCTCCATAAGGTGATGTTTTCACGTTTCTTCTTTCATCAGACGAAGTCTTGATTGGTACACCTAATTCCTCCTGAAAGAGAGCGGATTAGTGCACAATACATTTACACTAGGTGTGATTGGTTCCAACGATAGAATCTCCCTCAACCATCACAGAATGGGAAGTACAGCAAGACGCCAACCTCCAATCCACATGATAGAAGAGTGGGATTCTATCGTTAATCGCGGGAATACGCCTAGCCTTAAACGCAATGTATTCCGACCCTAGGGGTCCAAATCTAACCCTATGACTTCGAATCTTCTTAACATAAGTCTATTCTTCATTGTAATGTGTCCATTCTCTATTTGGTGATGTTTTCACGTTTCTTCTTTCTTCAGACGAAGTCTTCATTGGTCCACGTAATTCCTCCTGAAAGAGAGCGGATTAGTGCACAATACATTTACACTAGGTATGATTGGTTCCAACGATAGAGTCTCTCTCAACCGTCAAAGAATTGGAAGACAAGCGAGACGCCAACCTCCAATCCACATGATAGAAGAGTGGGATTCTATCGTTCAGAGCCGAACACACAACAAAAATTAAAATTAATCGCGGGAATACGCCTAGCCTTAAACGCAATAAATTCCGACCCTAGGGGTCCAAATCTAACCCTATGACTTCGGTTTTTCTTGACGTACGTCTATTCTTCATTGTAATGTGTCCATTCTCCATAAGGTGATGTTTTCACGTTTCTTCTTTCTTCAGACGAAGTCTTGATTTGTCCAAGTAATTTTTACTGAGATAGAGCGGATTAGTGCACATAATATTTACACTCGATTTGATTTGTTCCATCCATGAAAACTCTCCCAACCCTTATAGAATTTGAAGTACGCAAGTTTCATGTTCGTCCATTCGCACTGTGTTGATAATGCATTATGGGCACCAAGCACCACTCCAAAAATACTCATTCACACAGGTTAGTTATTACTTACGAATATACTAGTGCAATAGACTACACCTTATTAGTTCTACTAAAACCCATTAATCTATCCGTTAGTTAGCTACCAATGCATTCTTACACACTCCGAAATACTCCCATCCAAGCATACAATGTTTAACCTACGATTATTTAAAATGAGGTGATTTCCAGTGTCCGAGGGTTTGTAAGTGTAACAGTGGTCATATTTACATCCATGATATATAGAACCATTTGCATTTGACAAATGTACAGCATTATATTTAGAAGATACAGAAGTGAGTACAAAATCTTCTTAGGCTCCCCTTCGCCCCACCCATGGAAGGCTCCGCCCGAATGGTCCGTGCGTCGGGCCTGAAATGACATCATGCCTACTTTAATTAAGAAAGAGTCATGCTGCCACGTAATTTCTTATTTATTACTACATATACCCAAGAAGGTAGTGCCTTCAATGATTGAAACTCTCTGCCCAATCATAGAATAGGAATACGACAGGACGCAGAAAATTAATCCTCGTGATAGAAGAGTGGGAGTTAATTACTCAGGGCCGTACACACAACAAAAATTAAATTTAATCGCGGGAATATGCCTATCCCTAAATACAATGTTCTCCGACCCTAATGGTCTAAATCCTTTCCTAATATTCCTCTTTTCTTGACTTAGGTCCAATCTTATTTATCAACTTTTAACTTTTTTATTTAATACCCTATTACATGAGGATTCTTTTTTGCAGTGCTCTATCTTCAGTTGAAGTCCTCATATTTATTTGCCTTTTTTCTGTGCAACGTTTCTACTTATATCCAACGGATCCGTTATTTCGAATTGTAGCAATACCTCGCTTATTTTAAGAGAATGTTACTGGTTTTTCCACAGTTCACCGTTTTACACCCTTTAGTCTATCATAGGGTTTTAGCGTATCTTTAAGATTGTGAAGATATTATAAACGAAATCATAAATTATGACACCAACACACTCGACAGGTGCACCACAGAATTTTACCTTAAAATACACTTCGGTTGAAAAATTGTCTTTATATATTATATTATATATTCGGTTGAAAATCTGTATATATGTATATTATCGAAGAATGACCAATTCAGAAAGAAATAAAACCTATTATCAGAGCGCTTAACTCCGCCACCTACTTATTCGCAAAGTGGCTCGACGGCCTGTGGAAAGCTCTTGGACCCACAGTCCAATTTCTCATCTAAATCCTTCCTTGAAATAAAATCGACGCGTACCGTCCTCAATAATGAGATTACAGTACCCTTTAACTCAGTAAGGTTATTCCACGGCATCCATTTTTTCATCGCCTTTGATTGCATAGACCACTGCCAAAGAAGCGACCAGCAAACTCCGGTCGATATCCCAAGGAATACATCACCCACGCCAAAAAGTGCATGGACGCAACATACTTCTACGAGGTTGATCCCATTGAAACCCCGCCTGACCTAGGGATGGCGGTAGTTGTTCAAAAGATATAACTTTATTAGAAAGCAAACAAACTTTAAAACATAAGTTTCAAGATTGAAGACGCCACGTCGTTTAGTTTTTATTGGGAAGCCTTCAGTAATGTACGTTTTTAGACCTCAGTTTTCGACTTCAACAAAACCTTATAATGCCAATAAAACGAGTATGTGTAATGTCAGAGGTCAACCCGTATGGTGTGTAAATAAATAAATACGTCAACTTACAATTATTCCTATTCGCCGGATTCTTTGAAGTTCCATTCTCTAGGAATCCATACATCATTCCTGCACTTCCAGACGTATCCGTCCATCTCACTCTCTCGCGACACTCGGACATTCTTCCAAAGGGAGAATCCTTTCCAAATAAACACACGCAAACCGATCACATCACTGAAATCAGATTCAAAAACAGCTTAGCCAAGAGTCTAAACACTAAAAAATGTGCATGAATAAACACTCCATTTCCAGAATGTATATATTTCGCATCTAAAATAATGCCCAATTGTTCATTATAACGACATTGAACGTTAAACCCCGTTCGTCTTATAGAATAAGAAACTTATTTCACCTCATTAATCCATTTGAAATACTTGCTAGTCATTGTGTATCGGAGTGTGAAAATTTGTATTGCGCCTTTTAACCCAACAGTAGTCGCATGAAATGAAGCTTTGAGAGTTCGAATCACGGAATTCATCGTCACTAAAAGATCAATTTTCCCCAAAAAAAGTTATCCAACTCCAAGCTGAGTTAGTGAGAGTCTCCAAGTCAAATGGGGCAATTAAATGGAGGAATCATGGCTCCTAGTGACCTCAACGTTTAACTTGGAATGCGTTCGCTCAAACAATTCCAATGGCCACCGCTTTCTTCCGATATACGTTCGAGGTCGTCATAGATTTTCTAACCGTGAAGATGTGATGTCGGCGGGTAATGGATAATTAGAGGAGAAAAGCAGTTCTTTTTTTATAAAAACATGACCGAACTTATTGGACGGCACTGTGAAAAGTGTAAAAATATGAAACGAGATTATGTTAAAATATAAATTAATTTATTTCCACAATTTTTCAGTTTTCCTTATTAATTGGATGCTTCTGGGACCCCCAATAAGGTTAATCCAAAGTATAACAATCAAGCATAAGTTACAGCGTTGGGTAATCTCTAATTCCTCAATTTTTTTTCTCCAGGTTTTTATAAATGAATGCAGGACCTAATTTTAGTATTTCTAACGATCCCAGTAGCAATGTGGATGGCATTTTCTGAGTACGGTACCAGTAAAGGTAGAATCCATAAATTTATCGATAAACTAAATAGCCAACGCAATGTAATTACATTCACTTACGAAATTGAACATGGCCATGCACTCCCATTCCCACTCTTACTTTTCATTTAAAATGGCGAGAAATGCTGATTTCACATTTTTAGGAAAAACACGCAACGAAAACTAAATATAGTCTGGTTTACCCTTCCCCCCTTATCAACAACCCAAGGACCCCTTCAATTGTTTCATGAATCTCATGCCCAATCCCCTACCATAAAACCACCACACGGCAAAGAATTTAAATACATGGAAGGCACAGTAAATGGATACGAAACTTAAATAATACACATATTGTTCGCCAACAGTGGGAAAAAGCTTTCAAAGAAAATATACCACACACACAAACAATTGAACAAAAAACATAGAGGTTTCTTTTTCTTTCCGTTTTAACCCGAAATTAAAAAATACCTCCAAAAAAATTGTTTTTAATTAGACACTGACATCAGTTTCAGAAACCTAAACGCATAATGAAAGTTACAGGGTCGTCCGGAAAATAATTGTACTGATTTTTTCCCGCCGCTCCAGGCGCGCCCAGCACCGCTCTGACGGGCTGCGATTGGAGGGGGCTATGTTGGCAAGCGACGCTGAAAAAGGCAGTCGGCTCTGAGCTGTGCTGTAGTGAGGAGCTCTGTTAACGCGAACCTCCACGCTCGACCCACGTCACGGAACGCGATGCCGAAGTTTTTGGGCAGCGTTATTCCAAACAAATTTGCGGTAAAGCTTGGGAAATCGTCTACCGAAACTGTCGGTATAATTAACCAGGCTTACGCGGAGTCAGCCATGTCCAGAAACATGATCTTTCGGTGGCACAAGATGTTCGTGGAGGGCAGAGAAGAGGTCGACGACGAACCACGGCCTGGACGCCCATCAACGACACTCACCGACGAAAATGTGCGAAAAGTTCACGATGTACTGAACTCTGATCGTCGTCTTAGTGTTCGGATGATAGCAGAGCAGTGTAATGTGCCAAAAACAATAGTGCTCGAGATTATTAGGGAGCAATTCCAGATGCGAAAAATTTGTGCAAAGTTGGTGCTTAAAGTGGTCGGTGATGATCAAAGACTCAATCATTTGGAAATCGCGACACAACATGCGGATCACTGCAAAAATGATCCACATTTTTTAGAGAACGTTTTTCGGGTGACGAGACGTGAAGGAACGCAAAGGAACGCAATACGGGACTTTGGACGTCGTCAAAGAGGCCGTGACGACGTGTCTTCGAGATGTTCCCGATGAGCCTTCGCTAGAGCGTTTCAGGAATGGGAACGCCGCTGGAACAAGTGTATCGACTCACAAGGGTCCTATTTTGAGGAATATTAACTTAAGATATGAACAAGAGTAATAAAATTTTTTTCCTAAGCTCAGTACAATTATTTTCAAAACGAACGCTGTATTATATATTCCCAAAAATTAAGCGGCTTCGGTGGAATAATCCAGGGTCTCTGAGGTGATTTGAAGCGCGTACTACACATCGTGCATGGGACCGAACACACGCGATGTTTAAAGTGCGTGTAGTCAAAGATTTCAGGCTAAATATACACACGCTAAATTTAAAACTCGACTTCGATGAAAACTTAAAAAAAAGTAGTCGTATTTACGGGAGGCGACCAAAAGCTGAGGTAATTTGCACCAAATATGATGGGTAGAAAACGATGAAGGATGGAGAAAAGCCCGGCGTCAGCATTAGCCTACTCTAGACAAAAGGCGCAAAGGGGTTCGGAATTTAATACCCCATCCGACGGGCGTCGTACTCACTCAAAGCTCTCTCCACAAAGCACCTCAAGTAGGGATCGAGATACCTCTGAAAAATATTCAACACAGACGATATTTGATCCCGAGCCTTCTGGGCGGTTAGCCTGTACGATAGCCGCCGTCCCGATTCCGATCCCCGAGACGAAAACTTATAATACAAATGGAACAAGTAGGCATTTTTCGAGGAATAGCATATTTTATACCAGCAGAGGTTTATTCAAAAAGACAAAGGCCAGTAGTTAGCTTGATGACTAGACAAATTAAGCCACTTTAGCAGAATTTCAATTGACTCGAACACGCTGTCGCACGTAACTACGGCACTGTTTACATTTTCAGCAACAATGATTCACCCGCGTGAAACAAATTGGAATATGATCATTGCACTGATTCCTTATTAGGAAGGTAAATTGTTGTGATAAATATGCAAGGGGGAGAGAGTAAAAAAGAGATAAGTAAGAGAGAGAAATTAAAATCCGACCTCCCATGTCAAGGGTCAACCCGACGTGAACATACTTAGCACTAATAAATGAACAATTAAATAAATGCGTCAACTTACAATTATTCCTATTCGCCGGATTCTTCGAAGTTCCATTCCCTAGGAATCCATATTTCGTTCCTGCACTTCCAGACGTATCCGTCCATCTCACTCTCTCGCAACACTCGGACATTCTTCCCTTTCCAAAGGGAGAATCCTTTCCAAAAAAACACACGCAAACCGATCACATCGCTGAAATCGGATTCCAAAACAGCTAGGCCAAGAGTCCAAACATTAAAGAAGTTGCATGAAAAAACTTTCCAATATCACTATGTTTATATTTTGCATCCAAAAAAAGCCCAATCGTTCATTATAACGACATTGAACGTTAAACCCCGATCGGGTTTTAGAATATGAAACTTATTTCGCCTCATTAATTCAATTAAAATACTTCAAGTCATTGTGTATCGGAGTGTGAACATATGTATTGCACCTTTTCGCCAAATAGTAGTCGCATGAAATAAAGCTTTGAATGTTCAAAAACACGGAATTCATCGTCACACTTAAAAATCAATTGTCTCCGAAAACAAATTATCCAACTCCAACCTCAGTCAGAAAGAGAGAGAGTGTCCAAGTAAAATGGGGCAAATGAACTTGAGGACTCTTGGCCCATAGTGACCTTGACTTTTAACTCGGAATGCGTTCGCTCAAACAATTCCAATGGCCACCGCTTTCTAGCGACAAACGTTCGCACGCGTTGGACTCTGGTTCGTAAAAGTTTAACTATAGCTTAAGTTTACCCCTTCAATGAGTATGGAAGCAAGATGCAATTAGATGGGGCTGGTACAGTCCCTAGAAGTAAGTACCTGCATTCAAAAATCTCGGGTGGACGAATCGCAAAGGCAGGGAACCGACTGCGGACGACGGGACGTCTTAAAATACAGATTGTGGCTACATAAATTACTTTTGAATTAAGAAAGATATTTTACCGCACCCTGTATAGCTTTGGAATAGAATCTACATTTGGAGTAGAAAATAGTTTGAGATATTGTGTTCTCTGGAATAGAAGAAAACCGGCAATCTTAGTGAAGAAGAGCAATGACTGATATCGTCGCGTATCTAAATCTCTCCGTCTTTTCGGCATTAATTATATTTTGAAAATAATCGAAATGGCACTACTTCCTGTTTCATTGTTAATTTTGGTGTAGTTTAACTTTTCCCTGGCAAGCTTTAAACAGATTAGTTACTACGTATCGCGCAAAAAATCAGTATACACTTGGTTTCCATAATTACGAGTAATCCGAAATATCCTTCCCTATTCGCAATAATAAGTATAAAATTACCTCGAAATAAAAAGAATTACACCCTTTTACACAAAATAAGGCATCCAACAATAATCTATAAAGGCGGGAACATTAGACAAGTATACACTCACCTCCTTCCGACACGACGACACATGACCAACTGAACGGGTAGCTCAGCGAATGAATAGCAGGTGGTCGAAACCGTTGGATGACGTCATTTTTTAATTTGAAAAATATGCCAAGAAGTTAAATTCTTAAGAGTAAATTAAATCTGCAGAAAAATTTAATCAAGATTTAAGTGATGTAATTTTATATATACTTCTCCTTACTAAATAATATATTTTTAATTGAATATTAATTTTGTTACATTATTCAACTGACAGCAGTAGTCTATTCTTAAAACTCAAGATGGCGCCAATAGAAATAGTTCGCCTTTTCCACAAGAAATGGAAGTACGACTGCGCAAAGGCGCGTAATGGCACAGAAATATACGAGAGAAATATCGAATCGGAACTTAGTATCACGGTCCATCCCTCGCACATACAACGAGAAGTCTAACTCTCCACTCTCATAAAAAGACGGATTATTCTTTTCCCTTGAATATACCACGGTTACTTAATATTTGCCAGAGTACATACATGCTCACTGAGACGATCCGCTTCGGTTAACAACAAAATCATCCATCGCACGACGTTCGAAATCAACTCTTGACAGCACGAGTCGCCATCCTGTGGATACTATGAAACACTTTGATTGAACTCAGAATGATAAATTTGAGGGAACTTTAAAAACTTTCCCAGGGGAAATTAAAAACGTACTCTGGGCACAGTGGTTGAGTGCACTGGGGGCAGGGGTCATTATTGCGATCAGTGGGACACCAGGAATATCCAGAATGAAATCGAAAACATCGCTCTTTCCCAAGATTGCGCCATCGTCACCAAGTAATAATAAGTCTAAATCCCATGTCAGATCCATCCACGATTCGCAGGCGCACGGATCTTCGACGTCATTTTTAACAATTACTAGAAAATGTAGATTCGAATAATCCCTGGTCAAGGCGCACTTATTATAAAATCACTGCTTGATTAAGGTTCCTTCTAAGAACAAAGGCAAGCCCTTCGAGACTATTCCAGCTGCTATTCGCGGAGGCGACTATACGAACACGGCACATTGAATAAGGCAGGGCGAAACTCTTTCCTCCTTTGTGCGTAGCTTGAGAATTTAACGGCCGAGTGTCGGCATTTTACTGACGTGATCTGAAGGAAAACTGAGGCGCAGTAGAATTTACTTAAGGATGTAATTTTCCCTTGCCAGCCTGAAATGTGCTCCCCTGGGGATGCCATGCACACCTTTGTAGAGGCAGCGAAAACACCAATTCTCATTGTTTTTCATGAGTTTTTTGTTTATGTTCTCGTGCCTCAAACTGTTCGCTCGTTTGAGTGTCCCTGGTGTGCTCCATTTTTTTCAATTAGAGAAGCCCCTTGAGTATTGCGTTTTTTGAGTGGAGGGAAGGAATCTATTGCGCTAAATTCTAAGAGCTCAACGCTGAGTTGCTCAACGGCAAACGTGACCTCAAGTTAACTCAATGTGCTTTTATTCTTTTCGAAAGAAAGACTACTTTAAAAGACCTATCATTTTTTGTTTCGGTGTTCTTCTCAGTAGTATTTTTAAGTATTTCAGTGGCCGAGAATGAGGCGAGTGGAATTATATTATTGAAGATGCGTCAAGCTAAGAAACAAACTTTGGCCGAGAAGAAGGAAGGAACATCACCAAAAGTGAGGAGAGAAAAAGAGGAATTGAATTGGCTGGAAATTGCGAGAATACAAGGACGAGTGATACCGTAAGTAGCATGCATTCACCGAGTTACACAATGATCTGTGAAGTGAAATTGTCTTTCACACACATCGAGTTCTTCCTTTAAGAGGGTATGCACTGTCGGCAACAACCTAGTGTCAATTTGCGAAAGGAACCTACTCTCCCCCCTCAACCAATTCAATACAGCATTGGCGGGGCATTATGATTGCACTTCGCTCGGTGTTTTCCGGCAATGGAAGGAGGCCAACACTTTCCATGTCGTATTTATGCATCGAACACATCTGTATAATTTTTTGAGAGCACACCCACTTACCAGTTCCCTGGCGTATTTCGCTATTGGAGTAATGTTGTTGCGGTACCAGTTTTTTATTTCCGCCCATAGTGCCCACTGCCCGGAAAATCCTGCCTCTCCCAAATCACCCACCTATCCCCAACGACGCGAATTACCTCAACTGTTGCTCAACCCCATTTATTATAACCACTCCAATTAGAACCCATAAATTATATCTCCCACACAGGAATACATTTTTCACTATATCGTCATTCGGTCTTTCATTAATTATTTATTAAACATACATCCGCATTTGGACAATCATAATTTACAGCCGGTGGGTTCATGTGTGGAACGTACATATAATTCTTATCACGACGTTCATTAGTAAAATCGACACTGCGTGTGTTTATGCCTGCATCATTATGTACGGACATGCGCGATGCACGTATTAATCCACTTGCTTGTCTGTGACACAATGTGATGTTAGTAAGGCTTTCGACTGTTTTAAACATTCAATAATACTATCAAGGCTAGAATGTTATGGTACAAAGGGTGTTGCACTGAAACTACTGAGGCCATATTTGGATAATCGCAGCCAAGTTGTTGAATTTAATGGCTGTTGATCTGCAGCTCTTAAAGTAAAATATGATCTCCCATTGCGCTCTATGCATGGCCTAGTCGTTTAATCATCAGGTTTAATGATTTGCCCCGTAATATGAAATCTACATTTGATTTGTGTAACGATGACACCACTTTTGTGCAAAAATGTCAACATCTAGAAGATGAAAACGTATGATCAAGTTCTACTCCATGACAGACTAAGGAATGGTTAATATTTTCACAATTATTATACACTTTGCATTCATGTTGATGATGTTTTTTGGAATTAAGGTCTTAATAACTGAAATTGAAACTGTTTGCTTACTAGGAACATATATTGATACAAAACTTAACTGGGAGGTCCACATCAGTCAGATCTGTGATGAACTAAATAAAGCTGTTTATATGCAAGGAAAGCTCAACTTTGTCATTTCAAATAAGTATATCGCTTAAAACACTCCACCACGCCTTTCTTCAATGTCATTTGAATTACGGTGGTGAGCTATTGGGTCATTTACCCACTTGTTAAACAAATTTTGCTATTGCAATAGTGAGCTATTTGCTCTCTTGCTAATATACCACCACATGATTCCTGCAAACCTTTTTTTCTTAGGTATGGAACCTTGTTAGTATTTAGTTTATTTATCTTTAAGGCTCTGATTCATGCAAAATTTAATCTAGAAACATACCAATTAAGATCTCACATCCATAACTACACGGCAAGAGGTAAAAGGCCTCTAATTACTACTTATTATATTTGGTGATCAACTTACAACACATTTCATGATGTGTGTACGCGTCTGTATGATTATCTGCCTAGTCAGTTGCAATTGAACTGCATCCAGTGCTTCAAGAATAGGGTATATACCTGGACACTTGCTTACCTACTTAATTGTTGGATGAATCCTTATGTAACAATCTTAAAAACATTTATGACTCCTTTTTATGCATAGTGATTTGCAGTTTATATATTGATGACACTTCATATGGTTGTACCATTTTTTAAAATGAATAAAGGTTTATTACTAGGTATTATTGGCCAAAACCATCAAACAGTTACATGTCCTCATAACATTGAGAAAGATTTAACTTTGAGATGCAGTCACCCTTTTGAAGTGGGGGATTGCTTCCCGTGAGTGAAACAATTTTGTTTCAAATTCAAAATACTTTGCCATTAAAAAATGTACCCTGGTAAAAATCATATTATCCTGCTATTATTGACTGAAAGAGTTTGATAAAATTCTTTGGAATGCTTAATTTCCGTCATCTCATTTTACCCATCGGACAACCCCGTATAATTATGTATTGGAAAAAAAACACTGTAAAATACAACAATAATTTTAGCGTGGAAAAAGGATGTTTTTGGGAGAAAATGTGAAAAATTTTTTCTGCCTTCCGAACGTCTGCCTCCGCAGAAAGATGTTTCTGTAGTTCCTTTCACTGTTCTCCTTTTCTGTCCCTCTCTTCATGGATTTGCATTTCAAATGATCAATTAATCTCAAACTTATAGCATTGTACACGATAACCTATACAGTTTTTTCCCTGCAAAGATATTTCCCCAATCTCAAAACACATCATCTTCCTAATCATCGTTAGACTTGCCACAGATAAAAAATACATGTTTGATTCAGGTCCTAATTTCAGCGTAATTGATGAGACCTGTTGAGACCTTGGTGAAAATGGAGAAACACAAAGTTAAATCATTTTAAAGAAAGCTTTTAAAAATTCATTTTGATAAATATTTTTGTAAGGTAAACTATAAAGGGAATTACTTTTCAAACAATTATTATATTCAATATCACATGGTCATTATGATAAAATAAAAATTCTTGCAGCAGAAGCTACCTGAGCCATAGTCTATAATTTTTATTCTTTTTTGCTTGCAGAATTAGGCATTAGCCAGAGATTTTTCTTCCTATATATATTTCATCATTTCGCTTCACAGGTTTTAGAGCCAATTAACAGGTATCCATGGTCATGTAGGAGTTATAGAAATTTCAGGTATTATTACATCTTCTGTTGAATTAGTTTACTAAACAAACAAGTAATTTTAACCTTCTCTTCCATTCAGGGTTTGACCTTTGACCATCTGGGCCCCTAAATCATTCTAATGTGCCTACCTCTCTTTTCTACCCAAAACATTTTGGCCAGTTGCTCCAAATGGAACCTGAGCCTTCAGTATTCAAAACATCACCACCTACCCCTGATCATCTTACTTCTCAATCACATTTGGACCCAGTACATTAACCGCATTTTACAATACACCTACAGCCTACTTCACACCATCCCTCCTAACAGAGACACCCTAGCCTGGTGCACGAGTCCCGCATCCTATTGGGCTCAGCATTGGGTGAATATTACTCTACTCTCGCCTATCAAAGTATTCGGTGCCTTATATAATTTCCCTTTTTGAACATTCATTTATTAAGGCTCTTTAACCACAAAGAGACTTATTTCTCTCCATTCCAGAAAATGTGCATGAATGTATGAACATTAAGTAATTATGTTGTTGCAAGGGTAAGTGCATTAGTTTGTGAGTTGGGATATGAATATAGTTTTAGCATTTTATGTGCCTTTTATTTGGTATTGAAGGTGATCTGGGCATCACTCATCTAGGTACTGTTAATTCCTACTAGACATAGGTTCACATTATCCTGGCATCAATGGGGAAATGGGCCAACATAAGAAGAAATTAATTTTGGCAGTCAGAAATATGAATCCTTTCGTGATTTAATGAAAATCAGCCTTGCCATAACACAGTCATGGCAGTTTCTGGGAAAGAGAAGCTCAGCCAGTCACATTTGCTGAATGAGTGGTATACATTCTTGAGAGCAGTAGGTTTTTTACCGGCTGCCCCACATATTTAACAACTTCAACTCCATGTCTCATAAAAACCTTGATCAAGACCCTTTCATAGTAATGTCCAATGGTATTAGATACAACTTTGCAGCTGATCACATAACTAAGCCACATCCGTATCCTGCAGATCAATGCATGCAATATTGATAATTTCCTTTCTAAACTGGCCTATGAGAACTTGATATTGAAACAAATACTGTAGAACCAGATGATGACAAAAGACATAATTAGATTGAAATCAAGACAAAAACGGTATTCAAGGATATTCAAGTGCTGTGGATATTTATAAGGTAAATCGTTGTGCCCATTGAATGGGAACCTTTTCACTAGCCCTTAGTTACAACCAGATGCCTATTTAAATTTCCTTATAGATCATCACCTGTAATACCCAGGATGCCCTTCTGATAGACATCTTTCTGCTCTTGGACCTGGCATCATTGCAGCTACAAGTTAAATACATCAATCGGGAGAAAAGAAACCTCTTTCCTCTTTAGATCTCGCAATATTGCTTTAAAAACTTAATTTCCTGTTTTTCAGCAGTCATTTTTGTCAACTTGATATTTCCTTTCAGTTCTCAACAAATGTTCTTCAGCCTTAAGTTTTGTACAGAGAGATTTAAAATGAAATAACTAATCAATATATATATAAACATGGTCTATATTCGTTTACATTCGAAATTAATTCATGTTTGGTTTCTTTTTATTTTTCAGAGTACCTATTTTATGATTTATTTGCAATTGTGTAGAAAATTTTAAGCTTCTCTAAGTTTAAAATAGTTCCCTTTGGTATTTGTGAGAGGTATTATAAGATAACAACGTGTATATGTAATGACTTCCACTGTAGCGACTACAATTTTACACTAGGCTTTTACTTTCAAATAGGGTATTGCTTCATCCATTTTTTATTTTTTATGCATACTGTGAGGTAATTGTAGCGACAGACGACGCGCTCGCGCCTTGACTCTCGCTTGTCCGACGACGCGCTCGCGCCTCAACTCTCAATTGTCCGCAATTGCCCTAGAGGGCCGAGCGGCAATGACTCCGCACAAAAACATGCTTTTCTTTCAGAGGGAGGATTGTTATTTTATAGACCTATCTCATTAAAGCTGCTAAATGTGATGATTACATATTACCAAGCATTTAAAGGAACTTATTTTATTTTGAAGACATCACTAATATTATCCAATATATACTGTTACATTTGATTACTTTTTCATAACCTGTGAACTACAGTTCACATTTATCAGGAGAAACACATTGTATTTAGAATACTTAATGCTTTCTTACAATCCCAAGGTAGAATTCTCCTTCACATGTAAAATGTGAAGTATTTTCACCGAGGACCTCAATGTTAACAGTGGAATAGTTAGACCTTACAATCACACACTACCAAAATACTTGAAATTAAATAAGTAATGTTGTAATTTTGTATATTCTTTATTTAGAACAGGACCTAGGTTTTCATTTGGATATCATCAGCAGTCCTGATGAATACATGAAATGTCAAAACCTCGGTCGTATTCCAAATAAAGAGTTTTTTAAATTACAAAGCTCCATATTTTCTTTCAGTGTATTGTTATCATTGACTTTAATGACTATTTCCTCACGATATAGATTCTTATCATCATCTTGCTTTTGGCAAGGCAATCATACCATCAGCAAGGAAATTCATGTCATCTTTGAATCTAATACAGCTACTTTCTCAAACCCCCAATGATTATGCCATTTTGTTTGCTAGGCTACATATATTCATTTTCTCTTTGTAGAGTTTGGAAAAAGTAGGAGAAAAAGAGCAACCATTGCTCAAAGCTCTACTCATCAATAACAACTCTATATAGACCAACTCTATATATCCAATGTGATTTCAGTAGCTATAGTCATTTTATATCATAAGTAATTGAACAGAAATTTCATTCTTCAATTTACTTCAGAGGCATTATAACTGCCATAATTTTTTAGAGTACAGGTATTGATGAGCTAAGCACTTTTCATATTTTGTTATAGTTTTATACTTTCTTTAAGAACCAGTGCCTTAAAAAAATGCCAGTATAGCTTAAAGATTTTAGTGTAACTTAAGAAATCAAGGGCCAGAGCATGAGGAAAGAAATACATGAAGAGTTTAGTGTGAGAGTAAGCTTGCTTTCCCTACCCTTGCAAATCTTACTCAGATCTTATATGAGAATACACATATATACAAATATATTCACATATACATATGTATACACATATATATATATAATTGTGGGTCATGGTAGTTCAGAGGTAGAACGTTGTCCTGGAGGGCCCAGGTGTAATTCATGGATTGTAATTCAAGCTTCTTTGGGCACCAGCAGCTCCACCCAAGCTATTCAAGTTTCCGGGTACCAGATCTTACTGAGAAGCAACAACCAGTGCAGAGGAAGCCACTGAACCCTGTACCCTGATGTGTAAATTTCAAATGCAATTTGTTTTATTACTGGGTGAACTTAGTACCATAACCTGTCAAACCATCTTTTGGGTAGATTACTATGTTTATGTCAGACTGCTAAATGAAGTATGTATGTAATCATTTATAAAATATTCATATCATATAAATTATATCCTTAGATATGAACTTTAACCTTGGCTTGGTTGAAAGGCTTGTGCCCTTAATGACCCATAGAGCTGTGCTGCCAAAAGAAATGATAAATGCTCCGGATATGGAGATCAATCCAAGATAGATCAAATGGAAGGGGCCAGACTGGAGCTGATATACAAAGAATTCATTTCTCAGTGACTGGAAACCACCTCAATTGTTCATCCATTGAGCCTATGATAGACACAAATATGATTACTATGACGTCCAGCAACTATGGGCCCTGAGCTACTCAGCCATGTATGGTGCCTTGCACTGTGAGATGCAAGGCTTCCACAGTCTTCACCTTATGAACTCTATGAAAACTATAATTGATAGCAGGGGCAGTGAAGTCAATATGGAAGAGGACCACTAAAGTTAGAATAGATTTGAAATGTAAAGACGATGTTGAGGACAGGAAGATTAATATTATTAGTTCAATTAACAATATTAGTTAAAAGGTCCAAGATTTAAGCAGATAAAGGAGTTAGGGTAGAAAATACCACCACTAAAATACTCCTGACTAGTTCATAGTATTTATGAGGTGAGAATTTGGCCAGAAAATTTCAATAAATCAGTGCTGATTAGTGTTCATAAAATCAATGTTGATGATCGGTTAATGAGGACGTTTTTTCTTTTGTACATTTCAGGAAGGGACTTTACAGCATTAACGTGGCATAAAGAATGAAATTCTTGCAAAAAATAGGAAAAGATTGGATGGATAGGAGGGAGACCTGCCTGCAGCCTGTTCATATCTCAATTACTTAGATGCAAGTGGCAGATGGGAATTAGAGAGGAGCAGCATTAGGAAGGAGGCCAAAGGCAAGGGCTTCCATGACCACTTCCATAAATGCATATGGAAGTGGGTATAGGAAGCATGGGAGGAAATATTCTTCGTTAAACTCGCCAATGAAAATTGTCCAATCATCTGTAATGTTCTCTGTAATCTCAATGAAAAGACAAAGCTATTGAAATGGTGACTTTTCCTCCATGGGAGAGCAAATCCCCTTATCAATGGATGAGCTGTTATTTTGGAGTGATTTAGTGAGGCATTGAATCCTTGTTGATGAAGGCTGCAAGGAAGGTTACCTTATTGACGTATATGTAACTTCTTGGGTCGATTTATAAATATTTTCTTTGCAACAATTTCCAATATTTCTCAATGTGAATTCGTGAATGTGTTCCATTATTGGTGGTAAAAATTTGAAAACTGTCGTTAAAATCGAACTATGGTAAGGGTCAGGATAGTTTTTCTTGAAAGAAATTGTGATATATTATTTTATTAACTGGTTAGGAAAGGTCGAGATGATATGGCGGCTCTTTGATTTTTAGCTATTTCACTAAGTGACCATGGTTATTATATAAAAGGCTTTTTCCTAAATGAATTTTCTATTCCGATTTTGATTTTAAAAAAATTAACATTTAAAGTCATTGTTGCATCCTGTTTTGGTTGAATCGAAGAAATTCCTATGGAACCTCTAAAGGCAGAGTAAAATTAGTTCATGGTCACTGTGAAAATCTCTTAACGTTCAATATTTAGAATTTTGAATCTATCATGCTTGGGTTGATACTTTTATACTCTGAAATCATTCCACAGAGGTTTACATTACTTCTTGGGATGAATCAATTAAAGTGAATAATTTTACTGTTCTTTTGGTGATAGTGGACCAGCCCGGGCAAGGAATTGATCGCGAGTACAGCGCTACGAGTAAGAGACGTTTCCTAGAACTTGAGGGACCATGCACAAGCTGCTCCCTCTTGTTGTTCTGTCGGGTCAAAGAAGAAAATTGAAGCAGGTATCATTATAAAAGAATAAAGCTAATTAAAGAAAACTGCGGAACATTTATTGTCACACTGCCCAATTGCAAGAGTGCATAGGTGCAGATGACACAAGGTTTTGCTCGTTGCAATAGGTCTTGCTGCCGACTGTTGGCTGATTTGTGATAGCGTCTTCATCTCTGCTCTCCAGTGCTGTCCTCTGGTAGGAAGAATAGGAAGACTCCAAAGTTCTCAGATGAAATGTGTATAACAGTCTAATTACCCCTTGTAGTGCTTAAGGCTTGTAACTCTACCAATGAAAAGTGCAACTTAAAAATTAACCACTTCATCATTTGAATGATTGCTATAATTATCAAAAAAATAATAATGATATTGTGTTCACCAAGCTCATTATGATTACTGAAGTAAACATACTCTTCATGATTTATAAAATACCTCATCCATTGATTTAGTGGAATTAAATTGAAAATTTCACCACAAGAGCCAGTTATAAATTGAAGACGGGTTGTGTTTTTAAATGATCCTTAGGTCATATCATAGAAATAAAGCTCGTATCGACAGTTTTGGATGTTATCCCAGATTTACTTAAATAAAATACCCCTAGATTTTCTGTCATCTTTTCGACCAAAAGCATGGCATAAAATGATATGGAATCCAGCAATACTGTCTAAAGCACCCTGTTTCCAAAGCAAATGTTTTAATGTACCCCTGGTCACAAAAGTTATTTCCTTCCATGCTTAGATTCTCTTGATCATATTTTAAGAAATAATGCAAGCAATTATATTTGGATTTTAATGTACTTCTCTGGTATAATGAGTTTGCCAGGGAACAGGACCGGCTGAAGAGCTACCAAGTATTGCTTATTAGGTAATGTATGTAATTCTAATAATAATTTATCCTTTCTCTCTCAATTGAAAATATGAAAGAATTTTCCAAAGAACTACCCTTGTTTACCCTTACAGAATATGCCTAATGCCGTAATTTTTATCACCAAATACAAGCGATCACGATACAGATCCTCAATACACTGATGAAACCGAATAAAACTTTACTGTTGGTATAAATTTTCCCAAAACCATCTTCCAATTTGCTTTCTGCCCTTCCAATGGTTGTAGCAATGTTTTGGTGCATGTTGATCTGTGTTTCCTAAGTTTCTGCCCCAATCAAAGATCCCCAATTATAATATTACTCCATCCATTAAACAGTGCAATAAAATGTAAACATCAGCAACTAACTACCATTACTAGTTGATGTATGGGCATTTCCAAATTACATATCTATTGGAGATGAAAGCCATTTGGAAACATAGACACTGAGTAGCATATTAAAAGTTTCAAGGGATGACAAAGGGTGATGGATTCTAAACTGGATATGCGTTTAATTGCAACATAATTAGCTTTATAGGTGTGGTTGCTGTATTTCAGTAACTCCCATTCTGTAAAACTTACCTGATAGCGTATTTCGTTTTCCACAAACTTTTACTATAAACCTCTGTTTTGCTGATTCTCATTAGCACATAATTTCCTCAAACAGCCAATCTTTTCTATTCTCTTCCCCAAGTAAACTTATAACTTCAAAATTAATCCCATTATCATTAAAATGAATGGTATTATTGTAACGAAAAGTAATGTAGATATGGTGTTCCCCAAGCTCATTCTGATTACTCAAGTAAATATACTCTTCATGATTTAAAACATTTTCACTCAGGATATTAAGCGGAATTAACTAAAGAATTTCAATGTTTGGACCAGTCATAAATTAAAGTAAGTTTTTGAACGATTTTTTAATGATTCTTAGACCATTACACAGACTTTTTAGACGTTAGTATAATACTTGTTAAAATTATATAGTATTTATTTTAAAGTTTATAATATTTTTGAAATTTTTTGCAGTATTATAGCTGAAATTTAATTTTTCATCATGCCAAGTGTCCCTTGTTGGTAGGGTTTTTTGTAGGTGTAAAGTATTCTTATACAGAATGCTCTACTGGCGGCCACAAGGGGCGTTTATACGGTGCGACACAAAGGTTATCCGGGAAAGTCAGAATAACTACACCGAGTCTTACCCAAACAATCATATATTATACAACTTCAGTCATAATGCACCATTTAGATAGGTATAAGCTAATTATGGATGGCTAGACCCTCGTTAAACCAACGCGAGTGCGGACAGCATTAAAATGGCAGAACATTGCCTGGGACAGGGTAAAGGCAGGGTGGACGCGGTCACGACACACATAACCTAAGCAGAGCCCTCGTCCGTCGGAAAGAAAGGGATTAGGCAGGGTGGACGCGGTCACGACGAACGTAACCTAGGCGGAGCCCTCGTCCGAAGTTGAGTCAGCAATAGGACACGCTGTCGCGACAAACGCAACATAGCCGAAGCATCGTGCCCTACCGGTCACCGCCAGATAACCAACTGACTCCTTTTACGGCGACGACGACATGCCTTGCCGTTTTTTCAAGCGGCTATATTTTTCAGAGGTCGCCTAGTTGTGCTTATGCTCATTGTCACAATATTTAGTTCCTATATCTTCCTGGAGCACCACCAGCGCCGTTGTATTTCCCTTTAATTATTTATTTAATTTTTTTTTCGTATTGTTTTGTAAGTGTAACATTATTTGGTCTCTTATATTTGTCATAGGGGCCTATTTTATTTTCTTTGGCGTATGTCATAGCTCCATTAATGTTTTCTTTTCATTTATCAAAGTATATTTTACACTTTGTCATTAAAAAGTCTGAAAGTTTTTCTATGTTTGATTTTTGGTATACCAACTCGTTTTCTTCCCGGGGGGGGGGAAGACCAAAAGCAAGCCTCAGCGTCTTTGTTTCTGTACCATTTAATTTATCCATCAGGGATCTACTGACTAGTCCCATTCACGCAGGTGCTGCGTAGGTCAATATTGGTCTTATTACTGTCGAGTATACTAGTATTAGTATTTTTACGTCTTGAGGGGTGGCATTTTGTCTGAGAATCGGTGCCAGTTGCGACCTTATAGCG
Organism: Hetaerina americana; assembly: GCF_022747635.1. Taxonomy (NCBI): domain Eukaryota; kingdom Metazoa; phylum Arthropoda; class Insecta; order Odonata; family Calopterygidae; genus Hetaerina; species Hetaerina americana. The sequence goes on along the minus strand of NW_027287150.1, from coordinate 203,365 downwards.
GCCGCCTTATCTCGTATATGTTTAATATGTATTTTGAAGTTCAGTACTTTTACTCCATTCAATAGGTTGTTGTCTATTCCTAATACATTCGCTAGATATATTAGGTGATCTTGGGTGGGCGAAGAGTATTGCTTTGGTTTTTTTGTGTTTATCTGCAATTTCCATTTTCTGTACCATGATATTATCTCGTCCAATGCGTCTTGTTCTCTTCCTATGACTAAGTTGATATTTTTCCCTTTTACCAGGATTGCGGCATCGTCAGCGTAGAGGGCAGTTATACTTCGTCAGTCATTTCTATACATTGGGAAGTCGGCTGTGTAAATGTTGAATAGCATTGGGCCTAATATGGATTCTTGTGGGACACCAGCTTTTGCAGTTGTACTGTCGCTTATTTCTTCTCCCCATTTAACTTTAAATGTCTTTCCGTCTAAGTAAGACTTTGTCCAATTTGTTATCCATCTAGGGAAATTCCACGACTGCATCTTTTGAATTCGACCCCCATGCAAGACCTTGTCAAAAGCCTTAGACAGGCCAAGGAAGATTCCAATGGTTTTTTCTTTTTTATTGTAAGCATCACTTATAAAGCCTGTAACTCTATGAATCTGTTGTTCGGTTGATTATCCCTGGCTTAATCCGAACTGTTCTTGCGGTATGACTTCCTTTAGCTCCGCATGTCTCTTGATGTGCGGTGCTACAACCCTTTCGAAGGGCTTACCCAAGCTTGAGAGGAGGGATATTGGTCTCAGATTTTCCTTTTTAAGTGTTTTCCCCTCTTCTTTAGGGATACATTTGATTAAAGCCTCCTTCCAATTTTCGGATAGTATCCAAGGGTGATTGACGCTTTAAAAAATGTTACTTAATATTGGCCGGGCGCTCCCGGAAGTCTTTTAATTATTTCATTCGTGATGTTGTCCTATCCCGGAGATTTCTTATTTGGGAGTTTGGCTATTTCTTCAACAACATCTTCTAGTGTGATTATTAGTTGCCCCTCGGGTTACCCATTTTTAATTTTTTTGTTTTTAATTTCAGCATTTTCGACCCCCAGGTTGTTGGTCATTAAAACCATTTCATAAAATTTTGCCATATGTTTGGCCTTTTCCAGGGACGTCGTCAGGGTCTCTGTTATTTTTTTATGCTTGGGTCACTGGGTGGGGATTTCCGCAATTTCTTTGTTAGCTTCCAGAAGGAGTGATTGTTTTTATTTAGTTCTTCTAGTTGCTGATTAAATTTACCAATCCTTGATTCCTCTTTTGAAGTACTGATTTTTTGTGATTTACCCTATTTTTAATTTCTCGAGTGCCCTACGATTTTTACCTCGTCGCATAGCTTGAGATAACCATACGGCCGTTTCTTTGCCACTGGTATTCCTTTTTTATGCCTTCCTTAAGGACCTTTGTTATTACTTCTAGCATCTCATCTATCGTCTCAGTCGTGTCCGGGCTGTGACTCCTGCTTCCTAGGATGTCTACGATAGTTTCCCTGAAGAGTACCCGGTTTGCTAGCCCGTAGGAGGGTCTTTTAGTCCTTTCCAGGTTTGTTATTGGTTTAGTCAGAATGCTTATTTACACCAGGCAGTGGTCGCTTGTTAGGTTTTTGTGGGTAATGGCTTTCGCTGGACTTCTTATAATTTTTAGTATTGCGAAATCGATGACTTTCTTGCCATATACCCTCGTCGGTTCTTTTGGGGCTATTATTTTTGCTCTTAGATCGTTTGTCCATTTTTTTATAGGTTTTCCGTTTCCGTTCTTTGTCGGGCTGTCCCAGTCATAATGTTAAGCGTTAAAATCACCACCGATAATTGCTGGTTCGTAAGGGTTTAAGAGGGCGTAAAATTCATGTTTTACCTTATTTTTTTGGATGGGAAATAGCAGGAGTATAGTTTTATCTTCCCCTTGTCCATTAAAATTTCCAGCCCTATGCTTTCTAGGATGTTAAAGGTTAAAATCGGCAATTCTCTAGGAAGTCAGCTCTTCTCGTACTATGACTGCTACGCCTCCTGATGCTTTCTGTCCATGTGTATGACCTCGGTCGTTCCGCCTTATTTTATAGCCGGGGAGTTCCCATCCAGCGTCAGATTTTAGATGCGTCTCTGATAGAAGACATGTGTCCACCTTGTTCCCTCTAAGGACGTGAAAAACTCGGGCGTTTGATGCTCTAGCCCTCCCTTAACATTCCACAAGCAAATGACCAACTTTGCCTTTGCTTTATGTCTATTTTCCATGATAGTTGGCGCTTGTAAGTATTACGCTGCTTATTTTTGTCATCAAGTCCTGTAGCATTTGCATTTGTAAATGCATCATTTTCCCAAAATCTGTCATGCTTCCTATGAGGTCGAATATTTCGGGGATATGTCCGTATGTTCTTTCGGTTTCCTGACTCTCAGTCCTGTCAGTAACTGTCATATCCTTTCCTTCTTTCGTAGCTTTTTCTCGTTCTTCTGCCTTTTCTTGCCATAGGTTGATGGCCGGTGTAGATTTGGAAGATCTAAATGATCCTCTTTTCTCCGTTTCTGCAGGCGTTTTATTTTGTTCGTATTTTTTCGCCGCTCTAATGTAGTCGGGGCGGGGATTAAACGTTAGTGGGGAGAAGGAAATAGTCTGCTGGTGCCAAGGCAGGACTGTTAGGGGGTTGGGGATTCACGATGACGTTGAAGAAAATCTTTTGCAAGCAGGCATTCTGGCGCTGGTCGTCCGTCAAGACCTTCGGGACGAAATTAGGCGCATATCACATAGCATTGTTAACTACGCTAGATGACTGATGAATAAAATAGGGATTCGAACACATGACATCATTAAGCTGATATCATTTCTGGCACTTGCTTCATTAAATATATTCAACGAGTTATCAGAGGAGAAATTTGGAGTGTCCTCCGACGCTAAAAGCGGCGTGGTAATCGGCAGAGGCTGATTATTTATTTTTCTTTTCATTTTTTAGCAACCGTGCCAGCCAGTAATTAGGGGGTGTGCCAGGGGGAGGTGATTGCACACCAGATGAATTTTGATCCAAATATATTTAACCCCACCGGGGTCGGAAGGTGTTATTCTGATCCGTTATCGATCGTGAAAAAATCAGAAATGGATGCACTCATTTTAGGATTGATCGAAAGATTGGGAGGGATTACTGAAAAGAGTTAAACGAAGATTCATGTATCGGAAGATAATTGAACCGTTCGCATGAAACCATCAGAACTTAATGGAGGAGGGAATGGCGGAGCAGAAGAAGGGTGGAACACTTGCCTTACTGGCACATAGGATAGTGTTCATTTCATTTACCGAATAGGGCTAGAGTGACCCAACATTAATTAATGTGCCCTATTTTTCAAAATTAAAAAATTGTTCTTTCCTCGCGCAATCAGTGACAAAAATAAAAAATATGAAAATACGCCAAAATAAAAAAGCGTACTTGTGACTGCATTAGAACTGCATTAAAGGAACGATACTACCCTTCCCACACGTAGTCATAAATGGCGTTGGCTCAAATGCATTAGAAGGTACTTCAGGTGTTCCCCAGGGAAGGTTCTAATACCTTCTAATATCTTCTAATATAAAAAGGGGGTATGACTATATCTTGAATGTTGGATGCGGGATTTTTTTGATTGGTCTAAATTTATTATATATATATGTATTTTATTTATTTATTTTGACGCGTCCATTTATGTATGTTTACGGAAACAATAACAATAGGAACCAAGGAGATATCGCAACAATGCTGCCGACAGTATATATATATATACATGGTTACCGATACTCAAAAAGCTATTAGTGGTGAAGTTGTGAAGATCAATTAACTTTTCGGTCCTCTTTATCACTTTATGTAATATTTAGTGCTTGACTACTACAATTTCTATAATGGCATCCTGCAATGGAAGAGGTGCTCCCTACGGAAAGCGATTTTCGGGAGATGAAAGAATCATGGATGATTATTTCTTCTGTATTACTCATGCAGAAAAGGCTCTCGATAAGCTTCCCAAACCCCTGCGCAAACAAGCGGGCGCATGGATCAAATTCTTGATCCGAACAAAACCCCGCAGCTTAGAGGAGATGAAAATCAGAAACTCGCACTTCGTCAACCTTCTTCTGGATATGACTCAAGGGAATCTAAGGGGAATATACCTCAGTAGTCCCACGAAAGGGCACGAGGCGCTCCCTCCAGCGCCAACCGTTACCCGCTTCAATTGGGAGGACCATACAGTTGAAGAAAGCCAACCCGGAGAGGAATGCGCCTTCAAAATTCCCGACTGGGTCACAAGACTGATCGAAGGAGGCGAGCCATCGCCCGCAGACCATCCAAAGGATCCCCAGTTCAGTCACCTCTCCAAAGATGGGCATACGTTGCGACCAGAGCCATCCCGGAGCGGCCGGGTGCTTACGGCTTCGTAAGCATGTCAGGAGGTGCTGGTGACGTCATGCGAAGAGGGGGTCCACCAACAATCCAAGAAAGAGGTGAAGAGAACGCGAGGAGAAACGCGGCGAGACGAAAGCCAAGCCGTTCTCAGCAGAATCCTATTTACTGGCAAAAAGCAAGGACTGGAGTAACACAGCATCAATGGATTCCCGCTACTGCACCTCAAGACATGAGAAGTGGTCAATCCACTGAGGCTGAGGTCAAGAGATGCTCAGTGGTCAATCCACTGAGCATCTCTGGGGCTTGCTATATTTGAATGCTAATAGAGTTACAGAGTGTGGGTACAAATATTTTATTTCTTCGATTTTCTTAATGTCGAAGTTATTTCCTATGTTTACAGTCGATACGTAGATGTCTGCGCTTCTCTCGCTCATCGGCTTTACGCACGGACACGGGATTTTAGCCCCATTCAGCTCCTCTTTTATGTGCTCGACATCTATTCCGCGGTCAAAGCCATGTATTACGTATCTTACTACGCCTTCCCCATTTGAGGCCACACTCATTTTCGCCCCGCGACCAGGGCTTTTATTGCCAATTTAGGAGGCGGGGGAGGAATTCTCTTGAAACATTGTCTTTAGTCACGTGGGAGATTCGGAGGAGCCAGGTAAGGAATATTCCGTGGCATACTTGAAACATTGTGTCTTTGGTCGTTTAGGGTATTTGGAGGAGCAAGGGATGGAGTGCCAAGACGCATACTTGCGACATTACCCCAGCAGCAAAGAAAATCAAGGGTCTAACCATTCGAGGAAAATGACATACACAAATTAAAAATACAAAAATTAATTGAACACTTGACCATAAACCAAGAATTTTCATCAGCAAGAGAAGAAGGAAAGGTTTTTCACAATCAGTTTTTCGCTTTAAAACAACAATTATTTTCGTCAAAATACAAATTTTGGAATAGCGGAGAATTAGACACATCCACTATATTTACAGTATTATCTTTCTGGTGTCGGCCGACTTATCCTGGCAGGCATTGGCCCCCTGTATCAATCCACCCTCAAGGTCAAGGCCCCCTGTATAGGGGGCCTTGATTATGTGCACAACATAACTCTGAGATTTTGTTTAAAAATTGCCTTTTGAAATCACTCACCGCCAGATAAAACGAATCTGGGGTCAATTAAATATTTCGATCATCATTTACTGATTGGACCGGAAAGGGGTGCGCCTCAAAAATCGTACAAATCTGACCCTTTTGTTGCATGGGTAAAATGACGAGCAGGGCAATCCTTCCAGGGTGCCGCACGCTTTTAACGTGAGCCACCTTGTAAAGGGGTTGAACATCACTTCCTCAGACACCCTTAAAGACCAAGCCTGGTGTAATCATTCGCTCCGCCCTCTGGATTGCCTTTTTTTAGAAGCCCGAGAGCAAGGATAGAAGGTGTTATAACCCCGTACTCGGCTAGCATCACCATAGCGCTGAGTCATCTGGCTTCATGGGAGAGCTGGGAAGAATACCGGGAGAGAGAGGGAGAAAACAAATTTGTTACATAGTGAGAAGTTTTTATGTTTGTATTACAGCAGTGACCAATCATTTGTCACCGGCCAATTGAGCAATCTCCTATGAGATATCTTTGACTCGCGCATCCTGTACCTGCCAGAAAATGCAACCCCTATCCGAACATATTATACAATCTTCTGTTTATATGCATGTATTTGCCTAATGAACTTAAAATATTCACAGAGTACTCAAAATTAACACAGAAAATTCACATTTTATAACCACGTTCTTTGGAATCCGAAACGACTCCGAAGTTATTTACGACGAGAGTTTTTCCTTCCGAGTCGTAAATTGTTCGTGTTAACAACCAACCGATAGTCCAATGCTGGCTTATGGGCAAACATAGCAAGATCACTAATGAATTACTTTTCGGTACACTTAACACAGGGTACACTTAATAATCCTAAGCATAGAAACACTTAAACCTAATGAACAAGATGCGAACTTATAAGCACTTATTTCGGCGTGAGAGCTTGCGAAGCTTCTCCTGCAGGGTAAACATTTCTGTACATACTCTTGGGTGTCTGTATAACACCCGCTCCAGTGAAATTGTCTTCGCACGATCTCTAAAGTTTTATCGACTCCTAAAAGTCCGGCTAGCTAGCCTCAATCTCAAATATGCAATCTATTACACCACAAAGCCATTCTTTTGAAAATGGGCAGAAACTCCTAATAATGTGATCACTCATGCCGTATTTAGCTTGTTCGGCATATAGGCAACCAATTATCAAAATATGGCTCTAAAAAGGAGCACTATCATTGAATATAAATCATTTTAGCATAAGTTTTATTGGTTTGTACCTATTTATTTCTTTATTTTGCTGTTCAATGGTAGAGAATCCATAAGATCTAGTATATCGGTATATTTGGCCCTTAAGAAATATAATTGTTACTACTCGTAATTTTAATACTCATGGCTTTTACATTTTTGACTCTTTTGTTGCATGCACAGTTGGTCTCAAGAAGGCATAAAAGAGAATAGTAAATATTAATATAATAGCTTTGATAAATCACTTTCGTCTATTCTTTATGACATTTTTCCGTAAGTGGCTGTTTTTGCTAAGTCATATTTGAGAATCCTATTCCTATTATCGCATTCTTTTAATTTACTATGTACTTTTTACTATTTAACGACGTCTACCCTTGATGATACTAAACAATATATGCTGAATGATTATTATTCTTATTCCCTCCTGCTTCTTACATTGGTAGGGATCTTGTTTCCTGAAATAAAAGGGCTCATGTGATTGTTTCGGGTTATTTCCTGGGGAGCATATGGAGTATATCTTGCCTACTTTCGCTGTACACCACAACTAATTTTTTCACTTGTTTATGTTTTGTATGTTTTTTGACTCATTTATGCAATGAAAAACCATGAACATGCAACTAGAAGTAAACAATATGTACTACATTGAAATGCTACCCTAAAAACTATGTCTTGATGAAGCAAACCAGGATACATTATATAATACACAACTATATTAAAAGCAACGCAGGATAACATAAGTAAATAAATTTTCTGAAATGCAAGTGATGAATCATTTTAATGAAGCCTGAAAGAAATATTGTCTTCAGAATAAATAACAAGTATCATCGAGAGATCATTGCGGATCAGTTGTTTGACAATGTAGTCTTTTCATCTTTAAATTCCAAAATTAACATACAATTTAATAAATTGTGCACCACTGAGGCATTTAGTCAGACTATATGCTTTCTGTGAAGCATTTTGGACAATGGGACCCGCCAAACCTTTTTCATAAAATTCTCATACCAAATGGTATTTTCCACATATATGTTTTAAATGCTTTATGATCCCATTTGCTGAAACAATGGCCACATGATCGTCCTCATAACTTTTAATAGCCTCATTAAACTTAATACCTATTTACATCAAAACATTCTGGAACTATATCAATCGATCAACTGAAGCAACAAAGGGCTCCTTCCGCCCAGGTGAATAACATCGTCACTGCTTTCTTCATGCCCGGTAGATTTTGGAACATTAAACTTCTCAAAGAATCCTGAAATTGCCTTCCCATTTGTTTTCACAAAGCCTACAAAGGGCAGAATAATTCCAGCGTTTTCTGATAAAGAGGCCTTGGGTACTTGCAATTCCCTGAGAAACGTTAGCTGAGGTCAGGACTTCTTAGTACCAAATAGATATTATGCAGGACATTTGAGATGATATAGGTATATAATACAGTTGATAAATTCTTGGTTTGTTGTCAATGTTACAATCTTCTTCAGCTAGGCCAACTGGATCGATTTCTCTACTGGGAAGCAGTTCTCCATTTCACATTATTGTAGGAGCTCCTGCATCTTCTTTGTTTTCATGTAAATGATCATTAAGAGTGCTCACGATCATACAATTTTATTGTGATATAAGTACTGTTTACTTTCACATAAAACTGCTTATTCCACAATGTAGGTTTAGATGGATGGCATTATCTTCTGGTGAAGTTGACAGGAGATTTTGTTTTAATTCTAGTATTTTGAGGATGGGAGGGGAATCGTTTTAACTTGCAAATGTTGCAATGACATTGAAGGTTGCTCAGGGTGGGCGGGAGTTGTGTTACATTTTGTTAGTAATAGGAGAAGATAGGATTGGTGGAATAGAGGAAACACAAGAAGTAGAATTAATGCAATGGGACTAACTCACTGTTGGACAGATGATTCTTGGAAATTTTAATTATGCAAGTGCATTAAACATCTACGCCTTCCTCTCCAATTGTAACAATTTGAAAATAAGTTAATGTGGTTGTAGTAGGAATTTTGCAAAGTGGGAGGCTCGGATTTTATTCAAGAAGTAGGTCTTGTGCTCTTACAATCATTCTTCCTCTCGGTTTGGCCAATGTAGATGACATAGGACTCACATCACAGTTTATGCAGTAAACTTACGCCAAAATGAAGAACTTTGTCTTTACTGTTCAAGAAAAGATTTTATCAGGTTACCCCAATAATAGAATGGTCTCTTTATATTAATCTTTTGAAAATTTTTAGTTTCCGGTGGCGGAAAATCACTTAGAAAGAGAAAACTTACCCGGAAAGGTACCATGCATGCTCAGTTTTGATGGCTAATTTTCTGTCATTAATTTTGATCCCATTTCTGACTTGATTGCGATTGATAGCTAATATTAATTGCTGTTAATTTTATCATTTTGAATTCCTTTTGAAACATCGTTGGAAGCATTCTTACAATAAATTTCAATTCTATACATTTGTCTCGTCCTTGAAAAGCACTTTATAGTAACTGAAATCCTTTCACTGCCAAGCTCACCAGTTCTTAATCATCTATTGATCTAAGCCACTTATTCTTGAATTAACTTCTTCCTCAGCCAACATTCCCCAATTTTCCTTAGTATTTCGCCAGTTGATAGATAAATACACCATTGGGAATAATGCTCAAATATCTTTTTTCTCTGACTATGAATGCCTATCCTTCGCATCCACCCTCTACACCTTCAGAGTGTGTATGACTATTTTTGTATTTTGAATATGTTGCCTCTCTCTACGGTCTACTCCTATAGTCAACATAAGTTTTTTAACTTTTTCCTTTACTGTTCTTTGTTGAAATCTTTCCTGGACTCCATTAAGCACTAAAATAAATCTTCATTATTTTCTATATTTCAAGATATTAATGTTTTCATTACTTATGTGATGAACTACATATGTTTGCCTATGCTTGTTAAGCCCAAACTGATCTTTCTGTTTGCAATGCTCTGTAATAGCATGTTGCTGAAAGAAATAAAAGCCATTTTTCATTCATTATGCATTAGGGTATATCTTGCCAATTTATAAACCTATCAAACCATTACATAAAGTTATATAAAGAAGGTATTTAACGATGTGTAAATGAAATGGTTTCAAACATTTAGCCATTTTTGAAATTATTCAAGAATTTTACTTCTTTTCAGGCGGAAGAATGAAATATGCCTTTAATGCTGTAGGATTGAAGTTAAATTAGGCTTTCTTTAACCTACTAAGTGGTTTATTTTGTTGCCGAGTTGAAACCAGAACTTAGAAGAGATATGGTGTTTCTTAAAATTTTCTACTACAAATGGAAAACACAAGAAGACCACAATCAAACATTTTTCGCCATTTACAGTGAAGGTACTTTACACATTGACTCAAAATGAATATGAACAAATCCTACTAGCATCGTTTGAAAGTAACTGGGTCCATTTACTCATGCAATTCAAATTTTGTTATGCATTATTCGAAAGGTTATATTAGTGGAGATAGTTTAACCTTAGCTTGGTAATTTATGAAAGGATGTATTTATGCACAAAAGTCCTATGGGCTATGTTAATGTTCTATCACGATTTTAATTTCTTAAACTCATGTTTTGATTTATGTGCAATAATAATAAGGGCGTGAATTGAGCTGTGATGGAAAAAATGGAATGTAATCATTTGTATGTGATTCCTCAATTGTTTTCCTAGTCGATTTTTACTAATCATCCGGCAATGAATTACAAGATGCTTATTTTTATGAGGTGCCAGCAAATGAGTTGATAGATTTCGAAAGTTTCAAGTCTTTGGCGATGGGATAAGGGGGTTATACACTGCTGCAAGGGGTTGTGATCTGGAGAATAAGAAGAATGATTGAGGTGTGGGATTGAATTCTTTTCAAGAAACTGGCGATCAATTAACGCTGAATGTGCAGGTGCATTGTCATGGTGAAGGATCCATCCATCATGTCTGCTTAAAACAGTGTGCAACGTTGATTTTTATAAATTTAGTTCATCAGCTATCACTCGCACAGTTTTCCACGATACGAGTTTCATGATAATTTTCTCCATCTGTCTCTGATGTCTTTAGGTTAAATATACATGGTGCCTGACTTTTCATTGATTGCTTCCCAGAATTTAATTTTTTTGCTTCCTGGCAGGGTTTTAACCTTCCTGTCCAGTACACCAATTTCATTCTTTCTCCGTAAACTGTCCATATCCCAGCACCAATCCTTCCACCATGTTTTTTGTATTCTCTTTATTTTCTATGTACTGTGAATTTCCCGTCCTTATCCGATTAGTCGGAGTGGAATCGCACAATTGGAGCATTTGGGGGGCCTTATCCCAGGCTTTGCTGCGAAACCGGTCTTAGTGCTCTCCAAGCTGTGGAAGCGGAAGGACACCAGTTTTTGTAAACCTCTGCTCGCCGACCGTGTCAAGGAAAAAAATGGAAGCTACGATCGAGCAACGTTACGCGATTATTACGTTTTGTCCTTATCTGAAAAAATCTCTTGGGGAGACTGACAAAATGATTTTTGAGACTTGCAGGGACTTTTCTGTCTTACTAACGAGTTTCGAGGTGGTGAAAGGCCTTAAATGAGGACCGGGAAGAGTTCTACGACGCACAACGCTCTCGGTGGCCGCCAACCCGAAAAACCAACCACAACGTGGAACCAACTGGAACTCTTCTTTTTCCGGAGACCCTGATAGAGGACTCCGAAGACGCCTTCCTGGGCGCGTGCCGTTCAAGAAAAGAGTCACTGCAAGAATGTGTAGAAGCCCAAGGTAGGTACTTTGAAGAATCTTAAGTGTTTTTGCAAATCTGTTCAATGAATTACTTTCAGAAAATAACTGCATTACTTTAGGAACGCACCCTTCATATCCCCAAGGGACAAATAGTGAAAGGGGAGTTTTTATAGAAGTTATGAGAAGGTTAAGACGTGATATGTTGCGGAAGAGACCACACATGTGAAAACGGAAATCTTAGTGATTTCATTACTCAATGCACTGGCGACTCCGAAAAAGGGTTATAAGGACGAGAAAAGACAACTCCGCTATCTGTCAACTCCATCACGAACACGCACCTTTCAGCCTTTGCTGAGGTTCCCTGGGGAAAGAACCTTCTTTACCTCGTTTTTCTGCGCCAGAGGGACCATACATGTTAATCAATGGCAAGACTTGTTTCCACCATTAATCACCGTTTTTCGACCGTTCGTTTCCACCGTTTTTCGAACATTAATAAACATGGAATTTGGTCGAATGACTCAGTATTAATAAACATCGTTCAACTAGAAAAGCTGTATTATGTAAATGCATTGAGAATAAAAAAATAGATTTAAGTCGCGACAAACGAGATAACGCCGCGACGAAGTTTCGCCTTCGCTTAAACCTATCGCCAGTCGAAATCTATGCAATGCAAAGTAGGGCTAATGGATAGATTTACTATTACTATTGAATAGTAAAACTAGTATTTATTGAACGGTCCACGCATCAACTTATATATTGGTCGTTTGCATGGGATCCTCCTGTTGAACCATCTTCTTCGAAAGATATTGTGATGATACAGGCATGTCGAAAAGTTAATCATCCTTCATCCTACTCGCCAAGGTGACATTTTTCAATCATCTGCAATGCCTCCGTAATATCAACGAAAAGCCCTAAATATTGTTATGGCGACTTTTCCTCAAGGGGAGAGCCATTCCCCTAGTCAATGGATGAGCTGTTATTTCGGAGTGAATTTAAGACGGATCGAATCCTTGATGATGAAGGCTGCAAGGAATATCGATATATTAGTAGCCTATTGAGTCAACTTATAAATATTTTCTTTGGAACAATTGCAAATACGTCTCAACAAGAATTCGTGAACAAGATAAGATATTGGCTGTCGAAAAAGGTAACCTCTTGTTGATTTTTAGCTACATGAATATATTTCCATTTATGCTTGTTATATAAAAACTTGTTTAAAAAATGCATTTTCTATTTAGATTTGATGATAAAAATTTATCATCTAAAGCCTTCTCCAAGGACAGGGGAAAATGTTCTCATGGGCACTGTGGAAATTTTTCGACGCTCAATTTTGACTTCCCTTGTCAATGCGTCGTACTTAGGTCGATACATTTACACTCTCAGATGATTCCGTAGGGTTTTATATTCCAACTTTAGGTGCATCAGAAGAAGTGAATAGTTTTACTAATTTTTGGGGAGTAGGGGATCCATCCCGGACCAGGAAATAATCGTGAGTTTGCCGCTGCGATTAAAGAACGTTTCCCAGAACTTGAAGGTCTGTGCAAAATCCGCTCCCTCTTTGGTTCCATGTTTCTCTGTGGTATTCCATTTAAGATCCCTATAATATCCATAATATCCCTATCTTAGCCTCTAGCCTGAGTGTCATGAGTCGATCCAACACCAAAGCTATATACAAGTGACTTAAATGATAATAACCGAAGCGAAAATTATAAAATTTGAAAGGTGGTAATAAATTTTAACAAAAAGGATGTCATTTTACATTGTCTCCGACGCCGGTATATAATAGCATTCGTTGATATTTTATATATAATTTATAATATCATAATGCCCGTTTATTTATCATAATATTACTAATATTTTTTCATTTTGTATTTTCTAAAGATAAAATTAATGGCAAAATCAATATTTATTAGTGTCGGAAGAAAAAGATAACTACATTTAAAACTATATGAACAAGATCAATTTAATTTTAAACATTAATTTTAAACACACATTTAAATTACAAATTCACTTTGGGCATTCTTTTCTAGACATATACAAACTAATATATTAATCGATTCCATAAAATATTTCAACAATGGAAAGGAAAATAATTTCAAGACTTATGTTTTTCAATTGCTTTTATGATTTTTTCGACGGGGGTGGCATTTGGCCTGGCATTCGCCCGGGGTGAAGGGAAACCCGTAAAAACCTCCACAGGCCGCCTTACATCATAAACATATAATCATTCAATTTAAGTTCACATACAAAGGATATTTCTACAACATAAACAATACCAGGTCATTGCATAACATATATAAAATGTACGCAAGTGACATGTTTGTAAATTCGCCGTGTGTTGATAGTGAGTCATACGCAGCAAGAACCACTCAAACCATACACATTCACACAGGTTAGTTATTACAGACGAATATACTAGTGCAATAGGCTACACCTTATTAGTTCTACTAAAACCCAATAATCTATCCGTTAGTTAGCTACCAATGCATTCATACACACTCCTAAATACTCGCATCCAAGCACACAATGTGTATCCTACGAGTGTGTAAAATGAGGTGATGGCGAGTGTCCGAGGGATTGTAAGTGTAACAGTGGTCATATTTACATCCATGATACATAATACCCTTTACATTTGACAAATGTACAACATTAAATTCATAAAATACAGAAGTGAGGATAAAGTCTTCTGAAGCTCCTCTTCGCCCCACCAATGAAAGGCTCCGCCCGGAAGGCCGTGCGTCCGGCCTGAAATGACATCATGCCTACTTTAACAACAGAGTCATACTGCCATGTAATTTCTTAGAGCAGGAGGGAGGACTCAAAGAGTTATCACTTGAACTACTTAAGAATAAGATAACTAATCGCCAAATCTATTTCGCAATTTTTAGTATTTCTTAATAAATCAGTAAAAACCTTCGAATCAAAGCAACGTTGTATTTAATCAATAAGAAATATAACTTTAAGTTTAGGGAAATGTTAGCATAATGCCGATGGAGAGAAATATGCCATCAAAATTTATTCAAACGTGTTACTATGCGATCGGTCTTTAAAAATCAAAACTTATCGTGGCAAAATATACATTCTTCTCTTGTTTTTTACACATAGCTAAAAGCTTATGAATTCAATGGTAAAAGATGCCTTGTAATGTCGTAAAAATATAATAGATTGGTAAAATTGGGCCAGTAATACCCTGTATATAGGTATGAAACGGTTATAAGGAATATTAATAGAGTGTTGAAATACTCACATTATGTACCATGATCTAAGTGAGACCTTATATCTTCTTTCTTCATTCGACGTCTTCTGGGTTAGAGATCCTTCTGACTAGCGGGCTTCGGATTATCAGGATACAAATCAACACCTTTTCCAGCTAAGTATAGTTCCTTTTTCAATGGTCTATTAGTGTTTCCTTCGTTTCTTCTATCTCAAGTTGACTTCTTGGTCGGTCCACTTCTTGCTGGCAGCTATAGGAAGGACCATTACATACATTTAATCCACTGGATGACATTGGTTCCAAAAAAAAAAGCCTTAAAATCAACATGACTAGAGTACCCACAGAAAGCTCATGCCCAAAAAAAGCGTCAAAAGATTAAATCATTACGTGCCACATACGGCCAAATTCACATCACCCCAATGGACATACGCTTTACCTTAATCTATATATAATTTAACCTATTAATATCCACTGCTGATACCTTGACTATCGTATTTTACTTATGGCGTTTGGGAATAATTAAAACATACTCAAAAGCCCCTAAAACGTTTCCATTTCATATTTTAAAGATGGAGAAAAAAATTATGAATTCTTTCAAAAAAATATTAAAATTTCATCCATAAAAAGTAAACATCACATTATAATTTAGAAATCAAAAGATATTTTTTGGTTAAACAAGTCTTAAAAGAAAAGAAAATTAAAAAATATATGAAAATTAAAAACAATGCTACAAAAAAAACTGAAACTCAACTTAGATATAACCTTTAAAAAAATAAAGAAACAATATTGAATATTCTCACATTTTGCAACGAAGAATTGTTGTCCTTTCATTTCATTTGTCTTCAATCGACGACGCGACTTATCCAAGTGTAAATGGATGGAGAAATATAAAAAAATCTACTTCTATCACTTCAATTCCACTTCACGTAGGTCCTCTCTTAATTGTAATGTGTTCATTCTCCATAAGTCGGTGTTCTTAGGTTTCTTCTTCCTTCAGATAGGGTCTTGATTGGTCCACGTAATTCTTCCTGAAAGAGAGCGGATTAGTGCACAATACATTTACACTAGGTGTGATTGGTTCCAACGATAGAATCTCTCTCAACCATCACAGAATTGGAAGTACAGCATGACGCCAACCTCCGATCCACATGATAGAAGAGTGGGACTCAACCGTACAGAGCCGCACCCACAACACAAATTAAAAAAATCGCGGGAATACGCCTAGCCTTACGCGCAATGTATTCCAACCCTAGGGGTCCAAATCTAACCCTATGACTTCGTAATCTCATGACGTAAGTAGGTTCTTCATTGTTATGTGTCCATTTTCCATAAGGTGATGTTTTCACGTTACTTCTTTCTTCAGACGAAGTCTTGATTGGTCCACGTAATTCCTCCTGAAAGAGAGCGGATTAGTGCACAATACATTTACACTAGGTGTGATTGGTTCCAACGATAGAATCTCTCTCAACCATCACAGAATTGGAAGTACAGCAAGACGCCAACCTCCAAACCACAAGATAGAAGAGTGTTATTCTATCGTTCAGAGCCGAACACACAACAAAAATTAAAATTAATCGCGGGAATACGCCTAGCGTTAAACGCAATAAATTCCGACCCAAGGGGTCCAAATCTAACCCTATGACTTCGAATCTTCTTGACGTGCGTCTATTCTTCATTGTAATGTGTCCATTATCCATAAGGTGATGTTTTCACGTTTCTTCTTTCTTCAGACGAAGTCTTGATTGGTCCACGTAATTCCTCCTGAAGGAGAGCGGATTAGTGCACAATACATTTACACTAGGTGTGATTGGTTCCAACGATAGAATCTCTCTCAACCATCACAGAATTGGAAGTACAGCAAGACGCCAATTTCCAATCCACATGATAGAAGAGTGGGATTCTATCGTTCAGAGCCGAACACACAACAAAAATTAAAATTAATCGCGGGAATACGCCTAGCCTTAAACGCAATGTATTCCAACCCTAGGGGGCCAATACTAACCCTATGACTTCGGTTATTCTTTACGTACGTCTATTCTTCATTGTAATGTGTCCATTCTCCTTAAGGTGATGTTTTCACGTTTCTTCTTTCTTCAGACGAAGTCCCGATTGGTCCACGTAATTCCTCCTGAAAGAGAGCGGATTAGTTCACAATACATTTACATTATGTGTGATTGGTTCCAACGATAGAATCTCTCTCAACCATCACAGAATTGGAAGTACAGCAAGACGCCAATTTCCAAACCACATGATAGAAGAGTGGGATTCTATCGTTCAGAGCCGAACACACAACAAAAATTAAAATTAATCGCGGGAATACGCCTAGCCTTAAACGCAATAAATTCCGACCCTAGGGGTCCAAATCTAACCCTATGACTTCGGTTATTCTTGACGTACGTCTATTCTTCATTTTAATGTGTCCATTCTCCATTTGGTGATGTTTTCACGTTTCTTCTTTCTTCAGACGAAGTCTTGATTGGTCCACGTAATTCCTCCTGAAAGAGAGCGGATTAGTGCACAATACATTTACACTAGGTGTGATTGGTTCCAACGATAGAATCTCTCCCAAGCATCACAGAATTGGAAAAACAGCAAGAAGCCATCCTCCAATCCACACGATAGAAGAGTGGGATTCTATCGTTCAGAGCCGAACACACAACAAAAATTAAAATTAATCGCGGGAATACGCCTAACCTTAAACGAAATGTATTCCGACCCTAGGGGTCCAAATCTAACCCTATGACTTCGAATCTTCTTAACATAAGTCTATTCTTCATT
Source organism: Hetaerina americana (assembly GCF_022747635.1). Lineage (NCBI taxonomy): Eukaryota > Metazoa > Arthropoda > Insecta > Odonata > Calopterygidae > Hetaerina > Hetaerina americana. Next base: position 185,992 of record NW_027287150.1, on the reverse strand, counting down.
GTAATGTGTCCATTATCCATTTGTTGATATTTTCACGTTTCTTCTTTGTTCAGACGAAGTCTTGATTGGTCCACGTAATTCCTCCTGAAAGAGAGCGGATTAGTGCACAATACATTTACACTAGGTGTGATAGGTTCCAACGATAGAATCTCTCTCAACCTACACAGAATTGGAAAAACAGCAGGATGACGCTAACCTCCAATCCATATGATAGAAGAGTGGGATTCTATCGTTCAGAGCCGAACACACAACAAAAATTAAAATTAATCGCAGGAATAAGCCTAGCCTAAAACGCAATAAATTCCGACCCTAGGGGTCCAAATCTAACCCTACGACTTCGCATCTTCTTGACATAAGTCTATTCTTCATTATAATGTGTCCATTCTCCATAAGGTGATCTTTTCACGTTTCTTCTTTCTTCAGACGAAGTCTTGATTGGTCCACGTAATTCCTCCTGAAAGAGAGCGGATTAGTGCACAATACATTTACACTAGGTGTGATTGGTTCCAACGATAGAATCTCTCTCAACCATCATAGAATTGGATGTACACCAAGACGCCAACCTCCAATCCACATGATAGAAGAGTGGGATTCTATCGTTCAGAGCCGAACACACAACAAAAATTAAAATTAATCGCGGTAATACACCTAGCCTTATACGAAATGTATTCCGACCCTCGGGGTCCAAATCTAACCCTATGACTTCGAATCTTCTTAACATAAGTCTATTCCTCATTGTAATGTGTCCATTCTCCATTTGGTGATGTTTTCACGTTTCTTCTTTCTTCAGACGAAGTCTTGATTGGTCCACGTAAATCCTCCTGAAAGAGAGCGGATTAGTGCACAATACATTTACACTAGGTGTGATTGGTTCCAACGATAGAATCTCTCTCAACCATCACAGAATTGAAAGAACAGCAAGAAGCCATCCTCCAATCCACATGATAGAAGAGTGGGATTCTATCGTTCAGAGCCGAACACACAACAAAAATTAAAATTAATCGCGGGAATACGCCTAGCCTTAAACGCAATAAATTCCGACCCTAGGGGTACAAATCTAACCCTATGACTTCGGTTATTCTTGACGTACGTCTATTCTTCATTTTAATGTGTACATTCTCCATAAGGTGATGTTTTCACGTTTCTTCTTTCTTCAGACGAAGTCTTGATTTGTCCACGTAATTCCTCCTGAAAGAGAGTGGATTATTGCACAATATATTTACACTAGGTGTGATTGGTTCCAACGATAGAATCTCTCCCAAGCTTAACAGAATTGGAAGAACAGCAAGAAGCCATCCTCCAATCCACACGATAGAAGAGTGGGATTCTATCGTTCAGAGCCGAACACACAACAAAAATTAAAATTAATCGCGGTAATACACCTAGCCTTATACGAAATGTATTCCGACCCTAGGGGTCCAAATCTAACCCTATGACTTCGAATCTTCTTAACATAAGTCTATTCCTCATTGTAATGTGTCCATTCTCCATTTGGTGATGTTTTCACGTTTCTTCTTTCTTCAGACGAAGTCTTGATTGGTCCACGTAAATCCTCCTGAAAGAGAGCGGATTAGTGCACAATACATTTACACTAGGTGTGATTGGTTCCAACGATAGAATCTCTCTCAACCATCACAGAATTGAAAGAACAGCAAGAAGCCATCCTCCAATCCACATGATAGAAGAGTGGGATTCTATCGTTCAGAGCCGAACACACAACAAAAATTAAAATTAATCGCGGGAATACGCCTAGCCTTAAACGCAATAAATTCCGACCCTAGGGGTACAAATCTAACCCTATGACTTCGTTTATTCTTGACGTACGTCTATTCTTCATTTTAATGTGTACATTCTCCATAAGGTGATGTTTTCACGTTTCTTCTTTCTTCAGACGAAGTCTTGATTTGTCCACGTAATTCCTCCTGAAAGAGAGTGGATTATTGCACAATATATTTACACTAGGTGTGATTGGTTCCAACGATAGAATCTCTCCCAAGCTTAACAGAATTGGAAGAACAGCAAGAAGCCATCCTCCAATCCACACGATAGAAGAGTGGGATTCTATCGTTCAGAGCCGAACACACAACAAAAATTAAAATTAATCGCGGTAATACACCTAGCCTTATACGAATGTATTCCGACCCTAGGGGTCCAAATCTAACCCTATGACTTCGAATCTTCTTAACATAAGTCTATTCCTCATTGTAATGTGTCCATTCTCCATTTGGTGATGTTTTCACGTTTCTTCTTTCTTCAGACGAAGTCTAGATTGGTCCACGTAAATCCTCCTGAAAGAGAGCGGATTAGTGCACAATACATTTACACTAGGTGTGATTGGTTCCAACGATAGAATCTCTCTCAACCATCACAGAATTGAAAGAACAGCAAGAAGCCATCCTCCAATCCACATGATAGAAGAGTGGGATTCTATCGTTCAGAGCCGAACACACAACAAAAATTAAAATTAATCGCGGGAATACGCCTAGCCTTAAACGCAATAAATTCCGACCCTAGGGGTACAAATCTAACCCTATGACTTCGTTTATTCTTGACGTACGTCTATTCTTCATTTTAATGTGTACATTCTCCATAAGGTGATGTTTTCACGTTTCTTCTTTCTTCAGACGAAGTCTTGATTTGTCCACGTAATTCCTCCTGAAAGAGAGTGGATTATTGCACAATATATTTACACTAGGTGTGATTGGTTCCAACGATAGAATCTCTCCCAAGCTTAACAGAATTGGAAGAACAGCAAGAAGCCATCCTCCAATCCACACGATAGAAGAGTGGGATTCTATCGTTCAGAGCCGAACACACAACAAAAATTAAAATTATCGCGGGAATACGCCTAGCCTTAAACGAAATGTATTCCGACCCTAGGAGTCCAAATCTAACCCTATGACTTCGAATCTTCTTAACACAAGTCTATTCTTCATTTTAATGTGTCCATTATCCATTTGGTGATGTTTTCACGTTCTTCTTTCTTCAGACGAAGTCTTGATTGGTCCACGTAATTCCTCCTGAAAGAGATCGGATTAGTGCACAATACATTTACACTAGGTGTGATTGGTTCCAACGATAGAATCTCTCTCAACCTACACAGAATTGGAAAAACAGCAAGACGCTAACCTCCAATCTATATGATAGAAGAGTGGGATTCTATCGTTCAGAGCCGAACACACAACAAAAATTAAAATTAATCGCAGGAAATACGCCTAGCCTTAAACGCAATAAATTCCGACCCTAGGGGTCCAAATCTAACCCTATGACTTCGCATCTTCTTGACATAAGTCTATTCTTCATTATAATGTGTACATTCTCCATAAGGTGATGTTTTCACGTTTCTTCTTTCTTCAGACGAAGTCTTGATTGGTCCACGTAATTCCTCCTGAAAGAGAGCGGATTAGTGGACAATATATTTACACTAGGTGTGATTGGTTCCAACGATAGAATCTCTCTCAACCATCACAGAATTGGATGTACAGCAAGACGCCAACCTCCAATCCACATGATAGAAGAGTGGGATTCTATCGTTCAGAGCCGAACACACAACAAAAATAAAAATTAATCGCGGGAATACACCTAGCCTTAAACGCAATGTATTCCGACCCTAGGGGTCCAAATGTAATCTTATGACTTCGCATCTTCTTGACATAAGTCTATTCTTCATTGTAATGAGTCCATTCTCCATAAAGTGTTGTTTTCTCGTTTCCTCTTTCTTCAGACGAAGTCTTGATTGGTGTACGTAATTCCTCCTGAAAGAGAGCGGATTAGTGCACAATACATTTACACTATGTGTGATTGGTTCCAACGATAGAATCTCTCTCAACCATCACAGAATTGGAAAAACAGCAAGACGCCAACCACCAATCCACATGATAGAAGAGTGGGATTCTATCGTTCAGAGCCGAACACACAACAAAAATTAAAATTAATCGCGGGAATACGCCTAGCCTTAAACGCAATGTATTCCAACCCTAGGGGTCCAATACTAACCCTATGACTTCGGTTATTCTTTACGTACGTCTATTCTTCATTGTAATGTGTCCATTCTATATAAGGTGATGTTTTCACGTTTCTTTTTTTATTCTTCAGACGAAGTCTTGATTGGTCCACGTAATTCCTCCTGAAAGAGAACGGATTAGTGCACAATACATTTACACTAGGTGTGATTGGTTCCAACGATAGAATCTCTCTCAACCATCACAGAATTGGAAGTACAGCAAGATGCCAATTTCAAAACCACATGATAGAAGAGTGGGATTCTATCGTTCAGAGCCGAACACACAACAAAAATTAAAATTAATCGCGGGAATATGCGTAGCCTTCAACGCAATAAATTCCGACCCTAGAGGTCCAAATCTAACCCTATGACTTCGGTTATTCTTGACGTACGTCTATTCTTCATTGTAATGTGTCCATTCTCCATAAGGTGATGTTTTCACGTTTCTTCTTTCTTCAGACGAAGTCTTGATTGGTCCACGTAATTCCTCCTGAAAGAGAGCGGATTAGTGCACAATACATTTACACCTGGTGCGATTGGTTCCAACGATAGAATCTCTCTCAACCTACACAGAATTGGAAAACAGCAAGACGCTAACCTCCAATCCATATGATAGAAGAGTGGGATTCTATCGTTCAGAGCCGAACACACAACAAAAATTAAAATTAATCGCAGGAATACGCCTAGCCTTAAACGCAATAAATTCCGACCCTAGGGGTCCAAATCTACCCTATGACTTCGCATCTTCTTGACATAAGTCTATTCTTCATTATAATGTGTCCATTCTCCATAAGGTGATGTTTTCACGTTTCTTCTTTCTTCAGACGAAGTCTTGATTGGTCCACGTAATTCCTCCTGAAAGAGAGCGGATTAGTGCACAATACATTTACACTAGGTGTGATTAGTTCCAACGATAGAATCTCTCTCAACCATCACAGAATTAGAAGTACGGCAAGACGCCAACCTCCAATCCACATGATAGAAGAGTGGGATTCTATCGTTCAGAGCCGAACACACAACAAAAATAAAAATTAATCGCGGGAATACACCTAGCCTTAAACGCAATGTATTCCGACTCTAGGGGTCCAAATCTAATCTTATGACTTCGCATCTTCTTGACATAAGTCTATTCTTCATTGTAATGAGTCCATTCTCCATAAAGTGTTGTTTTCTCGTTTCCTCTTTCTTCAGACGAAGTCTTGATTGGTCTACGTAATTCCTCCTGAAAGAGAGCGGATTAGTGCACAATACATTTACACTAGGTGTGATAGGTTCCAACGATAGAATCTCTCTCAACCATCACAGAATTGGAAGAACAGCAAGTAGCCAACCTCCAATCCACATGATAGAAGAGTGGGATTCTATCGTTCAGAGCCGAACACACAACAAAAATTAAAATTAATCGCGGGAATACGCCTAGCCTTAAACGAAATGTATTCCGACCCTAGGGGTCCAAATCTAACCCTATGACTTCGGTTATTCTTGACGTACGTCTATTCTTCATTGTAAAGTGTCCATTCTCCATAAGGTGAGGTTTTTACGTTTCTTCTTTCTTCAGACGAAGTCTTGATTGGTCCACGTAATTCCTCCTGAAAGAGATAGGATTAGTGCACAATACATTTACACTAGGTGTGATTGGTTCCAACGATAGAATCTCTCTCAACCATCACAGAATTGGATGTACAGCAAGACGCCAACCTCCAATCCACATGATAGAAGAGTGGGATTCTATCGTTCAGAGCCGAACACACAACAAAAATTAAAATTGATCGCGGGAATACGCCTAGCCTTAAACGAAATGTTTTCCGACCCTAGGGGTCCAAATCTAACCCTATGACTTCGAATCTTTTTGACATAAGTCTATTCTTCATTGTAATGTGTCCAATCTCCATTTGGTCATGTTTTCACGTTTCTTCCTTCTTCAGACGAAGTCTTGATTGGTCCACGTAATTCCTCCTGACAGAGAGCGGATTAGTGCACAATACATTTACACTAGGTGTGATTGGTTCCAACGATAGAATCTCTCTCAACCATCACAGAATTGGAAGTACAGCAAGCCGCCAATTTCCAATCCACATGATAGAAGAGTGGGATTCTATCGTTCAGAACCGAACGCACAAAGAAAATTAAAATTAATCGCGGGAATACACCTAGCCCTAAACGAAATGTATTCCGACCCTAGGGGTCCAAATCTAACCCTATGATTTCGAATCTTCTTAACATAAGTCTATTCTTCATTGTAATGTGTCCATTCTCCAATTTGTGTTGTTTTCACGTTTCTTCCTTCTTCAGACGAAGTCTTGATTGGTCCACGTGTTTCCTCCTGAAAGAGAGCGGATTAGTGCACAATACATTTACACTAGGTGTGATTGGTTCCAACGATAGAATCTCTCTCAACCATCACAGAATTGGAAGAACAGCAAGACGCCAACCTCCAATCCACATGATAGAAGAGTGGGATTCTATCGTTCAGAGCCGAACACTCAACAAAAATTAAAATTAATCGCGGGAATACACCTAGCCCTAAACGAAATGTATTCCGACCCTAGGGGTCCAAATCTAACCCTATGATTTCGAATCTTCTTAACATAAGTCTATTCTTCATTGTAATGTGTCCATTCTCCAATTTGTGTTGTTTTCACGTTTCTTCCTTCTTCAGACGAAGTCTTGATTGGTCCACGTGTTTCCTCCTGAAAGAGAGCGGATTAGTGCACAATACATTTACACTAGGTGTGATTGGTTCCAACGATAGAATCTCTCTCAACCATCACAGAATTGAAAGAACAGCAAGAAGCCATCCTCCAATCCACATGATAGAAGAGTGGGATTCTATCGTTCAGAGCCGAACACACAACATAAATTAAAATTAATCGCGGGAATACGCCTAGCCTTAAACGCAATAAATTCCGACCCTAGGGGTACAAATCTAACCCTATGACTTCGGTTATTCTTGACGTACGTCTATTCATCATTGTAAAGTGTCCATTCTCCATAAGGTGATGTTTTCACGTTTCTTCTTTCTTCAGACGAAGTCTTGATTGGTCCACGTAATTCCTCCTGAAAGAGAGCGGATTAGTGCACAATACATTTACACTAGGTGTGATTGGTTCCAACGATAGAATCTCTCTCAACCATCACAGAATTGGAAGTACAGAAAGACGCCAACCTCCAATCCACATGATAGAAGAGTGGGATTCTATCGTTCAGAGCCGAACACACAACAAAAATTAAAATTAATCGCGGGAATACGCCTAGCCTTAAACGAAATGTATTCCGACCCTAGTGGTCCATATCTAACCCTATGACTTCGAATCTTCTTAAAATAAGTCTAATCTTCATTGTAATTTTTCCATTCTCCATTTGGTGATGTTTTCACGTTTCTTCTTTCTTCAGACGAAGTCTTGATTGGTCCACGTAATTCCTCCTGAAAGAGAGCGGATTAGTGCACAATACATTTACAATAGGTCTGATAGGTTCCAACGATAGAATCTCTCTCAACCATCACAGAATTGGAAGAACAGCAAGAAGCCAACCTCCAATCCACATGATAGAAGAGTGGGATTCTATCGTTCAGAGCCGAACACACAACAAAAATTAAATATAATCGCGGGAATACGCTTAGCCTTAAACGAAATGTATTCCGACCCTAGGGGTCCAAATCTAACCCTATGACTTCGAATCTTCTTAACATAAGTCGATTCTTCATTGTAATGTGTCCATTCTCCATTTGGTGATGTTTTCACGTTTCTTCTTTCTTCAGACGAAGTCTTGATTGGTCCACGTGTTTCCTCCTGAAAGAGAGCGGATTAGTGCACAATACATTTACACTATGTGTGATTGGTTCCAACGATAGAATCTCTCTCAACCATCACAGAATTGGAAAAACAGCAAGACGCCAACCACCAATCCACATGATAGAAGAGTGGGATTCTATCGTTCAGAGCCGAACACACAACAAAAATTAAAATTAATCGCGGGAATACGCCTAGCCTTAAACGCAATGTATTCCAACCCTAGGGGTCCAATACTAACCCTATGACTTCGGTTATTCTTTACGTACGTCTATTCTTCATTGTAATGTGTCCATTCTATATAAGGTGATGTTTTTACGTTTCTTTTTTTATTCTTCAGACGAAGTCTTGATTGGTCCACGTAATTCCTCCTGAAAGAGAACGGATTAGTGCACAATACATTTACACTAGGTGTGATTGGTTCCAACGATAGAATCTCTCTCAACCATCACAGAATTGGAAGTCAAGCAAGACGCCAACCTCCAAACCACATGATAGAAGAGTGAGAATCTATCGTTCAGAGCCAAACACACAACAAAAATTAAAATTAATCGCGGGATTACGCCTAGCCTTAAACGCAATAAATTCCGACCCTAGGGGTCCAAATCTAACCCTATGACTTCGATTATTCTTGACGTACGTCTATTCTTCATTGTAATGTGACCTTTCTCCATAAGGTGATGTTGTCACGTTTCTTCTTTCATCAGACGAAGTCTTGGTGGTCCACGTAATTCCTCCTGAAAGAGAGCGGATTAGTGCACAATATATTTACACTAGGTGTAATTGGTTTGAACGATAGAATCTCTCTCAACCATCACAGAATTGGAAGTACAGCAAGACGCCAATTTCCAATCCCGATGATAGAAGAGTGGGAATCTATCGTTCAGAGCCGAACACACAACAAAAATTAAAATTAATCGCGGGATTACGCCTAGCCTTAAACGCAATAAATTCCGACCCTTGGGGTCCAAATCTAACCTTATGACTTCGGTTATTCTTGACGTACGTCTATTCTTCATTGTAATGTGTCCATTCTCCATAAGGTGATGTTTTCACGTTTCTTCTTTCATCAGACGAAGTCTTGATTGGTCCACGTAATTCCTCCTGAAAGAGAGCGGATTAGTGCACAATACATTTACACTAGGTTTGATTGGTTCCAACAATAGAATCTCTCTCAACCATCACAGAATTGGAAGTACAGCAAGACGCACACCTCAAATCAAAATGATAAAAGAGTAGGATTCTATCGTTCAGAGCCGAATACACAACAAAAATAAAAATAAATCGCGGGAATACGCCTAGCCTTAAACGCAATAAATTCTGACGCTAGGGGTCCAAATCTAACCCTATGACTTCGGTTATTCTTCACGTATGTCTATTCTTCATTGTAATGTGTCCATTCTCCATAAGGTGATGTTTTCACGTTTCTTCTTTCTTCGGACGAAGTGTTGATTGGTCCACGTAATTCCTCCTGAAAGTGAGCGGATTAGTGCACAATACATTTACACTAGGTGTGATTGGTTCCAACGATAGAGTCTCTCTCAACCATCACAGAAATGGAAGTACAGCAAGACGCCAACCTCCAATGCACATGATTGAATAGTGGGAGTCTATCGTTCAGAGCCGAACACACAACAAAAATTAAAATTAATCGCGGGAATACGCCTAGCCTTAAACGCAATAAATTCCGACCCTAGGGGTCCAAATCTAACCCTATGACTTCGCATCTTCTTGACATAAGTCTATTCTTCATTGTAATTTTTCCATTCTCCATAAGGTAATGTATTTACGTTTCTTCTTTCTTCAGACGAAGTCTTGATTGGTCCACGTAATTCCTCCTGAAAGAGAACGGATTAGTGCACAATACATTTACACTAGGTGTGATTGGTTCCAACGATAGAATCTCTCTCAACCATCACAGAATTGAAAGAACAGCAAGAAGCCATCCTCCAATCCACATGATAGAAGAGTGGGATTCTATCGTTCAGAGCCGAACACACAACAGAAAATAAAATTAATCGCGGGAATACGCCTAGCCTTAAGCGCAATAAATTCCGACCCTAGGGGTCCAAATCTAACCCTATGACTTCGCATCTTCTTGACGTAAGTCTATTCTTCATTGTAATTTTTCCATTCTCCATAAGGTGATGTTCTCACGTTTCTTCTTTCTTCAGACGAAGTCTTGATTGCTCCACGTTATTCTTCCTGAAAGAGAGCGGATTAGTGCACAATACGTTTACACTAGGTGTGATTGGTTCCAACGATAGAATCTCTCTCAACCATTACAGAATTGGAAGTACAGCAAGACGCCAACCTCCAATCCACATGATAGAAGAGTGGGATTCTATCGTTCAGAGCTGAACACACAACAATAATTAAAATGAATCGCGGGAATACGCCCAGCCTTAAACGAAATGTATTCCGACCCTAGGGGTCCAAATCTAACCCTATGACTTCGCATCTTCTTGACATAAGTCTATTCTTCATTGTATTGTGTCCAATCTCCATAAGGTGATGTTTTCACGTTTCTTCTTTCTTCAGACGAAGTCTTGATTGGTCCACGTAATTCCTCCTGAAAGAGAGCGGATTAGTGCACAATAAATTTACACTAGGTGTGATTGGTTCCAACGATAGAATCTCTCTCAACCATCACAGAATTGGAAGTACAGCAAGACGCCAACCTACAATCCACATGATAGAAGAGTGGGATTCTATCGTTCAGAGCCGAACACACAACAAAAATTAAAATTAATCGCGGGAATACGCGTAGCCTTAAACGCAAAGTATTCCGACACTAGGAGTCCAAATCTAACCCTATGACTTCGAATCTTCTTAACATAAGTCTATTCTTCATTATAATGTGTCCATTCTCCATAAGGTGATGTTTTCACGTTTCTTCTTTCTTCAGACGAAGTCTTGATTGGTCCACGTGTTTCCTCCTGAAAGAGAGCGGATTAGTGCACAATACATTTACACTAGGTGTGATTGGTTCTAACGATAGAATCCTTCTCAACCATCACAGAATTGGAAGTACAGCAAGACGCCATCCTCCAATCCACATGATAGAAGAGTGGGATTCTATCGTTCAGAGCCGAACACACAACAAAAATTAAAATTAATCGCGGGAATACGCGTAGCCTTAAACGCAAAGTATTCCGACACTAGGAGTCCAAATCTAACCCTATGACTTCGAATCTTCTTAACATAAGTCTATTCTTCATTATAATGTGTCCATTCTCCATAAGGTGATGTTTTCACGTTTCTTCTTTCTTCAGACGAAGTCTTGATTGGTCCACGTAATTCCTCCTGAAAGAGAACGGATTAGTGCACAATACATTTACACTAGGTGTGATTGGTTCCAACGATAGAATCTCTCTCAACCATCACAGAATTGGAAGTACAGCAAGACGCCAACCTCCAAACCACATGATAGAAGAGTGAGAATCTATCGTTCAGAGCCAAACACACAACAAAAATTAAAATTAATCGCGGGATTACGCCTAGCCTTAAACGCAATAAATTCCGACCCTAGGGGTCCAAATCTAACCCTATGACTTCGGTTATTCTTGACGTACGTCTATTCTTCATTGTAATGTGACCTTTCTCCATAAGGTGATGTTGTCACGTTTCTTCTTTCATCAGACGAAATCTTGGTGGTCCACGTAATTCCTCCTGAAAGAGAGCGGATTAGTGCACAATATATTTACACTAGGTGTAATTGGTTCCAACGATAGAATCTCTCTCAACCATCACAGAATTGGAAGTACAGCAAGACGCCAATTTCCAATCCCGATGATAGAAGAGTGGGAATCTATCGTTCAGAGCCGATCACACAACAAAAATTAAAATTAATCGCGGGATTACGCCTAGCCTTAAACGCAATAAATTCCGACCCTTGGGGTCCAAATCTAACCTTATGACTTCGGTTATTCTTGACGTACGTCTATTCTTCATTGTAATGTGTCCATTCTCCATAAGGTGATGTTTTCACGTTTCTTCTTTCATCAGACGAAGTCTTGATTGGTCCACGTAATTCCTCCTGAAAGAGAGCGGATTAGTGCACAATACATTTACACTAGGTTTGATTGGTTCCAACAATAGAATCTCTCTCAACCATCACAGAATTGGAAGTACAGCAAGACGCACACCTCAAATCAAAATGATAAAAGAGTAGGATTCTATCGTTCAGAGCCGAATACACAACAAAAATAAAAATAAATCGCGGGAATACGCCTAGCCTTAAACGCAATAAATTCTGACGCTAGGGGTCCAAATCTAACCCTATGACTTCGGTTATTCTTCACGTATGTCTATTCTTCATTGTAATGTGTCCATTCTCCATAAGGTGATGTTTTCACGTTTCTTCTTTCTTCGGACGAAGTGTTGATTGGTCCACGTAATTCCTCCTGAAAGTGAGCGGATTAGTGCACAATACATTTACACTAGGTGTGATTGGTTCCAACGATAGAATCTCTCTCAACCATCACAGAATTGGACGTACAGCAAGACGCCAACCTCCAATACACATGATAGAAGAGTGGGATTCTATCGCTCAGAACCGAACACACAACAAAAATTAAATTAATCGCGGGAATATGCCTAGCCTTCAACGCAATAAATTCCGACCCTAGGGGTCCATATCTAACCCTATGACTTCGGTTATTCTTGACGTACGTCTATTCTTCATTGTAATGTGTCCATTCTCCATAAGGTGATGTTTTCTCGTTTCTTCTTTCTTCAGACGAAGTCTTGTTTGGTTCACGTAATTCCTCCTGAATGAGAGCGGATTAGTGCACAATACATTTACACTAGGTGTGATTGGTTCCAACGATAGAATCTCTCTCAACCATCACAGAATTGGAAGTACAGCAAGACGCCTACCTCCAATCCACATGATAGAAGAGTGGGGTTCTATCGTTCAGAGCCGAACACACAACAAAAATTAAAATTAATCGCGGGAATACGCCTAGCCTTAAACGCAAAATATTCCGACCCTAGGGGTCCAAATCTAACCCTATGACTTCGGTTATTCTTGACGTACGTCAATACTTCATTTAATGTGTCCATTCTCCATAAGGTGATGTTTTCATTTTCTTCTTTCTTCAAACGAAATCTTGATTGGTCCACGTATTTCCTCCTGAAAGAGAGCTGATTAGTGCACAATACATTTACACTAGGTGTGATTGGTTCCAACGATAGAATCTCTCTCAACCATCACAGAATAGGAAGTCCAGCAAGACGCCAACCTCCAATCCACATGATAGAAGAGTGGGATTCTATCGTTAATCGCGGGAATACGCCTAGCCTTAAACGCAATGTATTCCGACCCTAGGGGTCCAAATCTAACCCTATGACTTCGAATCTTCTTAACATAAGTCTACTCTTCATTTTAATGTGTCCATTCTCTATTTGGTGATGTTTTCACGTTTCTTCTTTCTTCAGACGAAGTCTTGATTGGTCCACGTAATTCCTCCTGAAAGAGAGCGGATTAGTGCCCATTACATTTACACTAGGTGTGATTGGTTCCAACGATAGAATCTCTCTCAACCATCACAGAATTGGAAGTACAGAGAGACGCCAACCTCCAATCCACATGATTGAATAGTGGGATTTTATCGTTCAGAGCCGAACACACAACAAAAATTAAAATTAATCGCGGGAATACGCCTAGCCTTAAACGCAATAAATTCCGACCCTAGGGGTCCAAATCTAACCCTATGACTTCGCATCTTCTTGACATAAGTCTATTCTTCATTGTAATTTTTCCATTCTCCATAAGGTAATGTATTTACGTTTCTTCTTTCTTCAGACGAAGTCTTGATTGGTCCACGTAATTCCTCCTGAAAGAGAACGGATTAGTGCACAATACATTTACACTAGGTGTGATTGGTTCCAACGATAGAATCTCTCTAAACCATCACAGAATTAGAAGTACAGCAAGACGCCAACCTCCAATCCACATGATAGAAGAGTGGGATTCTATCGTTCAGAGCCGAACACACAACAAAAATTAAAATTAATCGCGGGAATACGCCTAGCCTTAAACGCAATAAATTCCGACCGTAGGGGTCCAAATCTAACCCTATTACTTCGCATCTTCTTGACATAAGTCTATTCTTCATTGTAATGTGTCCATTCTCCATAAGGTGATGTTTTCACGTTTCTTCTTTCTTCAGACGAAGTCTTGATTGGTCCACGTTATTCTTCCTGAAAGAGAGCGGATTAGTGCACAATACGTTTACACTAGGTGTGATTGGTTCCAACGATAGAATCTCTCACAACCATCGCAGAATTGGAAGTACAACAAGACGCCAACCTCCAATCCACATGATAGAAGAGTGGGATTCTATCGTTCAGAGCCGAACACACAACAAAAATTAAAATTAATCGCGGGAATACGCCTAGCCTTAAACGAAATGTATTCCGACCCTAGGAGTCCAAATCTAACCCTATGACTTCGAATTTTCTTAACACAAGTCTATTCTTCATTTTAATGTGTCCATTATCCATTTGGTGATGTTTTCACGTTTCTTCTTTCTTCAGACGAAGTCTTGATTGGTCCACGTAATTCCTCCTGAAAGAGAGCGGATTAGTGCCCATTACATTTACACTAGGTGTGATTGGTTCCAACGATAGAATCTCTCTCAACCATCACAGAATTGGAAGTACAGAGAGACGCCAACCTCCAATCCACATGATAGAAGAGTGGGATTCTATCGTTCAGAGCCGAACACACAACAGAAAATAAAATTAATCGCGGGAATACGCCTAGCCTTAAGCGCAATAAATTCCGACCTTAGGGGTCCAAATCTAACCCTATGACTTCGCATCTTCTTGACGTAAGTCTATTCTTCATTGTAATTTTTCCATTCTCCATAAGGTGATGTTCTCACGTTTCTTCTTTCTTCAGACGAAGTCTTGATTGCTCCACGTTTATCTTCCTGAAAGAGAGCGGATTAGTGCACAATACGTTTACACTAGGTGTGATTGGTTCCAACGATAGAATCTCTCTCAACCATTACAGAATTGGAAGTACAGCAAGACGCCAACCTCCAATCCACATGATAGAAGAGTGGGATTCTATCGTTCAGAGCTGAACACACAACAAAAATTAAAATGAATCGCGGGAATACGCCCAGCCTTAAACGAAATGTATTCCGACCCTAGGGGTCCAAATCTAACCCTATGACTTCGCATCTTCTTGACATAAGTCTATTCTTCATTGTAATGTGTCCAATCTCCATAAGGTGATGTTTTCACGTTTCTTCTTTCTTCAGACGAAGTCTTGATTGGTCCACGTAATTCCTCCTGAAAGAGAGCGGATGAGTGCACAATACATTTACACTAGGTGTGATTGGTTCCAACGATAGAATCTCTCTCAACCATCACAGAATTGGAAGTACAGCAAGACGCCAACCTACAATCCACATGATAGAAGAGTGGGATTCTATCGTTCAGAGCCGAACACACAACAAAAATTAAAATGAATCGCGGGAATACGCCTAGGCTTAAACGCAATAAATTCCGACCCTAGGGGTCCAAATCTAACCCTATGACTTCGCATCATCTTGACATAAGTGTTTTCTTCGTTGTAATGTTTCCATTCTCCAATAGGTGATGTTTTCAGGTTTCTTCTTTCTTCAGACGAAGTCTTGATTGGTCCACGTGTTTCCTCCTGAAAGAGAGCGGATTAGTGCACAATACATTTACACTAGGTGTGATTGGTTCTAACGATAGAATCCTTCTCAACCATCACAGAATTGGAAGTACAGCAAGACGCCATCCTCCAATCCACATGATAGAAGAGTGGGATTCTATCGTTCAGAGCCGAACACACAACAAAAATTAAAATTAATCGCGGGAATATGCCTAGCCTTCAACGCAATAAATTCCGACCATAGGGGTCCAAATCTAACCCTATGACTTCGGTTATTCCTGACGTACGTCTATTCTTCATTTTAATGTGTCCATTCTCCATAAGGTGATGTTTTCTCGTTTCTTCTTTCTTCAGACGAAGTCTTGATTGGTCCACGTAATTCCTCCTGAAAGAGAGCGGATTAGTGCACAATACATTTACACCAGGTGTGATTGGTTCCAACGATAGAATCTCTCTCAACCATCACAGAATTGGAAGTACAGCAAGACGCCAACCTCCAATCCAGATGATAGAAGAATGGGGTTCTACCGTTCAGAGCCGAACGCACAACAAAAATTAAAATTAATCACGGGAACACGCCTAGCCTTAAACGCAATAAATTCCGACCCTAGGGGTCCAAATCTAACCCTATGACTTCGGTTATTCTTGACGTACGTCAATACTTCATTGTAATGTGTCCATTCTCCATAAGGTGATGTTTTCATGTTTCTTCTTTCTTCAAACGAAGTCTTGATTTGTCCACGTAATTCCTCCTGAAAGAGAGCGGATTAGTTCACAATACATTTACATTATGTGTGATTGGTTCCAACGATAGAATCTCTCTCAACCGTCAAAGAATTGGAAGATAAGCAAGACGCCAACCTCCAAACCACATGATAGAAGAGTGGGATTCTATCGTTCAGAGCCGAACACAAACCAAAAATTAAAATTAATCGCGGGAATACGCCTAGCCTTAAACGAAATGTTTTCCGACCCTAGGGGTCCAAATCTAACCCTATGACTTCGAATCTTCTTAACATAAGTCTATTCTTCATTGTATTGTGTCCATTCTCTATTTGGTGATGTTTTAACGTTTCTTCTTTCTTCAGACGAAGTCTTCATTGGTCCACGTAATTCCTCCTGAAAGAGAGCGGATTAGTGCACAATACATTTACACTAGGTTTGATTGGTTCCAACGATAGAGTCTCTCTCAACCATCACAGAATTGGAAGTACGGCAAGACGCCAACCCCCAATCCACATGATAGAAGAGTGGGATTCTATCGTTCAGAGCCGAACACACAACAAAAATTAAAATTAATCGCGGGAATACGCCTAGCCTTAAACGCAATAAATTCCGACCGTAGGGGTCCAAATCTAACCCTATGACTTCGCATCTTCTTGACATAAGTCTATTCTTCATTGTAATGTGTCCAATGTCCATAAGGTGATGTTTTCACGTTTCTTCTTTCTTCAGACGAAGTCTTGATTGGTCCACGTAATTCCTCCTGAAAGAGAGCGGATTAGTGCACAATACATTTACACTAGGTGTGATTGGTTCCAACGATAGAATCTCTCTCAACCATCACAGAATTGGAAGTACAGCAAGACGCCAATTTCCAAACCACATGATAGAAGAGTGGGATTCTATCGTTCAGAGCCGAACACACAACAAAAATTAAAATTAATCGCGGGAATACGCCTAGCCTTAAACGAAATGTATTCCGACCCTAGGGGTCCAAATCTAACCCTTTGACTTCGAATCTTCTTAACATAAGTCTATTCTTCATTGTAATGTGTCAATTCTCCATTTGGTGATGTTTTTACGTTTCTTCTTTCTTCAGACGAAGTCTTGATTGGTCCACGTAATTCCTCCTGAAAGAGAGCGGATTAGTGCACAATACATATACTAGGTGTGATTGGTTCCAACGATAGAATCTCTCTCAAATCACAGAATTGGATGTACAGCAAGACGCCAACCTCCAATCCACATGATAGAAGATCGGGATTCTATCGTTCAGAGCCGAACACACAACAAAAATTAAAATTTATCGCGGGAATACGCGTAGCCTTAAACGCAATGTATTCCGACCCTAGTGGTCCAAATCTAACCCTATGACTTCGGTAATTCTCGACGTACGTCTATTTTTCATTGTAATGTGTCCAATCTCCATTTGGTGATGTTTTCCCGTTTCTTCTTTCTTCAGACGAAGTCTTGATTGGTCCACGTAATTCCTCCTGAAAGAGAGCGGATTAGTGCACAATATATTTACACTAGGTGTGATTGGTTTGAACGATAGAATCTCTCTCAACCATCACAGAATTGGAAGTACAGCAAGACGCCAATTTCCAATCCCGATGATAGAAGAGTGGGAATCTATCGTTCAGAGCCGAACGCACAAAGAAAATTAAAATTAATCGCGGGAATACGCCTAGCCTTAAACGCAATAAATTCCGACCCTAGGGGTCCAAATGTAATCTTATGACTTCGCATCTTCTTGACATAAGTCTATTCTTCATTGTAATCTGTCCATTCTCCATAAGGTGATGTTTTTACGTTACTTCTTTCTTCAGACGAAGTCTTGATTGGTCCACGTAATTCCTCCTGAAAGAGAGCGGATTAGTGCACAACACATTTACACTAGGTGTGATTGGTTCCAAGGATAGAATCTCTCTCAACCATCACAGAATTTGAAGTACAGCAAGACGCAATCCTACAATCCACATGATAGAAGAGTGGGGTTCTATCGTTCAGAGCCGAACGCACAACAAAAATTAAAATTAATCACGGGAACACGCCTAACCTTAAACGCAATAAATTCCGACCCTAGGGGTCCAAATCTAACCCTATGACTTCGGTTATTCTTGACGTACGTCAATACTTCATTGTAATGTGTCCATTCTCCATAAGGTGATGTTTTCATGTTTCTTCTTTCTTCAAACGAAGTCTTGATTGGTCCACGTAATTCCTCCTGAAAGAGAGCGGATTAGTTCACAATACATTTACATTATGTGTGATTGGTTCCAACGATAGAATCTCTCTCAACCGTCAAAGAATTGGAAGATAAGCAAGACGCCAACCTCCAAACCACATGATAGAAGAGTGGGATTCTATCGTTCAGAGCCGAACACAAACCAAAAATTAAAATTAATCGCGGGAATACGCCTAGCCTTAAAACGAAATGTTTTCCGACCCTAGGGGTCCAAATCTAACCCTATGACTTCCGTTATTCTTGACGTACGTCTATTCTTCATTGTAATGTGTCCATTCTCCATAAGGTGATGTTTTCACGTTTCTTCTTTCTTCAGACGAAGTCTTGATTGGTCCACGTAATTCCTCCTGAAAGAGAGCGGATTAGTGCACAATATATTTACACTAGGTGTGTTGGTTTGAACGATAGAATCTCTCTCAACCATCACAGAATTGGAAGTACAGAAGACGCCAATTTCCAATCCCGATGATAGAAGAGTGGGAATCTATCGTTCAGAGCCGAACGCACAAAGAAAATTAAAATTAATCGCGGGAATACGCCTAGCCTTAAACGCAATAAATTCCGGCCCTAGGGGTCCAAATCTAACCCTATGACTTCGCATCTTCTTGACATAAGTCTATTCTTCATTGTAATCTGTACAATCTCCATAAGGTGATGTTTTTACGTTACTTCTTTCTTCAGACGAAGTCTTGATTGGTCCACGTAATTCCTCCTGAAAGAGAGCGGATTAGTGCACAACACATTTACACTAGGTGTGATTGGTTCCAAGGATAGAATCTCTCTCAACCATCACAGAATTGGAAGTACAGCAAGACGCAATCCTACAATCCACATGATAGAAGAGTGGGATTCTATCGTTCAGAGCCGAACACACAACAAAAATTAAAATGAATCGCGGGAATACGCCTAGCCTTAAACGCAATGTATTCCGACACTAGGAGTCCAAATCTAACCCTATGACTTCGAATCTTCTTAACATAAGTCTATTCTTCATTGTAATGTGTCCATTCTCCATAAGGTGATGTTTTCACGTTTCTTCTTTCTTCGGATGAAGTTTTGATTGGTCCACGTAATTCCTCCTGAAAGAGAGCGGATTAGTGCACAATATATTTACACTAGGTGTGATTGGTTCCAACGATAGAATCTCTCTCAACCATCACAGAATTGGACGTACAGCAAGACGCCAACCTCCAATACACATGATAGAAGAATGGGGTTCTACCGTTCAGAGCCGAACGCACAACAAAAATTAAAATTAATCACGGGAACACGCCTAGCCTTAAACGCAAAAAATTCCGACCCTAGGGGTCCAAATCTAACCCTATGACTTCGGTTATTCTTGACGTACGTCTATTCTTCATTGTAATGTGTCCATTCTCCATAAGGTGATGTTTTCTCGTTTCTTCTTTCTTCAGACGAAGTCTTGATTGGTCCACGTAATTCCTCCTGAATGAGAGCGGATTAGTGCACAATACATTTACATTATGTGTGATTGGTTCCAACGACAGAATCTCTCTCAACCGTCAAAGAATTGGAAGACAAGCAAGTCGACAACCACCAATCCACATGATAGAAGAGTGGGATTCTATCGTTCAGAGCCGAACACACAACAAAAATTAAAATTAATCGCGGGAATACGCCTAGCCTTAAACGAAATGTTTTCCGACCCTAGGGGTCCAAATCTAACCCTATGACTTCGGTTATTCTTGACGACCGTCTATTCTTCATTGTAATGTGTCAATTCTCCATTAAGTGATGTTTTCACGTTATTTCTTTCTTCAGACGAAGTCTTGATTGGTCCACGTAATTCCTCCTGAAACAAATTGGATTAGTGCACAGTACATTTACACTAGGTGTGATTGGTTCCAACGATAGAATCTCCCTCAACCATCAAAGAATGGGAATTACAGCAAGACGCCAACCTCCAATCCACATGATAGAAGAGTGGGATTCTATCGTTAATCGCGGGAATACGCCTAGCCTTAAACGCAATGTATTCCGACACTAGGGGTCCAAATCTAACCCTATGACTTCGAATCTTCTTAACATATGTCTATTCTTCATTGTTATGTGTCCATTCTCTATTTGGTGATATTTTCACGTTTCTTCTTTCTTAAGACGAAGTCTTCATTGGTCCACCTAATTCCTCCTGAAAGAGAGCGGATTAATGCACAATACATTTACACTAGGTGTGATTGGTTCCAACGATAGAATCTCTCTCAACCATCACAGAATTGGAAGTACAGCAAGACGCCAACCTCCAATCCACATGATAGAAGAGCGGGATTCTATCGTTCAGAGCCGAACACACAACAAAAATTAAAATTAATCGCGGGAATACGCCTAGCCTTAAACGAAATGTTTTCCGACCCTAGGGGTCCAAATCTAACCCTATGACTTCGAATCTTCTTGACATAAGTCTATTCTTCATTGTAATGTGTCCATTCTCAATTTGGTGATGTTTTCACGTTTCTTCTTTCTTCAGACGAAGTCTTGATTGGTCCACGTAATTCCTTCTGAAATAGAGCGGATTAGTGCACAAAACATTTACACTAGGTGTGATTTGTTCCAACGATAGAATCTCTCTCAACCATCACAGAATTGGAAGTACAGCAAGACGCCAATTTCCAATCCACATGATAGAAGAGTGGGATTCTATCGTTCAGAGCCGAACGCACAACAAAAATTAAAATTAATCGCGGGAATACGCCTAGCCTTAAACGCAATAAATTCCGACCCTAGGGGTCCAAATCTAACCCTATGACTTCGCATCTTCTTGACATAAGTCTATTCTTCATTGTAATCTGTCCATTCTCCATAAGGTGATGTTTTCACGTTTCTTCTTTCTTCAGACGAAGTCTTGATTGGTCCACGTAATTCCTCCTGAAAGAGAGCGGATTAGTGCACAACACATTTACACTAGGTGTGATTGGTTCCAACGATAGAATCTCTCTCAACCATCACAGAATTGGAAGTACAGCAAGACGCAACCCTACAATCCATATGATTGAAGAGTGGGATTCTATCGTTCAGAGCTGAATACACAACAAAAATTAAAATTAATCGCGGGAATACGCCTAGCCTTAAACGCAATGTATTCCGACCCTTAGGGTCGAAATCTAACCCTATCACTTCGCATCATCTTGACATAAGTCTTTTCTTCGTTGTAATGTTTCCATTCTCCATTAGGTGATGTTTTCACGTTTCTCCTTTCTTCAGACGAAGTCTTGATTGGTCCACGTAATTCCTCCTGAAAGAGAGTGGATTATTGCATAATACATTTACACTAGGTGTGATTGGTTCCAAGGATAGAATCTCTCTCAACCATCACAGAATTGGAAGTACAGCAAGACGCCAATTTCCAAACCACATGATAAAAGTGTGGAATTCTATCGTTCAGAGCCGAACATACAACAAATATTAAAATTAATCGCGGGAATACGCTTAGCCTTAAACGCAATATATTCCGACACTAGGAGTCCAAATCTAACCCTATGACTTCGAATCTTCTTAACATAAATCTATTCTTCATTGTAATGGGTCCATTCACCATAAGGTGATGTTTTCACGTTTCTTCTTTCTTCAGACGAAGTCTTGATTGGTCCACGTATTCCTCTTGAAAGAGAACGGATTAGTGCACAATACATTTACACTAGGTGTGATTGGTTCCAACGATAGAATCTCTCTCAACCATCACAGAATTGGAAGTACAGCAAGACGCCAACCTCCAATGCACATGATAGAAGAGTGGGATTCTATCGTTCAGAGCCGAACACACAACAAAAATTAAAATTAATCGCGGGAATACGCGTAGCCTTAAACGCAATGTATTCCGACCCTAGAGGTCCAAATCTAACCCTATGACTTCGGTAATTCTTGACGTAAGTCTATTTTTCATTGTAATGTGTCCATTCTCCATTAGGTGATGTTTTCTCGTTTCTTCTTTCTTCAGACGAAGTCTTGATTGGTCCACGTAATTCCTCCTGAAAGAGAGCGGATTAGTGCACAATACATTTACACTAGGTGTGATTGGTTCCAACGATAGAATCTCTCTCAACCATCACAGAATTGGAAGTACAGCAAGACGCCAATTTCCAAACCACATGATAGAAGAGTGGGATTCTATCGTTCAGAGCCGAACACACAACAAAAATTAAAATTAATCGCGGGAATACGCCTAGCCTTAAACGAAATTTTTCCGACCCTAGGGGTCCAAATCTAACCCTATGACTTCGGTTATTCTTGACGACCGTCTATTCTTCATTGTAATGTGTCAATTCTCCATTAGGTGATGTTTTCACGTTATTTCTTTCTTCAGACGAAGTCTTGATTGGTCCACGTAATTCCTCCTGAAACAAATTGGATTAGTGCACAGTACATTTACACTAGGTGTGATTGGTTCCAACGATAGAATCTCCCTCAACCATCAAAGAATGGGAATTACAGCAAGACGCCAACCTCCAATCCACATGATAGAAGAGTGGGATTCTATCGTTAATCGCGGGAATACGCCTAGCCTTAAACGCAATGTATTCCGACACTAGGGGTCCAAATCTAACCCTATGACTTCGAATCTTCTTAACATATGTCTATTCTTCATTGTTATGTGTCCATTCTCTATTTGGTGATATTTTCACGTTTCTTCTTTCTTAAGACGAAGTCTTCATTGGTCCACGTAATTCCTCCTGAAAGAGAGCGGATTAATGCACAATACATTTACACTAGGTGTGATTGGTTCCAACGATAGAATCTCTCTCAACCATCACAGAATTGGAAGTACAGCAAGACGCCAACCTCCAATCCACATGATAGAAGAGCGGGATTCTATCGTTCAGAGCCGAACACACAACAAAAATTAAAATTAATCGCGGGAATACGCCTAGCCTTAAACGAAATGTTTTCCGACCCTAGGGGTCCAAATCTAACCCTATGACTTCGAATCTTCTTGACATAAGTCTATTCTTCATTGTAATGTGTCCATTCTCAATTTGGTGATGTTTTCACGTTTCTTCTTTCTTCAGACGAAGTCTTGATTGGTCCACGTAATTCCTTCTGAAATAGAGCGGATTAGTGCACAAAACATTTACACTAGGTGTGATTTGTTCCAACGATAGAATCTCTCTCAACCATCACAGAATTGGAAGTACAGCAAGACGCCAATTTCCAATCCACATGATAGAAGAGTGGGATTCTATCGTTCAGAGCCGAACGCACAACAAAAATTAAAATTAATCGCGGGAATACGCCTAGCCTTAAACGCAATAAATTCCGACCCTAGGGGTCCAAATCTAACCCTATGACTTCGCATCTTCTTGACATAAGTCTATTCTTCATTGTAATCTGTCCATTCTCCATAAGGTGATGTTTTCACGTTTCTTCTTTCTTCAGACGAAGTCTTGATTGGTCCACGTAATTCCTCCTGAAAGAGAGCGGATTAGTGCACAATACATTTACACTAGGTGCGATTGGTTCCAACGATAGAATCTCTCTCAACCATCACAGAATTGGAAGTACAGCAAGACGCCAACCTCCAATCCACATGATAGATGAGTGGGATTCTATCGTTCAGAGCCGAACACACAACAAAAATTAAAATTAATCGCGGGAATACGCGTAGCCTTAAACGCAATGTATTCCGACCCTAGAGGTCCAAATCTAACCCTATGACTTCGGTAATTCTTGACGTATGTCTATTTTTCATTGTAATGTGTCCATTCTCCATTAGGTGATGTTTTCACGTTTCTCCTTTCTTCAGACGAAGTCTTGATTGGTCCACGTAATTCCTCCTGAAAGAGAGTGGATTATTGCATAATACATTTCCACTAGGTGTGATTGGTTCCAAGGATAGAATCTCTCTCAACCATCACAGAATTGGAAGTACAGCAAGACGCCAATTTCCAAACCACATGATAAAAGTGTGGGATTCTATCGTTCAGAGCCGAACATACAACAAATATTAAAATTAATCGCGGGAATACGCTTAGCCTTAAACGCAATATATTCCGACACTAGGAGTCCAAATCTAACCCTATGACTTCGAATCTTCTTAACATAAATCTATTCTTCATTGTAATGGGTCCATTCTCCATAAGGTGATGTTTTCACGTTTCTTCTTTCTTCAGACGAAGTCTTGATTGGTCCACGTATTCCTCTTGAAAGAGAACGGATTAGTGCACAATACATTTACACTAGGTGTGATTGGTTCCAACGATAGAATCTCTCTCAACCATCACAGAATTGGAAGTACAGCAAGACGCCAACCTCCAATGCACATGATAGAAGAGTGGGATTCTATCGTTCAGAGCCGAACACACAACAAAAATTAAAATTAATCGCGGGAATACGCGTAGCCTTAAACGCAATGTATTCCGACCCTAGAGGTCCAAATCTAACCCTATGACTTCGGTAATTCTTGACGTAAGTCTATTTTTCATTGTAATGTGTCCATTCTCCATTAGGTGATGTTTTCTCGTTTCATCTTTCTTCAGACGAAGTCTTGATTGGTCCACGTAATTCCTCCTGAAAGAGAGCGGATTAGTGCACAATACATTTACACTAGGTGTGATTGGTTCCAACGATAGAATCTCTCTCAACCATCACAGAATTGGAAGTACAGCAAGACGCCAATTTCCAAACCACATGATAGAAGAGTGGGATTCTATCGTTCAGAGCCGAACAAACAACAAAAATTAAAATTAATCGCGGGAATACGCCTAGCCTTAAACGAAATGTTTTCCGACCCTAGGGGTCCAAATCTAACCCTATGACTTCGGTTATTCTTGAAGACCGTCTATTCTTCATTGTAATGTGTCAATTCTCCATAAGGTGATGTTTTCACGTTATTTCTTTCTTCAGACGAAGTCTTGATTGGTCCACGTAATTCCTCCTGAAACAAATTGGATTAGTGCACAATACATTTACACTAGGTGTGATTGGTTCCAACGATAGAATCTCCCTCAACCATCAAAGAATGGGAAGTACAGCAAGACGCCAACCTCCAATCCACATGATAGAAGAGTGGGATTCTATCGTTAATCGCGGGAATACGCCTAGCCTTAAACGCAATGTATTCCGACCCTAGGGGTCCAAATCTAACCCTATGACTTCGAATCTTCTTAACATATGTCTTTTCTTCATTGTTATGTGTCCATTCTCTATTTGGTGATATTTTCACGTTTCTTCTTTCTTAAGACGAAGTCTTCATTGGTCCACGTAATTCCTCCTGAAAGAGAGCGGATTAGTGCACAATACATTTACACTAGGTGTGATTGGTTCCAACGATAGAATCTCTCTCAACCATTACAGAATTGGAAGTACAGCAAGACGCCAACCTCCAATCCACATGATAGAAGAGCGGGATTCTATCGTTCAGAGCCGAACACACAACAAAAATGAAAATTAATCGCGGGAATACGCCTAGCCTTAAACGCAATGTATTCCGACCCTTAGGGTCGAAATCTAACCCTATGACTTCGAATCTTCTTAACATAAATCTATTCTATATTGTAATGGGTCCATTCTCCATAAGGTGATGTTTTCACGTTTCTTCTTTCTTCAGACGAAGTCTTGATTGGTCCACGTAATTCCTCTTGAAAGAGAACGGATTAGTGCACAATACATTTACACTAGGTGTGATTGGTTCCAACGATAGAATCTCTCTCAACCATCACAGAATTGGAAGTACAGCCAGACGCCAACCTCCAATGCACATGATAGAAGAGTGGGATTCTATCGTTCAGAGCCGAACACACAACAAAAATTAAAATTAATCGCGGGAATACGCGTAGCCTTAAACGCAATGTATTCCGACCCTAGAGGTCCAAATCTAACCCTATGACTTCGGTAATTCTTGACGTAAGTCTATTTTTCATTGTAATGTGTCCATTCTCCATTAGGTGATGTTTTCTCGTTTCTTCTTTCTTCAGACGAAGTCTTGATTGGTCCACGTAATTCCTCCTCAAAGAGAGCGGATTAGTGCACAATACATTTACACTAGGTGTGATTGGTTCCAACGATAGAATCTCTCTCAACCATCACAGAATTGGAAGTACAGCAAGACGCAACCCTACAATCCACATGATAGAAGAGTGGGATTCTATCGTTCAGAGCCGAACACACAACAAAAATTAAAATTAATCGCGGGAATACGCCTAGCCTTAAACGCAATAAATTCCGACCCTAGGGGTCCAAATCTAACCCTATGACTTCGCATCTCCTTGACGTAAGTCTATTCTTCATTGTAATGAGTCCATTTTCCATAAGGTGATGTTTTCACGTTTCTTCTTTCATCAGACGAAGTCTTGATTGGTCCACGTAATTCCTCCTGAAAGAGAGCGGAGTAGTGCACAATACATTTACACTATGTTTGATTGGTTCAAACGATAGAATCTCTCTCAACCATTATAGAATTGGAAGTACAGCTAGACGCACACCTCAAATCAAAATGATAAAAGAGTAGGATTCTATCGTTCAGGGCCGAATACACAACAAAAATTAAAATAAATCGCGGGAATACGCCTAGCCTTAAACGCAATAAATTCTGACCCTAGGGGTCCAAATCTAACCCTATGACTTCGGTTATTCTTGACGTACGTCTATTCTTCATTGTAATGTGTCCATTCTCCATAAGGTGATGTTTTCACGTTTCTTCTTTCTTCGGACGAAGTCTTGATTGGTCCACGTAATTCCTCCTGAAAGAGAGCAGATTAGTGCACAATACATTTACACTAGGTGTGATTGGTTCCAACGATAGAATCTCTCTCAACCATCACGGAATTGGACGTACAGCAAGACGCCAACCTCCAATCCACATGATAAAAGAGTGGGATTCTATCGTTCAGAGCCGAACACACAACAAAAATTAAAATTAATCGCGGGAATATGCCTAGCATTAAACGCAATAAATTCCGACCCTAGGGGTCCAAATCTAAACCTATGACTTCGGTTATTCTTGACGTACGTCTATTCTTCATTGTAATGTGTCCATTCTCCATAAGGTGATTTTTCTCCTTTCTTCTTTCTTCAGACCAAGTCTTGATTTGTCCACGTAATTCCTCCTTAAAGAGAGCGGATTAGTGCACAATACATTTACACTAGGTGTGATTGGTTCCAACGATAGAATCTCTCTCAACCATCACAGAATTGGAAGTACAGCAAGACGCCAACCTCCAATCCACATGATAGAAGAGTGGGGTTCTATCGTTCAGAGCCAAACACACAACAAAAATTAAAATTAATCGCGGGAATACGCCTAGCCTTAAACGCAATAAATTCCGACCCTAGGGGTCCAAATCTAACCCTATGACTTCGGTTATTCTTGACGTACGTCAATACTTCATTGTAATGTGTCCTTTCTCCATAAGGTGATGTTTTCATGTTTCTTCTTTCTTCAGACGAAGTCTTGATTGGTCCACGTAATTCCTCCTGAAAGAGAGCGGATTAGTTCACAATAAATTTACATTATGTGTGATTGGTTCCAACGATAGAATCTCTCTCAACCGTCAAAGAATTGGAAGACAAGCAAGACGCCAACCTCCAATCCACATGATAGAAGAGTGGGATTCTATCGTTCCGAGCCGAACACACAACAAAAATTAAAATTAATCGCGGGAATACGCCTAGCCTTAAACGCAATAAATTCCGACCCTAGGGGTCCAAATCTAACCCTATGACTTCGGTTATTCTTGACGTACGTCTATTCTTCGTTGTAATGTGTCCATTCTCCATAAGGTGATGTTTTCACGTTTCTTCTTTCTTCAGACGTAGTCTTGATTGGTCCATGTTATTCCTCCTGAAAGAGAGCGGATTAGTGCACAACACATTTACACTAGGTGTGATTAGTTCCAACGATAGAATCTCTCTCAACCATCACAGAATTGGAAGTACAGCAAGACGCAACCCTACAATCCACATGATAGAAGAGTGGGATTCTATCGTTCAGAGCCGAACACACAACAAAAATTAAAATTAATCGCGGGAATACGCCTAGCCATAACGCAATAAATTCCGACCCTAGGGGTCCAAATCTAACCCTATGACTTCGCATCTTCTTGACATAAGTCTATTCTTCATTGTAATCTGTCCATTTTCCATAAGGTGATGTTTTCACGTTTCGCCTTTCTTCAGACGAAGTCTTGATTGGTCCACGTAATTCCTCCTGAAAGAGAGCGGATTAGTGCACAATACATTAACACTAGGTGTGATTGGTTCCAACGATAGAATCTCCCTCAACCGTCACAGAATTGGAAGTACATTAAGACGCCAACCTCCAATCCACATGATTGAAGAGTGGGAATCTATCGTTCAGAGCAGAACACACAACAAAAATTAAAATTAATCGCGGGAATACGCCTAGGCTTAAACGCAATGTATTCTGACCCTTAGGGTCGAAATCTAACCCTATGACTTTGTATCATCTTGACATTAGTCTTTTCTTCGTTGTAATGTTTCCATTCTCCAATAGGTGATGTTTTCAGGTTTCTTCTTTCTTCAGACGAAGTCTTGATTCGTCCACGTGTTTCCTCCTGAAAGAGAGCGGATTAGTGCACAATACATTTACACTAGGTGTGATTGGTTCCAACGATAGAATCTCTCTCAACCATCACAGAATTGGAAGTACAGCAAGACGCCAACCTCCAATCCACATGATAGAAGAGTGGGATTCTATCGTTCAGAGCCGAACACACAACAAAAATTAAAATTAATCGCGGGAATACGCGTAGCCTTAAACGCAATGTATTCCGACCCTAGAGGTCCAAATCTAACCCTATGACTTCGGTAATTCTTGACGTACGTCTATTTTTCATTGTAATGTGTCCATTCTCCATTAGGTGATGTTTTCACGTTTCTTCTTTCTTCAGACGAAGTCTTGATGGGTCCACGTAATTCCTCCTGAAAGAGAGTGGATTATTGCACAATACATTAACACTAGGTGTGATTGGTTCCAAGGATAGAATCTCTCTCAACCATCACAGAATTGGAAGTACAGCAAGACGCCAATTTCCAAACCACATGATAGAAGAGTGGGATTCTATCGTTCAGAGCCGAACACACAACAAATATTAAAATTAATCGCGGGAATACGCTTAGCCTTAAACGCAATGTATTCCGACACTAGGAGTCCAAATCTAACCCTATGACTTCGAATCTTCTTAACATAAGTCTATTCTTCATTGTAATGTGTCCATTCTCCATAAGGTGATGTTTTCACGTTTCTTCTTTCTTCAGACGAAGTCTTGATTGGTCAAAGTAATTCCTCCTGAAAGAGAACGGATTAGTGCACAATACATTTACACTAGGTTTGATTGGTTCCAACGATAGAATCTCTCTCAACCATCACAGAATTGGAATTACAGCAAGACGCACACCTCCAATCAAAATGATATAAGAGTAGGATTCTATCGTTCAGAGCCGAACACACAACAAAAATTAAAATTAATCGCGGGATTACGCCTAGCCTTAAACGCAATAAATTCCGACCCTAGGGGTCCAAATCTAACCTTATGACATCGGTTATTCTTGACGTACGTCTATTCTTCATTGTAATGTGTCCATTCTCCATAAGGTGATGTTTTCACGTTTTTTCTTTCATCAGACGAAGTCTTGATTGGTACACCTAATTCCTCCTGAAAGATAGCGGATTAGTGCACAATACATTTACACTAGGTGTGATTGGTTCCAACGATAGAATCTCCCTCAACCATCACAGAATGGGAAGTACAGCAAGACGCCAACCTCCAATCCACATGATAGAAGAGTGGGATTCTATCGTTAATCGCGGGAATACGCCTAGCCTTAAACGCAATGTATTCCGACCCTAGGGGTCCAAATCTAACCCTATGACTTCGAATCTTCTTAACATAAGTCTATTCTTCATTGTAATGTGTCCATTCTCTATTTGGTGATGTTTTCACGTTTCTTCTTTCTTCAGACGAAGTCTTCATTGGTCCACGTAATTCCTCCTGAAAGAGAGCGGATTAGTGCACAATACATTTACACTAGGTATGATTGGTTCCAACGATAGAGTCTCTCTCAACCGTCAAAGAATTGGAAGACAAGCAAGACGCCAACCTCCAATCCACATGATAGAAGAGTGGGATTCTATCGTTCAGAGCCGAACACACAACAAAAATTAAAATTAATCGCGGGAATACGCCTAGCCTTAAACGCAATGTATTCCGACCCTAGGGGTCCAAATCTAACCCTATGACTTCGAATCTTCTTAACATAAGTCTATTCTTCATTGTAATGTGTCTATTCTCTATTTGGTGATGTTTTCACGTTTCTTCTTTCTTCAGACGAAGTCTTGATTGGTCCACGTAATTCCCCCTGAAAGAGAGCGGATTAGTGCACAATACATTTACACTAGGTATGATTGGTTCCAACGATAGAATCTCTCTCAACCATCACAGAATTGGAAGTACAGCAAGACGCACACCTCCAATCCAAATGATAAAAGAGTAGGATTCTACCGTTCAGAGCCGAGCACACAACAAAAATTAAAATGAATCGCGGGAATACGCCTAGCCTTAAACGAAATGTTTTCCGACCCTAGGGGTCCAAATCTAACCCTATGACTTCGGTTCTTCTTGACGTACGTCTTTTCTTCATTGAATTGTGTCCCTTCTCCATAAGGTGATGTTCTCACGTTTCTTCTTTCTTCAGACGAAGTCTTGATTTGTCCAAGTAATTTTTACTGAGATAGAGCGGATTAGTGCACATAATATTTACACTCGATTTGATTTGTTCCATCCATGAAAACTCTCCCAACCCTTATAGAATTTGAAGTACGCAAGTTTCATGTTCGTCCATTCGCACTGTGTTGATAATGCATTATGGGCACCAAGCACCACTCCAAAAATACTCATTCACACAGGTTAGTTATTACTTACGAATATACTAGTGCAATAGACTACACCTTATTAGTTCTACTAAAACCCATTAATCTATCCGTTAGTTAGCTACCAATGCATTCTTACACACTCCGAAATACTCCCATCCAAGCATACAATGTTTAACCTACGATTATTTAAAATGAGGTGATTTCCAGTGTCCGAGGGTTTGTAAGTGTAACAGTGGTCATATTTACATCCATGATATATAGAACCATTTGCATTTGACAAATGTACAGCATTATATTTAGAAGATACAGAAGTGAGTACAAAATCTTCTTAGGCTCCCCTTCGCCCCACCCATGGAAGGCTCCGCCCGAATGGTCCGTGCGTCGGGCCTGAAATGACATCATGCCTACTTTAATTAAGAAAGAGTCATGCTGCCACGTAATTTCTTATTTATTACTACATATACCCAAGAAGGTAGTGCCTTCAATGATTGAAACTCTCTGCCCAATCATAGAATAGGATTACGACAGGACGCAGAAAATTAATCCTCGTGATAGAAGAGTGGGAGTTAATTACTCAGGGCCGTACACACAACAAAAATTAAATTTAATCGCGGGAATATGCCTATCCCTAAATACAATGTTCTCCGACCCTAATGGTCTAAATCCTTTCCTAATATTCCTCTTTTCTTGACTTAGGTCCAATCTTCTTTATCAACTTTTAACTTTTTTATTTAATACCCTATTACATGAGGATTCTTTTTTGCAGTGCTCTATCTTCAGTTGAAGTCCTCATATTTATTTGCCTTTTTTCTGTGCAACGTTTCTACTTATATCCAACGGATCCGTTATTTCGAATTGTAGCAATACCTCGCTTATTTTAAGAGAATGTTACTGGTTTTTCCACAGTTCACCGTTTTACACCCTTTAGTCTATCATAGGGTTTTAGCGTATCTTTAAGATTGTGAAGATATTATAAACGAAATCATAAATTATGACACCAACACACTCGACAGGTGCACCACAGACTTTTACCTTAAAATACACTTCGGTTGAAAAATTGTCTTTATATATTATATTATATATTCGGTTGAAAATCTGTATATATGTATATTATCGAAGAATGACCAATTCAGAAAGAAATAAAACCTATTATCAGAGCGCTTAACTCCGCCACCTACTTATTCGCAAAGTGGCTCGACGGCCTGTGGAAAGCTCTTGGACCCACAGTCCAATTTCTCATCTAAATCCTTCCTTGAAATAAAATCGACGCGTACCGTCCTCAATAATGAGATTGCAGTACCCTTTAACTCAGTAAGGTTATTCCACGGCATCCATTTTTTCATCGCCTTTGATTGCATAGACCACTGCCAAAGAAGCGACCAGCAAACTCCGGTCGATATCCCAAGGAATACATCACCCACGCCAAAAAGTGCATGGACGCAACATACTTCTACGAGGTTGATCCCATTGAAACCCCGCCTGACCTAGGGATGGCGGTAGTTGTTCAAAAGATATAACTTTATTAGAAAGCAAACAAACTTTAAAACATAAGTTTCAAGATTGAAGACGCCACGTCGTTTAGTTTTTATTGGGAAGCCTTCAGTAATGTACGTTTTTAGACCTCAGTTTTCGACTTCAACAAAACCTTATAATGCCAATAAAACGAGTATGTGTAATGTCAGAGGTCAACCCGTATGGTGTGTAAATAAATAAATACGTCAACTTACAATTATTCCTATTCGCCGGATTCTTTGAAGTTCCATTCTCTAGGAATCCATACATCATTCCTGCACTTCCAGACGTATCCGTCCATCTCACTCTCTCGCGACACTCGGACATTCTTCCAAAGGGAGAATCCTTTCCAAATAAACACACGCAAACCGATCACATCACTGAAATCAGATTCAAAAACAGCTTAGCCAAGAGTCTAAACACTAAAAAATGTGCATGAATAAACACTCCATTTCCAGAATGTATATATTTCGCATCTAAAATAATGCCCAATTGTTCATTATAACGACATTGAACGTTAAACCCCGTTCGTCTTATAGAATAAGAAACTTATTTCACCTCATTAATTCATTTGAAATACTTGCTAGTCATTGTGTATCGGAGTGTGAAAATTTGTATTGCGCCTTTTAACCCAACAGTAGTCGCATGAAATGAAGCTTTGAGAGTTCGAATCACGGAATTCATCGTCACTAAAAGATCAATTTTCCCCAAAAAAAGTTATCCAACTCCAAGCTGAGTTAGTGAGAGTCTCCAAGTCAAATGGGGCAATTAAATGGAGGAATCATGGCTCCTAGTGACCTCAACGTTTAACTTGGAATGCGTTCGCTCAAACAATTCCAATGGCCACCGCTTTCTTCCGATATACGTTCGAGGTCGTCATAGATTTTCTAACCGTGAAGATGTGATGTCGGCGGGTAATGGATAATTAGAGGAGAAAAGCAGTTCTTTTTTTATAAAAACATGACCGAACTTATTGGACGGCACTGTGAAAAGTGTAAAAATATGAAACGAGATTATGTTAAAATATAAATTAATTTATTTCCACAATTTTTCAGTTTTCCTTATTGATTGGATGCTTCTGGGACCCCCAATAAGGTTAATCCAAAGTATAACAATCAAGCATAAGTTACAGCGTTGGGTAATCTCTAATTCCTCAATTTTTTTTCTCCAGGTTTTTATAAATGAATGCAGGACCTAATTTTAGTATTTCTAACGATCCCAGTAGCAATGTGGATGGCATTTTCTGAGTACGGTACCAGTAAAGGTAGAATCCATAAATTTATCGATAAACTAAATAGCCAACGCAATGTAATTACATTCACTTACGAAATTGAACATGGCCATGCACTCCCATTCCCACTCTTACTTTTCATTTAAAATGGCGAGAAATGCTGATTTCACATTTTTAGGAAAAACACGCAACGAAAACTAAATATAGTCTGGTTTACCCTTCCCCCCTTATCAACAACCCAAGGACCCCTTCAATTGTTTCATGAATCTCATGCCCAATCCCCTACCATAAAACCACCACACGGCAAAGAATTTAAATACATGGAAGGCACAGTAAATGGATACGAAACTTAAATAATACACATATTGTTCGCCAACAGTGGGAAAAAGCTTTCAAAGAAAATATACCACACACACAAACAATTGAACAAAAAACATAGAGGTTTCTTTTTCTTTCCGTTTTAACCCGAAATTAAAAAATACCTCCAAAAAAATTGTTTTTAATTAGACACTGACATCAGTTTCAGAAACCTAAACGCATAATGAAAGTTACAGGGTCGTCCGGAAAATAATTGTACTGATTTTTTCCCGCCGCTCCAGGCGCGCCCAGCACCGCTCTGACGGGCTGCGATTGGAGGGGGCTATGTTGGCAAGCGACGCTGAAAAAGGCAGTCGGCTCTGAGCTGTGCTGTAGTGAGGAGCTCTGTTAACGCGAACCTCCACGCTCGACCCACGTCACGGAACGCGATGCCGAAGTTTTTGGGCAGCGTTATTCCAAACAAATTTGCGGTAAAGCTTGGGAAATCGTCTACCGAAACTGTCGGTATAATTAACCAGGCTTACGCGGAGTCAGCCATGTCCAGAAACATGATCTTTCGGTGGCACAAGATGTTCGTGGAGGGCAGAGAAGAGGTCGACGACGAACCACGGCCTGGACGCCCATCAACGACACTCACCGACGAAAATGTGCGAAAAGTTCACGATGTACTGAACTCTGATCGTCGTCTTAGTGTTCGGATGATAGCAGAGCAGTGTAATGTGCCAAAAACAATAGTGCCCGAGATTATTAGGGAGCAATTCCAGATGCGAAAAATTTGTGCAAAGTTGGTGCTTAAAGTGGTCGGTGATGATCAAAGACTCAATCATTTGGAAATCGCGACACAACATGCGGATCACTGCAAAAATGATCCACATTTTTTAGAGAACGTTTTTCGGGTGACGAGACGTGAAGGAACGCAAAGGAACGCAATACGGGACTTTGGACGTCGTCAAAGAGGCCGTGACGACGTGTCTTCGAGATGTTCCCGATGAGCCTTCGCTAGAGCGTTTCAGGAATGGGAACGCCGCTGGAACAAGTGTATCGACTCACAAGGGTCCTATTTTGAGGAATATTAACTTAAGATATGAACAAGAGTAATAAAATTTTTTTCCTAAGCTCAGTACAATTATTTTCAAAACGAACCCTGTATTATGTATTCCCAAAAATTAAGCGGCTTCGGTGGAATAATCCAGGGTCTCTGAGGTGATTTGAAGCGCGTACTACACATCGTGCATGGGACCGAACACACGCGATGTTTAAAGTGCGTGTAGTCAAAGATTTCAGGCTAAATATACACACGCTAAATTTAAAACTCGACTTCGATGAAAACTTAAAAAAAAGTAGTCGTATTTACGGGAGGCGACCAAAAGCTGAGGTAATTTGCACCAAATATGATGGGTAGAAAACGATGAAGGATGGAGAAAAGCCCGGCGTCAGCATTAGCCTACTCTAGACAAAAGGCGCAAAGGGGTTCGGAATTTAATACCCCATCCGACGGGCGTCGTACTCACTCAAAGCTCTCTCCACAAAGCACCTCAAGTAGGGATCGAGATACCTCTGAAAAATATTCAACACAGACGATATTTGATCCCGAGCCTTCTGGGCGGTTAGCCTGTACGATAGCCGCCGTCCCGATTCCGATCCCCGAGACGAAAACTTATAATACAAATGGAACAAGTAGGCATTTTTCGAGGAATAGCATATTTTATACCAGCAGAGGTTTATTCAAAAAGACAAAGGCCAGTAGTTAGCTTGATGACTAGACAAATTAAGCCACTTTAGCAGAATTTCAATTGACTCGAACACGCTGTCGCACGTAACTACGGCACTGTTTACATTTTCAGCAACAATGATTCACCCGCGTGAAACAAATTGGAATATGATCATTGCACTGATTCCTTATTAGGAAGGTAAATTGTTGTGAGAAATATGCAAGGGGGAGAGAGTAAAAAAGAGATAAGTAAGAGAGAGAAATTAAAATCCGACCTCCCATGTCAAGGGTCAACCCGACGTGAACATACTTAGCACTAATAAATGAACAATTAAATAAATGCGTCAACTTACAATTATTCCTATTCGCCGGATTCTTCGAAGTTCCATTCCCTAGGAATCCATATTTCGTTCCTGCACTTCCAGACGTATCCGTCCATCTCACTCTCTCGCAACACTCGGACATTCTTCCCTTTCCAAAGGGAGAATCCTTTCCAAAAAAACACACGCAAACCGATCACATCGCTGAAATCGGATTCCAAAACAGCTAGGCCAAGAGTCCAAACATTAAAGAAGTTGCATGAAAAAACTTTCCAATATCACTATGTTTATATTTTGCATCCAAAAAAAGCCCAATCGTTCATTATAACGACATTGAACGTTAAACCCCGATCGGTTTTTAGAATATGAAACTTATTTCGCCTCATTAATTCAATTAAAATACTTCAAGTCATTTTGTATCGGAGTGTAAACATATGTATTGCACCTTTTCGCCAAATAGTAGTCGCATGAAATAAAGCTTTGAATGTTCAAAAACACGGAATTCATCGTCACACTTAAAAATCAATTGTCTCCGAAAACAAATTATCCAACTCCAACCTCAGTCAGAAAGAGAGAAAGTGTCCAAGTAAAATGGGGCAAATGAACTTGAGGACTCTTGGCCCATAGTGACCTTGACTTTTAACTCGGAATGCGTTCGCTCAAACAATTACAATGGCCACCGCTTTCTTGCGACAAACGTTCGCACGCGTTGGACTCTGGTTCGTAAAAGTTTAATTATAGCTTAAGTTTACCCCTTCAATGAGTATGGAAGCAAGATGCAATTAGATGGGGCTGGTACAGTCCCTAGAAGTAAGTACCTACATTCAAAAATCTCGGGTGGACGAATCGCAAAGGCAGGGAACCGACTGCGGACGACGGGACGTCTTAAAATACAGATTGTGGCTACATAAATTACTTTTGAATTAAGAAAGATATTTTACCGCACCCTGTATAGCTTTGGAATAGAATCTACATTTGGAGTAGAAAATAGTTTGAGATATTGTGTTCTCTGGAATAGAAGAAAACCGGCAATCTTAGTGAAGAAGAGCAATGACTGATATCGTCGCGTATCTAAATCTCTCCGTCTTTTCGGCATTAATTATATTTTGAAAATAATCGAAATGGCTCTACTTTCTGTTTCATTGTTAATTTTGGTCTCGTTAAACTTTTCCCTGGCAAGCTTTAAACAGATTAGTTACTACGTATCGCGCAAAAAATCAGTATACACTTGGTTTCCATAATTACGAGTAATCCGAAATATCCTTCCCTATTCGCAATAATAAGTATAAAATTACCTCGAAATAAAAAGAATTACACCCTTTTACACAAAATAAGGCATCC
This sequence comes from Hetaerina americana, assembly GCF_022747635.1. Taxonomy (NCBI): domain Eukaryota; kingdom Metazoa; phylum Arthropoda; class Insecta; order Odonata; family Calopterygidae; genus Hetaerina; species Hetaerina americana. The sequence continues at coordinate 148,296 of NW_027287150.1, read as the reverse complement.
AACAATAATCTATAAAGGCGGGAACATTAGACAAGTATACACTCACCTCCTTCCGACACGACGACACATGACCAACTGAACGGGTAGCTCAGCGAATGAATAGCAGGTGGTCGAAACCGTTGGATGACGTCATTTTTTAATTTGAAAAATATGCCAAGAAGTTAAATTCTTAAGAGTAAATTAAATCTGCAGAAAAATTTAATCAAGATTTAAGTGATGTAATTTTATATATACTTCTCCTTACTAAATAATATATTTTTAATTGAATATTAATTTTGTTACATTATTCAACTGACAGCAGTAGTCTATTCTTAAAACTCAAGATGGCGCCAATAGAAATAGTTCGCCTTTTCCACAAGAAATGGAAGTACGACTGCGCAAAGGCGCGTAATGGCACAGAAATATACGAGAGAAATATCGAATCGGAACTTAGTATCACGGTCCATCCCTCGCACATACAACGAGAAGTCTAACTCTCCACTCTCATAAAAAGACGGATTATTCTTTTCCCTTGAATATACCACGGTTACTTAATATTTGCCAGAGTACATACATGCTCACTGAGACGATCCGCTTCGGTTAACAACAAAATCATCCATCGCACGACGTTCGAAATCAACTCTTGACAGCACGAGTCGCCATCCTGTGGATACTATGAAACACTTTGATTGAACTCAGAATGATAAATTTGAGGGAACTTTAAAAACTTTCCCAGGGGAAATTAAAAACGTACTCTGGGCACAGTGGTTGAGTGCACTGGGGGCAGGGGTCATTATTGCGATCAGTGGGACACCAGGAATATCCAGAATGAAATCGAAAACATCGCTCTTTCCCAAGATTGCGCCATCGTCACCAAGTAATAATAAGTCTAAATCCCATGTCAGATCCATCCACGATTCGCAGGCGCACGGATCTTCGACGTCATTTTTAACAATTACTAGAAAATGTAGATTCGAATAATCCCTGGTCAAGGCGCACTTATTATAAAATCACTGCTTGATTAAGGTTCCTTCTAAGAACAAAGGCAAGCCCTTCGAGACTATTCCAGCTGCTATTCGCGGAGGCGACTATACGAACACGGCACATTGAATAAGGCAGGGCGAAACTCTTTCCTCCTTTGTGCGTAGCTTGAGAATTTAACGGCCGAGTGTCGGCATTTTACTGACGTGATCTGAAGGAAAACTGAGGCGCAGTAGAATTTACTTAAGGATGTAATTTTCCCTTGCCAGCCTGAAATGTGCTCCCCTGGGGATGCCATGCACACCTTTGTAGAGGCAGCGAAAACACCAATTCTCATTGTTTTTCATGAGTTTTTTGTTTATGTTCTCGTGCCTCAAACTGTTCGCTCGTTTGAGTGTCCCTGGTGTGCTCCATTTTTTTCAATTAGAGAAGCCCCTTGAGTATTGCGTTTTTTGAGTGGAGGGAAGGAATCTATTGCGCTAAATTCTAAGAGCTCAACGCTGAGTTGCTCAACGGCAAACGTGACCTCAAGTTAACTCAATGTGCTTTTATTCTTTTCGAAAGAAAGACTACTTTAAAAGACCTATCATTTTTTGTTTCGGTGTTCTTCTCAGTAGTATTTTTAAGTATTTCAGTGGCCGAGAATGAGGCGAGTGGAATTATATTATTGAAGATGCGTCAAGCTAAGAAACAAACTTTGGCCGAGAAGAAGGAAGGAACATCACCAAAAGTGAGGAGAGAAAAAGAGGAATTGAATTGGCTGGAAATTGCGAGAATACAAGGACGAGTGATACCGTAAGTAGCATGCATTCACCGAGTTACACAATGATCTGTGAAGTGAAATTGTCTTTCACACACATCGAGTTCTTCCTTTAAGAGGGTATGCACTGTCGGCAACAACCTAGTGTCAATTTGCGAAAGGAACCTACTCTCCCCCCTCAACCAATTCAATACAGCATTGGCGGGGCATTATGATTGCACTTCGCTCGGTGTTTTCCGGCAATGGAAGGAGGCCAACACTTTCCATGTCGTATTTATGCATCGAACACATCTGTATAATTTTTTGAGAGCACACCCACTTACCAGTTCCCTGGCGTATTTCGCTATTGGAGTAATGTTGTTGCGGTACCAGTTTTTTATTTCCGCCCATAGTGCCCACTGCCCGGAAAATCCTGCCTCTCCCAAATCACCCACCTATCCCCAACGACGCGAATTACCTCAACTGTTGCTCAACGCCATTTCTTATAACCACTCCAATTAGAACCCATAAATTATATCTCCCACACAGGAATGCATTTTTCACTATATCGTCATTCGGTCTTTCATTAATTATTTATTAAACATACATCCGCATTTGGACAATCATAATTTACAGCCGGTGGGTTCATGTGTGGAACGTACATATAATTCTTATCACGACGTTCATTAGTAAAATCGACACTGCGTGTGTTTATGCCTGCATCATTATGTACGGACATGCGCGATGCACGTATTAATCCACTTGCTTGTCTGTGACACAATGTGATGTTAGTAAGGCTTTCGACTGTTTTAAACATTCAATAATACTATCAAGGCTAGAATGTTATGGTACAAAGGGTGTTGCACTGAAACTACTGAGGCCATATTTGGATAATCGCAGCCAAGTTGTTGAATTTAATGGCTGTTGATCTGCAGCTCTTAAAGTAAAATATGATCTCCCACTGCGCTCTATGCATGGCCTAGTCGTTTAATCATCAGGTTTAATGATTTGCCCCGTAATATGAAATCTACATATGATTCATTTACCGATGACACCACTTTTGTGCAAAAATGTCAACATCTAGAAGATGAAAATGTGTGATCAAGTTCTACTCCATGACAGACTAAGGAATGGTTAATATTATCACAATTATCATACACTTTGCATTCATGTTGATGATGAGGTTTTTTGGAATTTAAGTCTTAATAACTGAAATTGAAACTGCTAGCTTACTAGGAACTTATATTGATACAAAACGTAGCTAGGAGATCCACATTATTCAGATCTGTGATGAACTAAATAAAGCTGTTTATATGCAAGGAAAGCTCAACTTTCTCATTTCAAATAAGTATATCGCTTAAAACACTCCACCACGCCTTTCTTCAATGTCATTTGAATTACGGTGGTGAGCTATTGGGTCATTTACCCACTTGTTAAACAAATTTTGCTATTGCAATAGTGAGCTATTTGCTCTCTTGCTAATATACCACCACATGACTCCTACAAACCTTTTTTTCTTAGGTATGGAACCATGTTAGTATTTAGTTTATTTATCTTTAAGGCTCTGATTAATGCAAAAGTTAATCTAGAAACATACCTATTAAGATATAACATCCATAACTACACGGCAAGAGGTAAAGGGCCTCTAATTACTACTTATTGTAGTTGCTGATCAACGTACAACACATTTCATGATGTGTGTACGCGTCTGTATGATTATCTGCCTAGTCAGTTGCAATTGAACTGCATCCAGTGCTTCAAGAATAGGGTATATACCTGGACACTTGCTTACCTACTTAATTGTTGGATGAATCCTTATGTAACAATCTTAAAAACATTTATGACTCCTTTTTATGCATAGTGATTTGCAGTTTATATATTGATGATACTTCATATGGTTGTACCATTTTTTAAAATGAATAAAGGTTTATTACTAGGTATTATTGGCCAAAACCATCAAACAGTTACATGTCCTCATAACATTGAGAAAGATTTAACTTTGAGATGCAGTCACCCTTTTGAAGTGGGGGATTGCTTCCCGTGAGTGAAACAATTTTGTTTCAAATTCAAAATACTTTGCCATTAAAAAATGTACCCTGGTAAAAATCATATTATCCTGCTATTATTGACTGAAAGAGTTTGATAAAATTCTTTGGAATGCTTAATTTCCGTCATCTCATTTTACCCATCGGACAACCCCGTATAATTATGTATTGGAAAAAAACACTGTAAAATACAACAATAATTTTAGCGTGGAAAAAGGATGTTTTTGGGAGAAAATGTGAAAAATTTTTTCTGCCTTCCGAACATCTGCCTCCGCAGAAAGATGTTTCTGTAGTTCCTTTCACTGTTCTCCTTTTCTGTCCCTCTCTTCATGGATTTGCATTTCAAATGATCAATTAATCTCAAACTTATAGCATTGTACACGATAACCTATACAGTTTTTTCCCTGCAAAGATATTTCCCCAATCTCAAAACACATCATCTTCCTAATCATCGTTAGACTTGCCACAGATAAAAAATACATGTTTGATTCAGGTCCTAATTTCAGCGTAATTGATGAGACCTGTTGAGACCTTGGTGAAAATGGAGAAACACAAAGTTAAATCATTTTAAAGAAAGCTTTTAAAAATTCATTTTGATAAATATTTTTGTAAGGTAAACTATAAAGGGAATTACTTTTCAAACAATTATTATATTCAATATCACATGGTCATTATGATAAAATAAAAATTCTTGCAGCAGAAGCTACCTGAGCCATAGTCTATAATTTTTATTCTTTTTTGCTTGCAGAATTAGGCATTAGCCAGAGATTTTTCTTCCTATATATATTTCATCATTTCGCTTCACAGGTTTTAGAGCCAATTAACAGGTATCCATGGTCATGTAGGAGTTATAGAAATTTCAGGTATTATTACATCTTCTGTTGAATTAGTTTACTAAACAAACAAGTAATTTTAACCTTCTCTTCCATTCAGGGTTTGACCTTTGACCATCTGGGCCCCTAAACCATTCTAATGTGCCTACCTCTCTTTTCTACCCAAAACATTTTGGCCAGTTGCTCCAAATGGAACCTGAGCCTTCAGTATTCAAAACATCACCACCTACCCCTGATCATCTTACTTCTCAATCACATTTGGACCCAGTACATTAACCGCATTTTACAATACACCTACAGCCTACTTCACACCATCCCTCCTAACAGAGACACCCTAGCCTGGTGCACGAGTCCCGCATCCTATTGGGCTCAGCATTGGGTGAATATTACTCTACTCTCGCCTATCAAAGTATTCGGTGCCTTATATAATTTCCCTTTTTGAACATTCATTTATTAAGGCTCTTTAACCACAAAGAGACTTATTTCTCTCCATTCCAGAAAATGTGCATGAATGTATGAACATTAAGTAATTATGTTGTTGCAAGGGTAAGTGCATTAGTTTGTGAGTTGGGATATGAATATAGTTTTAGCATTTTATGTGCCTTTTATTTGGTATTGAAGGTAATCTGGGCATCACTCATCTAGGTACTGTTAATTTCCTACTAGACATAGGTTCACATTATCCTGGCATCAATGGGGAAATGGGCCAACATAAGAAGAAATTAATTTTGGCAGTCAGAAATCTGAATCCTTTCGTGATTTAATGAAAATCAGCCTTGCCATAACACAGTCATGGCAGTTTCTGGGAAAGAGAAGCTCAGCCAGTCACATTTGCTGAATGAGTGGTATACATTCTTGAGAGCAGTAGGTTTTTTACCGGCTGCCCCACATATTTAACAACTTCAACTCCATGTCTCATAAAAACCTTGATCAAGACCCTTTCATAGTAATGTCCAATGGTATTAGATACAACTTTGCAGCTGATCACATAACTAAGCCACATCCGTATCCTGCAGATCAATGCATGCAATATTGATAATTTCCTTTCTAAACTGGCCTATGAGAACTTGATATTGAAACAAATACTGTAGAACCAGATGATGACAAAAGACATAATTAGATTGAAATCAAGACAAAAATGGTATTCAAGGATATTCAAGTGCTGTGGATATTTATAAGGTAAATCGTTGTGCCCATTGAATGGGAACCTTTTCACTAGCCCTTAGTTACAACCAGATGCCTATTTAAATTTCCTTATAGATCATCACCTGTAATACCCAGGATGCCCTTCTGATAGACATCTTTCTGCTCTTGGACCTGGCATCATTGCAGCTACAAGTTAAATACATCAATCGGGAGAAAAGAAACCTCTTTCCTCTTTAGATCTCGCAATATTGCTTTAAAAACTTAATTTCCTGTTTTTCAGCAGTCATTTTTGTCAACTTGATATTTCCTTTCAGTTCTCAACAAATGTTCTTCAGCCTTAAGTTTTGTACAGAGAGATTTAAAATGAAATAACTAATCAATATATATATAAACATGGTCTATATTCGTTTACATTCGAAATTAATTCATGTTTGGTTTCTTTTTATTTTTCAGAGTACCTATTTTATGATTTATTTGCAATTGTGTAGAAAATTTTAAGCTTCTCTAAGTTTAAAATAGTTCCCTTTGGTATTTGTGAGAGGTATTATAAGATAACAACGTGTATATGTAATGACTTCCACTGTAGCGACTACAATTTTACACTAGGCTTGTACTTTCAAATAGGGTATTGCTTCATCCATTTTTTATTTTTTATGCATACTGTGAGGTAATTGTAGCGACTGACGACGCGCTCGCGCCTTGACTCTCGCTTGTCCGACGACGCGCTCGCGCCTCAACTCTCAATTGTCCGCAATTGCCCTAGAGGGCCGAGCGGCAATGACTCCGCACAAAAACATGCTTTTCTTTCAGAGGGAGGATTGTTATTTTATAGGCCTATCTCATTAAAGCTGCTAAATGTGATGATTACATATTACCAAGCATTTAAAGGAACTTATTTTATTTTGAAGACATCACTAATATTATCCAATATATACTGTTACATTTGATTACTTTTTCATAACCTGTGAACTACAGTTCACATTTATCAGGAGAAACACATTGTATTTAGAATACTTAATGCTTTCTTACAATCCCAAGGTAGAATTCTCCTTCACATGTAAAATGTGAAGTATTTTCACCGAGGACCTCAATGTTAACAGTGGAATAGTTAGACCTTACAATCACACACTACCAAAATACTTGAAATTAAATAAGTAATGTTGTAATTTTGTATATTCTTTATTTAGAACAGGACCTAGGTTTTCATTTGGATATCATCAGCAGTCCTGATGAATACATGAAATGTCAAAACCTCGGTCGTATTCCAAATAAAGAGTTTTTTAAATTACAAAGCTCCATATTTTCTTTCAGTGTATTGTTATCATTGACTTTAATGACTATTTCCTCATGATATAGATTCTTATCATCATCTTGCTTTTGGCAAGGCAATCATACCATCAGCAAGGAAATTCATGTCATCTTTGAATCTAATACAGCTACTTTCTCAAACCCCCAATGATTATGCCATTTTGTTTGCTAGGCTACATATATTCATTTTCTCTTTGTAGAGTTTGGAAAAAGTAGGAGAAAAAGAGCAACCATTGCTCAAAGCTCTACTCATCAATAACAACTCTATATAGACCAACTCTATATATCCAATGTGATTTCAGTAGCTATAGTCATTTTATATCATAAGTAATTGAACAGAAATTTCATTCTTCAATTTACTTCAGAGGCATTATAACTGCCATAATTTTTTAGAGTACAGGTATTGATGAGCTAAGCACTTTTCATATTTTGTTATAGTTTTATACTTTCTTTAAGAACCAGTGCCTTAAAAAAATGCCAGTATAGCTTAAAGATTTTAGTGTAACTTAAGAAATCAAGGGCCAGAGCATGAGGAAAGAAATACATGAAGAGTTTAGTGTGAGAGTAAGCTTGCTTTCCCTACCCTTGCAAATCTTACTCAGATCTTATATGAGAATACACATATATACAAATATATTCACATATACATATGTATACACATATATATATATAATTGTGGGTCATGGTAGTTCAGAGGTAGAACGTTGTCCTGGAGGGCCCAGGTGTAATTCATGGATTGTAATTCAAGCTTCTTTGGGCACCAGCAGCTCCACCCAAGCTATTCAAGTTTCCGGGTACCAGATCTTACTGAGAAGCAACAACCAGTGCAGAGGAAGCCACTGAACCCTGTACCCTGATGTGTAAATTTCAAATGCAATTTGTTTTATTACTGGGTGAACTTAGTACCATAACCTGTCAAACCATCTTTTGGGTAGATTACTATGTTTATGTCAGACTGCTAAATGAAGTATGTATGTAATCATTTATAAAATATTCATATCATATAAATTATATCCTTAGATATGAACTTTAACCTTGGCTTGGTTGAAAGGCTTGTGCCCTTAATGACCCATAGAGCTGTGCTGCCAAAAGAAATGATAAATGCTCCGGATATGGAGATCAATCCAAGATAGATCAAATGGAAGGGGCCAGACTGGAGCTGATATACAAAGAATTCATTTCTCAGTGACTGGAAACCACCTCAATTGTTCATCCATTGAGCCTATGATAGACACAAATATGATTACTATGACGTCCAGCAACTATGGGCCCTGAGCTACTCAGCCATGTATGGTGCCTTGCACTGTGAGATGCAAGGCTTCCACAGTCTTCACCTTATGAACTCTATGAAAACTATAATTGATAGCAGGGGCAGTGAAGTCAATATGGAAGAGGACCACTAAAGTTAGAATAGATTTGAAATGTAAAGACGATGTTGAGGACAGGAAGATTAATATTATTAGTTCAATTAACAATATTAGTTAAAAGGTCCAAGATTTAAGCAGATAAAGGAGTTAGGGTAGAAAATACCACCACTAAAATACTCCTGACTAGTTCATAGTATTTATGAGGTGAGAATTTGGCCAGAAAATTTCAATAAATCAGTGCTGATTAGTGTTCATAAAATCAATGTTGATGATCGGTTAATGAGGACGTTTTTTCTTTTGTACATTTCAGGAAGGGACTTTACAGCATTAACGTGGCATAAAGAATGAAATTCTTGCAAAAAATAGGAAAAGATTGGATGGATAGGAGGGAGACCTGCCTGCAGCCTGTTCATATCTCAATTACTTAGATGCAAGTGGCAGATGGGAATTAGAGAGGAGCAGCATTAGGAAGGAGGCCAAAGGCAAGGGCTTCCATGACCACTTCCATAAATGCATATGGAAGTGGGTATAGGAAGCATGGGAGGAAATATTCTTCGTTAAACTCGCCAATGAAAATTTTCCAATCATCTGTAATGTTCTCTGTAATCTCAATGAAAAGACAAAGCTATTGAAATGGTGACTTTTCCTCCATGGGAGAGCAAATCCCCTTATCAATGGATGAGCTGTTATTTTGGAGTGATTTAGTGAGGCATTGAATCCTTGTTGATGAAGGCTGCAAGGAAGGTTACCTTATTGACGTATATGTAACTTCTTGGGTCGATTTATAAATATTTTCTTTGCAACAATTTCCAATATTTCTCAATGTGAATTCGTGAATGTGTTCCATTATTGGTGGTAAAAATTTGAAAACTGTCTTTAAATTCGAACTATGGTAAGGGTCAGGATAGTTTTTCTTGAAAGAAATTGTGATATATTATTTTATTAACTGGTTAGGAAAGGTCGAGATGATATGGCGGCTCTTTGATTTTTAGCTATTTCACTAAGTGACCATGGTTATTATATAAAAGGCTTTTTCCTAAATGAATTTTCTATTCCGATTTTGATTTTAAAAAAATTAACATTTAAAGTCATTGTTGCATCCTGTTTTGGTTGAATCGAAGAAATTCCTATGGAACCTCTAAAGGCAGAGTAAAATTAGTTCATGGTCACTGTGAAAATCTCTTAACGTTCAATATTTAGAATTTTGAATCTATCATGCTTGGGTTGATACTTTTATACTCTGAAATCATTCCACAGAGGTTTACATTACTTCTTGGGATGAATCAATTAAAGTGAATAATTTTACTGTTCTTTTGGTGATAGTGGACCAGCCCGGGCAAGGAATTGATCGCGAGTACAGCGCTACGAGTAAGAGACGTTTCCTAGAACTTGAGGGACCATGCACAAGCTGCTCCCTCTTGTTGTTCTGTCGGGTCAAAGAAGAAAATTGAAGCAGGTATCATTATAAAAGAATAAAGCTAATTAAAGAAAACTGCGGAACATTTATTGTCACACTGCCCAATTGCAAGAGTGCATAGGTGCAGATGACACAAGGTTTTGCTCGTTGCAATAGGTCTTGCTGCCGACTGTTGGCTGATTTGTGATAGCGTCTTCATCTCTGCTCTCCAGTGCTGTCCTCTGGTAGGAAGAATAGGAAGACTCCAAAGTTCTCAGATGAAATGTGTATAACAGTCTAATTACCCCTTGTAGTGCTTAAGGCTTGTAACTCTACCAATGAAAAGTGCAACTTAAAAATTAACCACTTCATCATTTGAATGATTGCTATAATTGTCACAAAAATAATACTGATATTGTGTTCACCAAGCTCACTCTGATTACTGAAGTAAACATACTCTTCACGATTTATAAAATACCTCATCCATTGATTTAGTGGAATTAAATTGAAAATTTCACCACAAGAGCCAGTTATAAATTGAAGACGGGTTGTGTTTTTAAATGATCCTTAGGTCATATCATAGAAATAAAGCTCGTATTGAATGTTTTGGATGTTATCCCAGATTTACTTAAATATAATACCCCTAGATTTTCTGTCATCTTTTCGACCAAAAGCATGGCATAAAATGATATGGAATCCAGCAATACTGTCTAAAGCACCCTGTTTCCAATGCAAATGTTTTAATGTGCCCCTGTTCACAAAAGTTATTTCCTTCCATGCTTAGATTCTCTTGATCATATTTTAAGAAATAATGCAAGCAATTATATTTGGATTTTAATGTACTTCTCTGGTATAATGAGTTTGCCAGGGAACAGGACCGGCTGAAGAGCTACCAAGTATTGCTTATTAGGTAATGTATGTAATTCTAATAATAATTTATCCTTTCTCTCTCAATTGAAAATATGAAAGAATTTTCCAAAGAACTACCCTTGTTTACCCTTACAGAATATGCCTAATGCCGTAATTTTTATCATCAAATACAAGCAATCACGATACAGATCCTCAATACACTGATGAAACCGAATAAAACTTTACTGTTGGTATAAATTTTCCCAAAACCATCTTCCAATTTGCTTTCTGCCCTTCCAATGGTTGTAGCAATGTTTTGGTGCATGTTGATCTGTGTTTCCTAAGTTTCTGCCCCAATCAAAGATCCCCAATTATAATATTACTCCATCCATTAAACAGTGCAATAAAATGTAAACATCAGCAACTAACTACCATTACTAGTTGATGTATGGGCATTTCCAAATTACATATCTATTGGAGATGAAAGCCATTTGGAAACATAGACACTGAGTAGCATATTAAAAGTTTCAAGGGATGACAAAGGGTGATGGATTCTAAACTGGATATGCGTTAAAGTGCAACATAATTAGCTTTATAGGTGTGGTTGCTGTATTTCAGTAACTCCCATTCTGTAAAACTTACCTGATAGCGTATTTCCTTTTCCACAAACTTTTACTATATACCTCTGTTTTGCTGATTCTCATTAGCACATAATTTCCTCAAACAGCCAATCTTTTCTATTCTCTTCCCCAAGTAAACTTATAACTTCAAAATTAATCCCATTATCATTAAAATGAATGGTATCATTGCAACAAAAAGTAATGTAGATATGGTGTTCCCCAAGCTCATTCTGATTACTCAAGTAAATATACTCTTCATGATTTAAAACATTTTCACTCAGGATATTAAGCGGAATTAACTAAAGAATTTCAATGTTTGGACCAGTCATAAATTAAAGTAAGTTTTTGAACGATTTTTTAATGATTCTTAGACCATTACACAGACTTTTTAGACGTTAGTATAATACTTGTTAAAATTATATAGTATTTATTTTAAAGTTTATAATATTTTTGAAATTTTTTGCAGTATTATAGCTGAAATTTAATTTTTCATCATGCCAAGTGTCCCTTGTTGGTAGGGTTTTTTGTAGGTGTAAAGTATTCTTATACAGAATGCTCTACTGGCGGCCACAAGGGGCGTTTATACGGTGCGACACAAAGGTTATCCGGGAAAGTCAGAATAACTACACCGAGTCTTACCCAAACAATCATATATTATACAACTTCAGTCATAATGCACCATTTAGATAGGTATAAGCTAATTATGGATGGCTAGACCCTCGTTAAACCAACGCGAGTGCGGACAGCATTAAAATGGCAGAACATTGCCTGGGACAGGGTAAAGGCAGGGTGGACGCGGTCACGACACACATAACCTAAGCAGAGCCCTCGTCCGTCGGAAAGAAAGGGATTAGGCAGGGTGGACGCGGTCACGACGAACGTAACCTAGGCGGAGCCCTCGTCCGAAGTTGAGTCAGCAATAGGACACGCTGTCGCGACAAACGCAACATAGCCGAAGCATCGTGCCCTACCGGTCACCGCCAGATAACCAACTGACTCCTTTTACGGCGACGACGACATGCCTTGCCGTTTTTTCAAGCGGCTATATTTTTCAGAGGTCGCCTAGTTGTGCTTATGCTCATTGTCACAATATTTAGTTCCTATATCTTCCTGGAGCACCACCAGCGCCGTTGTATTTCCCTTTAATTATTTATTTAATTTTTTTTTCGTATTGTTTTGTAAGTGTAACATTATTTGGTCTCTTATATTTGTCATAGGGGCCTATTTTATTTTCTTTGGCGTATGTCATAGCTCCATTAATGTTTTCTTTTCATTTATCAAAGTATATTTTACACTTTGTCATTAAAAAGTCTGAAAGTTTTTCTATGTTTGATTTTTGGTATACCAACTCGTTTTCTTCCCAGGGGGGGGGGGGGGAAGACCAAAAGCAAGCCTCAGCGTCTTTGTTTCTGTACCATTTAATTTATCCATCAGGGATCTACTGACTAGTCCCATTCACGCAGGTGCTGCGTAGGTCAATATTGGTCTTATTACTGTCGAGTATACTAGTATTAGTATTTTTACGTCTTGAGGGGTGGCATTTTGTCTGAGAATCGGTGCCAGTTGCGACCTTATAGCGGCCGCCTTATCTCGTATATGTTTAATATGTATTTTGAAGTTCAGTACTTTTACTCCATTCAATAGGTTGTTGTCTATTCCTAATACATTCGCTAGATATATTAGGTGATCTTGGGTGGGCGAAGAGTATTGCTTTGGTTTTTTTGTGTTTATCTGCAATTTCCATTTTCTGTACCATGATATTATCTCGTCCAATGCGTCTTGTTCTCTTCCTATGACTAAGTTGATATTTTTCCCTTTTACCAGGATTGCGGCATCGTCAGCGTAGAGGGCAGTTATACTTCGTCAGTCATTTCTATACATTGGGAAGTCGGCTGTGTAAATGTTGAATAGCATTGGGCCTAATATGGATTCTTGTGGGACACCAGCTTTTGCAGTTGTACTGTCGCTTATTTCTTCTCCCCATTTAACTTTAAATGTCTTTCCGTCTAAGTAAGACTTTGTCCAATTTGTTATCCATCTAGGGAAATTCCACGACTGCATCTTTTGAATTCGACCCCCATGCAAGACCTTGTCAAAAGCCTTAGACAGGCCAAGGAAGATTCCAATGGTTTTTTCTTTTTTATTGTAAGCATCACTTATAAAGCCTGTAACTCTATGAATCTGTTGTTCGGTTGATTATCCCTGGCTTAATCCGAACTGTTCTTGCGGTATGACTTCCTTTAGCTCCGCATGTCTCTTGATGTGCGGTGCTACAACCCTTTCGAAGGGCTTACCCAAGCTTGAGAGGAGGGATATTGGTCTCAGATTTTCCTTTTTAAGTGTTTTCCCCTCTTCTTTAGGGATACATTTGATTAAAGCCTCCTTCCAATTTTCGGATAGTATCCAAGGGTGATTGACGCTTTAAAAAATGTTACTTAATATTGGCCGGGCGCTCCCGGAAGTCTTTTAATTATTTCATTCGTGATGTTGTCCTATCCCGGAGATTTCTTATTTGGGAGTTTGGCTATTTCTTCAACAACATCTTCTAGTGTGATTATTAGTTGCCCCTCGGGTTACCCATTTTTAATTTTTTTGTTTTTAATTTCAGCATTTTCGACCCCCAGGTTGTTGGTCATTAAAACCATTTCATAAAATTTTGCCATATGTTTGGCCTTTTCCAGGGACGTCGTCAGGGTAACTGTTATTTTTTTATCCTTGGGTCACTGGGTGGGGATTTCCGCAATTTCTTTGTTAGCTTCCAGACGGAGTGATTGTTTTTATTTAGTTCTTCTAGTTGCTGATTAAATTTACCAATCCTTGATTCCTCTTTTGAATTACTGATTTTTTGTGAATAACCTTATTTTTATTTTCTCGAGTGCCTAGGCGATAGTATGGTCTTCTGAGCGCATATCTTTCTTTGATGAGGATATTTACGTCGTCGCATAGCTTGAGATAACCATACGGCCGTTTCTTTGCCACCGGTATTCCTTTTTTATGCCTTCCTCAATGGCAGTTTTTATTACTTCTACCATCTCATCTATCGTCTCAGTCGTGTCCGGGCTGTGACTCCTTCTTTCTAGGCTGTCTACGATAGCTTCCCTGAAGAGTACCCGAGAAGAGTTAGTAGTAAGAGTTTAAGAGGGCGTAAACCTTATTTTTTTGGGTGGGAAATAGCAGGAGTATAGTTGTATCTTCCCCTTGTCCATTAAAATTTCCAGCCCTATGCTTTCTAGGATGTTAAAGGTTAAAATCGGCAATTCTGTGGTAGTCAGCTCTTCTCGTACTATGACTGCTACGCCTCCTGCAGCTTTTTGTCCATGTGTATGAGCTCGGTCGTTCCGCCTTATTTTATAGCCGGGGAGTTCCAAGCTAGCGTCAGATTTTAGATGCGTCTCTGATAAAAGTCATGTGTCCACCATGTTCCCTCTGAGGACGTGAAGAGGCTCGGGCGTTTGATGCTCTAGCCCTCCGTTAACATTCCACAAGCAAATGACCAACTTTGCCTTTGCTTTATGTCTATTTTCCATGATAGTTGGCGCTTGTAAGTATTACGCTGCTTATTTTTGTCATCAAGTCCTGTAGCATTTGCATTTGTAAATGCATCATTTTCCCAAAATCTGTCATGCTTCCTATGAGGTCGAATATTTCGGGGATATGTCCGTATGTTCTTTCGGTTTCCTGACTCTCAGTCCTGTCAGTAACTGTCATATCCTTTCCTTCTTTCGTAGCTTTTTCTCGTTCTTCTGCCTTTTCTTGCCATAGGTTGATGGCCGGTGTAGATTTGGAAGATCTACATGATCCTCTTTTCTCCGTTTCTGCAGGCGTTTTATTTTGTTCGTATTTTTTCGCCGCTCTAATGTAGTCGGGGCGGGGATTAAACGTTAGTGGGGAGAAGGAAATAGTCTGCTGGTGCCAAGGCAGGACTGTTAGGGGGTTGGGGATTCACGATGACGTTGAAGAAAATCTTTTGCAAGCAGGCATTCTGGCGCTGGTCGTCCGTCAAGACCTTCGGGACGAAATTAGGCGCATATCACATAGCATTGTTAACTACGCTAGATGACTGATGAATAAAATAGGGATTCGAACACATGACATCATTAAGCTGATATCATTTCTGGCACTTGCTTCATTAAATATATTCAACGAGTTATCAGAGGAGAAATTTGGAGTGTCCTCCGACGCTAAAAGCGGCGTGGTAATCGGCAGAGGCTGATTATTTATTTTTCTTTTCATTTTTTAGAAACCGTGCCAGCCAGTAATTAGGGGGTGTGCCAGGGGGAGGTGATTGCACACCAGATGAATTTTGATCCAAATATATTTAACCCCACCGGGGTCGGAAGGTGTTATTCTGATCCGTTATCGATCGTGAAAAAATCAGAAATGGATGCACTCATTTTAGGATTGATCGAAAGATTGGGAGGGATTACTGAAAAGAGTTAAACGAAGATTCATGTATCGGAAGATAATTGAACCGTTCGCATGAAACCATCAGAACTTAATGGAGGAGGGAATGGCGGAGCAGAAGAAGGGTGGAACACTTGCCTTACTGGCACATAGGATAGTGTTCATTTCATTTACCGAATAGGGCTAGAGTGACCCAACATTAATTAATGTGCCCTATTTTTCAAAATTAAAAAATTGTTCTTTCCTCGCGCAATCAGTGACAAAAATAAAAAATATGAAAATACGCCAAAATAAAAAAGCGTACTTGTGACTGCATTAGAACTGCATTAAAGGAACGATACTACCCTTCCCACACGTAGTCATAAATGGCGTTGGCTCAAATGCATTAGAAGGTACTTCAGGTGTTCCCCAGGGAAGGTTCTAATACCTTCTAATATCTTCTAATATAAAAAGGGGGTATGACTATATCTTGAATGTTGGATGCGGGATTTTTTTGATTGGTCTTAATTTATTATATATATATATATTTTATTTATTTATTTTGACGCGTCCATTTATGTATGTTTACGAAAACAATAACAATAGGAACCAAGGAGATATCGCAACAATGCTGCCGACAGTATATATATATATACATGGTTACCGATACTCAAAAAGCTATTAGTGGTGAAGTTGTGAAGATCAATTAACTTTTCGGTCCTCTTTATCACTTTATGTAATATTTAGTGCTTGACTACTACAATTTCTATAATGGCATCCTGCAATGGAAGAGGTGCTCCCTACGGAAAGCGATTTTCGGGAGATGAAAGAATCATGGATGATTATTTCTTCTGTATTACTCATGCAGAAAAGGCTCTCGATAAGCTTCCCAAACCCCTGCGCAAACAAGCGGGCGCATGGATCAAATTCTTGATCCGAACAAAACCCCGCAGCTTAGAGGAGATGAAAATCAGAAACTCGCACTTCGTCAACCTTCTTCTGGATATGACTCAAGGGAATCTAAGGGGAATATACCTCAGTAGTCCCACGAAAGGGCACGAGGCGCTCCCTCCAGCGCCAACCGTTACCCGCTTCAATTGGGAGGACCATACAGTTGAAGAAAGCCAACCCGGAGAGGAATGCGCCTTCAAAATTCCCGACTGGGTCACAAGACTGATCGAAGGAGGCGAGCCATCGCCCGCAGACCATCCAAAGGATCCCCAGTTCAGTCACCTCTCCAAAGATGGGCGACTATACGTTGCGACCAGAGCCATCCCGGAGCGGCCGGGTGCTTACGGCTTCGTAAGCATGTCAGGAGGTGCTGGTGACGTCATGCGAAGAGGGGGTCCACCAACAATCCAAGAAAGAGGTGAAGAGAACGCGAGGAGAAACGCGGCGAGACGAAAGCCAAGCCGTTCTCAGCAGAATCCTATTTACTGGCAAAAAGCAAGGACTGGAGTAACACAGCATCAATGGATTCCCGCTACTGCACCTCAAGACATGAGAAGTGGTCAATCCACTGAGGCTGAGGTCAAGAGATGCTCAGTGGTCAATCCACTGAGCATCTCTGGGGCTTGCTATATTTGAATGCTAATAGAGTTACAGAGTGTGGGTACAAATATTTTATTTCTTCGATTTTCTTAATGTCGAAGTTATTTCCTATGTTTACAGTCGATACGTAGATGTCTGCGCTTCTCTCGCTCATCGGCTTTACGCACGGACACGGGATTTTAGCCCCATTCAGCTCCTCTTTTATGTGCTCGACATCTATTCCGCGGTCAAAGCCATGTATTACGTATCTTACTACGCCTTCCCCATTTGAGGCCACACTCATTTTCGCCCCGCGACCAGGGCTTTTATTGCCAATTTAGGAGGCGGGGGAGGAATTCTCTTGAAACATTGTCTTTAGTCACGTGGGAGATTCGGAGGAGCCAGGTAAGGAATATTCCGTGGCATACTTGAAACATTGTGTCTTTGGTCGTTTAGGGTATTTGGAGGAGCAAGGGATGGAGTGCCAAGACGCATACTTGCGACATTACCCCAGCAGCAAAGAAAATCAAGGGTCTAACCATTCGAGGAAAATGACATACACAAATTAAAAATACAAAAATTAATTGAACACTTGACCATAAACCAAGAATTTTCATCAGCAAGAGAAGAAGGAAAGGTTTTTCACATCCAGTTTTTCGCTTTAAAACAACAATTATTTTCGTCAAAATACAAATTTTGGAATAGCGGAGAATTAGACACATCCACTATATTTACAGTATTATCTTTCTGGTGTCGGCCGACTTATCCTGGCAGGCATTGGCCCCCTGTATCAATCCACCCTCAAGGTCAAGGCCCCCTGTATAGGGGGCCTTGATTATGTGCACAACATAACTCTGAGATTTTGTTTAAAAATTGCCTTTTGAAATCACTCACCGCCAGATAAAACGAATCTGGGGTCAATTAAATATTTCGATCATCATTTACTGATTGGACCGGAAAGGGGTGCGCCTCAAAAATCGTACAAATCTGACCCTTTTGTTGCATGGGTAAAATGACGAGCAGGGCAATCCTTCCAGGGTGCCGCACGCTTTTAACGTGAGCCACCTTGTAAAGGGGTTGAACATCACTTCCTCAGACACCCTTAAAGACCAAGCCTGGTGTAATCATTCGCTCCGCCCTCTGGATTGCCTTTTTTTAGAAGCCCGAGAGCAAGGATAGAAGGTGTTATAACCCCGTACTCGGCTAGCATCACCATAGCGCTGAGTCATCTGGCTTCATGGGAGAGCTGGGAAGAATACCGGGAGAGAGAGGGAGAAAACAAATTTGTTACATAGTGAGAAGTTTTTATGTTTGTATTACAGCAGTGACCAATCATTTGTCACCGGCCAATTGAGCAATCTCCTTTGAGATATCTTTGACTCGCGCATCCTGTACCTGCCAGAAAATGCATCCCCTATCCGAACATATTATACAATCTTCTGTTTATATCCATGTATTTGCCTAATGAACTTAAAATATTCACAGAGTACTCAAAATTAACACAGAAAAATCACATTTTATAACCGCTTTCGTTGGAATCCCAAACGATTCCGAAGTTATTTACGACGAGAGTTTTTCCTTCCGAGTCGTAAATTGTTCGTGTTAACAATCAACCATTAGTCCAATGCTGGTTTATGGGCAAACATAGCAAGATCACTAATGAATTACTTTTCGGTACACTTAACACAGCGTACACTTAATAATCCTAAGCATAGAAACACTTAAACCTAATGAACAAGATGCGAACTTATAAGCACTTATTTCGGCGTGAGAGCTTGCGAAGCTTCTCCTGCAGGGTAAACATTTCTGTACATACTCTTGGGTGTCTGTATAACACCCGCTCCAGTGAAATTGTCTTCGCACGATCTCTAAAGTTTTATCGACTCCTAAAAGTCCGGCTAGCTAGCCTCAATCTCAAATATGCAATCTATTACACCACAAAGCCATTCTTTTGAAAATGGGCAGAAACTCCTAATAATGTGATCACTCATGCCGTATTTAGCTTGTTCGGCATATAGGCAACCAATTATCAAAATATGGCTCTAAAAAGGAGCACTATCATTGAATATAAATCATTTTAGCATAAGTTTTATTGGTTTGTACCTATTTATTTCTTTATTTTGCTGTTCAATGGTAGAGAATCCATAAGATCTAGTATATCGGTATATTTGGCCCTTAAGAAATATAATTGTTACTACTCGTAATTTTAATACTCATGGCTTTTACATTTTTGACTCTTTTGTTGCATGCACAGTTGGTCTCAAGAAGGCATAAAAGAGAATAGTAAATATTAATATAATAGCTTTGATAAATCACTTTCGTCTATTCTTTATGACATTTTTCCGTAAGTGGCTGTTTTTGCTAAGTCATATTTGAGAATCCTATTCCTATTATCGCATTCTTTTAATTTACTATGTACTTTTTACTATTTAACGACGTCTACCCTTGATGATACTAAACAATATATGCTGAATGATTATTATTCTTATTCCCTCCTGCTTCTTACATTGGTAGGGATCTTGTTTCCTGAAATAAAAGGGCTCATGTGATTGTTTCGGGTTATTTCCTGGGGAGCATATGGAGTATATCTTGCCTACTTTCGCTGTACACCACAACTAATTTTTTCACTTGTTTATGTTTTGTATGTTTTTTGACTCATTTATGCAATGAAAAACCATGAACATGCAACTAGAAGTAAACAATATGTACTATATTGAAATGCTACCCTAAAAACTATGTCTTGATGAAGCAAACCAGGATACATTATATAATACACAACTATATTAAAAGCAACGCAGGATAACATAAGTAAATAAATTTTCTGAAATGCAAGTGATGAATCATTTTAATGAAGCCTGAAAGAAATATTGTCTTCAGCATAAATAACAAGTATCATCAAGGGATCATTGCGGATCAGTTGTTTGAAAATGTAGTCTTTTCATCTTTAAATTCCAAAATTAACATACAATTTAATAAATTGTGCACCACTGAGGCATTTAGTCAGACTATGTGCTTTCTGGGAAGCATTTTGGACAATGGGACCCACCAAACCTTTTTCATAAAATTCTCATACCAAATGGTGTTTTCCACATATATGTTTTAAATGCTTTATGATCCCATTTGCTGAAACAATGGCCACATGATCGTCCTCATAACTTTTAATAGCCTCATTAAACCTAATACCTATTTACATCAAAGCATTCTGGAACTATATCAATCGATCAACTGAAGCAACAAAGGGCTCCTTCCGCCCAGGTGAATAACATCGTCACTGCTATCTTCATGCCCGGTAGATTTTGGAACATTAAACTTCTCAAAGAATCCTGAAATTGCCTTCCCATTTGTTTTCACAAAGCCTACAAAGGGCAGAATAATTCCAGCGTTTTCTGATAAAGAGGCCTTGGGTACTTGCAATTCCCTGAGAAACGTTAGCTGAGGTCAGGACTTCTTAGTACCAAATAGATATTATGCAGGACATTTGAGATGATATAGGTATATAATACAGTTGATAAATTCTTGGTTTGTTGTCAATGTTACAATCTTCTTCAGCTAGGCCAACTGGATCGATTTCTCTACTGGGAAGCAGTTCTCCATTTCACATTATTGTAGGAGCTCCTGCATCTTCTTTGTTTTCATGTAAATGATCATTAAGAGTGCTCACGATCATACAATTTTATTGTGATATAAGTACTGTTTACTTTCACATAAAACTGCTTATTCCACAATGTAGGTTTAGATGGATGGCATTATCTTCTGGTGAAGTTGACAGGAGATTTTGTTTTAATTCTAGTATTTTGAGGATGGGAGGGGAATCGTTTTAACTTGCAAATGTTGCAATGACATTGAAGGTTGCTCAGGGTGGGCGGGAGTTGTGTTACATTTTGTTAGTAATAGGAGAAGATAGGATTGGTGGAATAGAGGAAACACAAGAAGTAGAATTAATGCAATGGGACTAACTCACTGTTGGACAGATTATTCTTGGAAATTTTAATTATGCAAGTGCATTAAACATCTACGCCTTCCTCTCCAATTGTAACAATTTGAAAATAAGTTAATGTGGTTGTAGTAGGAATTTTGCAAAGTGGGAGGCTCGGATTTTATTCAAGAAGTAGGTCTTGTGCTCTTACAATCATTCTTCCTCTCGGTTTGGCCAATGTAGATGACATAGGACTCACATCACAGTTTATGCAGTAAACTTACGCCAAAATGAAGAACTTTGTCTTTACTGTTCAAGAAAAGATTTTATCAGGTTACCCCAATAATAGAATGGTCTCTTTATATTAATCTTTTGAAAATTTTTAGTTTCCGGTGGCGGAAAATCACTTAGAAAGAGAAAACTTACCCGGAAAGGTACCATGCATGCTCAGTTTTGATGGCTAATTTTCTGTCATTAATTTTGATCCCATTTCTGACTTGATTGCGATTGATAGCTAATATTAATTGCTGTTAATTTTATCATTTTGAATTCCTTTTGAAACATCGTTGGAAGCATTCTTACAATAAATTTCAATTCTATACATTTGTCTCGTCCTTGAAAAGCACTTTATAGTAACTGAAATCCTTTCACTGCCAAGCTCACCAGTTCTTAATAATCAATTGATCTAAGCCACTTATTCTTGGATTACCTTCTTCCTCAGCCAACATTCCCCAATTTCCCTTACCATTTCGCCAGTGGATAGATAAATACACCATTGGGAATAATGCTCAAATATCTTTTTTCTCTGACTATGAATGCCTATCCTTCGCATCCACCCTCTACACCTTCAGAGTGTGTATGACTATTTTTGTGTTGTGAATATGTTGCCTCTCTCTACGGTCTACTCCTATATTCTACATAAGTGGCTTAACTTTTTCCTTTACTGTTCTTTGTTCAATTCTTTCCTGGACTCCATTAAGCACTAAAATAAATCTTCATTATTTTCTATATTTCAAGATATTAATGTTTTCATTACTTATGTGATGAACTACATATGTTTGCCTATGCTTGTTAAGCCCAAACTGATCTTTCTGTTTGCAATGCTCTGTAATAGCATGTTGCTGAAAGAAATAAAAGCCATTTTTCATTCATTATGCATTAGGGTATATCTTGCCAATTTATAAACCTATCAAACCATTACATAAAGTTATATAAAGAAGGTATTTAACGATGTGTAAATGAAATGGTTTCAAACATTTAGCCATTTTTGAAATGATTCAAGAATTTTACTTCTTTTCAGGCGGAAGAATGAAATATGCCTTTAATGCTGTAGGATTGAAGTTAAATTAGGCTTTCTTTAACCTACTAAGTGGTTTATTTTGTTGCCGAGTTGAAACCAGAACTTAGAAGAGATATGGTGTTTCTTAAAATTTTCTACTACAAATGGAAAACACAAGAAGACCACAATCAAACATTTTTCGCCATTTACAGTGAAGGTACTTTACACATTGACTCAAAATGAATATGAACAAATCCTACTAGCATCGTTTGAAAGTAACTGGGTCCATTTACTCATGCAATTCAAATTTTGTTATGCATTATTCGAAAGGTTATATTAGTGGAGATAGTTTAACCTTAGCTTGGTAATTTATGAAAGGATGTATTTATGCACAAATGTCCTATCTGAGGCTATGTTAATGTTCTATCACGATTTGAATTTCGTAAACTAATGTTTTGATTGATGTGCAATGATGAATAGGGCGTGAATTCAGCTGTGATGGAAAAAATGGAATGTAATCATTTGTATGTGATTCCTCAATTGTTTTCCTAGTCGATTTTTACTAATCATCCGGCAATGAATTGCAAGATGCTTATTTTTATGAGGTGCCAGCAAATGAGTTGATAGATTTCGAAAGTTTTAAGTCTTTGGCGATGGGATAAGGGGGTTATACACTGCTGCAAGGGGTTGTGATCTGGAGAATAAGAAGAATGATTGAGGTGTGGGATTGAATTCTTTTCAAGAAACTGGCGATCAATTAACGCTGAATGTGCAGGTGCATTGTCATGGTGAAGGATCCATCCATCATGTCTGCTTAAAACAGTGTGCAACGTTGATTTTTATAAATTTAGTTCATCAGCTATCACTCGCACAGTTTTCCACGATACGAGTTTCATGATAATTCTCTCCATCTGTCTCTGATGTCTTTAGGTTAAATATACATGGTGCCTGACTTTTCATTGATTGCTTCCCAGAATTTAATTTTTTTGCTTCCTGGCAGGGTTTTAACCTTCCTGTCCAGTACACCAATTTCATTCTTTCTCCGTAAACTGTCCATATCCCAGCACCAATCCTTCCACCATGTTTTTTGTATTCTCTTTATTTTCTATGTACTGTGAATTTCCCGTCCTTATCCGATTAGTCGGAGTGGAATCGCACCAATTGGAGTATTTCGGGGGCCTTATCCCAGGCTTTGCTGCGAAACCGGTCTTAGTGCTCTCCAAGCTGTGGAAGCGGAAGGACACCAGTTGTTGTAAACCTCTGCTCGCCGACCGTGTCAAGGAAAAAAATGGAATCTACGATCGAGCAACGTTACGCGATTATTACGTTTTGTCCTTATCTGAAAAAATCTCTTGGGGAGACTGACAAAATGATTTTTGAGACTTGCAGGGACTTTTCTGTCTTACTAACGAGTTTCGAGGTGGTTAAAGGCCTTAAATGAGGACCGGGAAGAGTTCTACGACGCACAACGCTCTCGGTGGCCGCCAACCCGAAAAACCAACCACAACGTGGAACCAACTGGAAATCTTCTTTTTCCGGAGACCCTGATAGAGGACTCCGAAGACGCCTTCATGGGCGCGTGCCGTTAATGAAAAGAGTCACTGCAAGAATGTGTAGAAGCCCAAGGTAGGTACTTTGAAGAATCTTAAGTGTTTTTGCAAATCTGTTCAATGAATTACTTTCAGAAAATAACTGCATTACTTTAGGAACGCACCCTTCATATCCCCAAGGGACAAATAGTGAAAGGGGAGTTTTTATAGAAGTTATGAGAAGGTTAAGACGTGATATGTTGCGGAAGAGACCACACATGTGAAAACGGAAATCTTAGTGATTTCATTACTCAATGCACTGGCGACTCCGAAAAAGGGTTATAAGGACGAGAAAAGACAACTCCGCTATCTGTCAACTCCATCACGAACACGCACCTTTCAGCCTTTGCTGAGGTTCCCTGGGGAAAGAACCTTCTTTACCTCGTTTTTCTGCGCCAGAGGGACCATACATGTTAATCAATGCTAATACTTGTTTCCAGCATTAATCACCGTTTTTCGACCGTTCGTTTCCACCGTTTTTCGACCATTAATAAACATGGAATTTGGTCGAATGACTCAGTATTAATAAACATCCTTCAACTAGAAAAGCTGAATTTTGCAAATGCATTGAGAATAAAAAAATAGATTCAAGTCGCGACAAACGAGATAACCCCGCGACGAAGTTTCGCCTTCGCTTAAACCTATCGCCAGTCGAAATCTATGCAATGCAAAGTAGGGCTAATGGATATATTTACTATTTATTGAATTGTAAAACTACTATTTATTGCACGGTCCACGCATGAACTTATATATTGGTCGTTTGCATGGGATCCTCCTGTTGAACCATCTTCTTCGAAAGATATTGTGATGATACAGGCATGTCGAAAAGTTAATCATCCTTCATCCTACTCGCCAAGGTGACATTTTTCAATCATCTGCAATGCCTCCGTAATATCAATGAAAAGCCCTAAATATTGTTATGGCGACTTTTCCTCAAGGGGAGAGCCATTCCCCTAGTCAATGGATGAGCTGTTATTTCGGAGTGAATTTACGACGGATCGAATCCTTGATGATGAAGGCTGCAAGGAATATCGATATATTAGTAGCCTATTGAGTCAACTTATAAAAATTTTCTTTGGAACAATTGCAAATACGTCTCAACGAGAATTCGTGAACAAGATAAGTTATTGGCTGTCGAAAAAGGTAACCTCTTGTTGATTTTTAGCTACATGAATATATTTCCATTTATGCTTGTTATATAAAAACTTGTTTAAAAAATGCATTTTCTATTTAGATTTTGATGATAAAAATTTATCATCTAAAGCCTTCTCCAAGTACAGGGGAAAATGTTCTCATGGGCACTGTGGAAATTTTTCGACGCTCAATTTTGACTTCCCTTGTCAATGCGTCGTACTTAGGTCGATACATTTACACTCTCATATGATTCCGTAGGGTTTTATATTCCAACTTAAGGTGCATCAAAAGAAGTGAATAGTTTTACTAATTTTTGGGGAGTAGGGGATCCATCCCGGACCAGGAAATAATCGTGAGTTTGCCGCTGCGATTAAAGAACGTTTCCCAGAACTTGAAGGTCTGTGCAAAATCCGCTCCCTCTTTGGTTCCATGTTTCTCTGTGGTATTCCATTTCAGACTACCTGCATAATATCCTGAACTCAGCCTCTAGCCTGAGTGTCATGAGTCGATCCAACACCAAAGCTATATAAAAGTGACTTAAATGATAATAACCGAAGCGAAAATTATAAAATTTGAAAGTTGGTAATAAATTTTAACAAAAAGGATGTCATTTTACTTTGTCTCCGACGCCGGTATAAAATAGCATTCGTTTATATTTTATATATAATTTATAATATCATAATGCCCGTTTATTCATCGTATTATTACTTATATTTTTTCGTTTCGTATTTCCTAAAGATCTAATTAATGAAAAAACCAATATTTATTAGTGTTGGAAGAAAAAGATAACTACATTCCAAATAATATAAAAAAGATCACATTAATTTTAAACATTAATTTTAAACACACATTTAAATTACAAATTCACTTTGGGCATTCTTTTGTAGACATATACAAACTAATATATTAATCGATTCCATAAAATATTTCAACAATGGAAAGGAAAATAATTTCAAGACTTATGTTTTTCAATTGCTTTTATGATTTTTTCGACGGGGGTGGCATTTGGCCTGGCATTCGCCCGGGGTGAAGGGAAACCCTTAAAAACCTCCACAGGCCGCCTTACATCATAAACACATAATCATTCTATTTAAGAGCACATACAAAGGATATTTCTACAACATAAACAATACCAGATCATTACATAACACATATAAAATGTACGCAAGTGACATGTTTGTAAATTCGCCGTGTGTTGATAGTGAGTCATACGCAGCAAGAACCAATCAAACCATACACATTCACACAGGTTAGTTATTACAGACGAATATACTAGTGCAATAGGCTACACCTTATTAGTTCTACTAAAACCCAATAATCTATCCGTTAGTTAGCTAGCAATGCATTCATACACACTTTTAAATACTCGCATCCAAGCACACAATGTGTATCCTACGAGTGTGTAAAATGAGGTGATGGCGAGTGTCCGAGGGGTTGTAAGTGTAACAGTGGTCATATTTACATCCATGATATATAATACCCTTTACATTTGACAAATGTACAACATTAAATTCATAAAATACGGAAGTGAGGATAAAGTCTTCTGAAGCTCCTCTTCGCCCCACCAATGAAAGGCTCCGCCCGGAAGGCCGTGCGTCCGGCCTGAAATGACAATATGCCTACTTTAACTACAGAGTCATACTGCCATGTAATTTCTTAGAGCAGGAGGGAGGACTCAATGAGTTATCACTTGAACTACTTAAGAATAAGATAACTAATCGCCAAATCTATTTCGCAATTTTTAGTATTTCTTAATAAATCAGTAAAAACCTTCGAATCAAAGCAACGTTGTATTTAATCAATAAGAAATATAACTTTAAGTTTAGGGAAATGTTAGCATAATGCCGATGGAGAGAAATATGCCATCAAAATTTATTCAAACGTGTTACTATGCGATCGGTCTTTAAAAATCAAAACTTATCGTGGCAAAATATACATTCTTCTCTTGTTTTTCACACATAGCTAAAAGCTTATGAATTCAATGGTAAAAGATACCTTGCAATGTCCTTAAAATATAATAGATTGGTATAATTGAGCCAGTAATACCCTGTACATAGGTTTGAAACGGTTATAAGGAATATTAATAGAGTGCTGAAATACTCACATTATATACCATGATCTAAGTGAGACCTTATATCTTCTTTCTTCATTCGACGTCTTCTGGGTTAGAGATCCTTCTGACTAGCGGGCTTCGGATTATCAGGATACAAATCAACACCTTTTCCAGCTAAGTATAGTTCCTTTGTCAATGGTCTATTAGTGTTTCCTTCGTTTCTTCTATCTCAAGTTGACTTCTTGGTCGGTCCAAGTCTTGCTGGCAGCTATAGGAAGGACCATTACATACATTTAATCCACTGGATGACATTGGTTCCAACAAAAAAAAAGCCCTAAAATCAACATGACTAGAGAAACCACAGAAAGCTCATGCCCAAAAAAAGCGTCAAAAGATTAAATCATTACGTGCCACATACGGCCAAATTCACATCACCAAATGACACACGCTTTACCTTAATCTATATATAATTAAACCTATTACCATCCAGTGCTGATACCTTGACAATCGTATTTAAATTATGGCAATTGGTAATAATTAAAACATACTTAAAAGCACCTCAAACGTTTCCATTTCATATTTTAAAGATGGAGAAAAAAATTATCAATTCTTTCAAAAAAATACTAAAAACTCCAACCATAAAAAGTAAACTTCACATAATATTTAGAAATAAAAAGATATTTTTTAGTTAAACAAGTCTTAAAAGAAAAAAAATTAAAAAATATATAAAAATATAAAACAATGGTACAAAAAAAACTGCAAACTGCACTTAAATATTACCTTTAAAAAAATAAAGAAACAATATTGAATATCCTCACATTTTGCAACGAAGAATTGTTATCCTTTCATTTCATTTGTCTTCATTCGACGAAGCGACATATCCATGTGTAGGTGGCTGGAGAAATATAAATAAATTTAATCCTATCACTTCAATTCCACTTCACGTAGGTCCTCTATTAATTGTAATGTGTCCATTCTCAATACGGTGGTGTTCTTACAATTCTTCTTTCTTGAGACATAGTCTTGATTGGTCCACGTAATTCCTCCTGAAAGAGAGCGGATTAGTGCACAATACATTTACACTAAGTTGTGATTGGTTCCAACGATAGAATCTCTCTCACCCATCACAGAATTGGAAGTACAGCAAGACACCAACAACCAATCCACATGATATATGAGTGGAAGTCAATCGTACGGAGCCGCACACACAAAAAAATTAAAATTAATCGCGGGAATACGCCAAGCCTTAAACGCAATGTATTCCGACCCTAGGGGTCCAAATGTAACCCTATGACTTCGCATCTTCTTGACGTAAGTCTATTCTTCATTGTAATGTGTCCATTCTCAATAGGTTCATGTTCTCACGTTTCTTCTTTCTTCAGACGAAGTCTTGATTCGTCCACGTAATTCTTCCTGAAACAGAGCGGATTAGTGCACAATACATTTACACTAAGTTGTGATTGGTTCCAACGATACAATCTCTCTCAACCATCACAGAATAGGAAGTACAGCAAGACGCCAACAACCAATCCACATGATATATGAGTGGGAGTCAATCGTACGGAGCCGCACACACAAAAAAATTAAAATTAATCGCGGGAATACGCCTAGCCTTAAACGCAATGTATTCCGACCCTAGGGGTCCAAATGTAACCCTATGACTTCGAATCTTCTTGACGTAAGTCTATTCTTCATTGTAATGTGTCCATCCTCTTAGGTTGATGTTCTCACGTTTCTTCTTTCTTCAGACGAAGTCTTGATTCGTCCACGTAATTCTTCCTGAAAGAGAGCGGATTTGTGCACAATGCATTTACACTAAACTGTGATTGGTTCCAACGATAGAATCTCTCTCAACCATCACAGAATTGGAAGTACAGCAAGACGCCAACAACCAATCCACATGATATATGAGTGGGAGTCAATCGTACGGAGCCGCGAGCACAAAAAAATTAAAATTAATCGCGGGAATACGCCTAGCCTTAAACGCAATGTATTGCGACCCTAGGGGTCCAAATCTAACCCTATGACTTCGTATTCTCTTAACGTAAGGCAGTTCTTTGTGGCAATGTGTCCATTCTCCATAAGGTGATGTTTTCACGTTTCTTCTTTCTTCAGACGAAGTCTTGATTGGTCCACGTAATTCTTCCTGAAAGAGAACGGATTAGTGCACAATACATTTACACTAAGTTGAGATTGGTTCCAACGATAGAATCTCTCTCAACCATCACAGAATTGGAAGTACAGCAAGACGCCAACAAACAATCCACATGATATATGAGTGGGAGTCAATCGTACGGAGCCGCACACACAAAAAAATTAATATTAATCGCGGGAATACGCCTAGCCTTAAACGCAATGTATTCCGACCCTAGGGGTCCAAATCTAACCCTATGACTTCACATCTTCTTGACGTAAGTCTATTCTTCATTGTAATGTGTCCATTCTCCATAAGGTGATGTTCTCACGTTTCTTCTTTCTTCAGACGAAGTCTTGATTGGTCCACATAATTCTTCCTGAAAGAGAGCGGATTAGTGCACAATATTTTTACACTAAGTTGTGATTGATTCCAACGATAGAATCTCTCTCACCCATCACAGAACTGGAAGTACAGCAAGACGCCAACAACCAATCCACATGATATATGAGTGGGAGTCAATCGTACGGAGCCGCACACACAAAAAAATTAAAATTAATCGCGGGAATACATCTAGCCTTAAACGCAATGTATTCCGACCCTAGGGGTCCAAATCTAACCCTATGACTTCGTATTCTCTTGACGTAAGCCAGTTCTTTGTGGCAATGTGTCCATTCTCCATAAGGTGATGTTTTCACGTTTCTTCTTTCTTCAGACGAAGTCTTGATTGGTCCACGTAATTCTTCCAGAAAGAGAGCGGATTAGTGCACAATACATTTACACTAAGTTGTGAATGGTTCCAACGATAGAATCTCTCTCAACCATCACAGAATTGGAGGTACAGCAAGACGCCAACAACCAATCCGCATGATATATGAGTGGGAGTCAATCGTACGGAGCCGATACACAAAAAAATTAAAATTAATCGCGGGAATACGCCTAGCCTTAAACGCAATGTATTCCGACCCTAGGGGTCCAAATGTAACCCTATGACTTCGTATTCTCTTGACGTAAGTCTATTCTTCATTGTAATGTGTCCATTCTCAATAGGTTCATGTTCTCACGTTTCTTCTTTCTTCAGACGAAGTCTTGATTCATCCACGTAATTCTTCCTGAAAGAGAGCGGATTAGTGCACAATACATTTACACTAAGTTGTGATTGGTACCAACGATAGAATCTCTCTCAACCATGCAAAAAGAGAAAGCGGTAAATGGAGAATAACATGCTTCGTTATTACACCAGTTTGACAAAATCATCGAGATCGATCAACCAAATCAACTGCAAATTGGATCCGCACCATTCGCTAGACTCAAGCCTACAGACAAGACTCAGGACTGAAGATTAATTATGGAACAGTATCAAGTAACTAAAGAAGGAAAATGTGAACATTATTTAGAATAATTTAGGCATTGACGTCAATATTATTAATGTGCTTAGGACAACAGAAAATTCTTATTTTATTGGGATAACAGTGGCAGAAAAATATCTCCTTTTCTTGATTAAATTTTTTAAATAATTAATTTCCTTTTATAACTTGGAATTACATTACCAAACGTCCACAGAATACATAACGACCACCCTTGCCGAATTATGTTAGAACAGACGCACCATTAATGAATCATCGGCTTATATTGTTGATAACACGGAACCTACGAGGAATTTCACAATGGATTAACTCCAAGCTACGGATTACACGAAACAATAAATTGTTACCTCATTACGTCCGTTGGGCAGCTATTTCGCACTATTGACCTCAGTGGAAAAGGACAACAAGTATCAGTCACTGGTCAAACAGTGCAATGTATTAGGATTGATATTAACTATGAGAATTAATTAAAATAATTTAGGGCTTTCAGAAAAGTACATTATAAAATAATGTACGTTTTTTGAAAAATTTTGAATATACTTTGTTATACCAAACGCTTAGCTCTTTTGGCTTTTATTTTATTTTGAGTTCCATTATTTCAGTGTCATTACTCTTTCATCCTCTCCCCATTATTCTCTTATGTTGACATCCCATACCATTAGTCCCGCGTGGTGTAATCTACCCATTTTGACTTAATCTTCCTTATATGACCTCACTGTTCATGGCTCTTTCAATTTCTTCTCAACGTTGGTTCATTTACAAACCATTCCTTCCCGGATGACAAATTTCATTTCAAATTTCCTCCAAACCAAACCATTCATACGTAAGATCGCTTAAATTATGCAAATGTATAAAAATGATCAATTCAAGAAGTATCCAAAAGTATTTTAAAATAAATCCTCGTCATTCGAATTTTTTTATCGAATTCGATTCGTAGTAGGTAATCTGTACCCCAAAATGCTTTTGTAAGTAATTTATCGTTTGGGCCATTTTCTGAAACTATTCCTCCGTCTCAAACTGCCTTTTTATCCACTTATCTGAGGGTATTATATCTCACTTCCCCTCAAAAATCTACCAAAATATATCCAAAGACAACTGTATCAATTTTGACCGAAATCCGTGCATCCCTAGGAAAAG
Source organism: Hetaerina americana (assembly GCF_022747635.1). Classification (NCBI taxonomy): domain Eukaryota; kingdom Metazoa; phylum Arthropoda; class Insecta; order Odonata; family Calopterygidae; genus Hetaerina; species Hetaerina americana. The sequence continues at coordinate 116,511 of NW_027287150.1, read as the reverse complement.
GGGGGATGGGCAACTCGTATCCTACTTATGACTATTACCTTAATTGTCTATTGTTTATTCTATTTCTTCTCCATGGTATTCCAAGAGCCACAGCTGCGGTGGGTGACAGGGTATTATAACGCAGATAATAACATTTAAAAATTAAAATGAATTGTTTCTTAACCTACTCCTTACTAATCTTGTCTATCATGAATATGGAAGAAAGAAAAGTTTTGTTTCGTAATTAAATTTAAAAGAATTGGAACTTTGACATCCTCTGAATTTGAAAAACAGTACAAGCAATGTGATTCTTTCTCCGTCATCTCTATTATCCCTTTCACCAGCGTATCTGAAGAAAGTTAAGCTTGTATTTGCCAATAGATTATTTTTTATATTTCTGTTTCCTTTCAATATGATGCAGGGTCATTGTGCAAAATCTCTTGAGATTCCTTATTCAAATGACTATCGCATTAATGTCCATCTAGTTTGAGCTTAAATGTAAAAGAATGTTCCTCAAAATTAAATATTTAACACAGGCTGTTCAGAGTAATTATGAAATGTTGGATATATACCCTTTCTGCCGATTGAATTCTCAATATTTTTTATCTTGGCTGTTTTATTGGTCAATAAGATGTGGCCAACTGTTCTATGACAAATATGTAATATATTAGCACATTAGAATTAGATAATGCTTTAATCTTATTATCGGAAATTATTCGGATAAAAAAATGAAAATATATATATATATTTATATATATATGCGAACACTATTATGTCCGTTTCGCATTTTGTTAATGCTCTCATAATAAAATCCAATACTTTAAATGCTATCGTCACTATGCATCTCACATGCATTCCCCCTTGAACATCTGATGTTCCTTGGTCCCTCTCATAAGATGAAGCTCTTTTAGGGGCATTTTATTCGGTGTGCTGGAACTTTTGCTACAGAGAAAATCTTCTTTTTAATAAAAAAGTTACGTACTAGTACTTCTTAGGCATACGAAAATTCATTGAGTTTATTCATTCTTTTCATTAATAATTATTTAATAAAAAGCTCCTCTGTATTTGATATTGTGCAATTCATGAAATTTAGACACCTTAATATGTACGATATCCAAGGAGGAAGTCATTAATTTCCTATTAGAAAAACCAGTCTTTCATCCTTTACACTTGAAATAAAATGTGTTATGACCCATTTAACCATTGAATATCTAGCTTAAACATTAAAAAAAAATACCAAGAAACTATGGTAGATGCCAAGGCAGTAACTTTAAACGGAGTCGACCGCTAAATGTGCATTGCAGTGCAAAAATTTCGGAGCATAAAAATCGTACAATCTCGTAGTGCAAGGGGACCCATCGGTGGCTTAATTGACTGCAGCACATCTAAGGATCCGGGTTTGAATCCCGGTCAATGATTCATATTCTCTGAAATAGTTGCATTATTAAATAAATAGTAAAAATTACAGTGGTCAATTTGGTTTAAGGGCAATTTATTTATATTGTCCTGCAGTGCGTTTTAAAAACAACTACAAGTATGAGCATCAGGTGCTTTCCCAGCTTATCACGTTGTTTCCTAGAGAGATCTGGGCTAATCTGGCCAGTAGACAAATATTGTAATATTTATTGTTGAAATGTTGGACTTTCCAGTCTCTTCAGTCGTTTGGGTGTGCAACTCCACTTCTTGACAGGAAAGGCGGCATTAAAAAATATATTATGAAGTTTATCAAGAGAATAATTTATAAGTTTTCCTCTCGTCGTGGTCTCTCTTTCAAGCAGAGAAAATGAAACTATATAGCTGAAATACTTCCGGTCCAAATACTTGCAATGAAAAATTCCAAAGAAAATGCGGGAGATGCCGCAACAGTAACTTTTAACGGAGGCATTCCCTAATGTGCATTTCAATGCAACAATTTCAGAGCGTAAAAATCATTCGCCTTGACTGGGACTCGAACCCAGATCCCTCAATATCCGGTCGAGGGCTTTAGCCATTTAAACTACCGAGGCGTCCTCTTACACTCTGAAATTTTGGGGCTTTTAAAGGAACTAGATGTTAAGACGAAATACCGTACATACAATGTCACATGCATTTGTAGTCGAGCGCGAGGCGCCACTGTCCACGAGGTTAAAGCCAACTTTAAACACGTATGGTGTTTTCTCTTTGACAAATTCCAAAGAAACTGCGGGAGATGCCGCAACAGTAACTTTTAACCGAGTCATCCGCTAATGTGCATTTCAATGCAACAATTTCAGAGCGTAAAAATCATTCGCCTTGACTGGGACCCGAACCCAGATCCCTCAATGTCCGGTCGAGTGCTTTAGCCACTTAAGCTACCGAGGCGTCCTATTACACCCTGAAATTTTGGGTCTTTTGAAGGAACTAGATGTTAAGATGAAATACCGTACGTACAACGTCACATGCATTCGTAGTTGAGCATCTGGGTTCGAGTCCCAGTCAAGGCGAATGATTTTTACGCTCTGAAATTGTTGCACTCGCAATGAATACCAACCATTTGGCAATGACTTTCTACTGCGTCCGTTCCATATAACTTTCTAAAAGACCTTTCACAGAATGGTTATGATATGGACGTAGTATAGCTAAATCATAGATACCTAGTATCATTTTGGTATTTTTCAAATGCAATGAAGTGGAAACGTCAGTTTTCATGCGTGCTTGTTTATTATGAATCGCTGAAGAGGGGAATTTCAGTCTGTCTAGGTGAAATATACTTATTTCTGGCGATGTAGAAATGTTTAACGCCGAATTGATGAATTAACTCAACATAGAACTTAGGGCGAAAGACTAAAGAATACATCCCAGAAGATAGCCTCCGATCTCAATTCCTCTCAAGTCACAGACTCCCATTGTACGACATTTTGGAAAAGACAAAGAAAATCACTTTTCAATTGTCTAAGGAATTTTATATCATGCTGCATGAGACAAGATGTTGAATCGGACGTCTCTCTTGATGTCCAATTGAGTAAAGACATTAAACAAAGCAATGAATTGTTAAACCAAGGGCAAGAGTTGCAAGATACAAACCGCCTGTACTCAACACCAGCGCCACTTCTACGGTCGGCATCAACAGTTTGGTAGCAGCTTAAATTTTCAGTACATGCGGGATTAGAATTTATTGAAGTCTGTTAAGCTCATAATTCAAAAAGAAAAAAAATGATAGCTTCTGTATTTTATTTTTGCAAAATTATTTATTCAATTTTACTTCCTTAATAAAAGATTTGAAAATCAACTTGAATATTTTTCATTAGACCATTTATTTTACTTAATTAACCATACATATATATATATATATATATATATATATATATATATATATATATATATATATATATATATGAATATATATATATATATATATATATACCTTTATATACTTCATTCTCAATGAAGTATATAAAGTCACAGACTCCCATTGTATCTCTATGAAGTATATATATACATATATATATATATATATATATATATATATATATATGAATATATATATATATATATATCCCTTTATATACTTCATTCTCTATGAGCACATGCTTTTTTATGATCAGTTAAGACATAAATCTTCCAAGGAATCAGAACAAATTACCTATAAGTTCTGATTTAAAAGAGAATGAGTTTCATAATAGTCTTTTCATGAGAAAGGGTGAGGTGACCTTGATGACTTTTTCTGTGATATTTCAGAATTCATATACAGGGAAGTACTTAGTTACCAATAGGTACTTGATAACAACAAATTTCCAGGAGGAGTGAGTATTTTTCAGTCCATACTTTTTACAATTTTGGTCTTCAAATAATTCTTTGCACAACCTATATATAGTAATAGGGTAGTCAACAGGGTTAAACATATACTACTGGCCAAATAAGCCCAGATTCAAATTGATAGTAACTTTGGCAATGGTACATATTTCAAGGCCCCAGCTCTTTCTAGAAAATGCCCATACTTGTAGATCAGAAACAATGCAGGAGAGCATGAGGTAGGCTCCACCTTTACTCATCAAACCAAAATTGTAGGTTGATGAATGTAATTTCTATTTTTTCCTCAATGTTTGAGTTATGTAGTGAGTAATGGTTAAATTGGTTACCACTCATATTTCAATTCAATTATAACAATGGAATATTTTGTTTTTTTGAATGGTAAATGAGTTACTTTCTTCATGGAAGCCCTGCATAGTGAGGGGTCTGAAATTCATAAATTGAACAGCATCGAATCCAAAGAAGTTTCCTAGTAGATTACACTGACAATTAGACTGGATTAAATTTGGCATCTCATATGAAGTTCCAGTTTTTTAATTTTTCCCTTCAACAGAAGAGGTACCAACAAAATATCGACTAAAATAGCATCATCTTACGAATTTTTTACAACATTTACGAACTTACAACATTTTTATCCGAAATTCTTGTGTTTTCATTGCTTGGTAGACCACTCGTTACTAGCTTACGACAAAGAAGTCAAGCATATGATCCCCCCTACCCTGCACCCTTTCGGCGGTTTAAAAGGTACCATGAATCAATGTATGGTTGCCTGGGTTCCCATCTCTGTCCTTCGCAAACCGTTACATAACTGCCATTTTGCTAACGATGTAAGCAATCGTCGGTGAGCCCGCTTCAAAACTGTGGAAAAGTTGGACTTTCCAGTCTCTTCAGTCTCACAATCAAAGTGAAGTGCAAGTGGAAGTCAAACATCCAATTCTTTTAAAATTAATTACGAAACAAAACTTTTCTTTTGGCCATATTCATGATAGATAAGATTAGTAAGGAGAAGGTTAAGAAATAATTCATTCTTATTGTTAAATGTTATTATCTGCGTAATAATACCCTGTCACCCACCGCAGCTGTGGCTCTTTGAATACCATGGAGAAAAAATAGAATAAACAATAGACAATTAAGGTAATAGTCATAAGTAGGATACGAGTTGCCCATCCCCCCTTTTTCTAGGGATGCACGGATTTCGGTCAAAATTGATACAGTTGTCTTTGGATATATTTAGGTAGATTTTTGAGGGGAGGTGAGATATAATACCCTCAGATAAGTGGATAAAAAGGCAGTTTGAGACGGAGGAATAGTTTCAGAAAATGGCCCAAACGATAAATTACTTACAAAAGCATTTTGGGGTACAGATTACCTACTACAAATCGAATTCGATAAAAAAATTCGAATGACGAGGATTTATTTTAAAATACTGTTGGATACTTCTTGAATTGATCATTTTTATACATTTGCATAATTTAAGCGATCTTACGTATGAATGGTTTGGTTTGGAGGAAATTTGAAATGAAATTTGTCATCGGGTAGGAATGGTTTGTAAATGAACCAACGTTGAGAAGAAATGGAAAGTGCCATGAACAGTGAGGGCATATAAGGAAGATTAAGTCAAACTGGGTAGATTACACCACGCGGGACTAATGGTAGAGGATGTCAACATAAGAGAATAACGGGGAGAGGATGAAAGAGTAATGACACTGAAATAATGGAACTCAAAATAAAATAAAAGCCAAAAGAGCTAAGCGATTGGTATAAAAAAGTCCATTGAAACTTTTTCAAAAAACGTAGAAGATTTTTTAATGTAATTTTCTGAAAGCCCTAAATTATTTTAATTAATTCTCATAGTTAATATCAATCCTAATACATTGCACTGTTTGACCAGTGATTGATACTTGCAGTCCTTTTCCACTGAGGTCATTAGTGCGAAGTAGCTGCCCAACGGACGCAATGAGGTAACAATTTATTGTTTCGTGTAATCCGTAGCTTGGAGTTAATCCATCGTGAACTGTCACGAAGGTTCCGTGTTATCAACAACATAAGCCGATGATTCATTAATGGTGCGTCTGTTCTAACATAATTCGGCAAGGGTGGTCGTTATGTATTCTGTGGACGTTTGGTAATGTAATTCCAAGTTATAAAAGGAAATTAATTATTTAAAAAATTTAATCAAGAAAAGGAGATATTTTTCTGCCACTGTTATCCCAATAAAATAAGAACATTCTGTTGTCCTAAGCACATTAATAATATTGACGTCAATGCCTAAATTATTCTAAATAATGTTCACATTTTCCTTCTTTAGTTACTTGATACTGTTCCAAAATTAATCTTCAGTCCTGAGTCTTGTCTGTAGGCTTGAGTCTAGCGAATGGTGCGGATCCAATTTGCAGGTGATTTGGTTGATCGATATCGATGATTTTGTCAAACTGGTGTAATAACGAAGCATGTTATTCTCCATTTACCGCTTTCTCTTTTTGCATGTGATTTAAGCAGATGATACCCCGTGATCCACAAAAAAACTGGGCCGATCATCTGCTCGCTGGAATGAACCTACTACGCCTTTTCGGAGCCTTTAGATCACCTTTCGGCACCCACTGTTTCGACTGTTTGAATGCTTCTGGAGTGTATTAATGTGTACATAGTTCATCCATAGCAATGTATGCGAAACTCAGCGAGTGAATCAGAGAAGCGCCAAATCAGCCTCCGAATTAGCCAATAGATTGCTTTTATCCACCACTGAGATCAAGCGAGGCGCTGATGTCGCACAGATTTTTCACACCCGGTTATTCGTGAAAATATAATAAAACTGTACCATTCAGTGAAAACTGCAACGTGGATATAGTCGATCTTTTCGGAGGAAGTAACTTCCACGGGACTTTCTGAACGATGTCAATCATTTTTGGATTGAAGCCGCGTGTTTAAACTAATTTAGCAATTCGTAAATAGAAGAAAAAATAGGAGTGGATGTGCCGTGGACTTCAACCAACACAACTGTAATCTATTTAGAATATTCAGAGCCGGTGTGCTCGAAGTGGAGAGAGTTTGGTAGTTGGGATCCAGCTAGTGGAGGTCTTCCCGTCTTTCCTCATTGTGGTCGTCATCGGCTTGGAAGTGTGCATCTGGATGACGTCATTGATATGTAGGCAAAAGGCAACAAAAGAATCGCGGATGCTTTGGGCTGGGGTGGCTTTGCCCGCGGACCACTGGGAAGGGATTTTTGTCCACTTCTACCTGGGAGGTGAAGCGTTCCCAGCTTTTTCAGAGAGAATACAAATAAGCGTTTGGAGTATTTTTTTTGCGCTGCCGAGAGGCGGCTGATCGACGGAGACTCTAGGGAAACGGTGATGTAACCAATTTATAAGCGGCCAATCCTTCGTGTCTTTCACGGATATCTGCAGTTCGGGGCTTGATAATTGGTTCCTGGGCGAATGAGGGGTATGCTGGCGTGATTGTTAGGGGGGGTTTGAGGAGCCGGGTCAACTAGGTCAGAGAAGAGTTGCTGGTAGAAGTAGGTTTTTCGACGAGAGACAGGGAGAGAGGCTTCCCGTTTTCTAATTGTGATGCGTGGTCGAGTCCGTCGTATTTATAGTTCATGATTCCGGAAAACATTATCAGTCGAGCCATCTATGGGTGTATATACGGTCTTCTTCTCATCGGCAGGACTCCAGTCTGTTCGGAGAGGAAAGGAGGGAACTCGATTTTCTAGGATGTAGCCTAAAAGTTCGACTTCTAACCCTCCGAAGGACCGGTATAATATTCGGCAGCGTGGTCGTGATGGGGTGGATTAAATCATGGTTCTTTGCATATTTAAAAGATAAAAAGACACTTAAACAGTAACCAAATTGCAATTGGAAACAGGAGATGGATTTATACTGGGAAGGAGTGCACACGAGTGAGTGCTTTCTTTCGCGTGATTAAAATTTATCGAGACAAAAATATTTTTGTAGAGGTAACATGTTTAGGTTTTGCATGTGGTTTTATTTTATTTTACTGGCGGTGACCTAACAACCCCCGCCATACGCCCTCGCAGCGGCTTGCGGGGTAATATGTAGATGTAGATAGGGAGATGAAGATTGGGAGGGAAAGAAGAGTGAAATGAGAGGAGTTTTCCACATCATCTCTCGCCGAGTTTCCGTCGGAGGTGGACGGTTCTTGAGGCAGCAGGGTGCGGCGTTCCGGCCGTAGGCATGCAAGGAGTCCATGTCAGAGATATAACCCGTCGCAGTCTGCATCACCCGAAGCATAACCGAGAGATTCCTGGTCCATCGGCGACATCAGCGGAGGAAAACCATCGAAATGTCGACGCAGCATAAATATTTTTATATATCGTAATTCTCAGTCCATATAAGAGCCAGAGGTCCTTTTTTCTTTGTCCATTTCTGGCCACTCTTAAGTCTCCAAAAATGAAAAATCACCATTTTCTGAGTGCGGAGGACTTTATTCCCGAAGATATGAAATCGATAAACTTTTGACGTAGAATAATTCTCTAAATACCCACGGCGGCAAGGCACTTATGGAAATAGGATTACGTGGCGTGAATATCTTTACATTGTTTGGCTTCTACGGTGTGGACATGAATCCTCGAATTCAATATCGAAGAAAAATCGAACTTAGTAAAAGTAATTATTTTAAAGTATTAATATTAAGTAAAGTAGTAATATTTTTTATACATAAGGTGTTTACTTATGGCTGTGATATATCAAGAATACTTGTTTTGGGGCTCCGATTAGTTTCAGTCGATATTTAAACCGAAAAAAGTAGCGTATTTTCCAATCGATAACGAGAGCGATAGCTATGCAAAAATGTTCAGATGGCCGAAAAAAATGACGGCGCGCGTTATGCAATGAACATTGAGAAAATCCAAACATAGACGTATTTTTACGCACACACACGCGAACATCGTATATTGACGTATTTTTACACACACTAAATATAATTTTTACGCACTTATATAAGTCTATATACTGATGCGCGGCATCTTTACGCGTTCAAGATATAACTATGAAGCCCTGGGCGCGAGCTATCTACGCAAATTTATAAGAACTACAAAGCTCTTGGCTCGCGTTATCGTTGGGAAAATACAGTAAGTTAATTTAAATGTCCCTAATATTGACAAGGTAAAATCTTCTCTCATAAAGATAAGTGCCTTTAACCAAAGTAAAATTTGGAATGGAAAGATACACGTTATATTAACTTCAGCAATAATTAATTTCCACAAAGGTAAGCCAAAAAACATCGAATATAAGTGCTTTTATTTATTAAAATATATGTTCTAAGAAAAATTATGTTACTAAATTTTTATTACCCTACTATCACCTCTTTCACAAACATTCACAATATCATTTCTTCTTCCCAAGATATGTTCTTTACCTAATAAAGCTCTTAACAAATAATATTTGCGAATTTTTTAAATCTATAACAATAAATGAAAATAAATAAATATTGTGAAATATATGTAAAAATGTACTACAATTGCAAAGATTACACATCGCTTACAGAACTCCACACTTGGTTGAATATATGTACTGGTTTCCTTTTGACACCCTAAAAGTCCATTAAGAGTTAAATGTCCTTGTTGCTTGAACCCCTTTCCTAAAGTACCTTGTTGAATAATTTGCTGAAGCCAAAGGGAAAATATTAATGCCTGAATGATCAATGAATATAATGCTAATATAATCAGATAAAAGAATTTTCAAATTTTAATGAGATAATGAATTGCATTTTTCTCACAGGTCATAAAAACGGTTGACCCAAACTTAATGACAATGGTGAAGGTTATGTATAAACAATAGTACAGCCAAAATTTCATGCGGAAAAAGGGTAGGCATCTAACATTGCAGCCCCTGATAATAATTCTGCAAAGCCAGTGTTAGAAATTCAAAGTGGGGATCAAGTGACCTCATTTAGAGACAAGCCATTTGGCTCATTCAACTTCTGCAGTCAAGACAAGTGATGACCGTATGCAGATGGACATGAATGCGATTGCCATATGCATGTGCAATCTCAAGAAATTATTAAAAATTATCTTGAATCAGATTGAAAGGAAACAGAAAGACATAGGACATCCCCAATTTGGAATGCAGGCTTCACTTTCTTGCCAAACATTGGTGAATATTTGGTAGAATCTCAAGCGATTTAAATATATTATCCTGAATTAGTTATTTGTTTTTGGAAAATTATTCGTTCAAATTTACTGCCTTGATAAAATCATGAAAAATCAACTTGAATATTTATAATGAAACCAATTATTGTACTTATTTAAACATATGCCGACCCCGGTGGCGGCGGGGTAACGTCCTCGTCTGCCATTCCAAGGGTCGCGGGTTCGATTCCCGCCTGGGTGAGTTTTCCTCCACCTAGGGTTTGGGTGTTTGTAAATGTGATCATTGTTATCGTTGTTAATAGTTCGATGTAAAGGCCAGAATGCGCTGTTTTCGGACTTATTCTGAATAAATAAATAAATAAATATGTATCAAGGGATCGGAACCCACATATAGGAAGAGTTTCTTGTTTATTACTCCTTTGCTGGGTGAAACAGCTCCCTTACGCCATCTCTTGGCCAAAGAATAAGGGCACATTCATGCATTAAGAATCGCAGATCTCAACGTATAAAACGTTTCCTGGAAAGCTGAAATGATTAAGAGCTTCCACCCGGAAAATAGAAAGATCCAGATTTTGAATCCCGGTCTTGGAAATATTTTTACATTCGTGATATTCTTGATTCCGCCTTCCCCATCTCTCCTTTGTTCGTCCATTATGTGTTCCTATCCCTTTTCCTAACATCTGTTTCTATATAAATGAATATTTGCTCGCCGCTGGGTGGGATTTCGCGTTGGAATTTTTGTGTGTGTGTATATATATATATATATATATATATATATATATATATATATATATATATATATATAGATATATATATATATATATATATATATATATATATATATATATATATATATATATGTATATATATATGTATATGTATATGTATATATATATACATATATATATATATAGATATATATATATATATATATATGTATATATATATACATATATATATATTTATATATATATGTATATATATATATATATATATATATATATATATATATATATATATATACATATAACATTTTAAGGACTTCATCCGCTATGAGCTCATGATTTTTCCGAGCAATTGAGGCATATTTTTTTCAAGGAATCGGAATAATTCACGTATATTCTAATTCAAATGAGATTCATGATTAGCTTTTCATGAGTGGCACTGATGACACTATCTGTGATGTTAAAGATTTCATATACAGGGAAGTGCTTCGTCACCAATTGGTTCTGGGCAGCAACAAAAATCCAGGAGGAGTGAGTATTATTCAATCTATACTTGATACAATTGCGGTCTTCAAATTAAATTTTGTGTACAACCTATAAACAGTAATGTGGAAGTCCGCAGGGTTGAACATTTGACTACTGGCCAGATAAGCCCAGATTGAATGTGATAATCACTTTGGGCAGCTGCAAATTTTACCATTTTTAAGGACCCAGTTCTTTCTAAAAGATCACAGGTGGAGCAAGGAAGGAATCTGATGCCCATACTTGTAGATTCAGATACAATGCAGAAAAGCATGAGGTAGGCTCCAACTCTAGTCATTAAACCAAACTTGTAGGCTGATGATTGTAATTTCTTTTTTTTTTACTCTAGATTTAAGTTATATAGGGAGTAATGCTTGAATTGGTCACCATATGTATTTCATTTCAAGTATAACACATGGAATATTTTGTATTCTCGAATAGGAAATGAGTAACTTTCTCCTTGGAGACCATGCATTATGAGGGGTCTGAAATTCTTGAATTGCACAGTATCAAATCCGAAAATGGTTCCTAGTAGATTATACTGAAATATGGATTAAATTTGGCATTCCATATAAAATACAAATTCGGTACGTTTTCCCTTCAACAGAAGTTGTACCAACCAAAGAATGCTACTGAAATGGCATAATCTTAGGTTTGATTACCTGGAGCCCAAGGCCATGGTCTCATAAATGAGCGTGGTCCCAGAGGTACTTAATTTGACAACGGGGCGGCATTCCACTTCGACAGACACCAACCATTTCAAATTGGTGTAAGATTTGGTGAGGGCGAATCACCGTTTAACTGTTAGGTAGATGGCCTAAGATGTGAATATTAGATTTGTATCCTGTCAGACAATTTTGACACACATTTTTGACACGACGAGCGTTTTTAAAACGCGCCGGCTCACACGGCGCTGATCGTGAAAGATTATTTCGCCAGAACCGGAACTTTCGTGATACCGCAGCCACCCGACCCTCCAGACGAGGCTCTTTCCGACTTTTTTTGTTTCCAAAGTGAAAATCAACCTTGAAAAGGCGCCGATTCGACTCTATTGCGACATTAGAAATAATTTTTGGGCGCACCTAAATAGGATCCCTAAGACGGCTTACCAGACAGGGCTCGAGAGCTGAAAGTAACGTTGGGGAAGGTGTGTCCTTAGCCAAGGTATTACTTTGAGGGCGAAGGGTTCGATTCAGATGTATCCTTCGAAATAAGCGTGTTATAAATTCAGTCCTGCCTTGTATTGATCATAACTTTCATTTCCTTGTGCCTCTCAGACGTTTGGCCACATCGTTTTCCGCTTCTATTTCAAATTTTCTGATAATTCTGTCCTTCTGAATTCGCATAACACCCTCTTCAATTCCGTCTTGGCTTTCACCCTTGATCTATCGTAATTATAAGTGATCTTATTCTTTTGATGCTAGACATCATTCTTTACATTTTGAATCTTGGCGTATAATAGCATTTGACTTCGTATTGATTTTCCAACATTCATGCGTTAGATCAATTTTCACGAACTTGTGCAAATGAATAAACAGGATCAATTCAAGAAGTATCTAACAGTTTTTTAAAACAAATCCTCCTAATTCAAATTTCGAACATGCTTTAGTTAGAATTTTATTGGTTGGGTCTTTTTATGCAACTATTCCTCCGTCTAAGAAATCCTTTAAATCGACTCATCTGAGGGTATTCAGTCTCCCTTTTCCACCACAAATCCACCGAAATATTTCAAAGACTCCCGTATCAATTTTGGCCCCACTCCATGCATCCCTAGAAAAGGGGGGATGGGGAGCTCGTACCCTGATGTAAAATGTAATGTATTAGCACATTGGAATTTACACTGTAATCTGATTATCGGAGATCGGTCTGATAAAAAAAATAATTGTATATGCGACCACTATTGTGTCCGTTTCGCATTTCGTTAATACTCTCATAATAAAATCCAGTATTTTAAATGCTATCGTCATTATGCATCCAAAAGGCATTCACCATTGAACATCTGCAGTTCCTTGGACCCACTCCTAAGAAGATGCTTTTTAAGTGGCATTCTAATCGATGTGCTGGACCTTCGGCTCCTGAGAAAATCTCCTGATTAATGAATATATTACGATCATTTTCTTCTTAGGTTTACGTAAATTCTCTTACTTCATTCATTCTATTAATTGGGAATTATCTAATAAAAAGCTCCTCTGCATTTGATACTGAGCAATTAATGCAATTCAGACACCTTAATACGTACGATATCCAAGGAGGAAGTCAGTCCGATCAGAGAAACCAGTCTTTCATCTGTTACACTTGAAATAAAATGTGTTTTGACCCATTTAACCATTGAATCTCTAGCTTAAACATAAAAGAAAAATTCCGAGAAACTATGGTAGATGCCAAGACAGTAACTTTTAACAGAGTCGACCGCTAAATGTTCATTGCAGTGCAAAAATTTCGGAGCATAAAAATCATAAAATCTCGTAGTGCGAGGGGACCCATCGGTGGCTTAATTGACTGAAGCACATCTAAGGATCCGGGTTTGAATCCCGGTCAAGGATTTCTATACTCTGAAAGAGTTGCATAATAAAATAAATAGTAAAAAATACATTGGTCAATTTGGTTTAAGGGCAAGCTCTAGATATTGTCCTGCAATGCCTTTGAACTGCAAATACAAGTATGAGCAACAGGTTCTTTCCCAGCTTCACCCGTGGTTTCCTAGAAAGAGCTAGGGCTTGGAAAATAGCACCATTTCAGCTATCCACTGTTTCAACAAAATTTAAAACTGGGCAAATCTGATCAGTAGTCAAATGTTCTACCCTTTGGACTACTCCATTTCGTTCGCAAAAGACGGAGGCCTCTAGTGTCAGGCGAAACCATTTACCGGGAATGCGTCACGCGAGCAAATCACTACAGTCTTCGTGAGACCCCTCCACCATTGGCTAATAACATGGTGTTGTCTCATCAAGACAATATACCAGCTCACAAATCCGTTATTGCAATGACCAAAGTTCATGAATTAGAGTTTTAATACTACCTTATACACCCTATTCACCACATTTAGCCACCTCGAATTATTTTCTATCCGCAAATTGGAAAACATGGCTCGGTGGTCAAAGATTTCCAACCGCGAAGAAGTGATGTCGGCAGTAAATAGCTATTTTGAGGAGCAAATCAGTGTTTATTACAAAAAGGATGTCAGATACATTGAAAACCGATGGTAAACACGTATAGACCTTAAAGGATGTTATGCTGAAAAATAAATACATTTTTATCCCAAAGTTTGGGATGCAAAATTTAATCCAGTCTATTTGTCTGTGTACTCTCCTAGGAAACTTCTTTGGATTCCGTGCTGTGCAATTTATGAATTTCAGACCCTTCACTTTGCAGGGCTTCCAGGAAGAAAGTAACTCATTTCCTATTCAAAAAAACAAAATATTCCATTGTTATAATTGAATTGAAATATGTGTGGTAACCAATTTAACAATTACTCACTACATAACTCAAACATTGAGGAAAAAATAGAAATTACATTCATCAACCTACAATTTTGGTTTGATGAGTAAAGGTGGAGCCTAACTCATGCTCTCCTGCATTGTTTCTGATCTACAAGTATGGGCATCTTCTAGGAAGAGCTGGGGCCTTGAAATATGTACCATTGCCAAAGTTACTATCAATTTGAATCTGGGCTTATTTGGCCAGTAGTCAAATGTTTATCCCTGTTGACTACCCTATTACTATATATAGGTTGTGCACAGAATTATTTGAAGACCAAAATTGTAAAAAGAATGGATTGAAAAATACTCACTCCTCCTGGAAATTTGTTGTTATCAAGTACCTATTGGTAACTAAGTACTTCCCTGTATATGAATTCTGAAACATCACAGAAAAAGTATTCAAGGTTACCTCAGCCTTTCTCATGAAAAGACTATTATGATACTCATTCTCTTTTAAATCAGAAGATATAGGTAATTTGTTCTGATTCCTTGGAAGATTTACGTCTTAATTGACCCTAAAAAAGCATATGCTCATAGAGAATGAAGTATATAAAGAGATTTTTATATATCTATGGTTAAATAAGTACAATAATTGGTCTGATGAAAAATATTCAAGTTGATTTTCAAATGTTTTATTAAGGAAGTAAAATTAAATAAATAATTTTGCAAAAATAAAATACAGAAGCTATCATTTTTTTTCTTTTTAAATTATGAGCTTAACAGACTTCAATAAATTCTAATCCTGCATGTACTGAAAATTTAAGCTGCTACCAAACTGTTGATGCTGACCGTAGAAGTGGCGCTGGTGTTGAGTACAGGCGGTTTGTATCTAGCAACTCTTGCCCTTGGTTTAACAATTTATTGCTTTGTTTAATGTCTTTACTCAATTGGACATCAAGAGAGACGTCTGATTCAAAATCTTGTCTCATGCAGCATGATATAAAACTCCTTAGACAATTGAAAAGTGATTTTCTTTGTCTTTTCCAAAATGTCGTAGAATGGGAGTCTGTGTCTTGAGAGGAAGTCAGATCGGAGGCTATCTTCTGGGATGTATTCAGCCACTCATAATGAGATTTATCCACTGCCCCCTCACTCCTGGATTTACCATTCCTTGTCAGGGGATATGATTTATTAGTTGCAGTATCCCCAATTACGGGTTCAACATTGAGTCCCATATAATTTGGAGTAGTCTTTCCTGAGTTCATCACTTTCTTAGGCAGCATCTGTATGGTACAAATATTTTCAATAAATAGAAGTGGATTTATTTAATTAAGTACATTATATGTTCCCCAAGATGTTTATTGATAATTAGAATGCCCTGTTATAATACAAGGAATATGTATTGCAAGGAAAAGAAAAGACGCCATCGTATTTGAATATTCTTAATTTCATTTTTTTTGCTACTCATTCTGACAAAAACTTAAAACATATATTTATACAAGAGGAAGGGAAAAAAAGGATCCTTCCCTCTTTTCCTTGAGAAAAATCGCTTGAACCACTAAAAATTTAAATACGGTTTGATTTCTTATCTTTTTCTAATGTTTAACGTTCACCAGTAATAAGTATAAATACATTATTATTAATATTGAAGATAAAGCCAACTTTAAGAAAATTGATGACTTCATTCCATTGGAGCAAAGTGGAATCACATAAATTATTATGAAATAGTTATGGCTGTGTGAGGAAAATTACTTTTTTATGTCAAAGTTGTCAGAAAGCTGGGTTGAAAGACTATCGATTCCTTCTCAGAAGCAAACAAGGTACAACCAGCAATCAATGTGATGTGGATCAGAAATTTTACCAAATTCACCATATTCTCTCAGTCGCACCCCAAGGGACTTTCTTATATCCATTACTCTAAAAATGATTGATATTTTACCAAAAAACGATGCCATTCAAGAGTTTGAACAATGGTTTACAACACGATCTACTTAATCCTAAATTGGAGGCATTTGAAAAGTTACAAAATCCAAAAAAAAATTTATAATTCTGAATGACAACTATTTAGAGAAATCATATTAATAATGTGCAACAATTAAATTTCCCTCTCTATTATATTTGGCGATAGTTAAAATTTAATGGCATCCCATGGTAAAATGAATCTGCAAAGTAAATGTCCAAATGGAATCATCTAGCTGGACCATGAACGGTTATGTATACTTTCTAACCAACTTTGAAGGGAAGATAAAATAAGATTGTAAAATGCTTATTAAGGATTACATATGGCTCTATATTAAACAGATGTTAGGAAAACATTAGAGCAGTTATGACAACAGAATGGATAAGGGAAATGTTAATTCATTATTAATATTCAAAGAGTTATACTTACACTGTCACTCAAACTTTTCGATCTCAAGCATGATACTTTCTCTTCCCTTTTTAATATTCCTATTAGCAAAGTTGGGCTAGAACGTGATGACCGTATTCCAAATGGAGGATGTTCCATGGTTTTCTGTTTGCTTTCCATCTGATTCAGGATAATTTTTAATAATTGTTAGAGATTCTACATGCAATTTGCAAAAGGTATTGTTTTACTCTGTTGCAAGTGCAATTGCTGGAAAGAAAGTTTGATAATTTTTCCAAATTTTAAATGTTGAGGCTGAAGATAAAAAATTAGTAAAATACTTTTGTGGGAGTAGAAATGGAACACAGAAAAAAAAATTTAAAAAATAGGGTCGATTTTCTTAATTTTAAAAATCACCAAAAATTACATCAATAAGAAACAAATATTCCAGGTACTTAATTGAAGTCATCACAAAATAATTATTTTCCATAAAGAAAAATTAGGTAAATACAGTATTAATCACAGACCTGAAAATTTGAAAAAAGTTATTGATAGAAATTCAATATCCATTCTACCCTCTGTGGCAATTAATAAATGTGGGAGTAGAGAATTAAAGATGGAAATGAATAGGATTGTGGTTAAGCAAACTGGAGGAGTAATGGGATCAGAAGATATGTTTAAAACATCCTAGAAACACCAAAAAATGCTTAAAAAAGCAGTCACATTGAACCTTCAAATAAGAGATTAGACCCATTTCAAATTATGACAGCCTCCCTGAGAAAGCTTTCGATATTAGCATTAATAATGCAGAGATACATCGGAAGATGAAAAACGGGCTTGAAATCTATTGGGAGTCGGTCTTTGCCAATGATATTAATGAAGAGATTGAAATTGCCAACCAAATAAGGAGTTAACTTAAAGTAAGGGTCAATCTCAGCAAAACTCTCCAGGAGGCAGTAATAATAAATTGATTGGACAATGAGGAAGACATTCATTGGTAGTGATGCAAACAATAAATTGTGATGTTGATAATAAAAACAAAAGTTTTGAACTCTACAATTTGATTAATTCCTTCCTCGTTATATCCCATAAATGTTAGCTTATACTTTTATGACAACTGTAGAGTTCTACACCGAAACAGTAGGGATCTCTTTATGGGATGGCACCTGCATTTGTTCAAATTAGGATCCTGAATTTTCAGTATCATCATAGGAGTGTTGTCTGACCATTGAATTTGCTATATGGAATCCAAAAACTAATAAGATGTTAGCCTTTGGAACTTGCAAGAATAAAAATTGGAGCGATGTATTTCTACCTCTTTTCTATGACAGAGAGTTTTCATTTAACTTAAAATTTACCAACTTGGATAGTACCTAGGTTATTTTCTTTAGCTCATTTCTTTTATTTCTATCCATTGCTGTGACGATTTCTCCTAATAACATAAGATTTAATAATTGGTGCTTAACATTGGCTGTTGAAAGAAAGCCACTGCTATCATTTATCAATTATGCCAAATTAACCTTTGAATGATTAATAGAAAAGCTGATCGATATAACTATAGCAGTGAACCTTATTTAAAATGAGTACATTTTGACAAACTTACCTTACTTGTTCACTTTTATATTCAACTGAGACGAATACGAACTTTGAAGATATGGAATCTTGAAATATGTGAGCTGTTGGTAAATACCAATTATATAAACACTTCAATAGCTCTTCCCAACGTTAGTGTTAAGATAGATGGCCTTTGAAGTATTAAAGTTGTAGGCAAACACCAAATACATAAACACCTCACTCACTCTTCCCGCCGTTAGTGTTCCACAAATTCTTATGAAAACCATGGAAACCAACAATGAGAGAAAATTTATTCATTTCGCGTCATTCTCCAACCTTCTACAAAGGCCCTTTAGTCTTTCTCACTCTTTAGCACTCGAACCCAGATGCTCGACAACGAATGCATGTGACATTGTACGTACGGTATTTCGTCTTAACATCTATTTCCTTCAAAAGCCCCAAAATTTCAGAGTGTTGGAGGACGCCTCGGTAGCTTAAGTGGCTAAAGCACTCAACCGGATATTGAGGGATCTGGGATCGAGTCCCAGTCAAGGCGAATGATTTTTACGCTCTGAAATTGTTGCATTGAAATGCACATTAGGGAATGCCTCCGTTAAAAGTTACTGTTGCGGCATCTCCCGCAGTTTCTTTGGAATTTTTCATTGCAAGTATTTGGACCGGAAGTATTTCAGCTATATAGTTTCATTTTCTCTGCTTGGCAGAGAGACCACGACGAGAGGAAAACTTATAAATTATTCTCTTGATAAACTTCATAATATATTTTTTAATGCCGCCTTTCCTGTCAAGAAGTGGAGTTGCACACCCGAACGACTGAAGAGACTGGAAAGTCCAACATTTCCACAGTTTTGAAGCGGGCTAACCGACGATTGCTTACATCGTTAGCAACATGGCAGTTATGTAACGGTTTGCGAAGGACAGAGATGGGAACCCAGGCTACCATACTTTGATTCATGGTACCTTTTAAACCGCCGAAGGGGTGCAGGGCAGGGGGGATCATATGCTTGACCTCTTTGTCGTAAGCCAGTAACGAGTGGTCTACCAAGCAATGAAAACACAAGAATTTCGGATAAAAATGTATTTCATTTTAACAATAACATACTTTCAGCTCTATGCGCATTTCCCAGCGGTTTTCAATATGTGTGATAACCTTTTTGTTATGTAACTGTCCTGCTCCTCAAAATAGCTATTAACTGCCGACATCACTTCTTCAAGGTCGGAAAATCTTTGAACACCGAGCCATTTTTTTAATTTTGCGGAGAGACAATAATCCAAGGGGGCTAAACCTGGCGAATAGGGTGCATAAGGTAGCAATGAAAACTTTAATTCATGAATTTTGGCCATTGCAATTACAGATTAATAAACCGGAATATTGTCTTGATGAAGGAACACTTTCTTTTTAGCCAGTGGCGGAGTGATCTGACGAAGACTGTAGTGATTCGCTCGCGTGACGCATTCCCGGTAAATGGTTTCGCCTGACACGAAAAGCCTCCGTCTCTTGCGAACGCAATGGAGTAGTCCAAAGGGTACAATATTTGTCTACTGGCCAGATTAGCCCAGATCTCTCTAGGAAACAACGTGATAAGCTGGGAAAGCACCTGATGCTCATACTTGTAGTTGTTTTTAAAACGCACTGCAGGACATTATAAATAGCTTGACCTTAAACCAAATTGACCACTCTAATTTTTACTATTTATTTAATTATACAACTATTTCATAGAATATGAATCATTGACCGGGATTCAAACCCGGATCCTTAGATGTGCTGCAGTCAATTAAGCCACCGATGGCTCCCCTTGCACTACGAGATTGTACGATTTTTATGCTCCGAAATTTTTGCACTGCAATGCACATTTAGCGGTCGACTCCGTTTAAAGTTACTGTCTTGGCATCTACCATAGTTTCTTGGAATTTTTCTTTTATGTTTAAGCTAGATATTCAATGGTTAAATGGGTCATAACACATTTTATTTCAAGAGTAAAGGATGAAAGACTGGTTTTTCTAATAGGAAATTAATGACTTCCTCCTTGGATATCGTACGTATTAAGGTGTCTAAATTTCATGAATTGTACAATATCAAATACAGAGGAGCTTTTTATTAGATAATTATTGATGAAAAGAATGAATAAACTCAATGAATTTTCGTATGCCTAAGAAGTACTAGTACGTAACTTTTTTATTAAAAGAAGATTTTCTCTGTAGCAAAAGTTCCAGCACACCGAATAAAATGCCCCTAAAAGAGCTTCATCTTATGAGAGGGACCAAGGAACATCAGATGTTCAAGGGGGAATGCATGTGAGATGCATAGTGACGATAGCATTTAAAGTATTGGATTTTATTATGAGAGCATTAACAAAATGCGAAACGGACATAATAGTGTTCGCATATATATATATATATATATATATATATATATATATATATATATATATATATATATATATATATATAATATATATATATATATATTTTCATTTTGTTTATCCGAATAATTTCCGATAATAAGATTAAAGCATTATCTAATTCTAATGTGCTAATATATTACACATTTGTCATAGAACAGTTGGCCACATCTTATTGACCAATAAAAGAGCCAAGATAAAGAATATTGAGAATTCAATCGGCAGAAAGGGTATATATCCAACATTTCATAATTACTCTGAACAGCCATAGTTAAATATTTAATTTGGAGGAACATTCTTTTACATATTAGCTCAAACTAGATGGACATTAATGCGATAGTCATTTAAATTAGGAATCTCAAGAGATTTTGCACAATGACTTTGCATCATATTGAAAGGAAACAGAAATATAAAAAATAATCTATTGGCAAATACAAGCTTAACTTTCTTCAGATACGCTGGTGAAAGGCAGAATAGAGATGACGGAGAAAGAAT
The DNA here is from genome assembly GCF_022747635.1 of Hetaerina americana. Lineage (NCBI taxonomy): Eukaryota > Metazoa > Arthropoda > Insecta > Odonata > Calopterygidae > Hetaerina > Hetaerina americana. The sequence goes on along the minus strand of NW_027287150.1, from coordinate 95,176 downwards.
CACATTGCTTGTACTGTTTTTCAAATTCAGAGGATGTCAAAGTTCCAATTCTTTTAAATTTAATTACGAAACTAAACTTTTCTTTCTTCCATATTCATGATAGACAAGATTAGTAAGGAGTAGGTTAAGAAACAATTCATTTTAATTTTTAAATGTTATTATCTGCGTTATAATACCCTGTCACCCACCGCAGCTGTGGCTCTTGGAATACCATGGAGAAGAAATAGAATAAACAATAGACAATTAAGGTAATAGTCATAAGTAGGATACGAGTTGCCCATCCCCCCTTTTCCTAGGGATGCACGGATTTTGGTGAAAATTGATACAGTTGTCTTTGGATATATTTTGGTAGATTTTTGAGGGGAGGTGAGACATAATACCCTCAGATAAGTGGATGAAAAGGCAGTTTGAGACGGAGGAATAGTTTCAGAAAATGGCCCAAACGATAAATTACTTGCATTATGCATGCAAAAATATGTTTGGAAGAAATTTGTAATGAAATTTGTTATCGGGTAGGAAAGGTTTTTAAATGAACCAATGTTGAGAAGAAATGGAAAGTGCCATGAACAGTGAGGGCATATAAGGAAGATTAAGTCAAACTGGGTAGGTTACACCACGCGGGACTAATGGTATGGGATGTCAACATAAGAGAATAATGGGGAGAGGATGAAAGAGTAATGACACTGAAATAATGGAACTCAAAATAAAATAAAAGCCAAAAGAGCTAAGCGATTGGTATAAAAAAGTCCATTGAAACTTTTTCAAAAAACGTGGAAGGTTTTTTAATGTAATTTTCTGAAAGCCCTAAATTATTTTAATTAATTCTCATAGTTAATATCAATCCTAATACATTGCACTGTTTGACCAGTGATTGATACTTGCAGTCCTTTTCCACTGAGATCAATAGTGCGAAGTAGCTGCCCAACGGACGCAATGAGGTAACAATTTAATGTTTCGTGTAATCCGTAGCTTGGAGTTAATCCATCGTGAACTGTCACGAAGGTTCCGTTTTATCAACAACATAAGGCGATGATTCATTAATGGTGCGTCTGTTCTAACATAATTCGGCAAGGGTGGTCGTTATGTAAGTTGTGCACGTTTGGTAATGTAATTTCAAGTTATAAAAGGAAATTAATTATTTAAAAAAGTTGATCAAGAAAAGGAGATAATTTTTATGCCACTCTTATCCCATTTAATAAAAGAATTTACTGTTGTCCTAAGCACATCAATAATATTGACGTCAATGCCTTAATTATTCTAAATAATCTTCACATTGTCCTTCTTTAGTTACTTGATACTCTTCCAAAATTAATCTTCAGTCCTGAGTCTTGTCTGTAGGCTTGAGTCTAGCGAATGGTGCGGATCCAATTTGCAGTTGATTTGGTTGATCGATCTCGATGATTTTGTCTAACCGGTGCAATAACGAAGCATGTTACTCTCCATTTACCGCTTTCTCTTTTTGCATGTGATTTAAGCAGATGATACCCCGACTATCCACAAAAAAACTTGGCATATCATCATCTGTTCGCTTGAATGCACCTACTTCGCCTTTTTCGGAGCCTTTAGATCACCTTTCGGCACCCATTGTTTCGACTGTTTGAATGCTTCTGGAGTGTATTAATGTGTTCATAGTTCATCCACAGCAATGTATGCACGCGGAAACTCAACGAGTGGATCAGAGAAGGGCCAAACCAGCCTCCGAATTAGCCACTTGATTGCTTTTACCCACCACTGACAACAAACGAGACACTAATGTCGCCCAGATTTTTCACACCCGGTTATTCGTGAAAATATAATGAAACTGTACCATTCACTAAAAACTGCAACGTGGATATAGTCGATCTTTTCGGAGGAAGTAACTTCCACGGGACGTTCTGAACGATGTCAATCATTTTTGATTGAAGCCGCGTGTTTAAACTAATTTAGCAATTCGTAAATAGAAGAAAAAATACGAGTGGATGTGCCGTGGACTTCATCCAACACAACTTTAATCTATTAAGAATATTCAGAGCAGGTGTGCTCGAAGTGGAGAGAGTTTGGTAGTTGGGATCCAGCTAGTGGAGGTCTTCCCGTCTTTCCTCATTGTGATCGTCATCGGCTTGGAAGAGTGCATCTGGATGACGTCATTAATATGTAGGCAAAAGGCAGCAAAAGAATCGCGGATGCTTTGGGCTGGGTTGGCTTTGCCCGCGGACCACTGTGAAGGGATTTTTGCCCACTTCTACCTGGGAGGTGAAGCGTTCCCAGCTTTTTCAGAGAGAATAAAAATAAGCGTTTGGAGTCTTTTGTTTTGCGCTGCCGAGAGGCGGCTGATCGACGGAGACTCTAGGGAAACGGTGATGGATCTGTTTATAAGAGTCCAATCCTTCGTGTCTTTCACGGATATCTGCAGTTCGGGGCTTGATAATTGGTTCCTGGGCGAATGAGGGGTATGCTGGCGTGATTGTTAGGGGAGTTTGAGGAGCCGGGTCAACTAGGGCGGAGAAGAGTTGCTGGTAGAGGTAGGTTTTTCGACAAGAGACAGGGAGAGAGGCGTCCCGTTTTCTACTTGTGATGCGTGGTCGAGTCCGTCGTATTGATAGTTCATGATTCCGGAAAACATTATCAGTCGAGCCATCTATGGGTGTATATACGGTCTTCTTGTCATCGGCAGGACTCCAGTCTGTTCGGAGAGGAAAGGAGGAAACTCGATTTTCTAGGATGTAGCCTAAAAGATCGACTTATAACCCTCCGAAGGACCGGCATAATATTCGGCCGCGTGGTCGTGATGGGGTGGATTAAATCATGGTTCTTTGCATATTTAAAAGATAAAAAGACACTTAAACAGTAACCAAATTGCAATTGGAAACAGGAGATGGATTTATACTGGGAAGGAGTGCATACGAGTGATTACTTTCTTTCGCGTGATTAAAATTTATCGAGACAAAAATATTTTTGTGGAGGTAACATGTTTAGGTTTTGCATGTGGTTTTATTTTATTTTACGGGTGGTGACCTAAATACCCCCGATACACACCCTCGCAGCGGCTTGCGGGGTAATATGTAGATGTAGATAGGGAGATGTAGATTGGGAGGGAGAGAAGAGTGAAATGAGAGGAGTTTTCCACATCATCTCTCGCCGAGTTTCCGTCGGAGGTGGGCGGTGCTTGAGTCAGCAGGGTGTCGCGTTTCGGCCGTAGGCGTGCAAGGAGTCCATGTCAGAGATATAACCCGTCGCAGTCTGCATCACCCGTAGCATAACCGAGAGATTCCTGGTCCATCGGCGACATCAGCGGAGGAAAACCATCGAAATGTCGACGCAGCATAAATATTTTTAAATATCGTAATTCGCAGTCCATAAAAGAGGAAGAGGTCCTTTTTTCTTTGTCCATTTCTGGCCACTCTTAAGTCTCCAAAAATGAAAAATCACCTTTTTCTGTGTGCGGAGGACTTTATTCCCGAAGATATGAAATCGATAAACTTTTGACGTAGAATAATTCTCTAAATACCCACGGCGGCAAGGTACTTATGGAAATAGGATTACGTGGCGTGAATATCTTTACATTGTTTGGCTTCTACGGTGTGGACAGGAATCCTCGAAGTATTAATATTAAGTAAAGTAGTAATATTTTTTATACATAAGGTGTTTACTTATGGCTGTAATATATCAAGAATACTTGTTTTGAGGCTCCTATTAGTTTCAGTCGAATTTAAAACCGAAAAAAGTACCGTATTTTCCAATCGATAACGAGGACGATAGCTATGCAGAAATGTGCAGATGGCCGAAAAAAATGACGACGCGCGTTTTGCAATGAACATTTAGAAAATCCAAACATGGACGTATTTTTACGCACACACACGCGCACATCGAATATTGACAGATTTTTACACACACTCTAAATATAATTTTTACGCACTTATATAAGTCTATATACTGATGCGCGGCATCTTTACGCGTTCAAGATATAACTATGAAGCCCTTGGCGGGAGCTATCTACACAAATTTATAAGAACTACAAAGCTCTTGGTTCGCGTTTTCGTTGGAAAATACAGTAAGTTAATTTAAATGTCCCTAATGTTGACAAGGAAAAATCTTCTCTCATAAAGATAAGTGCGTTTCACTAAAGTAAAATTTGGAATGGAAAGATAAACGTTATATTAACTTCAGTAATAATTAATTTCCACAAAGGTAAGCCAGAAAACATCGAATATAAAGCTTTTATTTATTGAAATATATGTTCTAAGAAAAATTATGTTACTAAATTTTTATTACCCTACTATCACCTCTTTCACAAACATTCACAATAACATTTCTTCTTCTCAAGATATGTTCTTTACCTAATAAAGATCTTAACAAATAATATTTGCGAATTTTTTAAATCTATAACACTAAATGAAAATAAATAAATATTGTGAAATATATGTAAAAATCTACTACAATTGCAAAGATTACACATCGCTTACAGAACTCCACACTTGGTTGAATATATGTACTGATTTCCTTTTGACACCCTAAAAGTCCATTAAGAGTTAAATGTCCTTGTTGCTTGAACCCCTTTCCTAAAGTACCTTGTTGAATAATTTGCTGAAGCCAAAGGGAAAATATTAATGCCTGAATGATCAATGAATATAATGCTAATATAATCAGATAAAAGAATTTTCAAATTTTAATGAGATAATGAATTACATTTTCCTCACAGGTCATAAAAACCGGTTGACCCAAACTAAATGACAATTGTGAAGGTTGTGTATAAACAATAGTACAGCCCAAAAATTCATGCGGAAAAAGAGTAGGAATCTAACATTGCAGCCCCTGATAATAATTCTGCAGAGCCAGTGTTAGAAATTCAAAGTGGGGATCAAGTGACCTCATTTAGAGACAAACCATTTGGCTCATTCAACTTCTGCAGTCAAGACAAGTGACGACCGTATGCAGATGGACATGAATGCGATTGCCATATGCATGTGGAATCTCAAGAAATTATTAAAAATTATCTTGAATCAGATTGAAAGGAAACAGAAAGACATAGAACATCCCCAATTTGGAATGCAGGCTTCATTTTCTTACCAAACATTGGTGAATATTAATTGATTGGTAGAATCTCAAGCGATTTAAACATATTATCCTGAATCAGTTATTTGTTTTTGCAAAATTATTCGTTCAAATTTACTGCCTTGATAAAATCATGAAAAATCAACTTGAATATTTATAATGAAACCAATTATTGTACTTATTTAAACATATGTATCAAGGGATCGGAACCCACATATAGGAAGAGTTTCTTGTTTATTACTCCTTTGCTGGGTGAAACAGCTCCCTTACGCCATCTCTTGGCCAAAGAATAAGGGCAAATGAATGCATAAAGAATCGCAGATCTCAACGTATAAAACGTTTCCTGGAAAGCTGAAATGATTAAGAGCCTCCACCCGGAAAATGGAAAGATCCTGAGTTTGAATCCCGGTCTTGGAAATATTTTTGCATTCGTGATATTCTTGATTCCACCTTCCCTATCTCTCCTTTGTTCGTCCATTATGTGTTCATGTCCATTTTCCTAACATCTGTTTTTATATAAATGAATATTTGCTCGCCGCTTGGCGGGATTTCGCGTTTGAATGTGTGTGTGTGTATATTTTTATTTTTTTAAGGTTATCTACCGGTTAAGGTAATTTTTTGGATGGACACAACTACCAAAAAATATTTTATTGCTCCTCACTAAACACAAAATCCATCATCCTACTCTATAGCACGTCCCTCTTCATCTCTGAGTACTTTCTTCCTCCCTTCATCCTGTCTAACATCCCTATCCTGTTTCTTCCCTTTCCTCGTTTGCCCAAAATTCTACCCTCTATCACAGTCTTCAACATCCCACTGCCGGTCAACACCCCCTTCATCCAATTTTCCTGCCTCCATAGAGGATTGCTCCCTCTCTTCGCCCTCCATACCAAGTACTTCCTCATTTGTTTTCTTCTCTGTCCATTTCACCTTCTCCATTCTTCTCCACACCCATATATATATGTATATATATATATATATACACACACATTATATATATATATATATATATATATATATATATATATATATATATATATATATATATATATATATATATATAACATTTTAAGGACTTCATCCGCTATGAGCTCATGATTTTTCCGAGCAATTGAGGCATATTTTTTTCAAGGAATCGGAATAATTCACGTATCTTCTAATTCAAATGAGATTCATGATTAGCTTTTCATGAGTGACACTGATGACACTATCTGTGATGTTAAAGATTTCATAATCAGGGAAGTGCTTCGTCACCAATTGGTTCTGGACAACAACAAATTTCCAGGAGGAGTGAGTATTATTCAATCTATACTTGATACAATTGCGGTCTTCAAATAAAATTTATGCACAACCTATAAAAGAAATGCGGAAGTCCGCAGGGTTGAACATTTGACTACTGGCCAGATAAGCCAATATTGAAAGTGATAGTCACTTTGGGCAGCTGCAAATGTTACCATTTTTAAGGCCCCAGCTCTTTCTAAAAGATCACAGGTGGAGCAAGGAAGGAATCTGATGCTCATACTTGTAATTTCAGATACAATGCAGGAAAGCATGAGGTAGGCTCCAACTCTACTCATCAAACCAAACTTGTAGGCTGATGATTGTAATTTCTTTTTTTTACTCAACGTTTAAGTTATATAGTGAGTAATGCTTGAATTGGTCACCATATGTATTTCATTTCAAGTATAACACATGGAATATTTTGTTTTCTCGAATAGGAAATGAGTAACTTTCTCCTTGGAGACCATGCACAGTGAGGGGTCTGAAATTCTTGAATTGCACAGTATCAAATCCAAAAAATCAGATGTATCCTTCGAAATAAGCGTGTTATAAATTCAGTCCTGTCTTGTATTGATCATAACTTTCATTTCCTTGTACCTCTCAGACGTATGGCCACATCGTTTTCGGTTTCTATTTCAAATTTTCTGATAATTCTGTCCTTCTGAATTCGCATAACACCCTCTTCAATTCCGTCTTGGCTTTCACCCTTGATCTATCGTAATTATAAGTGATCTTATTCTTTAGATGTTAGATATCATTCTTTACATTTTGAATCTTGGCGTATAATAGCATTTGACTTCGTATTGATTTTCCAACATTCATGCGTTAGATCGCTTTTCAAGAACTTGTGCAAATGAATAAACAGGATCAATTCAAGAAGTATCTAACAGTTTTTTAAAATAAATCCTCCTAATTCGAATTTCGAACATGCTTTAGTTAGAATTTCATTGGTTGGGTCTTTTCCTGCAACTATTCCTCCGTCTAAGAAATCCTTTAAATCCACTCATCTCAGGGTATTCAGTTTCCATTTTCCACAACAAATCCACCGAAATATTTCAAAAACTCCCGTATCGACTTTGGCCCCACTCCATGCATCCCTAGAAAATAGGGGATGGGGAGCTCGTACCCTGGTGTAACATGTAATGTAATAGCACAATGGAACTTACACTGTAATTCTTTTATCGGAGATCGGTCTGATAAAAAAAATGAAATTGTATTTGCGTACACTATTGTGTCCGTTTCACATTTTGTTAATGCTTTAATAATAAAATCCAGTATTTTAAATGCCATCGTCATTAGGCATCCAAAAGGCATTACCCATTGAACATCTGCAGCTCCTTGGACCCACTCCTAAGATGATGCTGTTTAAGTGGCATTCTAATCGGTGTGCTGGAACTTCTGCTACAGAGAAAATCTTCGTTTTAATAAAAAAGTTACGTACATGTACTTCTTAGGCATAAGAAAATTCATTGAGTTTATTCATTCTTTTCATTAATAATTCCCTAATAAAAAGCTCCTCTGTATTTGATATTGTGCAATTCATTTAATTCAGACACCTTAATACGTACGATATCCAAGGAGGAAGACATTCATTTCCTATCCGAGAAACCAGTCTTACTACCGTAACGATGTAGGGTGATACCTACTCACAAATAAACCAAAGCACTGCAAGTGGAGTAGCAGTTCTTCCTTTGGGACGGGAAAATGTTAACCTCATTGCGTCCGTTGGGTACCTTCCTCGCACGATTGACCTCAGTGGAAAAGGACCGCAAGTATCAATCACTGTTGTTACAGTGCAATGTAGTAGGATTGATTGTAACTTTGAGGATTAATTAAAATAATAAAAGCTTTTCAGGAAATTACATTTAAAAATCATGTACAAATTATTGGATAGGTTTCAATGGATTTTTTTTTACCAACCGCTTAACCCTTTTGGCTTTTATTCTATTTGACTTCCATTATCTCAGTGTCTATAGTCTTCCATCCTCTCCCTATTATTCTCTTCTGCTGACATCCCCCACCATTAGTCCCACGTGGTGTAACCTCACAAATTTTCCTTAATCGGCCTTATATGCCCCAACTTATTATGGCAATTTCCATTTCATCTCAACATTGGATCATTTACAAACCTTTCCTATGCGATAACGGACGCATTTTAAATTTCTTACGAACCAATCCATTCATGCGTTACATCGCTCTTCAGGAACGTATGCAAATGTGTAAAAATTATCAATTCAAAAAGTATCCAACCGTATTTTAATATAAATCCTCGTTATTCGAATTTTTTATCGAATTCGATTCGTAGTAGGTAATTCGTAACCCAAAATGCTTTGGTTAGCATTTTATTAGTTGGTCTATTTTCGGCAACTATTCCTCCGTCTAAAACTGCCTTTCCATCTACTTATCTGACGGTATTAAATCTCTCCTCCACAACAAAAATCCACCGAAATTGATTCAAAGACAACCGTATCAATTTTGGCCGAAATCCATACATACCTAGTAAAAGGGGGGATGGGCAGCTCGTACCCTACTTATGGCTATTAACCTTAGTTCTCTTTTGTTTATTCTAATTTTTCTCCATGGTATTCCGCAAGCCACAGCTACGGTGTGTGACAGGGTATTCTAACACAGATAATAACATTTAACAATAAAAATGAATCGTTTCCTAACCTTCTACTTACTAATCTTATCTACCATGAATGTGGCCGAAAGAAAAGAGTTATTTCGTTATTAAATTTAAATTAATTGGAACTATGATTCCTCTGAAGTTTAAAAACAGTTGAAGCAATGTGATTCATTCTCCGTCATCTCTATTATCTCTTTCACCAGAGTATCTGAGGAATGTTAAGCTTGTATTTGCCAATGGAATGTATTTTTTATTTTTCTGTTTCCTTTCAATATGATACAGGATCATGGTGCAAAATCTCTTGAGATTCCTCATTCAAATGACCATCGCATTAATGTCCATCTGAATTGGCCTTATCTGTTGAAGAATGTTCCCTCCTGTCCATTTCAAATGAGGTCACTTGATCTCAAAATTAAATATGTAACACTGGCTGTGCAGAATAATTATGAGGGGCTGAAATGTTGGATATATACCGTTCTTGCCGATTAAATTCTCAATTTTTCTTTATCTTGGTTGTATTATTGTTCACCCACCACACTCACATTGGTCAATAAGATTTGGCCAAATGTTCTATGACAAAAAAGTAATGTATTAGCACATTAAACATTCACACATCAGGGTAGGGGGGCCAGTTCCTTTCCCTGTGCCGGTTATGGTTCCCCAGGAAGACCTGGTACCCGAAAAATCACTTCAGCTTGGGTGGAGCTGCAGGTGCCCAGAGTGCCTTGCCCTGGAATCGAGCCCGGGACCCTCCGGTCAGCAGTCAAACGCTCTGCCCACTGGACTACCGCGACCCCGGGTAATAAATGGTAAAAAATACAGTGGTCAATTTGGTTTCAGGTCAAGCTAATAATATTGTCCTGCAGTGCGTTTTAATAACAACTACAAGTATGAGCATTGGGTGCTATCCCAGCTTCACACGGTGTTTCCTAGAGAGATCTGGGGCCTAGAAAATAGCACCATTTCAGCTATAACACTGTCACCCAAATTTAAAACCGGGCTTATCTAGCCAGCAGACGAATCTTGTACCCTTTGGACTACCCCATTGCGATTGGAAAACACGGAGGCTCTTCGTGTCAGGCAAAACATTTTCTCGGGAATACGTCAGACGGGCGGGGCACTGCAGTCTTCGTCAGATCTCTCCGCCACTGGCTAAAAAGAAAGTGTTCCTTCATCAAGACAATATTCCGGTTCACAAATCTGTAATTGCAATGGCCAAAATTCATGAAATATAGTTTCAATTGCTACCTTATGCACCCTATTCGCCAGGTTTAGCCCCCTCGGATTATTGTCTCTCCGCAAAATTAAAAAAAATGGCTCGGTGTTCAAAGATTTTCCGACCTTGAGGAAGTAATGACGGCAGTTAATAGCTATTTTGAGGAGCAAGACAGTTACATAACAAAAAGGTTATCACACATATTGAAAACCGCTGGGAAATGCGTATAGAGCTGAAAGTATGTTATTGTTAAAATGAAATACATTTTTATCAAAATTCTTGTGTTTTCATTGCCTGGTAAACTACTCGTTACTAGCTTGCGACAAAGAAGTCAAGCATATGCTCCCCCCTGCCCTGCACCCTTTCGGTGGTTTAAAAGGTACCATGAATCAATGTATGGTTGCCTGGGTTCCCTTCTCGGTCCTTCGCAAACCGTTACATAACTGCCATGTTGCTAACGATGTAAGCAATCGTCGGTGAGCCCGCTTCAAAACTGTGGAAAGGTTGGACTTTCCAGTCTCTTCAGTCGTTCGGGTGTGCAGCTCCACTTCTTGACAGGAAAGGCGGCATTAAAAAATATATTTTGAAGTTTATCAAGAGAATAATTTATAAGTTTTCCTCTCGTCGTGGTCTCTCTTTCAAGCAGAGAAAATGAAACTATATAGCTGAAATACTTCCGGTCCAAATACCTGCAATGAATACCAACCATTTGGCAATGACTTTCTACTGCGTCCGTTCCATATAACTTTCTAAAAGACCTTTTACAGAATGGTTATGATATGGACGTAGTATAGCTAAATCATAGATTCCTAGTCTAATTTTGCTATTTTTCAAATGCAATGAAGTGAAAACGTCAGTTTTCATGCGTGCTTGTTTATTATGACTCGCTGAAGACGGGAATTTCAGTCTGTCTAGGTGAAATATACTTAATTCTTCCGAGTTAGAAGTTTTTAACGCCGAATTGATGAATTAACTCAACTTAGAACTTAGGGCGAAAGACTAAAGGGCCATTGTAGAAGGTTGGAGAATGACGCGAAATGAATAAATTTTCTCTCATTGTTGGTTTCCATGGTTTTCATAAGAATTTGTGGAACACTAACGGCGGGAAGAGTGAGTGAGGTGTTTATGTATTTGGTGTTTGCCTACAACTTTAATACTTCAAAGGCCATCTATCTTAATACTAACGTTGGGAAGAGCTATTGAAGTGTTTATATAATTGGTATTTACCAACAGCTTACATATTTCAAGGTTCCATATCTTCAAAGTTCATATTCGTCTCAGTCGAATATAAAAGTGAACAAGTAAGGTAAGTTTGTCAAAATGTACTCATTTTAAATAAGGTTCACTGCTATAGTTATATCGATCAGCTTTGCTATTAATTATTCAAAGGTTAATTTGGCATAATTGATAAATGATAGCAGTGGCTTTCTTTCAACAGCCCATGTTAAGCACCATATAATTAAATCTTATGTTATTGGGAGAAATCGTCAAAGCAATAGATAGATATAAAACAAATGAGCTAAAGAAAATAACCTATGTACTATCCAAGTTGGTAAATTTTAAGATAAGTGAAAACTCTCTGTCATATTAGAGAGGTAGAAATGCATCGCTCCAATTTTTATTTTTGCAAGCTCCGAATGCTAACATCCGATTTATTTATGGATTCCATTCAGCAAGTTCCATGGTTAAACAACACTCCCATGTTGATTCTGAGAATTCAGGATCCTATTTTGAACAAATGCAAATGCCATCCCATAGAGAGATCCCTACTGTTTCGGTGTAGAACTCAACAATTGTCATTAAACTATAAGCTGACATTTAAGGAATATAACAAGGAAGGAATTAATCAAATTCTAGGGTTCAAAACTTTTGCTTTTATAATCAGCATCAAAATTTATGGTTTGCATCATTACCAAGGAATGTCTTCCTCATTGCCCTTTCAATTTATTATTACCGCCTCCTTGAGAGGCCTCTAAGATTAACCCCTGCTCTAAGTTAACTCCTTATTTGGTTTGCAATTTCAATCTCTTCGTTAATATCATTGGTGAAGGCCGACTCCCAATAGATTTCAAGCCCGTTTTTCATCTTCCGATGTATGTCTGCATTTTTCATGCTAATATCAAAAGCTTTCTCAAGGAGGCTGTCATAATTTGAAATGGGTCTAATCTCTTATTTGAAAGTTCAATTTGACTGCTTATTTAAGCATTTTTTGGTGTTTCTAGCATGTTTTAAACATATCTTCAGATCCCATTACTCCTCCAGTTTGCTGAACCACAATCCTATTGATTTCCATCTTTAATTCTCTACTCCCACTTTTATTAATTGCCAAAGAGGGTAGAATGGGTATTGAATTTCTATCATTATATTATTTCAAATTTTCAGGTCTTGTGTTTAATGTTGTATCTACTTAATTTTTATTTATGGGAAATAGTTATTCTGGAATGACTTTAACTAAGCACCTATTTATTTTTTCTTATTTTGGAAATTTTTGGTGACATTTTAAACTAAGAAAATGGACCCTATTTGTTGTATATTTTTATTCCATTGTCCATTTCTTCTCCCACAAAAGTATTTTACTAATTTTCTATCTTCCTCCTCAAAATTTGGAACGTGAGAAAGATTATTAAACTTCCTTGTCAGCAATTACATTCCCTGTCCCAAGTAACAACTTCATATGAAATTAATGAGAGTGCCACGAATTATTTGATAAATATCTTTGAATTGATCAAGTTCAGACGATATAATTTATTCCTTTTGTCATTTTATTTCAAGAAGTTTCCACCAGAAAAATATGAAAGCATGAATCAAATATTACCGTTATCCTCTCCATTAAATGAACTTTAATATTAGGTACTTATTCCATCAATTTTATTTATTAAATTTTTATCTATATTCAGGCTCATTTACAGACCAAGGCTGAAGGCTGGGGAGGCTGAGTACTAAAGGGAGAAGCCCTGTGTTATACATCACTCCCCACTCCCTTAGGTGCGGCTGTTCTTAAGAGGAGGCCACGTTCAGTGTGTCACCAATCATGATCCTGGGAAAGGTGAGATACGGAGGCTAGGGCAAGTTGCAAGCCTCTTACAGGTTTTGACAGTAGATCGATCTTCCGTAGATTATTTGGGTCAGTGTGAATCATTCACCCATTTCATTAGTTTGTTATATCAAATTACTTAATGTGCCAATTAGTAGTTAAGTTTTGCACTTGCAACAGAGTAAAACAATACCTTTTGCAAATTGCATGTGGAATCTCTAATAATTATTAAAAATTATCCTGAATCAGATGGAAAGCAAACAGAAAACCATGGAACATCCATTTGGAATACGGTCATCACGTTCTAGCCCAACTTTGCTAATAGGAATATTAAAAAGGGAAGAGAAAGTATCATGCTTGAGATCGAAAAGTTTGAGTGACAGTGTAAGTATAACTCTTTGAATATTAATAATGAATTAACATTTCCCTTATCAATTCTGTTGTCATAACTGCTCTAATGTTTTCCTAACATCTGTTTAATATAGAGCCATATGTAATCTTTAATAAGCATTTTACAATCTTATTTTATTTTCCCATTAAAGTTGGTTAGAAAGTATACATAACCATTCATGGTCCAGCTAGATGATTCCATTTGGACATTTACTTTGCAGATTCATTTTACCATGGGATGCCATTAAATTTTAACTATCGCCAAATATAATAGAGAGGGAAATTTAATTGTTGCACATTATTAATAAGATTTCTCTGAATAGTTGTCATTCAGAATTATAAAATTTTTTTTGGATTTTGTAACTTTTCAAATGCCTCCAATTTAGGATTAAGTAGATCGTGTTGTAAACCATTGTTCAAACTCTTGAATGGCATCATATTTTGGTAAAATATCTAATAATAATAATATTTTTAGAGTAATGGAAATAAGAAAGTCCTTTGGGGTGCGACTGAGAGAATATGGTGAATGTGGTAAAATTTCTGATCCACATCACATTGATTGCTGGTTGTACCTTGTTTGCTTCTGAGAAGGAATCGATAATCTTTGAACCCAGCTTTCTGACAACTTTGACATAAAAAAGTAATTTTCCTCACACAGCCATAACTATTTCATAATAATTTATGTGATTCCACTTTGCTCCAATGGATTGAAGTCATCAATTTTCTTAAAGTTGGCTTTATCTTCGATATTAATAATAATGTATCTATACTTAGTACTGGTGAACGTAAAACATTAGAAAAAGATAAGAAACCAAACCGTATTTTATTTAAATTTTTAGTGGTTCAAGCGATCTTTCTCAAGGAAAAGAGGGAAGGATCTTTTTTTTCCCTTCCTCTTGTATAAATATATGTTTTAAGTTTTTGTCAGAATGAGTAGCAAAAAAAATGAAATTAAGAATATTCAAGTACGATGGCGTCTTTTCTTTTCCTTGCAATACATATTCCTTGTATTATAACAGGGCATTCTTATTATCAATAAACATCTTGGGGGACATATAATGTACTTAACTAAACAAATCCACTTCTATTTATTTAAAATATTTCTACCATACAGATGCTGCCTACGAAAGTGATGAACTCAGGAAAGACTACTCCAAATTATATGGGACTCAGTGTTGAACCCATGATTGGAGATACTGCAACTAATAAATCATATCCCCTGACAAGGAATGGTAAATCCCGGAGCGAGGGGGCAGTGGAAAAGTCTCATTATGAGTGGCTGAATACATCCCAGAAGATAGCCTCCGATCTGACTTCCTCTCAAGACACAGACTCCCATTGTACGACATTTTGGAAAAGACAAAGAAAATCACTTTTCAATTGTCTAAGGAGTTTTATATCATGCTGCATGAGACAAGATATTGAATCGGACGTCTCTCTTGATGTCCAATTGAGTAAAGACATTAAACAAAGCAATGAATTGTTAAACCAAGGGCAAGAGTTGCAAGATACAAACCGCCTGTACTCAACACCAGCGCCACTTCTACGGTCAGCATCAACAGTTTGGTAGCAGCTTAAATTTTCAGTACATGCAGGATTAGAATTTATTGAAGTCTGTTGAGTTCATAATTCAAAAAGAAAAAAATGATAGCTTCTGTATTTTATTTTTGCAAAATTATTTATTCAATTTTACTTCCTTAATAAAAGATTTGAAAATCAACTTTAATATTTTTCATCAGACCAATTATTTTACTTATTTAACCATAGATATATAAAAATCTCTTTATATACTTCATTCTCTATGAGCACATGCTTTTTTATGGTCAATTAAGACATAAATCTTCCAAGGAATCAGAACAAATTACCTATATCTTCTGATTTAAAAGAGAATGAGTTTCATAATAGTATTTTAATGAGAAAGGCTGAGGTGACCTTGAAGACTTTTACTGTGATGTTTCAGAATTCAATTAAGGGAAGTCCTTAGTTACCAATAGGTCCTTGATAACAACAAATTTTCAGGAGGAGTGAGTATTTTTAAACCCATTCTTTTTACAATTTTGGTCTTAAAATAATTCTGTGCACAACCTTTATATAGTAATAGGGTAGTCCACAGGGTTAAACATTTGACTACTGGCCAAATAAGCCCAGATTCAAATTGATAGTAACTTTGGCAATGGTACATATTTCATGGGATGATGGGATGCCATTAAAGAGGATGGGATGGGATGCCATTAAATTTTAACTATCGCCAAATATAATAGAGGGAGAAATTTAATTGTTGCACATTATTAATTATCCCCATCACATTGATTGCTGGTTGCACCTTGTTTGCTTCTCAAAAGGAATCGATAGTCTTTCAACCCAGCTATCTGACCTATTTGACATAAACATTAATTTTTCTAACACAGCCATAACTCTTTCATTATAATTTATGTGGTTCCACTTTGGTCCAATGGGATATAGGCATTCATTTTCTTAAAGTTGGCTTTATCTTCCTTACTCATAATAATGTACGTATACTTAGTACCAGTGAACGAAAAACACAAGAAAAAGAAAAGAAACCAAGCCGCAGTTAAATTTTCAGAGGTACATGCTACTTTCTCAAGGAAAAGAGGGAAGGATCCTTTTTTTCCCTTCCTTTTTTATAAATATATGTTATAAGTTTTTGCCAGAATGAGTAGCAAAAAAAAATGAAATTAGATTTATTTATGTACGATGGTGTCTTTTCTTTTCCTAGCATACACATTCCCTTTATTATAAGAGGGATTTTTTATAATCAATAAACATCTTGTGAAACATATAATGTCCTTATTTAACCAAATCCACTTCTATTTGCTGAAAATATTTCTACCATACAGATGCTGCCTAAGAAACTGATGAACTCAGGAAAGACCACTCAAAATTATATGGGACTCAATGTTGAACCCGTAATTGGAGATACTGCAACTAATAAATCATATCCCCTGACAAGGAATAGTAAATCCAGGAGTTAGGGGGCAGTGGAAATATCTCATTATGAGTGGCTGAATACATCCCAGAAGATAGCCTCCGATCTCACTTCCTCTCAAGTCACAGACTCCCATTGTACGACATTTTGGAAAAGACAAAGAAAATCACTTTTCAATGGTCTAAGCAGTTTTATATCATGCTGTATGAGACAAGATGTTGAATCGGAAGTCTCTCTTAATGTCCAATTGAGTAAAGACATTAAAAAAAGCAATGAGTTGTTAAACAAAGGACAAGAGTTGCAAGATACAAACCTCCTGTACTCAACGTCAGTGCCATTTCTACGGACAGCATCAACAGTTTGGTAGCTGCTGAAATTTTCTGTATATGCAGGATGTGAATTAATTGAAGTCTATAAGCTCATACTTCAAAAAGAAAAAAATGGTATAGTCTGTATTTTATTTTTGCAAAATTATTTATTCAATTTTACTTCCTTAATAAAAGATTTGAAAATTAACTTGAATATTTATAATTCGACCAATTATTGTACTTATTTAAAAATAGATATATATATATCCCTTTATATACTTCATCTTCTATGAACACATGCTTTTTTATGAGCAATTAAGACATAACTCTTCAAAGGAATCTGAACAAATTAATTATCTTCTGAATTAAAGGATAAAGAGATTCATAATTGTCCTTTCATGAGTAAGGCTAAGGTGACCTTGATGACTCTGACTTTGATGTTACAGATTTCATAAACAGGGAAGTACTTAGTTTCCAATTGGTACAGGATAACAACAAATTTCCAGGAGGAGTGAGTATTATTAAAACTATACTTACTTCAATTTCAGTCTTCAAATAATTCTGTGCACAACCTATAAATAGTAATAGGGTAGTCCACAGGGTTGAACATTTGATTACTAGTCATATAAGCCCAGATTCAAATTGATCTCGATCCCAACTAGAGGTACTTTGTGGAGGGCACTTTGAGTGAGTACGCCGCCCGTCGGATGGGACGTTAAGCTGCAGACCCCATGGCACCTTTTGGAAAGAGCAGCCTAATGCCGACGCCGGATTTCTCTCCATCCTTCGTCCGTTCCTATCCATCCCCTATGGCGCAAATGACCTTAGCTGTCGGTCGCCTCCCCTCAAAACTACTACAACTTCAAATTGATAGGCGCTTTGGCAGCTACAATGGTACTAAATTCAGGGCCCAAACTCTTCCTAGAAAATCATCACAGGCCTTTCTTGCTTCATAATGAAGCAAGGAAGGCCTCTGATGCCCATACTTGTAGATCAGAAACAATGCAGGAGAGCTTGAGGTAGGTTCCATCTTTAGTCATCAAACTGAACTTGTAGGCTGATGAATGTAATTTCTATTTTTTCCTCAATGTTTGAGTTATGTAGTGAGTAACGGTTAAATTGGTTACCACTCTTATTTCAATTCAATTATAACAATGGAATATTTTGTTTTTTTGAATAGTAAATGAGTTACTTTCTTCATGGAAGCCCTGCATAGTGAGGGGTCTGAAATTCATAAATTGAACAGAATCGAATCCAAAGAAGTTTCCTTGTAGATTACAATGACAATTAGACTGGATTAAATTTGGCGTCTCATATGAAGTTCCAGTTTTTTAATTTTTCCCTTCAACAGAAGAGGTACCAACCAAATATCAACTCAAATAGCATCATCTTACAGGTG
Organism: Hetaerina americana; assembly: GCF_022747635.1. Classification (NCBI taxonomy): domain Eukaryota; kingdom Metazoa; phylum Arthropoda; class Insecta; order Odonata; family Calopterygidae; genus Hetaerina; species Hetaerina americana. The sequence continues at coordinate 76,944 of NW_027287150.1, read as the reverse complement.
AGCACCTGATGCCCCTGGGTGGTCCCAGAAGTACCCAACCCAACAAAGAAAACATAATTATTTTGGAAAGAAATATATTTATTTTTCAACATAATCGCCTTTCACCCTTATACAATTTTTGCAGCAATGTTCAATAAGTTTGATACCCATTTTATAATGAATGAGAACTGTCTAGATCCTCAAAATAGCCATTAAGTGCCGACATTAAGTCTTAATGGTTTGAGATCATATATAAATATATATATTATCGATCAACTGATTGACGGAGCACAACAGTATTGCATTCTTCTCTCGTCCAATTGGAAGAAATTCACCAAGCTCGAAAATAGGGCGTCATCGTGAGGAGAGCCTTCGAATATTCTGAATATTTTAAGAAATGGAAGAGTGACATTATCCTGTTATCAGGGAGCAGTTGCCACAGAAAGCATCTTGTGTGTATTTTAAAGTGGCGCCGCTCCAGCAGAGAAAACCTTAACCAGCAGAGAGAAAATTGAAATGCTTCGATTTTAAAAGAAAATTTAAAACTATATTCATTTAATATAATCAAGGGGTAACGGTCAAATGATGCCTTTTAAGAATTACGAATGCCTTCCTTGAACTAATTATATACAAAAAACAGCAGTCGATAATTTGTGGAATATTGAAATTAAATCACAACTTGGCACATCACGATGTCTAACTAATTATGAAACGTCAATTTTACCAGATTAAGAAAGTTTAACTCTTACTTAAATGAGTTAAATCCGAAGTAAGTGATTGATTTTGTAAAATAAATTATTCGGCAAACCCTAAAAATAAGAGTATTGAACAAATATTTGTAAATGTAGCTTATGACATCCTTTGCCTTAGGCTTTCCTAAGGAGGTATAGCACGTAAATTGGAATCCTACAACACACGCTATCGAAACTACAGTCGTAACGAAATACGGCGATGATATGAGCTTAATGTTTCATCACCCTAGCATTTATTTTTACTGGACCCGCGGATTTGATGGGTTTTTTTTATCAAATTGAGCTATTTGACAATTCCTAATTCTTCCGCTGTCCATTATTTATTTTCAGTTGGTCGGTGTGAATTGTTTCTTGGAGATGCGCGGTGGCAACATTTTTCGTGAGAATGCTTTGGAAAAATGCATTCAGACTGTTAGCTCTGCCCTCACTCTCAGTATGAATGATATTCTTATAATGTCTTAAGAAACACTCGGATTTTTTGCCCCTTTTACTTCATTAAACATATGACTAGAAAGCCTTAGGGTCAGTGTCCAAATACTCGCAGTAACCTTTGCTTAAAGCCTTTTGAGGCGCTAAGTAATTGTGTTTAATATCAATTTTAGAGGATCTATACTCGTCCAATTCTCCAAGGATGATGTGTCCACGCCTGCTTTCTTTTCCTTGGAGTGTAACATTCTCTGCTTCCTGAGGGCTTTTCTAACGTCTTAGTCGGAAATATCCCATGCTTATATCTTTCATTTTTATCAAATTCCTAAGTCCTAATGCCTAATTCATTTTTTTCTTTACTTAAATTTCTCTTCCCAGAAAAGTTGTCAACATAGCTCAAAGTTGTCAGCGGAAAGAAATAAATAAATAGCGTTAAAGTGTGAAGCCAATTTTGCAGTTATTCAATTTGTCACTGTTTTTTAAATGAAATAATTTTTTGTAACTCTTTCGAAATTTATATACTTGCTACCGTAGATATTTAATAATGTCAGGGCTTAATTTCAGTGAAATCAATTCTAAAAATTAGAGTATTTGAATAAGTTGTATTGGGAGAAAGAGGAGGGGGAAAAGAAACCATGGTAAGGAGGAGAAAGGCTTTTCCAAGAAACTTCAGGAGATGCCAAAACAACTGGTTTTTATATGGTCGCGTCAAATACACCCTTGTCATATTTTTTGGAATGCGCATTTCCTATTTTTTCCATTTAGAATGCAGCTATTAATTTTCTCTACATAGATGTCGATTGAAGTTGGGGTGAGGCAGTATCCCTGTCTCCCTACTTTGCCCATCACTATCCCCTCTGGGATGACAACATTTATGTCCAGTGCACCCCAAGCCGTCATCTTCATGCCATTAAATAACTTTAATCTTTACCTTTTATTTTGACAGACTGCCAAATTCCTAGTTCATTTTTTTCAAATTAGTTATTTTAAAAGTTGATCGAGGAAAGGAGATAATTTTTCTTCCACTGGTATCCCACTTTATACAAGAATTTACTGTTGTCCTAAGCACTTAAATTACCTTGACGTGAAAACGTCAAATATTCTTAATTGTCTTCACATTGTCCTTCTTCAGTTACTTTATGCTGTCCCAAAATTGGTCTTCAGCCCTGAATTTAGCAGTTTGTAAATGGAAGAAGAAATAGGAATAGATGTGCCATGGACTTCATCCAACTCAACTTTAATGTATTTGGAATGATGGAAGCAGGTGTGCTCGAGGTGGAGAAAGTTAGGTAGTTGGGATCCAGGTGGGGGAGGTCTTCCCGGTCTTTCCTCATGGTGTTCATCATCGGCTTGGAAAAAATAAATAATAATAATAATGAAGTGTGGTAACGGAGTGTCCTCATGTAGATCTCTCCTTTTTTATTTGGAGAATCAAATACAAAAGAATAGCATACAATAAAATAGCCTGATATGTTGAGGGGGTTCTTGGTCTCGCAAAATCCACCTTTAGTGTTCTCATATAATTAACATTAATTACACAACATGACGAAAAGAAATATCAAACAAGATGACACAGTAGCATTCAATTACACAAGCAATGTACAACCCAAATTTAGTACAATTAGAGATAATAATTATTATAACAAATAAATATATTTTTTCATTACAATGCCTGCACATCTATCAGCCTGTTTCAGTGAATATGTTTATGCGCCCCACATAACTACGCTCCAAAACAAAATGTTGCCCACAATTTTTTCATTATATTTACTAATCATTCCTGTCATTAACTCTTAATTTCTTGTGAAAGGCCCATAGCCCATCACAATTTCCATGTTTTAGCATTGTTTCAAAACCCTTCCGAGTTTAGCAAAATATTTTTACCTGCCATTTGCAATCTCCATTATGTACCTGGGAAATAATGTCTATAAGTAATTACACCCACATGAATTCGCTCAAAATCAAAGTGTTGACCTTTCTAATTTCATTATCATTTTTCATCATTCTTGAAACTCAACATTCAACTCCGATTTTTTCTTGAAAGCCTTGTATCCTTACTAAGACAATATTTTTTCAAAACGCCGTCGAGATACGTAAACTTCTTTTTGCAATTTCCAATATGTTGCTACTCTGGTCGAGATTAATTTTATCGGGATTCTGATTTCTGAGCAGGATTTATCTGTGCCTGGGAACTAATTTCTAATATAATAACGAGTTTCAATCGTTATTGTTCCGGGACAAATTAAATTTCGGAAATGCTTTCATTAATAATTAGAGGCGAAGTATTTCACTTGAAATTCAAACATTCGGTTTGGAGACAAATGTCAAAAATATAATTCTTTGTGGAGTATTCCAAACTATTTTTCCTCGGGAACAAATTGAAAGGTTTGTAGGCCCTGCAATCAAAAATGGAATAATACGAGCATTTAATTTGCTTCCCAAAATTTTCCGCTGCAAGTGTTATCGCTGCATCTTTGAAATGGTATCCGTTACTTGCAGTACACACCGTATAGGTTTTTACGCCCATATTCAGGTTTCTTTGGAAACACTGTTATAATTTCAGAGCCATTGCACTCGAACTTTTGTCCCATCGTTTCACCTCGTCTGTAAACCTTTCCCCTCCGCCCTTTCTCTACGTCCCCTTTACTCCGCATCATTTTACGCTACGACCTCATAATCCCTTACCCACACCCTCCTACCTCGACATTTATCTACCATGTCAGCTACAAAATGACGTCACGTCTTCACCGCCCACTTTTTCCTTGTCCTTTCTCTCCAATATTACATTTTGTTTGTTACTGAGTTGACATTTTTATTGACTCGCCCGTTTTTACATGACTTTATACTGTGGAATTACTCTTACATTGAAACATGTTCGTGGTTTTATTTTTTTCACAAGGTTCCCCGAGGCCTCAACTTCACCCAGCAACCCTTTTCTTACCTCTACCTGAACGTTTTGACATCCATACTTCCTTTTACTTCTTTTTCTCTTCCACACATAATGTACCTATCTTTTTATATTTCAAACTGGAACGGAAGACTTTCTATGCAACAATTCAGTGTGTAAAATCAGTTGCTATGACCGAGAGCGTGGATATCTCGATGTTTGGCAGAGTAGTCAGTTGAGCCATCGAAGCGTTCTTGTTAGCTCTGAAATGTTTGGGGCTTGAAATTAGAGATATGTTGTTATTAAATACCAATACAAGGTCGCAGGCATTCACAGTTTTTACTGGGGATTCGGGCATAATCATAAAAAAGGGCCGTGGAGCAATGTTTTTTCCACTTGCGAGCAATGTTGATATGCTCGCATTTCTTTGGATGGATGTTGAGTTTCCAGGTGTCCATCCACTCCTCCATCAACTCCAGCTGTTCTTGGACGTTGTCCGCTTCAGTGTCGGGGCAGAAATATTGGGATGCTATGACTGCAGCGTCGGCGTGGAGATAGGATTGGGGTTTAGGATGGGATGAAAAAATCGTTTATATTTATGTTAAAAAGGATTGGGGATAGAACGCTATTGGTTCGAAAAGTCGGAGGATTTGGTGGGTAGTGGAAGTTTTTCTCCTGAAGCCTGTTTGTTCCGGCCGCAGGATATTTTGGGCGGTGGGTTCCTTTTCGAGCCGATACGGCATGATACGTATTAGGACTTTCCTATACAGTAGAGGAGGCTGATTGGTCTGTGATTTCCGTGGTCTTTGGGATCTTTACCGGGTTTGGATAATACTATAATTTTTGCTGTTTCCAGGCGGCGGAGAAGTAGCAGAGGGAAAGGTATGAGTTTAGGATAGACAGGAGGTGATCGATGAAGGGTTTGGGGAGGTTTTTGAGGTGGTTGTAGGACATGTGGTCAGGGCCGGGAACGGATTTGGCTTTGCAGTTGTTTATGATGGCCTTTTGGTCAGACAAGTTGGCCAGTGGGATAGCGGGAGGGGGTCTTAGTGCAATAGATTGGAAGTTTTGTGTTGCGGGGGAGTCAAGGTGGGATGGGTTTGGGTTAGGGAACACCGATTCCAGGATATCAGCAAAAATTTAACACTTTTCTTGGTCAGATTAGGTTATTTGACCGTTATGGAGAAGAGGAGCTTGTGACGTGGTTCTTTTACGGAGTAGTCGGGCGAGCGGCCAAACCGAGTTGTCCTCGTGGGACAGGGAGCTTTTTGTCCCTGAGGGATTGCTTTTCACCGAAAGAATTAGAAATTGTCAAATAGCTCAATTTGATAAAAAAAACCAATCAAATCCGCGGGTCCAGTAAAAATACATGCTAGGGTAATGAAACATTAAGCTCCTATCATCGCCGTATTTCGTAACGACTGTATTTTCTATAGGGTGTGTTGTAGGATTCCTATTTACGTGCTATACCTCCTTAGGAAAGCCTAAGCCAAAGGATGTAATAAGCTACATTTACAGATATTTGGTCACTTCTCTTTTTCTCCAGTTTGCCGAATAATTTATTTTAAAAAATCAATCACTTACTTCGGATTTAACTCATCTAAGTAAGAATTAAACTTCCTTAATCTGATAAATAAACGAAAGTACTAACTTTGTAGTTCCACACGAAAACGATTTATTCACACGACCCGGGTTTTGAAGTAAAACTTCATCATCAGGTGAGCTCTCTACATTTGCAGCCCTTCTTATATATACAGCCAGGGCGGGGGTGGGGTGGAGATAATCAGGAAGGTTTGGGAGGGGTAAAGTCAGGATTGGTTTGCGTGCCGGAGGGGAGGGCAGTTTGGCGTCCTCTCCGCGATGTTGATGGAATGTGGAGCGGGAGGGAGAAGTCTACATTGTAGAGCTCTCGTGAGTCAGGGGATTAGAGAGGGTTAGATTAAGGGGAGGGGGCGGTGTCATCGGCCACCGTGAGGATTGGGACTTTAAGGAGAGGAGAGTGGGAGGCATACAGAAATTCGTTAACAATATTTTCATTTAAACAAACACTATTTAAAATTTCTAAATGTTCTAAGGCGTCTAATTTATAGCCTTTGCTTTCAACATGTAAAATTTCTAAATCAAAATCACTTTTATGGTTATTATCAATCAAATGCTTTGCGAATTGAGAGTTCATCTTTTTGTTTCTTGCACATGCTTGATGCTCCTTCACTCGTTCTTGGAATTTCCTCCCTGTCTGTCCTATGTATATTGCCCCGCAATCACACTTTAGCTTATATACTCCACTCTTTTCCTTATATGGGATTCTGTCCTTTGTGTGGGAGAGCAGGCCCCTGAGGCTTGATTTATTATAATGGGCTATCTTAATTCTACATTTTGGAAGTTTCTGACATACTTTTTGTGAAAAATCGTCTAAATAAAGGATTCTGCGCCACTTGGCTGCGGGGTCCTGTGGCGGTTCAGTACTGTAAATATCTTTCAATGCCATTTTATTCAGTTTTTTGCGGTATAGTTTCTCTACTAGCTCCTCATCGTAGCCGTTGTTTCTTGCAATCAATTTAATCGTGGTAAGTTCTTTTTTGACGTTGTTTTGCGACATTGGGACGTTCACCAACCGGTGTATCATTGAATGGAAGGCGGAGAGTTTTTGCGAGAAGCAATGTCTTGACTTGAAATGGATAACTTGATCTGTGTATGAGTTTTTCCGAAAGATAGAGAAATCAAGCCTGTTGTTTAATTTTGAAATTTTTAAATCAAGAAAATTCAGTGTATTATTTTCTTCTACTTCACAGGTGAATTTTAGGTTTTCGTTCAAAGAATTTAAATGTGTAAGAAATAGCTCAATTTGCCTTTTGGAGCCTCTCCACACACAATACATATCGTCCACATATCGATACCAACACAACACATTATTTGTTAGTTCGTTACACGAGGTTCTTTTCGAAATGGATCATGTAAATGTCGGCCAGAATCGGTGATAGAGGGAAACCCATAGCTAAGCCATTGGGCTGTTTGAAATATTTTCCGTTAAATTTAAAATAATTTTGCGAAGAACATGTCTGTAGCAGTTGGATTAGTTCACAGATAACTGGTTAAGGCACAGAACTCTGGATAAGTTTGGTTTCTGCAATGTCTAGAGATTCCTTAAGCGGCCCTCTGGTGAAGAGGTTGGATACATCAAAGGACACTAGGAAGCACTTGTTGGGGATAGTAACTTTGGAAACACGGTTGATAGTGTCCTACTCCTAGTTGGATGAGGAAAGGTGGAGGCTACCTCAAGCTCTCCTGCATTGTTTCTAAATCTACAAGTATGGGCATCAGAAGCCTTCCTGGCTTCATTATGAAGCAAGAAAGGCCTCTGATGATTTTCTAGGAAGAGTTTTGGCCCTGAATTTAGTACCATTGTAGCTGCCAAAGCGACTATCAATTTTAATCTGGGCTTATATGACTAGTAATCAAATGTTCAACCCTGTGGACTGCCCTATTACTATTTATAGATTGTGCACAGAATTATTTGAAGACCGAAATTGAAGTAAGTATAGTTTTAATAATACTCACTCCTCCAGGATATTTGTTGTCATCCAATACCAATTGGTAACTAAGTACTTCCCTGTTTATGAAATCTAAAACATCGCAGACAAAGTCATCAAGGTCACCTCAGAATTTCTCATGAAAAGACTATTATGAAACTCTTTCTCTTTTAAATCAGAAGATATAGGTAATTTGTTCTGATTCCTTGGAAGATTTGTCTTAATCGATCAAAAAAACGCATGTGCTCATAGAGAATGAAGTATATAAAGGGATATTTATATATATATATATATAAATATATTTATATATATATATATATATATTTATATATCTATGGTTAAATAAGTAAAATAATTGGTCTAATGAAAAAAATTCAAGTTAATTTTCAAATTTTTTATTAAGGAAGTAAAATTGAATAAATAATTTTGCAAAAATAAAATACAGAAGCTATCATTTTTTTTCTTTTTGAATTATGAACTTAACAGACTTCAATAAATTCTAAACCTGCATGTACTGAAAATTTAAGCTGCTACCAAACTGTTGATGCTGACCGTAGAGGTGGCGCTGGTGTTGAGTACAGGCGGTTTGTATCTTGCAACTCTTGCCCTTGGTTTAACAATTCATTGCTTTGTTTAATGTCTTTACTCAATTGGACATCAAGAGAGACGTCTGATTCAACATCTTGTCTCATGCAGCATGATATAAAACTCCTTAGACAATTGAAAAGTGATTTTCTTTGTCTTTTCCAAAATGTCGTAGAATCGGAGTCTGTGTCTTGAGAGGAAGTCAGATCGGAGGCTATCTTCTGGGATGTATTCAGCCACTCATAATGAGATTTTTCCACTGCCCACTCACTCCTGGATTTACCATTCCTTGTCAGGGGATATGATTTATTAGTTGCAGTATCCCCAATTACGGGTTCAACATTGAGTCCCATATAATTTGGAGTAGTCTTTCCTGAGTTCATCACTTTCTTAGGCAGCATCTGTATGGTAGAAATATTTTCAATAAATAGAAGTGCAATTGTTTAGTTAAGTACATTATATGTTCCCCAATATGTTTATTGATAATTAGAATGCCCTGTTATAATGCAAGGAATATGTATTGCAAGGAAAAGAAAAGACGCCATCGTACTTGAATATTCTTAATTTCATTTTTTTTGCTACTCATTCTGACAAAAACTTAAAACATATATTTATACAAGAGGAAGGGAAAAAAAAGGATCCTTCCCTTTTTTCCTTGAGAAAGATCGCTTGAACCACTAAAAATTTAAATACGGTTTGGTTTCTTATCTTTTTCTAATGTTTTACGTTCACCAGTACTAAGTATAGATACATTATTATTCATATCGAAGATAAAGCAACTTTAAAAAAATTGATGACTTCATTCCAATGGAGCAAAGTGGAATCACATAAATTATTTTGAAATAGTTATGGCTGTGTGAGAAAAATTACTTTTTTATGTCAAAGTTGTCAGAAAGCTGGGTTCAAAGACTATCGATTCCTTCTCAGAAGCAAACAAGGTACAACCAGCAATCAATGTGATGTGGATCAGAAATTTTACCACATTCACCATATTCTCTCAGTCGCACCCCAAGGGACTTTCTTATTTCCAAACTATAAAAAAGATTGATATTATACCAAAAAATGATGCCATTCAAGAGTTTGAACGATGGTTTACAACACGATCTACTTAATCCTAAATTGGAGGCATTTGAAAATTTACAAAATCCAAAAAAAAATTTATAATTCTGATTGACAACTATTCAGAGAAATCTTATTAATAATGTGCAACAATTAAATTTCACTCTCTATTATATTTGGCGATAGTTAAAATTTAATGGCATCCCATGATAAAATGTAGCTGCAAAGTAAATGTCCAAATGGAATCATCTAGCTGGACCATGAATGGTTATGTATACTTTCTAACCAACTTTAATGGGAAAATAAAATAAGATTGTAAAATGGTTATTAAAGATTACATATGGCTCTATATTAAACAGATGTTAGGAAAACATTAGAGCAGTTATGACAACAGAATGGATACGGGAAATGTTAATTCATTATTAATATTCAAAGAGTTATACTTACACTGTCACTCAAACTTTTTTGTCTCAAGCATGATACTTTCTCTTCCCTTTTTAATATTCCTATTAGCAAAGTTGGGCTAGAAAGTGAAGACCGCATTCCAAATGGAGGATGTTCCATGGTTTTCTGTTTGCTTTCCATCTGATTCAGGATAATTTTTAATAATTGTTAGTGGTTCCACATGCAATTTGCAAAAGGTATTGTTTTACTCTGTTGCAAGTGCAAAACTTAACTACTAATTGGCACATTAAGTAATTTGATATAACAAACTAATGAAATGGCTGAATGATTCACACTGACCCAAATAATCTACGGAAGTTCGATCTACTGTCAAAACCTGTAAGAGGCTTGCAACTTGCCCTAGCCTCCATATATCACCTTTCCCAGGATCATGATTGGTGACACACTGAACGTGGCCTCCTCTTAAGAACAGCCGCACCTAAGGGAGTGGGGAGTGATGTATAACACAGGGCTTCTCCCTTTAATACTCAGCCTCCCCAGCCTTCAGCCCTGGTCTGTAAATGAGCCGGAATATAGAATGAAAATTTAATAAGTAAAATTGATGGAATAAGTACCTAATATTAAAGTTCATTTAATGGAGAGGATAAAGGTAATATTTGATTCATGCTTTCATATTTTTCTGGTGGAAACTTCTTGAAATAAAATGACAAAAGGAATAAATTATATCGTCTGAACTTGGTCAATTCAAAGATATTTATGAAATAATTGGTGGCACTATCATAAATTTCAGTTACAGCAAATCTCTTTGATGAAGCTTAATAGTTTAGGTAGAAGCCAAATAACTCCTATCTAAGATGGAGTTGTTACTTGGGGCACGCAATGTAATTGCTGGAAAGGAAGTTTGATAATTTTTCCAAATTTTAAATGTTGAGGCTGAAGATAGAAAATTAGTAAAATACTTTTGTGGGAGTAGAAATGGAACACAGAAAAAAAAATTTAAAAAATAGGGTCGATTTTCTTAATTTTAAAAATCACCAAAAATTACATCAATAAGAAACAAATATTCCAGGTACTTAATTAAATTTATTACAAAATATTTATTTTCCATAAAGAAAAATTAGGTAAATACAGCATTAATCACAGACCTGAAAATTTGGAAAAAGTTATTGATAGAAATTCAATATCCATTCCACCCTCTGTGGCAATTTATAAATGTGGGAGTACAGAGTTAAAGATGGAAATCAATAAGACTATGGTCAAGCAAACTGGAGGAGTAACAGGATCAGAAGATATGTTTAAAACATCCTACAAACACCAAAAAATGCTTAAAAAAGCAGTCAAATTGAATTTTCAAATAAGAGATGAGACTCATTTCAAATAATGACAGCCTCCCTGAGATAGCTATCGATAGTAGCATGAATAATGCAGAGATACATCGGAAGATGAAAACGGGCTTGAAGTCTATTGGGAGTCGGCCTTTGCCAATGATATTATTGGAATGAAAATTTAATAAGTAAAATTGATGGAATAAGTACCTAATATTAAAGTTCATTTAATGGAGAGGATAAAGGTAATATTTGATTCATGCTTTCATATTTTTCACATATTAGAAATATAAAAAATAATCTATGGCAAATACAAGCTTAACTTTCTTCAGATACGCTGGTGAAAGGGATAATAGAGATGACGGAGAAAGAATCACATTGCTTGTACTGTTTTTCAAATTCAGAGGATGTCAAAGTTCCAATTCTTTTAAATTTAATTACGAAACAAATCTTTTCTTTCTTCCATATTCATGATAGACAAGATTAGTAAGGAGTAGGTTAAGAAACAATTCATTTTAATTTTTAAATGTTATTATCTGCGTTATAATACCCTGTCACCCACCGCAGCTGTGGCTCTCTGAATACCTTGGAGAAAAAATAGAATAAACAATAGACAATTAAGGTAATAGTCATAAGTAGGATACGAGTTGCCCATCCCCGCTTTTTCTAGGGATGCACGGATTTCGGTCAAAATTGATACAGTTGTCTTTGGATATACTTAGGTAGATTTTTGAGGGGAGGTGAGATATAATACCCTCAGATAAGTGGATAAAAAGGCAGTTTGAGACGGAGGAATAGTTTCAGAAAATGGCCCAAACGATAAATTACTTACAAAAGCATTTTGGGGTACAGATTACCTACTACAAATCGAATTCGATAAAAAAATTCGAATGACGAGGATTTATTTTAAAATACTTTTGGATACTTCTTGAATTGATCATTTTTATACATTTGCATAATTTAAGCGATCTTACGTATGAATGGTTTGGTTTGGAGGAAATTTGAAATGAAATTTGTCATCCGGGAAGGAATGGTTTGTAAATGAACCAACGTTGAGAAGAAATGGAAAGAGCCATGGACAGTGAGGGCATATAAGGAAGATTAAGTCAATCTGGGTAGATTACACCACGCGGGACTAATGGTAGAGGATGTCAACATAAGAGAATAATGGGGAGAGGATGAAAGAGTAATGACACTGAAATAATGGAACTCAAAATAAAATAAAAGCCAAAAGAGCTAAGCGTTTGGTATAACAAAGTATATTCAAAATTTTTCAAAAAACGTACATTATTTTATAATGTACTTTTCTGAAAGCCCTAAATTATTTTAATTAAGTCTCATAGTTAATATTAATCCTAATACATTGCACTGTTTGACCAGTGACTGATACTTGTTGTCCTTTTCCACTGAGGTCAATAGTGCGAAATAGCTGCCCAACGGACGTAATGAGGTAACAATTTATTGTTTCCTTTAATCCGTAGCTTGTAGTTAATCCATTGTGAAATTCCTCGTAGGTTCCGTGTTATCAACAATATAAGCCGATGATTCATTAATGGTGCGTCTGTTCTAACATAATTCGGCAAGGGTGGTCGTTATGTATGCTTTGGACGTTTGGGTATGTAATTCCAAGTTATAAAAGGAAATTAATTATTCAAAAAAGTTGATCAAGAAACGGAGATAATTTTTATGCCACTCTTATCCCATTTAATAAAAGAATTTACTGTTGTCCTAAGCACATCAATAATATTGACGTCAATGCCTTAATTATTCTAAATAATCTTCACATTGTCCTTCTTTAGTTACTTGATACTGTTTCAAAATTAATCTTCAGTCCTGAGTCTTGTCTGTAGGCTTGAGTCTTGCTTATGGTGCGGATCCAATTTGTAGTTGATTTGGTTGATCGATCTCGATATTTTTGTCTAACCGGTGCAATAACGAAGCATGTTACTCTCCATTTACCGCTTTCTCTTTTTGCATGTGATTTAAGCAGATGATACCCCGACTATCCACAAAAAAACTGGGTCCATCATCTGCTCGCTGGAATTAACCTACTTCGCCATTTTCGGCGCCTTTAGATCACCTTTCGGTACCCATTGTTTCGACTGTTTGAATGCTTCTGGAGTGTATTAATGTGTACATAGTTCATCCACAGCAATGTATGCACGCGGAAACTCAACGAGTGAATCAGAGAAGCGCCAAACCAGCCTCCGAATAAGCCGCTGGATTGCTTTTACCCACCACTGAGAACCAACGAGACACTAATGTCGCCCAGATTTTTCACACCCGGTTATTCGTGAAAATATAATAGACCTGTACCATTCACTGAAAACTGCAACAAGATATAGTCGATCTTTTCGGAGGAAGTAACTTCCACGTGACGTTCTGAACGATTTCAATCATTTTTGGATTGAAGCCGCGTGTTTAAACTAATTTAGCAATTCCTAAATAGAAGAAAAAATACGAGTGGATGTGCCGTGGACTTCATCCAACAAAACTTTAATCTATTTAGAATATTCAGGGCAGGTTTGCTCGAAGTGGAGAGAGTTTGGTAGTTGGGATCCAGCTAGTGGAGGTCTGCCTGTCCTTCCTCATTGTGGTCGTCATCAGCTTGGAAGAGTGCATCTGGATGACGTCATTAATGTGTAGGCAAAAGGCAGCAAAAGAATCGCGGATGCTTTGGGCTGGGGTGGCTTTGCCCGCGGACCACTGGGAAGGGATTTTTGCCCACTTCTACCTGGGAGGTGAAGCGTTCCCAGCTTTTTCAGAGAGAATACAAATAAGCGTTTGGAGTCTTTTGTTTTGCGCTGCCGAGAGGCGGCTGATCGACGGAGACTCTAGGGAAACGGTGATGGATCTGTTTATAAGAGTCCAATCCTTCGTGTCTTTCACGGATATCTGCAGTTCGGGGCTTGATAATTGGTTCCTGGGCGAATTAGGGGTATACTGGCGTGATTGTTAGGGGGGGTTTGAGGAGCCGGGTCAACTAGGGCGGAGAAGAGTTGCTGGTAGAGGTAGGTTTTTCGACGAGAGACAGGGAGAGAGGCGTCCCGTTTTCTACTTGTGATGCGTGGTCGAGTCCGTCGTATTGATAGTTCATGATTCCGGAAAACATTATCAGTCGAGCCATCTATGGGTGTATATACGGTCTTCTTCTCATCGGCAGGACTCCAGTCTGTTCGGAGAGGAAAGGAGGGAACTCGATTTTCTAGGATGTAGCCTAAAAGTTCGACTTCTAACCCTCCGAAGGACCGGCATAATATTCGGCAGCGTGGTCGTGATGGGGTGGATTAAATCATGGTTCTTTGCATATTTAAAAGATAAAAAGGCACTTAAACAGTAACCAAATTGCAATTGGAAACAGGAGATGGATTTATACTGGGAAGGAGTCATACGAGTGAGTGCTTTCTTTCGCGTGATTAAAATTTATCGAGACAAAAATATTTTTGTAGAGGTAACATGTTTAGGTTTTGCATGTGGTTTTAATTTATTTTACTGGCGGTGACCTAACAACCCCCGCCACACGCCCTCGCAGCGGCTTGCGGGGTAACATGTAGATGTAGATAGGGAGATGTAGATTGGGAGGGAGGGAAGAGTGAAATGAGAGGAGTTTTCCACATCATCTCTCACCGATTTTCCGTCGGTGGTGGACGGTGCTTGAGGCAGCAGGGTGCGGCGTTCCGGCCGTAGGCATGCAAGGAGTCCATGTCAGAGATATAACCCGTCGCAGTCTGCATCACCCGAAGCATAACCAAAAGATTCCTGGTCCATCGGCGACATCAGCGGAGGAAAACCATCGAAATGTCGACGCAGCATAAATATTTTTATATATCGTAATTCTCAGTCCATATAAGAGCCAGAGGTCCTTTTTTCTTTGTCCATTTCTGGCCACTCTTAAGTCTCCAAAAATGAAAAATCACCATTTTCTGAGTGCGGAGGACTTTATTCCCGAAGATATGAAAACGATAAACTTTTGACGTAGAATAATTCTCTAAATACCCACGGCGGCAAGACACTTATGGAAATAGGATTACGTGGCGTGAATATCTTTACATTGTTTGGCTTCTATGGTGTGGACATGAATCCTCGAATTCAATATCGAAGAAAAATCGAACTTAGTAAAAGTAATTATTTTAAAGTATTAATATTAAGTAAAGTAGTAATATTTTTTATACATACGGTGTTTACTTATGGCTGTAATATATCAAGAATACTTGTTTTGGGGCTCCGATTAGTTTCAGTCGAATTTTAAACCGAAAAAAGTACCGTATTTTCCAATCGATAACGAGAGCGATAGCTATGCAAAAATGTTCAGATGGCCGAAAAAAATGACGACGCGCGTTATGCAATGAACATTGAGAAAATCCAAACATAGACGTATTTTTACGCACACACACACGCACATCTTATATTGACGTATTTTTACACACACTAAATATAATTTTTACGCCCTTATATAAGTCTATATACTGATGCGCGGCATCTTTACGCGTTCAAGATATAACTATGAAGCCCTGGGCGCGAGCTATCTACGCAAATTTATAGGAACTACAAAGCTCTTGGTTCGCGTTATCGTTGGGAAAATACAGTAAGTTAATTTAAATGTCCCTAATATTGACAAGGTAAAATCTTCTCTCATAAAGATAAGTGCCTTTCACCAAGGTAAAATTTGGAATGGAAAGATACACGTTATATTAACTTCAGCAATAATTAATTTCCACAAAGGTAAGCCAGAAAACATCGAATATAAGTGCTTTTATTTATTAAAATATATGTTCTAAGAAAAATTATGTTACTAAATTTTTATTACCCTACTATCACCTCTTTCACAAACATTCACAATAACATTTCTTCTTCTCAAGATATGTTCTTTACCTAATAAAGCTCTTAACAAATAATATTTGCGAATTTTTTAAATCTATAACACTAAATGAAAATAAATAAATATTGTTAAATATATGTAAAAATGTACTACAATTGCAAAGATTACACATCGCTTACAGAACTCCACACTTGGTTGAATATATGTACTGGTTTCCTTTTGACACCCTAAAAGTCCATTAAGAGTTAAATGTCCTTGTTGCTTGAACCCCTTTCCTAAAATACCTTGTTGAATAATTTGCTGAAGCCAAAGGGAAAATATTAATGCCTGAATGATCAATGAATATAATGCTAATATAATCAGATAAAAGAATTTTCAAATTTTAATGAGATAATAAATTACATTTTTCTCATAGGTCATAAAAACCGGTTGACCCAAACTAAATGACAATTGTGAAGGTTGTGTATAAACAATAGTACAGCCAAAAAATTCATGCGGAAAAAGGGTAGGCATCTAACATTGAAGCCCCAGATAATAATTCTGCAAAGCCAGTGTTAGAAATTCAAAGTGGGGATCAAGTGACCTCATTTAGAGATAAACCAAATGGCTCATTCAACTTCTGCAGTCAAGACAAGTGATGACCGTATGCAGATGGACATGAATGCGATTGCCATATGCATGTGCAATCTCAAGAAATTTTTAAAAATTATCTTGAATCAGATTAAAAGGAAACAGAAAGACATAGAACATCCCCAATTTGGAATGCAGGCTTCACTTTCTTGCCAAACATTGGTGAATATTTGGTGGAATCTCAAGCGATTTAAATATATTATCCTGCATTAGTTATTTGTTTTTGGAAAATTATTCGTTCAAATTTACTGCCTTGATAAAATCATGAAAAATCAACTTGAATATTTATAATGAAACCAATTATTGTACTTATTTAAACATATGTATCAAGGGATCGGAACCCACATATAGGAAGAGTTTCTTGTTTATTACTCCTTTGCTGGGTGAAACAGCTCCCTTACGCCATCTCTTGGCCAAAGAATAAGGGCAAATGAATGCATAAAGAATCGCAGATCTCAACGTATAAAACGTTTCCTGGAAAGCTGAAATGATTAAGAGCTTCCACCCGGAAAATGGAAAGATCCAGAGTTTGAATCCCGGTCTTGGAAATATTTTTACATTCGTGATATTCTTGATTCCGCCTTCCCCATCTCTCCTTTGTTCGTCCATTATGTGTTCCTATCCCTTTTCCTAACATCTGTTTCTATATAAATGAATATTTGCTCGCCGCTGGGTGGGATTTCGCGTTGGAATTTTTGTGTGTGTGTATATATATATATATATATATATATATATATATATATATATATATATATATATATATATATATATATATATATGTATATATATATGTATATGTATATGTATATATATACATAAATATATATATATAGATATATATATATATATATGTATATATATATACATATATATATATATTTATATATATATGTATATATATATATATATATATATATATATATATATATATATATATATTTATATATATATATATATATATACATATAACATTTTAAGGACTTCATCCGCTATGAGCTCATGATTTTTCCGAGCAATTAAGGCATATTTTTTTCAAGGAATCGGAATAATTCACGTATATTCTAATTCAAATGAGATTCATGATTAGCTTTTCATGAGTGACACTGATGACACTATCTGTGATGTTAAAGATTTCATATACAGGGAAGTGCTTCGTCACCAATTGGTTCTGGTCAGCAACAAAAATCCAGGAGGAGTTAGTATTATTCAATCTATACTTGATACAATTGCGGTCTTCAAATTAAATTTTGTGTACAACCTATAAACAGTAATGTGGAAGTCCGCAGGGTTGAACATTTGACTACTGGCCAGATAAGCCCAGATTGAATGTGATAATCACTTTGGGCAGCTGCAAATTTTACCATTTTTAAGGACCCAGTTCTTTCTAAAAGATCACAGGTGGAGCAAGGAAGGAATCTGATGCCCATACTTGTAGATTAAGATACAATGCAGAAAAGCATGAGGTAGGCTCCAACTCTAGTCATTAAACCAAACTTGTAGGCTGATGATTGTAATTTCTTTTTTTTTTACTCTAGATTTAAGTTATATAGGGAGTAATGCTTGAATTGGTCACCATATGTATTTCATTTCAAGTATAACACATGGAATATTTTGTATTCTCGAATAGGAAATGAGTAACTTTCTCCTTGGAGACCATGCATTATGAGGGGTCTGAAATTCTTGAATTGCACAGTATCAAATCCGAAAATGGTTCCTAGTAGATTATACTGAAATATGGATTAAATTTGGCATTCCATATAAAATACAAATTCGGTACGTTTTCCCTTCAACAGAAGTTGTACCAACCAAAGAATGCTACTGAAATGGCATAATCTTAGGTTTGATTACCTGGAGCCCAAGGCCATGGTCTCATAAATGAGCGTGGTCCCAGAGGTACTTAATTTGACAACGGGGCGGCATTCCACTTCGACAGACACCAACCATTTCAAATTGGTGTAAGATTTGGTGAGGGCGAATCACCGTTTAACTGTTAGGTAGATGGCCTAAGATGTGAATATTAGATTTGTATCCTGTCAGACAATTTTGACACACATTTTTGACACGACGAGCGTTTTTAAAACGCGCCGGCTCACACGGCGCTGATCGTGAAAGATTATTTCGCCAGAACCGGAACTTTCGTGATCCCGCAGCCACCCGACCCTCCAGACGAGGCTCTTTCCGACTTTTTTTGTTTCCAAAGTGAAAATCAACCTTGAAAAGGCGCCGATTCGACTCTATTGCGACATTAGAACTAATTTTTGGGCGCACCTAAATAGGATCCCTAAGACGGCTTACCAGACAGGGCTCGAGAGCTGAAAGTAACGTTGGGGAAGGTGTGTCATTAGCCAAGGTATTACTTTGAGGGCGAAGGGTTCGATTCAGATGTATCCTTCGAAATAAGCGTGTTATAAATTCAGTCCTGCCTTGTATTGATCATAACTTTCATTCCCTTGTGCCTCTCAGACGTTTGGCCACATCGTTTTCCGCTTCTATTTCAAATTTTCTGATAATTCTGTCCTTCTGAATTCGCATAACACCCTCTTCAATTCCGTCTTGGCTTTCACCCTTGATCTATCGTAATTATAAGTGATCTTATTCTTTTGATGCTAGACATCATTCTTTACATTTTGAATCTTGGCGTATAATAGCATTTGACTTCGTATTGATTTTCCAACATTCATGCGTTAGATCAATTTTCACGAACTTGTGCAAATGAATAAACAGGATCAATTCAAGAAGTATCTAACAGTTTTTTAAAACAAATCCTCCTAATTCAAATTTCGAACATGCTTTAGTTAGAATTTTATTGGTTGGGTCTTTTTATGCAACTATTCCTCCGTCTAAGAAATCCTTTAAATCGACTCATCTGAGGGTATTCAGTCTCCCTTTTCCACCACAAATCCACCGAAATATTTCAAAGACTCCCGTATCAATTTTGGCCCCACTCCATGCATCCCTAGAAAAGGGGGGATGGGGAGCTCGTACCCTGATGTAAAATGTAATGTATTAGCTCATTGGAATTTACACTGTAATCTGATTATCGGAGATCGGTCTGATAAAAAAAATAATTGTATATGCGACCACTATTGTGTCCGTTTCGCATTTCGTTAATACTCTCATAATAAAATCCAGTATTTTAAATGCTATCGTCATTATGCATCCAAAAGGCATTCACCATTGCAGTTCCTTGGACCCACTCCTAAGAAGATGCTTTTTAAGTGGCATTCTAATCGATGTGCTGGACCTTCGGCTCCTGAGAAAATCTCCTGATTAATGAATATATTACGATCATTTTCTTCTTAGGTTTACGTAAATTCTCTTACTTCATTCATTCTATTAATTGGGAATTATCTAATAAAAAGCTCCTCTGCATTTGATACTGAGCAATTAATGCAATTCAGACACCTTAATACGTACGATATCCAAGGAGGAAGTCAGTCCGATCAGAGAAACCAGTCTTTCATCTGTTACACTTGAAATAAAATGTGTTTTGACCCATTTAACCATTGAATCTCTAGCTTAAACATAAAAGAAAAATTCCGAGAAACTATGGTAGATGCCAAGACAGTAACTTTTAACAGAGTCGACCGCTAAATGTTCATTGCAGTGCAAAAATTTCGGAGCATAAAAATCATAAAATCTCGTAGTGCGAGGGGACCCATCGGTGGCTTAATTGACTGAAGCACATCTAAGGATCCGGGTTTGAATCCCGGTCAAGGATTTCTATACTCTGAAAGAGTTGCATAATAAAATAAATAGTAAAAAATACATTGGTCAATTTGGTTTAAGGGCAAGCTCTAAATATTGTCCTGCAATGCCTTTGAACTGCAAATACAAGTATGAGCAACAGGTTCTTTCCCAGCTTCACCCGTGGTTTCCTAGAAAGAGCTAGGGCTTGGAAAATAGCACCATTTCAGCTATCCACTGTTTCAACAAAATTTAAAACTGGGCAAATCTGATCAGTAGTCAAATGTTCTACCCTTTGGACTACTCCATTTCGTTCGCAAAAGACGGAGGCCTCTAGTGTCAGGCGAAACCATTTACCGGGAATGCGTCACGCGAGCAAATCACTACAGTCTTCGTGAGACCCCTCCACCATTGGCTAATAACATGGTGTTGTCTCATCAAGACAATATACCAGCTCACAAATCCGTTATTGCAATGACCAAAGTTCATGAATTAGAGTTTTAATACTACCTTATACACCCTATTCACCACATTTAGCCACCTCGAATTATTTTCTATCCGCAAATTGGAAAACATGGCTCGGTGGTCAAAGATTTCCAACCGCGAAGAAGTGATGTCGGCAGTAAATAGCTATTTTGAGGAGCAAATCAGTGTTTATTACAAAAAGGATGTCAGATACATTGAAAACCGATGGTAAACACGTATAGACCTTAAAGGATGTTATGCTGAAAAATAAATACATTTTTATCCCAAAGTTTGGGATGCAAAATTTAATCCAGTCTATTTGTCTGTGTACTCTCCTAGGAAACTTCTTTGGATTCCGTGCTGTGCAATTTATGAATTTCAGACCCTTCACTTTGCAGGGCTTCCAGGAAGAAAGTAACTCATTTCCTATTCAAAAAAACAAAATATTCCATTGTTATAATTGAATTGAAATATGTGTGGTAACCAATTTAACAATTACTCACTACATAACTCAAACATTGAGGAAAAAATAGAAATTACATTCATCAACCTACAATTTTGGTTTGATGAGTAAAGGTGGAGCCTAACTCATGCTCTCCTGCATTGTTTCTGATCTACAAGTATGGGCATCTTCTAGGAAGAGCTGGGGCCTTGAAATATGTACCATTGCCAAAGTTACTATCAATTTGAATCTGGGCTTATTTGGCCAGTAGTCAAATGTTTATCCCTGTTGACTACCCTATTACTATATATAGGTTGTGCACAGAATTATTTGAAGACCAAAATTGTAAAAAGAATGGATTGAAAAATACTCACTCCTCCTGGAAATTTGTTGTTATCAAGTACCTATTGGTAACTAAGTACTTCCCTGTATATGAATTCTGAAACATCACAGAAAAAGTATTCAAGGTTACCTCAGCCTTTCTCATGAAAAGACTATTATGATACTCATTCTCTTTTAAATCAGAAGATATAGGTAATTTGTTCTGATTCCTTGGAAGATTTACGTCTTAATTGACCCTAAAAAAGCATATGCTCATAGAGAATGAAGTATATAAAGAGATTTTTATATATCTATGGTTAAATAAGTACAATAATTGGTCTGATGAAAAATATTCAAGTTGATTTTCAAATGTTTTATTAAGGAAGTAAAATTAAATAAATAATTTTGCAAAAATAAAATACAGAAGCTATCATTTTTTTTCTTTTTAAATTATGAGCTTAACAGACTTCAATAAATTCTAATCCTGCATGTACTGAAAATTTAAGCTGCTACCAAACTGTTGATGCTGACCGTAGAAGTGGCGCTGGTGTTGAGTACAGGCGGTTTGTATCTAGCAACTCTTGCCCTTGGTTTAACAATTTATTGCTTTGTTTAATGTCTTTACTCAATTGGACATCAAGAGAGACGTCTGATTCAACATCTTGTCTCATGCAGCATGATATAAAACTCCTTAGACAATTGAAAAGTGATTTTCTTTGTCTTTTCCAAAATGTCGTAGAATGGGAGTCTGTGTCTTGAGAGGAAGTCAGATCGGAGGCTATCTTCTGGGATGTATTCAGCCACTCATAATGAGATTTATCCACTGCCCCCTCACTCCTGGATTTACCATTCCTTGTCAGGGGATATGATTTATTAGTTGCAGTATCCCCAATTACGGGTTCAACATTGAGTCCCATATAATTTGGAGTAGTCTTTCCTGAGTTCATCACTTTCTTAGGCAGCATCTGTATGGTACAAATATTTTCAATAAATAGAAGTGGATTTATTTAATTAAGTACATTATATGTTCCCCAAGATGTTTATTGATAATTAGAATGCCCTGTTATAATACAAGGAATATGTATTGCAAGGAAAAGAAAAGACGCCATCGTATTTGAATATTCTTAATTTCATTTTTTTTGCTACTCATTCTGACAAAAACTTAAAACATATATTTATACAAGAGGAAGGGAAAAAAAGGATCCTTCCCTCTTTTCCTTGAGAAAAATCGCTTGAACCACTAAAAATTTAAATACGGTTTGATTTCTTATCTTTTTCTAATGTTTAACGTTCACCAGTAATAAGTATAAATACATTATTATTAATATTGAAGATAAAGCCAACTTTAAGAAAATTGATGACTTCATTCCATTGGAGCAAAGTGGAATCACATAAATTATTATGAAATAGTTATTGCTGTGTCAGAAAAATTACTATTTATGTCAAAGTTGTCAGAAAGCTGGGTTCAAAGACTATCGATTCCTTCTCAGAAGCAAACAAGGTACAACCAGCAATCAATGTGATGTGGATCAGAAATTTTACCAAATTCACCATATTCTCTCAGTCGCACCCCAAGGGACTTTCTTATATCCATTACTCTAAAAATGATTGATATTTTACCAAAAAACGATGCCATTCAAGAGTTTGAACAATGGTTTACAACACGATCTACTTAATCCTAAATTGGAGGCATTTGAAAAGTTACAAAATCCAAAAAAAAATTTATAATTCTGAATGACAACTATTTAGAGAAATCATATTAATAATGTGCAACAATTAAATTTCTCTCTCTATTATATTTGGCGATAGTTAAAATTTAATGGCTTCCCATGGTAAAATGAATCTGCAAAGTAAATGTCCAAATGGAATCATCTAGCTGGACCATGAATGGTTATGTATACTTTCTAACCAACTTTGAAGGGAAGATAAAATAAGATTGTAAAATCCTTATTAAGGATTACATATGGCTCTATATTAAACAGATGTTAGGAAAACATTAGAGCAGTTATGACAACAGAATGCATAAGGGAAATGTTAATTCATTATTAATATTCAAAGAGTTATACTTACACTGTCACTCAAACTTTTCGATCTCAAGCATGATACTTTCTCTTCCCTTTTTAATATTCCTATTAGCAAAGTTGGGCTAGAACGTGATGACCGTATTCCGAATGGAGGATGTTCCATGGTTTTCTGTTTGCTTTCCATCTGATTCAGGATAATTTTTAATAATTGTTAGAGATTCCACATGCAATTTGCAAAAGGTATTGTTTTACTCTGTTGCAAGTGCAAAACTTAACTACTAATTGGCACATTAAGTAATTTGATATAACAAACTAATGAAATGGGTGAATGATTCACACTGACCCAAATAATCTACGGAAGATCGATCTACTGTCAAAACCTGTAAGAGGCTTGCAACTTGCCCTAGCCTCCGTATCTCACCTTTCCCAGGATCATGATTGGTGACACACTGAACGTGGCCTCCTCTTAAGAACAGCCGCACCTAAGGGAGTGGGGAGTGATGTATAACACAGGGCTTCTCCCTTTAGTACTCAGCCTCCCCAGCCTTCAGCCCTGGTCTGTAAATGAGCCGGAATATAGATAAAAATTTAATAAATAAAATTGATGGAATAAGTACCTAATATTAAAGTTCATTTAATGGAGAGGATAAAGGTAATATTTGATTCAGGCTTTCATATTTTTCTGGTGGAAACTTCTTCAAATAAAATGACAAAAGGAATAAATTATATCGTCTGAACTTGGTCAATTCAAAGATATGTATGAAATAATTGGTGGCACTCTCATAAATTTCAGTTACAGCAAATCTCTTTGATGAAGCTTAATAGTTTAGGTAGAAGCCAAATAACTCCTATCTAGGATGGAGTTGTTACTTGGGGCACGCAATGTAATTGCTGGAAAGGAAGTTTGATAATTTTTCCAAATTTTAAATGTTGAGGCTGAAGATAAAAAATTAGTAAAATACTTTTGTGGGAGTAGAAATGGAACACAGAAAAAAAAATTTAAAAAATAGGGTCGATTTTCTTAATTTTAAAAATCACCAAAAATTACATCAATAAGAAACAAATATTCCAGGTACTTAATTGAAGTCATCACAAAATAATTATTTTCCATAAAGAAAAATTAGGTAAATACAGTATTAATCACAGACCTGAAAATTTGAAAAAAGTTATTGATAGAAATTCAATATCCATTCTACCCTCTGTGGCAATTTATAAATGTGGGAGTACAGAGTTAAAGATGGAAATCAATAAGACTATGGTCAAGCAAACTGGAGGAGTAACAGGATCAGAAGATATGTTTAAAACATCCTACAAACACCAAAAAATGCTTAAAAAAGCAGTCAAATTGAACCTTCAAATAAGAGATTAGACCCATTTCAAATTATGACAGCCTCCCTGAGAAAGCTTTCGATATTAGCATTAATAATGCAGAGATACATCGGAAGATGAAAACGGGCTTGAAATCTATTGGGAGTCGGTCTTTGCCAATGATATTAATGAAGAGATTGAAATTGCCAACCAAATAAGGAGTTAACTTAAAGTAAGGGTCAATCTCAGCAAAACTCTCCAGGAGGCAGTAATAATAAATTGAAAGGACAATGAGGAAGACATTCATTGGTAGTGATGCAAACAATAAATTGTGATGTTGATAATAAAAACAAAAGTTTTGAACTCTACAATTTGATTAATTCCTTCCTCGTTATATCCCATAAATGTTAGCTTATACTTTTATGACAACTGTAGAGTTCTACACCGAAACAGTAGGGATCTCTTTATGGGATGGCACTTGCATTTGTTCAAATTAGGATCCTGAATTTTCAGTATCATCATAGGAGTGTTGTCTGACCATTGAATTTGCTATATGGAATCCAAAAATTAATAAGATGTTAGCCTTTGGAACTTGCAAGAATAAAAATTGGAGCGATGTATTTCTACCTCTTTTCTATGACAGAGAGTTTTCATTTAACTTAAAATTTACCAACATAGATAGTACCTAGGTTATTTTCTTTAGCTCATTTCTTTTATTTCTATCTATTGCTGTGACGATTTCTCTTAATAACATAAGATTTAATAATTGGTGCTTAACATTGGCTGTTGAAAGAAAGCCACTGCTATCATTTATCAATTATGCCAAATTAACCTTTGAATGATTAATAGAAAAGCTGATCGATATAACTATAGCAGTGAACCTTATTTAAAATGAGTACATTTTGACAAACTTACCTTACTTGTTCACTTTTATATTCAACTGAGACGAATACGAACTTTGAAGATATGGAATCTTGAAATATGTGAGCTGTTGGTAAATACCAATTATATAAACACTTCTATAGCTCTTCCCAACGTTAGTGTTAAGATAGATGGCCTTTGAAGTATTAAAGTTGTAGGCAAACACCAAATACACAAACACCTCACTCACTCTTCCCGCCGTTAGTGTTCCACAAATTCTTATGAAAACCATGGAAACCAACAATGAGAGAAAATTTATTCATTTCGCGTCATTCTCCAACCTTCTACAAAGGCCCTTTAGTCTTTCGCCCTAAGTTCTAAGTTGAGTTAATTCATCAATTCGGCGTTAAACATTTCTACCTCGGCAGAAATAAGTATATTTCACCTAGACAGACTGAAATTCCCCTCTTCAGCGAGTCATAATAAACAAGCACGCATGAAAACTGACGTTTTCACTTCATTGCATTTGAAAAATAACAAAATTAGACTAGGTATCTATGATTAAGCTATATTACGTCCATATCATAGCCATTCTGTGAAAGGTTTTTTAGAAAGTTATATGGAACGGACGCAGTAGAAAGTCATTGCCAAATGGTTGGTATTCATTGCGAGTGCAACAATTTCAGAGCGTAAAAATCATTCGCCTTGACTGGGACTCGAACCCAGATGCTCGACAACGAATGCATGGGACATTGTACGTACGGTATTTCGTGTTAACATCTATTTCCTTCAAAAGCCCCAAAATTTCAGAGTGTTGGAGGACGCCTCGGTAGCTTAAGTGGCTAAAGCACTCAACCGGATATTGAGGGATCTGGGATCGAGTCCCAGTCAAGGCGAATGATTTTTACGCTCTGAAATTGTTGCATTGAAATGCACATTAGGGAATGCCTCCGTTAAAAGTTACTGTTGCGGCATCTCCTGCAGTTTCTTTGGAATTTTTCATTGCAAGTATTTGGACCGGAAGTATTTCAGCTATATAGTTTCATTTTCTCTGCTTGGCAGAGAGACCACGACGAGAGGAAAACTTATAAATTATTCTCTTGATAAACTTCATAATATATTTTTTAATGCCGCCTTTCCTGTCAAGAAGTGGAGTTGCACACCCGAACGACTGAAGAGACTGGAAAGTCCAACATTTCCACAGTTTTGAAGCGGGCTAACCGACGATTGCTTACATCGTTAGCAACATGGCAGTTATGTAACGGTTTGCGAAGGACAGAGATGGGAACCCAGGCTACCATACATTGATTCATGGTACCTTTTAAACCGCCGAAGGGGTGCAGGGCAGGGGGGATCATATGCTTGACCTCTTTGTCGTAAGCCAGTAACGAGTGGTCTACCAAGCAATGAAAACACAAGAATTTCGGATAAAAATGTATTTCATTTTAACAATAACATACTTTCAGCTCTATGCGCATTTCCCAGCGGTTTTCAATATGTGTGATAACCTTTTTGTTATGTAACTGTCCTGCTCCTCAAAATAGCTATTAACTGCCGACATCACTTCTTCAAGGTCGGAAAATCTTTGAACACCGAGCCATTTTTTTAATTTTGCGGAGAGACAATAATCCAAGGGGGCTAAACCTGGCGAATAGGGTGCATAAGGTAGCAATGAAAACTTTAATTCATGAATTTTGGCCATTGCAATTACAGATTAATAAACCGGAATATTGTCTTGATGAAGGAACACTTTCTTTTTAGCCAGTGGCGGAGTGATCTGACGAAGACTGTAGTGATTCGCTCGCGTGACGCATTCCCGGTAAATGGTTTCGCCTGACACGAAAAGCCTCCGTCTCTTGCGAACGCAATGGAGTAGTCCAAAGGGTACAATATTTGTCTACTGGCCAGATTAGCCCAGATCTCTCTAAGAAACAACGTGATAAGCTGGGAAAGCACCTGATGCTCATACTTGTAGTTGCTTTTAAAACGCCCTGCAGGACAATATAAATAGCTTGATCTTAAACCAAATTGACCACTCTAATTTTTACTATTTATTTAATTATGCAACTATTTCATAGAATATGAATCATTGACCGGGATTCAAACCCGGATCCTTAGATGTGCTGCAGTCAATTAAGCCACCGATGGCTCCCCTTGCACTACGAGATTGTACGATTTTTATGCTCCGAAATTTTTGCACTGCAATGCACATTTAGCGGTCGACTCCGTTTAAAGTTACTGTCTTGGCATCTACCATAGTTTCTTGGAATTTTTCTTTTATGTTTAAGCTAGATATTCAATGGTTAAATGGGTCATAACACATTTTATTTCAAGTGTAAAGGATGAAAGACTGGTTTTTCTAATAGGAAATTAATGACTTCCTCCTTGGATATCGTACGTATTAAGGTGTCTAAATTTCATGAATTGTACAATATCAAATACAGAGGAGCTTTTTATTAGATAATTATTAATGAAAAGAATGAATAAACTCAATGAATTTTCGTATGCCTAAGAAGTACTAGTACGTAACTTTTTTATTAAAAGAAGATTTTCTCTGTAGCAAAAGTTCCAGCACACCGAATAAAATGCCCCTAAAAGAGCTTCATCTTATGAGAGGGACCAAGGAACATCAGATGTTCAAGGGGGAATGCATGTGAGATGCATAGTGACGATAGCATTTAAAGTATTGGATTTTATTATGAGAGCATTAACAAAATGCGAAACGGACATAATAGTGTTCGCATATATATATATATATATATATATATATATATATATATATATATATATATATATATATATATATATATATATATATATAATATATATATATATATATATATATATTTTCATTTTGTTTATCCGAATAATTTCCGATAATAAGATTAAAGCATTATCTAATTCTAATGTGCTAATATATTACACATTTGTCATAGAACAGTTGGCCACATCTTATTGACCAATAAAAGAGCCAAGATAAAGAATATTGAGAATTCAATCGGCAGAAAGGGTATATATCCAACATTTCATAATTACTCTGAACAGCCATAGTTAAATATTTAATTTGGAGGAACATTCTTTTACATATTAGCTCAAACTAGATGGACATTAATGCGATAGTCATTTAAATTAGGAATCTCAAGAGATTTTGCACAATGACCTTGCATCATATTGAAAGGAAACAGAAATATAAAAAATAATCTATTGGCAAATACAAGCTTAACTTTCTTAAGATACGCTGGTGAAAGGCAGAATAGAGATGACGGAGAAAGAATCACATTGCTTGTACTGTTTTTCAAATTCAGAGGATGTCAAAGTTCCAATTCTTTTAAATTTAATTACGAAACAAAACTTTTCTTTCTTCCATATTCATGATAGACAAGATTAGTAAGGAGTAGGTTAAGAAACAATTCATTTTAATTTTTAAATGTTATTATCTGCGTTATAATACCCTGTCACCCACCGTAGCTGTGGCTCTTGGAATACCATGGAGAAGAAATAGAATAAACAATAGACAATTAAGGTAATAGTCATAAGTAGGATACGAGTTGCCCATCCCCCCTTTTCCTAGGGATGCACGGATTTTGGTGAAAATTGATACAGTTGTCTTTGGATATATTTTGGTAGATTTTTGAGGGGAGGTGAGACATAATACCCTCAGATAAGTGGATGAAAAGGCAGTTTGAGACGGAGGAATAGTTTCAGAAAATGGCCCAAACGATAAATTACTTGCATTACGCATGCATAAATATGTTTGGAAGAAATTTGTAATGAAATTTGTTATCGGGTAGGAATGGTTTGTAAATGAACCAACGTTGAGAAGAAATGGAAAGAGCCATGAACAGTGAGGGCATATAAGGAAGATTAAGTCAAACTGGGTAGGTTACACCACGCGGGACTAATGGTAGGGGATGTCAACATAAGAGAATAATGGGGAGAGGATGAAAGAGTAATGACACTGAAATAATGGAACTCAAAATAAAATAAAAGCCAAAAGAGCTAAGCGATTGGTATAAAAAAGTCCATTGAAACTTTTTCAAAAAACGTAGAAGGTTTTTTAATGTAATTTTCTGAAAGCCCTAAATTATTTTAATTAATTCTCATAGTTAATATCAATCCTAATACATTGCACTGTTTGACCAGTGATTGATACTTGCAGTCCTTTTCCACTGAGGTCAATAGTGCGAAGTAGCTGCCCAACGGACGCAATGAGGTAACAATTTAATGTTTCGTGTAATCCGTAGCTTGGAGTTAATCCATCGTGAACTGTCACGAAGGTTCCGTTTTATCAACAACATAAGGCGATGATTCATTAATGGTGCGTCTGTTCTAACATAATTCGGCAAGGGTGGTCGTTATGTAAGTTTTGGACGTTTGGTAATGTAATTTCAAGTTATAAAAGGAAATTAATTATTTAAAAAAGTTGATCAAGAAAAGGAGATAATTTTTATGCCACTCTTATCCCATTTAATAAAAGAATTTACTGTTGTCCTAAGCACATCAATAATATTGACGTCAATGCCTTAATTATTCTAAATAATCTTCACATTGTCCTTCTTTAGTTACTTGATACTCTTCCAAAATTAATCTTCAGTCCTGAGTCTTGTCTGTAGGCTTGAGTCTAGCGAATGGTGCGGATCCAATTTGCAGTTGATTTGGTTGATCGATCTCGATGATTTTGTCTAACCGGTGCAATAACGAAGCATGTTATTCTCCATTTACCGCTTTCTCTTTTTGCATGTGATTTAAGCAGATGATACCCCGACTATCCACAAAAAAACTTGGCATATCATCATCTGCTCGCTTGAATGCACCTACTTCGCCTTTTTCGGAGCCTTTAGATCACCTTTCGGCACCCATTGTTTCGACTGTTTGAATGCTTCTGGAGTGTATTAATGTGTTCATAGTTCATCCACAGCAATGTATGCACGCGGAAACTCAACGAGTGGATCAGAGAAGGGCCAAACCAGCCTCCGAATTAGCCACTTGATTGCTTTTACCCACCACTGACAACAAACGAGACACTCATGTCGCCCAGATTTTTCACACCCGGTTATTCGTGAAAATATAATGAAACTGTACCATTCACTAAAAACTGCAACGTGGATATAGTCGATCTTTTCGGAGGAAGTAACTTCCACGGGACGTTCTGAACGATGTCAATCATTTTTTATTGAAGCCGCGTGTTTAAACTAATTTAGCAATTCGTAAATAGAAGAAAAAATACGAGTGGATGTGCCGTGGACTTCATCCAACACAACTTTAATCTATTTAGAATATTCAGAGCAGGTGTGCTCGAAGTGGAGAGAGTTTGGTAGTTGGGATCCAGCTAGTGGAGGTCTTCCCGTCTTTCCTCATTGTGATCGTCATCGGCTTGGAAGAGTGCATCTGGATGACGTCATTAATATGTAGGCAAAAGGCAGCAAAAGAATCGCGGATGCTTTGGGCTGGGTTGGCTTTGCCCGCGGACCACTGGGAAGGGATTTTTGCCCACTTCTACCTGGGAGGTGAAGCGTTCCCAGCTTTTTCAGAGAGAATAAAAATACGCGTTTGGAGTCTTTTGTTTGCGCTGCCGAGAGGCGGCTGATCGACGGAGACTCTAGGGAAACGGTGATGGATCTGTTTATAAGAGTCCAATCCTTCGTGTCTTTCACGGATATCTGCAGTTCGGGGCTTGATAATTGGTTCCTGGGCGAATGAGGGGTATGCTGGCGTGATTGTTAGGTGAGTCTGAGGAGCCGGGTCAACTAGGGCGGAGAAGAGTTGCTGGTAGAGGTAGGTTTTTCGACAAGAGACAGGGAGAGAGGCGTCCCGTTTTCTACTTGAGATGCGTGGTCGAGTCCGTCGTATTGATAGTTCATGATTCCGGAAAACATTATCAGTCGAGCCATCTATGGGTGTATATACGGTCTTCTTCTCATCGGCAGGACTCCAGTCTGTTCGGAGAGGAAAGGAGGAAACTCGATTTTCTAGGATGTAGCCTAAAAGATCGACTTATAACCCTCCGAAGGACCGGCATAATATTCGGCAGCGTGGTCGTGATGGGGTGGATTAAATCATGGTTCTTTGCATATTTAAAAGATAAAAAGACACTTAAACAGTAACCAAATTGCAATTGGAAACAGGAGATGGATTTATACTGGGAAGGAGTGCATACGAGTGATTACTTTCTTTCGCGTGATTAAAATTTATCGAGACAAAAATATTTTTGTGGAGGTAACATGTTTAGGTTTTGCATGTGGTTTTATTTTATTTTACGGGTGGTGACCTAAATACCCCCGATACATGCCCTCGCAGCGGCTTGCGGGGTAATATGTAGATGTAGATAGGGAGATGTAGATTGGGAGGGAGAGAAGAGTGAAATGAGAGGTGTTTTCCACATCATCTCTCGCCGAGTTTCCGTCGGAGGTGGGCGGTGCTTGAGTCAGCAGGGTGTCGCGTTTCGGCCGTAGGCGTGCAAGGAGTCCATGTCAGAGATATAACCCGTCGCAGTCTGCATCACCCGTAGCATAACCGAGAGATTCCTGGTCCATCGGCGACATCAGCGGAGGAAAACCATCGAAATGTCGACGCAGCATAAATATTTTTAAATATCGTAATTCGCAGTCCATAAAAGAGGAAGAGGTCCTTTTTTCTTTGTCCATTTCTGGCCACTCTTAAGTCTCCAAAAATGAAAAATCACCTTTTTCTGTGTGCGGAGGACTTTATTCCCGTAGATATGAAATCGATAAACTTTTGACGTAGAATAATTCTCTAAATACCCACGGCGGCAAGGTACTTATGGAAATAGGATTACGTGGCGTGAATATCTTTACATTGTTTGGCTTCTACGGTGTGGACAGGAACCCTCGAAGTATTAATATTAAGTAAAGTAGTAATATTTTTTATACATAAGGTGTTTACTTATGGCTGTAATATATCAAGAATACTTGTTTTGAGGCTCCTATTAGTTTCAGTCGAATTTAAAACCGAAAAAAGTACCGTATTTTCCAATCGATAACGAGGACGATAGCTATGCAGAAATGTGCAGATGGCCGAAAAAAATGACGACGCGCGTTTTGCAATGAACATTTAGAAAATCCAAACATGGACGTATTTTTACGCACACACACGCGCACATCGAATATTGACGTATTTTTACACACACTAAATATAATTTTTACGCACTTATATAAGTCTATATACTGATGCGCGGCATCTTTACGCGTTCAAGATATAACTATGAAGCCCTTGGCGGGAGCTATCTACACAAATTTATAAGAACTACAAAGCTCTTGGTTCGCGTTTTCGTTGGAAAATACAGTAAGTTAATTTAAATGTCCCTAATGTTGACAAGGAAAAATCTTCTCTCATAAAGATAAGTGCGTTTCACTAAAGTAAAATTTGGAATGGAAAGATAAACGTTATATTAACTTCAGTAATAATTAATTTCCACAAAGGTAAGCCAGAAAACATCGAATATAAAGCTTTTATTTATTGAAATATATGTTCTAAGAAAAATTATGTTACTAAATTTTTATTACCCTACTATCACCTCTTTCACAAACATTCACAATAACATTTCTTCTTCTCAAGATATGTTCTTTACCTAATAAAGCTCTTAACAAATAATATTTGCGAATTTTTTAAATCTATAACACTAAATGAAAATAAATAAATATTGTGAAATATATGTAAAAATCTACTACAATTGCAAAGATTACACATCGCTTATAGAACTCCACACTTGGTTGAATATATGTACTGGTTTCCTTTTGACACCCTAAAAGTCCATTAAGAGTTAAATGTCCTTGTTGCTTGAACCCCTTTCCTAAAGTACCTTGTTGAATAATTTGCTGAAGCCAAAGGGAAAATATTAATGCCTGAATGATCAATGAATATAATGCTAATATAATCAGATAAAAGAATTTTCAAATTTTAATGAGATAATGAATTACATTTTCCTCACAGGTCATAAAAACCGGTTGACCCAAACTAAATGACAATTGTGAAGGTTGTGTATAAACAATAGTACAGCCCAAAAATTCATGCGGAAAAAGAGTAGGCATCTAACATTGCAGCCCCTGATAATAATTCTGCAGAGCCAGTGTTAGAAATTCAAAGTGGGGATCAAGTGACCTCATTTAGAGACAAACCATTTGGCTCATTCAACTTCTGCAGTCAAGACAAGTGACGACCGTATGCAGATGGACATGAATGCGATTGCCATATGCATGTGGAATCTCAAGAAATTATTAAAAATTATCTTGAATCAGATTGAAAGGAAACAGAAAGACATAGGACATCCCCAATTTGGAATGCAGGCTTCACTTTCTTGCCAAACATTGGTGAATATTAATTGATTGGTAGAATCTCAAGCGATTTAAACATATTATCCTGAATCAGTTATTTGTTTTTGCAAAATTATTCGTTCAAATTTACTGCCTTGATAAAATCATGAAAAATCAACTTGAATATTTATAATGAAACCAATTATTGTACTTATTTAAACATATGTATCAAGGGATCGGAACCCACATATAGGAAGAGTTTCTTGTTTATTACTCCTTTGCTGGGTGAAACAGCTCCCTTACGCCATCTCTTGGCCAAAGAATAAGGGCAAATGAATGCATAAAGAATCGCAGATCTCAACGTATAAAACGTTTCCTGGAAAGCTGAAATGATTAAGAGCCTCCACCCGGAAAATGGAAAGATCCTGAGTTTGAATCCCGGTCTTGGAAATATTTTTGCATTCGTGATATTCTTGATTCCGCCTTCCCTATCTCTCCTTTGTTCGTCCATTATGTGTTCATGTCCATTTTCCTAACATCTGTTTTTATATAAATGAATATTTGCTCGCCGCTTGGCGGGATTTCGCGTTTGAATGTGTGTGTGTGTGTATATTTTTATTTTTTTAAGGTTATCTACCGGTTAAGGTAATTTTTTGGATGGACACAACTACCAAACAAATATTTTATTGCTCCTCACTAAACACAAAATCCATCATCCTACTCTATAGCACGTCCCTCTTCATCTCTGAGTACTTTCTTCCTCCCTTCATCCTGTCTAACATCCCTATCCTGTTTCTTCCCTTTCCTCGTTTGCCCAAAATTCTACCCTCTATCACAGTCTTCAACATCCCACTGCCGGTCAACACCCCCTTCATCCAATTTTCCTGCCTCCATAGAGGATTGCTCCCAATAAACCCCTCTCTTCGCCCTCCATACCAAGTACTTCCTCATTTGTTTTCTTCTCTGTCCATTTCACCTTCTCCATTCTTCTCCACACCCATATATATATGTATATATATATATATATACACACACATTATATATATATATATATATATATATATATATATATATATATATATATATAACATTTTAAGGACTTCATCCGCTATGAGCTCATGATTTTTCCGAGCAATTGAGGCATATTTTTTTCAAGGAATCGGAATAATTCACGTATCTTCTAATTCAAATGAGATTCATGATTAGCTTTTCATGAGTGACACTGATGACACTATCTGTGATGTTAAAGATTTCATAATCAGGGAAGTGCTTCGTCACCAATTGGTTCTGGACAACAACAAATTTCCAGGAGGAGTGAGTATTATTCAATCTATACTTGATACAATTGCGGTCTTCAAATAAAATTTGTGCACAACCTATAAACAGAAATGCGGAAGTCCGCAGGGTTGAACATTTGACTACTGGCCAGATAAGCCAATATTGAAAGTGATAGTCACTTTGGGCAGCTGCAAATGTTACCATTTTTAAGGCCCCAGCTCTTTCTAAAAGATCACAGGTGGAGCAAGGAAGGAATCTGATGCTCATACTTGTAATTTCAGATACAATGCAGGAAAGCATGAGGTAGGGTCCAACTCTACTCATCAAACCAAACTTGTAGGCTGATGATTGTAATTTCTTTTTTTTACTCAACGTTTAAGTTATATAGTGAGTAATGCTTGAATTGGTCACCATATGTATTTCATTTCAAGTATAACACATGGAATATTTTGTTTTCTCGAATAGGAAATGAGTAACTTTCTCCTTGGAGACCATGCACAGTGAGGGGTCTGAAATTCTTGAATTGCACAGCATCAAATCCAAAAAATCAGATGTATCCTTCGAAATAAGCGTGTTATAAATTCAGTCCTGTCTTGTATTGATCATAACTTTCATTTCCTTGTACCTCTCAGACGTATGGCCACATCATTTTCGGTTTCTATTTCAAATTTTCTGATAATTCTGTCCTTCTGAATTCGCATAACACCCTCTTCAATTCCGTCTTGGCTTTCACCATTGATCTATCGTAATTATAAGTGATCTTATTCTTTAGATGTTAGATATCATTCTTTACATTTTGAATCTTGGCGTATAATAGCATTTGACTTCGTATTGATTTTCCAACATTCATGCGTTAGATCGCTTTTCAAGAACTTGTGCAAATGAATAAACAGGATCAATTCAAGAAGTATCTAACAGTTTTTTAAAATAAATCCTCCTAATTCGAATTTCGAACATGCTTTAGTTAGAATTTCATTGGTTGGGTCTTTTCCTGCAACTATTCCTCCGTCTAAGAAATCCTTTAAATCGACTCATCTGAGGGTATTCAGTCTCCCTTTTCCACAACAAATCCACCGAAATATTTCAAAAACTCCCGTATCGACTTTGGCCCCACTCCATGCATCCCTAGAAAATAGGGGATGGGGAGCTCGTACCCTGATGTAACATGTAATGTAATAGCACAATGGAACTTACACTGTAATCTGTTTATCGGAGATCGGTCTGATAAAAAAAATGAAATTTTATATGCGTACACTATTGTGTCCGTTTCACATTTTGTTAATGCTTTAATAATAAAATCCAGTATTTTAAATGCCATCGTCATTAGGCATCCAAAAGGCATTACCCATTGAACATCTGCAGCTCCTTGGACCCACTCCTAAGATGATGCTGTTTAAGTGGCATTCTAATCGGTGTGCTGGAACTTCTGCTACAGAGAAAATCTTCTTTTTAATAAAAAAGTTACGTACATGTACTTCTTAGGCATAAGAAAATTCATTGAGTTTATTCATTCTTTTCATTAATAATTCCCTAATAAAAAGCTCCTCTGTATTTGATATTGTGCAATTTATTTAATTCAGACACCTTAATACGTACGATATCCAAGGAGGAAGACATTCATTTCCTATCCGAGAAACCAGTCTTACTACCGTAACGATGTAGGGTGATACCTACTCACAAATAAACCAAAGCACTGCAAGTGGAGTAGCAGTTCTTCCTTTGGGACGGGAAAATGTTAACCTCATTGCGTCCGTTGGGTACCTTCCTCGCACGATTGACCTCAGTGGAAAAGGACCGCAAGTATCAATCACTGTTGTTACAGTGCAATGCAGTAGGATTGATTGTAACTTTGAGGATTAATTAAAATAATAAAAGCTTTTCAGGAAATTACATTTAAAAATCATGTACAAATTATTGGATAGGTTTCAATGGATTTTTTTTTACCAACCGCTTAACCCTTTTGGCTTTTATTCTATTTGACTTCCATTATCTCAGTGTCTATAGTCTTCCATCCTCTCCCTATTATTCTCTTCTGCTGACATCCCCCACCATTAGTCCCACGTGGTGTAACCTCACAAATTTTCCTTAATCGGCCTTATATGCCCCAACTTATTATGGCAATTTCCATTTCATCTCAACATTGGATCATTTACAAACCTTTCCTATGCGATAACGGACGCATTTTAAATTTCTTACGAACCAATCCATTCATGCGTTACATCGCTCTTCAGGAACGTATGCAAATGTGTAAAAATTATCAATTCAAAAAGTATCCAACCGTATTTTAATATAAATCCTCGTTATTCGAATTTTTTATCGAATTCGATTCGTAGTAGGTAATTCGTAACCCAAAATGCTTTGGTTAGCATTTTATTAGTTGGTCTATTTTCGGCAACTATTCCTCCGTCTAAAACTGCCTTTCCATCTACTTATCTGACGGTATTAAATCTCTCCTCCACAACAAAAATCCACCGAAATTGATTCAAAGACAACCGTATCAATTTTGGCCGAAATCCATACATACCTAGTAAAAGGGGGGATGGGCAGCTCGTACCCTACTTATGGCTATTAACCTTAGTTCTCTTTTGTTTATTCTAATTTTTCTCCATGGTATTCCGCAAGCCACAGCTACGGTGTGTGACAGGGTATTCTAACACAGATAATAACATTTAACAATAAAAATGAATCGTTTCCTAACCTTCTACTTACTAATCTTATCTACCATGAATGTGGCCGAAAGAAAAGAGTTATTTCGTTATTAAATTTAAATTAATTGGAACTATGATTCCTCTGAAGTTTAAAAACAGTTGAAGCAATGTGATTCATTCTCCGTCATCTCTATTATCTCTTTCACCAGAGTATCTGAGGAATGTTAAGCTTGTATTTGCCAATGGAATGTATTTTTTATTTTTCTGTTTCCTTTCAATATGATACAGGATCATGGTGCAAAATCTCTTGAGATTCCTCATTCAAATGACCATCGCATTAATGTCCATCTGAATTGGCCTTATCTGTTGAAGAATGTTCCCTCCTGTCCATTTCAAATGAGGTCACTTGATCTCAAAATTAAATATGTAACACTGGCTGTGCAGAATAATTATGAGGGGCTGAAATGTTGGATATATACCGTTCTTGCCGATTAAATTCTCAATTTTTCTTTATCTTGGCTGTATTATTGTTCAACCACCACACTCACATTGGTCAATAAGATTTGGCCAAATGTTCTATGACAAAAAAGTAATGTATTAGCACATTAAACATTCACACATCAGGGTAGGGGGGCCAGTTCCTTTCCCTGTGCCGGTTATGGTTCCCCAGGTAGACCTGGTACCCGAAAAATCACTTCAGCTTGGGTGGAGCTGCAGGTGCCCAGAGTGCCTTGCCCTGGAATCGAGCCCGGGACCCTCCGGTCAGCAGTCAAACGCTCTGCCCACTGGACTACCGCGACCCCGGGTAATAAATGGTAAAAAATACAGTGGTCAATTTGGTTTCAGGTCAAGCTAATAATATTGTCCTGCAGTGCGTTTTAATAACAACTACAAGTATGAGCATTGGGTGCTATCCCAGCTTCACACGGTGTTTCCTAGAGAGATCTGGGGCCTAGAAAATAGCACCATTTCAGCTATAACACTGTCACCCAAATTTAAAACTGGGCTTATCTAGCCAGCAGACGAATCTTGTACCCTTTGGACTACCCCATTGCGATTGGAAAACACGGAGGCTCTTCGTGTCAGGCAAAACATTTTCTCGGGAATACGTCAGACGGGCGGGGCACTGCAGTCTTCGTCAGATCACTCCGCCACTGGCTAAAAAGAAAGTGTTCCTTCATCAAGACAATATTCCGGTTCACAAATCTGTAATTGCAATGGCCAAAATTCATGAAATATAGTTTCAATTGCTACCTTATGCACCCTATTCGCCAGGTTTAGCCCCCTCGGATTATTGTCTCTCCGCAAAATTAAAAAAAATGGCTCGGTGTTCAAAGATTTTCCGACCTTGAGGAAGTAATGACGGCAGTTAATAGCTATTTTGAGGAGCAAGACAGTTACATAACAAAAAGGTTATCACACATATTGAAAACCGCTGGGAAATGCGTATAGAGCTGAAAGTATGTTATTGTTAAAATGAAATACATTTTTATCAAAATTCTTGTGTTTTCATTGCCTGGTAAACCACTCGTTACTAGCTTGCGACAAAGAAGTCAAGCATATGCTCCCCCCTGCCCTGCACCCTTTCGGTGGTTTAAAAGGTACCATGAATCAATGTATGGTTGCCTGGGTTCCCTTCTCGGTCCTTCGCAAACCGTTACATAACTGCCATGTTGCTAACGATGTAAGCAATCGTCGGTGAGCCCGCTTCAAAACTGTGGAAAGGTTGGACTTTCCAGTCTCTTCAGTCGTTCGGGTGTGCAGCTCCACTTCTTGACAGGAAAGGCGGCATTAAAAAATATATTTTGAAGTTTATCAAGAGAATAATTTATAAGTTTTCCTCTCGTCGTGGTCTCTCTTTCAAGCAGAGAAAATGAAACTATATAGCTGAAATACTTCCGGTCCAAATACCTGCAATGAATACCAACCATTTGGCAATGACTTTCTACTGCGTCCGTTCCATATAACTTTCTAAAAGACCTTTTACAGAATGGTTATGATATGGACGTAGTATAGCTAAATCATAGATTCCTAGTCTAATTTTGCTATTTTTCAAATGCAATGAAGTGAAAACGTCAGTTTTCATGCGTGCTTGTTTATTATGACTCGCTGAAGACGGGAATTTCAGTCTGTCTAGGTGAAATATACTTAATTCTTCCGAGTTAGAAGTTTTTAACGCCGAATTGATGAATTAACTCAACTTAGAACTTAGGGCGAAAGACTAAAGGGCCATTGTAGAAGGTTGGAGAATGACGCGAAATGAATAAATTTTCTCTCATTGTTGGTTTCCATGGTTTTCATAAGAATTTGTGGAACACTAACGGCGGGAAGAGTGAGTGAGGTGTTTATGTATTTGGTGTTTGCCTACAACTTTAATACTTCAAAGGCCATCTATCTTAATACTAACGTTGGGAAGAGCTATTGAAGTGTTTATATAATTGGTATTTACCAACAGCTTACATATTTCAAGGTTCCATATCTTCAAAGTTCATATTCGTCTCAGTCGAATATAAAAGTGAACAAGTAAGGTAAGTTTGTCAAAATGTACTCATTTTAAATAAGGTTCACTGCTATAGTTATATCGATCAGCTTTGCTATTAATTATTCAAAGGTTAATTTGGCATAATTGATAAATGATAGCAGTGGCTTTCTTTCAACAGCCCATGTTAAGCACCATATAATTGAATCTTATGTTATTGGGAGAAATCGTCAAAGCAATAGATAGATATAAAACAAATGAGCTAAAGAAAATAACCTATGTACTATCCAAGTTGGTAAATTTTAAGATAAGTGAAAACTCTCTGTCATATTAGAGAGGTAGAAATGCATCGCTCCAATTTTTATTTTTGCAAGCTCCGAATGCTAACATCCGATTTATTTATGGATTCCATTCAGCAAGTTCCATGGTTAAACAACACTCCCATGTTGATTCTGAGAATTCAGGATCCTATTTTGAACAAATGCA
This sequence comes from Hetaerina americana, assembly GCF_022747635.1. Lineage (NCBI taxonomy): Eukaryota > Metazoa > Arthropoda > Insecta > Odonata > Calopterygidae > Hetaerina > Hetaerina americana. The sequence goes on along the minus strand of NW_027287150.1, from coordinate 36,278 downwards.
AATGCCATCCCATAGAGAGATCCCTACTGTTTCGGTGTAGAACTCAACAATTGTCATTAAACTATAAGCTGACATTTAAGGAATATAACAAGGAAGGAATTAATCAAATTCTAGGGTTCAAAACTTTTGCTTTTATAATCAGCATCAAAATTTATGGTTTGCATCATTACCAAGGAATGTCTTCCTCATTGCCCTTTCAATTTATTATTACCGCCTCCTTGAGAGGCCTCTAAGATTAACCCCTGCTCTAAGTTAACTCCTTATTTGGTTTGCAATTTCAATCTCTTCGTTAATATCATTGGTGAAGGCCGACTCCCAATAGATTTCAAGCCCGTTTTTCATCTTCCGATGTATGTCTGCATTATTCATGCTAATATCAAAAGCTTTCTCAAGGAGGCTGTCATAATTTGAAATGGGTCTAATCTCTTATTTGAAAGTTCAATTTGAATGCTTATTTAAGCATTTTTTGGTGTTTCTAGGATGTTTTAAACATATCTTCAGATCCCATTACTCCTCCAGTTTGCTGAACCACAATCCTATTGATTTCCATCTTTAATTCTCTACTCCCACTTTTATTAATTGCCAAAGAGGGTAGAATGGGTATTGAATTTCTATCATTATATTATTTCAAATTTTCAGGTCTTGTGTTTAATGTTGTATCTACTTAATTTTTATTTATGGGAAATAGTTATTCTGGAATGACTTTAACTAAGCACCTATTTATTTTTTCTTATTTTGGAAATTTTTGGTGACATTTTAAACTAAGAAAATGGACCCTATTTGTTGTATATTTTTATTCCATTGTCCATTTCTTCTCCCACAAAAGTATTTTACTAATTTTCTATCTTCCTCCTCAAAATTTGGAACGTGAGAAAGATTATTAAACTTCCTTGTCAGCAATTAAATTCCCTGTCCCAAGTAACAACTTCATCTGAAATTAATGAGAGTGCCACCAATTATTTAACAAATATCTTTGAATTGATCAAGTTCAGACGATATAATTTATTCCTTTTGTCATTTTATTTCAAGAAGTTTCCGCCAGAAAAATATGAAAGCATGAATCAAATATTACCTTTATCCTCTCCATTAAATGAACTTTAATATTAGGTACTTATTCCATCAATTTTATTTATTAAATTTTTATCTATATTCCGGCTCATTTACAGACCAAGGCTGAAGGCTGGGGAGGCTGAGTACTAAAGGGAGAAGCCCTGTGTTATACATCACTCCCCACTCCCTTAGGTGCGGCTGTTCTTAAGAGGAGGCCACGTTCAGTGTGTCACCAATCATGATCCTGGGAAAGGTGAGATACGGAGGCTAGGGCAAGTTGCAAGCCTCTTACAGGTTTTGACAGTAGATCGATCTTCCGTAGATTTTTTGGGTCAGTGTGAATCATTCACCCATTTCATTAGTTTGTTATATCAAATTACTTAATGTGCCAATTAGTAGTTAAGTTTTGCACTTGCAACAGAGTAAAACAATACCTTTTGCAAATTGCATGTGGAATCTCTAACAATTATTAAAAATTATCCTGAATCAGATGGAAAGCAAACAGAAAACCATGGAACATCCTCCATTTGGAATACGGTCATCACGTTCTAGCCCAACTTTGCTAATAGGAATATTAAAAAGGGAAGAGAAAGTATCATGCTTGAGATCGAAAAGTTTGAGTGACAGTGTAAGTATAACTCTTTGAATATTAATAATGAATTAACATTTCCCTTATCAATTCTGTTGTCATAACTGCTCTAATGTTTTCCTAACATCTGTTTAATATAGAGCCATATGTAATCTTTAATAAGCATTTTACAATCTTATTTTATTTTCCCATTAAAGTTGGTTAGAAAGTATACATAACCATTCATGGTCCAGCTAGATGATTCCATTTGGACATTTACTTTGCAGATTCATTTTACCATGGGATGCCATTAAATTTTAACTATCGCCAAATATAATAGAGAGGGAAATTTAATTGTTGCACATTATTAATATGATTTCTGTAAATAGTTGTCATTCAGAATTATAAAATATTTTTTGGATTTTGTAACTTTTCAAATGCCTCCAATTTAGGATTAAGTAGATCGTGTTGTAAACCATTGTTCAAACTCTTGAATGGCATCATATTTTGGTAAAATATCTAATAATAATAATATTTTTAGAGTAATGGAAATAAGAAAGTCCTTTGCGGTGCGACTGAGAGAATATGGTGAATGTGGTAAAATTTCTGATCCACATCACATTGATTGCTGGTTGTACCTTGTTTGCTTCTGAGAAGGAATCGATAATCTTTGAACCCAGCTTTCTGACAACTTTGACATAAAAAAGTAATTTTCCTCACACAGCCATAACTATTTCATAATAATTTATGTGATTCCACTTTGCTCCAATGGATTGAAGTCATCAATTTTCTTAAAGTTGGCTTTATCTTCGATATTAATAATAATGTATCTATACTTAGTACTGGTGAACGTAAAACATTAGAAAAAGATAAGAAACCAAACCGTATTTTATTTAAATTTTTAGTGGTTCAAGCGATCTTTCTCAAGGAAAAGAGGGAAGGATCTTTTTTTTCCCTTCCTCTTGTATAAATATATGTTTTAAGTTTTTGTCAGAATGAGTAGCAAAAAAAATGAAATTAAGAATATTCAAGTACGATGGCGTCTTTTCTTTTCCTTGCAATACATATTCCTTGTATTATAACAGGGCATTCTTATTATCAATAAACATCTTGGGGGACATATAATGTACTTAACTAAACAAATCCACTTCTATTTATTTAAAATATTTCTACCATACAGATGCTGCCTACGAAAGTGATGAACTCAGGAAAGACTACTCCAAATTATATGGGACTCAGTGTTGAACCCATGATTGGAGATACTGCAACTAATAAATCATATCCCCTGACAAGGAATGGTAAATCCCGGAGCGAGGGGGCAGTGGAAAAGTCTCATTATGAGTGGCTGAATACATCCCAGAAGATAGCCTCCGATCTGACTTCCTCTCAAGACACAGACTCCCATTGTACGACATTTTGGAAAAGACAAAGAAAATCACTTTTCAATTGTCTAAGGAGTTTTATATCATGCTGCATGAGACAAGATATTGAATCGGACGTCTCTCTTGATGTCCAATTGAGTAAAGACATTAAACAAAGCAATGAATTGTTAAACCAAGGGCAAGAGTTGCAAGATACAAACCGCCTGTACCCAACACCAGCGCCACTTCTACGGTCAGCATCAACAGTTTGGTAGCAGCTTAAATTTTCAGTACATGCAGGATTAGAATTTATTGAAGTCTGTTGAGTTCATAATTCAAAAAGAAAAAAATGATAGCTTCTGTATTTTATTTTTGCAAAATTATTTATTCAATTTTACTTCCTTAATAAAAGATTTGAAAATCAACTTTAATATTTTTCATCAGACCAATTATTTTACTTATTTAACCATATATATATAAAAATCTCTTTATATACTTCATTCTCTATGAGCACATGCTTTTTATGGTCAATTAAGACATAAATCTTCCAAGGAATCAGAATAAATTACCTATATCTTCTGATTTAAAAGAGAATGAGTTTCATAATAGTATTTTAATGAGAAAGGCTGAGGTGACCTTGAAGACTTTTACTGTGATGTTTCAGAATTCATATAAAGGGAAGTCCTTAGTTACCAATAGGTCCTTGATAACAACAAATTTTCAGGAGGAGTGAGTATTTTGAAACCCATTCTTTTTACAATTTTGGTCTTAAAATAATTCTGTGCACAACCTTTATATAGTAATAGGGTAGTCCACAGGGTTAAACATTTGACTACTGGCCAAATAAGCCCAGATTCAAATTGATAGTAACTTTGGCAATGGTACATATTTCATGGGATGATGGGATGCCATTAAAGAGGATGGGATGGGATGCCATTAAATTTTAACTATCGCCAAATATAATAGAGAGAGAAATTTAATTGTTGCACATTATTAATTATCCCCATCACATTGATTGCTGGTTGCACCTTGTTTGCTTCTCAAAAGGAATCGATAGTCTTTCAACCCAGCTATCTGACCTATTTGACATAAACATTAATTTTTCTAACACAGCCATAACTCTTTCATTATAATTTATGTGGTTCCACTTTGGTCCAATGGGATATAGGCATTCATTTTCTTAAAGTTGGCTTTATCTTCCTTACTCATAATAATGTACGTATACTTAGTACCAGTGAACGAAAAACACAAGAAAAAGGAAAGAAACCAAACCGCAGTTAAATTTTCAGAGGTACATGCTACTTTCTCAAGGAAAAGAGGGAAGGATCCTTTTTTTCCCTTCCTTTTTTATAAATATATGTTATAAGTTTTTGCCAGAATGAGTAGCAAAAAAAAATGAAATTAGATTTATTTATGTAAGATGGTGTCTTTTCTTATCCTAGCATACACATTCCCTTTATTATAAGAGGGATTTTTTATTATCAATAAACATCTTGTGAAACATATAATGTCCTTATTTAAACAAATCCACTTCTATTTGCTGAAAATATTTCTACCATACAGATGCTGCCTAAGAAACTGATGAACTCAGGAAAGACCACTCAAAATTATATGGGACTCAATGTTGAACCCGTAATTGGAGATACTGCAACTAATAAATCATATCCCCTGACAAGGAATAGTAAATCCAGGAGTGAGAGGGCAGTGGAAAAATCTCATTATGAGTGGCTGAATACATCCCAGAAGATAGCCTCCGATCTCACTTCCTCTCAAGTCACAGACTCCCATTGTACGACATTTTGGAAAAGACAAAGAAAATCACTTTTCAATGGTCTAAGCAGTTTTATATCATGCTGTATGAGACAAGATGTTGAATCGGAAGTCTCTCTTAATGTCCAATTGAGTAAAGACATTAAAAAAAGCAATGAGTTGTTAAACAAAGGACAAGAGTTGCAAGATACAAACCTCCTGTACTCAACGTCAGTGCCATTTCTACGGACAGCATCAACAGTTTGGTAGCTGCTGAAATTTTCTGTATATGCAGGATGTGAATTAATTGAAGTCTATAAGCTCATACTTCAAAAAGAAAAAAATGGTATAGTCTGTATTTTATTTTTGCAAAATTATTTATTCAATTTTACTTCCTTAATAAAAGATTTGAAAATTAACTTGAATATTTATAATTCGACCAATTATTGTACTTATTTAAAAATAGATATATATATATCCTTTATATACTTCATCTTCTATGAACACATGCTTTTTTATGAGCAATTAAGACATAACTCTTCAAAGGAATCTGAACAAATTAATTATCTTCTGAATTAAAGGATAAAGAGATTCATAATTGTCCTTTCATGAGTAAGGCTAAGGTGACCTTGATGACTCTGACTTTGATGTTACAGATTTCATAAACAGGGAAGTACTTAGTTTCCAATTGGTACAGGATAACAACAAATTTCCAGGAGGAGTGAGTATTATTAAAACTATACTTACTTCAATTTCAGTCTTCAAATAATTCTGTGCACAACCTATAAATAGTAATAGGGTAGTCCACAGGGTTGAACATTTGATTACTAGTCATATAAGCCCAGATTCAAATTGATCTCGATCCCAACTAGAGGTACTTTGTGGAGGGCACTTTGAGTGAGTACGCCGCCCGTCGGATGGGACGTTAAGCTGCAGACCCCATGGCACCTTTTGGAAAGAGCAGCCTAATGCCGACGCCGGATTTCTCTCCATCCTTCGTCCGTTCCTATCCATCCCCTATGGCGCAAATGACCTTAGCTGTCGGTCGCCTCCCCTCAAAACTACTACAACTTCAAATTGATAGGCGCTTTGGCAGCTACAATGGTACTAAATTCAGGGCCCAAACTCTTCCTAGAAAATCATCACAGGCCTTTCTTGCTTCATAATGAAGCAAGGAAGGCCTCTGATGCCCATACTTGTAGATCAGAAACAATGCAGGAGAGCTTGAGGTAGGTTCCATCTTTAGTCATCAAACTGAACTTGTAGGCTGATGAATGTAATTTCTATTTTTTCCTCAATGTTTGAGTTATGTAGTGAGTAACGGTTAAATTGGTTACCACTCTTATTTCAATTCAATTATAACAATGGAATATTTTGTTTTTTTGAATAGTAAATGAGTTACTTTCTTCATGGAAGCCCTGCATAGTGAGGGGTCTGAAATTCATAAATTGAACAGAATCGAATCCAAAGAAGTTTCCTTGTAGATTACAATGACAATTAGACTGGATTAAATTTGGCGTCTCATATGAAGTTCCAGTTTTTTAATTTTTCCCTTCAACAGAAGAGGTACCAACCAAATATCAACTCAAATAGCATCATCTTACAGGTGAGCACCTGATGCCCCTGGGTGGTCCCAGAAGTACCCAACCCAACAAAGAAAACATAATTATTTTGGAAAGAAATATATTTATTTTTCAACATAATCGCCTTTCACCCTTATACAATTTTTGCAGCAATGTTCAATAAGTTTGATACCCATTTTATAATGAATGAGAACTGTCTAGATCCTCAAAATAGCCATTAAGTGCCGACATTAAGTCTTAATGGTTTGAGATCATATATAAATATATATATTATCGATCAACTGATTGACGGAGCACAACAGTATTGCATTCTTCTCTCGTCCAATTGGAAGAAATTCACCAAGCTCGAAAATAGGGCGTCATCGTGAGGAGAGCCTTCGAATATTCTGAATATTTTAAGAAATGGAAGAGTGACATTATCCTGTTATCAGGGAGCAGTTGCCACAGAAAGCATCTTGTGTGTATTTTAAAGTGGCGCCGCTCCAGCAGAGAAAACCTTAACCAGCAGAGAGAAAATTGAAATGCTTCGATTTTAAAAGAAAATTTAAAACTATATTCATTTAATATAATCAAGGGGTAACGGTCAAATGATGCCTTTTAAGAATTACGAATGCCTTCCTTGAACTAATTATATACAAAAAACAGCAGTCGATAATTTGTGGAATATTGAAATTAAATCACAACTTGGCACATCACGATGTCTAACTAATTATGAAACGTCAATTTTACCAGATTAAGAAAGTTTAACTCTTACTTAAATGAGTTAAATCCGAAGTAAGTGATTGATTTTGTAAAATAAATTATTCGGCAAACCCTAAAAATAAGAGTATTGAACAAATATTTGTAAATGTAGCTTATGACATCCTTTGCCTTAGGCTTTCCTAAGGAGGTATAGCACGTAAATTGGAATCCTACAACACACGCTATCGAAACTACAGTCGTAACGAAATACGGCGATGATATGAGCTTAATGTTTCATCACCCTAGCATTTATTTTTACTGGACCCGCGGATTTGATGGGTTTTTTTTATCAAATTGAGCTATTTGACAATTCCTAATTCTTCCGCTGTCCATTATTTATTTTCAGTTGGTCGGTGTGAATTGTTTCTTGGAGATGCGCGGTGGCAACATTTTTCGTGAGAATGCTTTGGAAAAATGCATTCAGACTGTTAGCTCTGCCCTCACTCTCAGTATGAATGATATTCTTATAATGTCTTAAGAAACACTCGGATTTTTTGCCCCTTTTACTTCATTAAACATATGACTAGAAAGCCTTAGGGTCAGTGTCCAAATACTCGCAGTAACCTTTGCTTAAAGCCTTTTGAGGCGCTAAGTAATTGTGTTTAATATCAATTTTAGAGGATCTATACTCGTCCAATTCTCCAAGGATGATGTGTCCACGCCTGCTTTCTTTTCCTTGGAGTGTAACATTCTCTGCTTCCTGAGGGCTTTTCTAACGTCTTAGTCGGAAATATCCCATGCTTATATCTTTCATTTTTATCAAATTCCTAAGTCCTAATGCCTAATTCATTTTTTTCTTTACTTAAATTTCTCTTCCCAGAAAAGTTGTCAACATAGCTCAAAGTTGTCAGCGGAAAGAAATAAATAAATAGCGTTAAAGTGTGAAGCCAATTTTGCAGTTATTCAATTTGTCACTGTTTTTTAAATGAAATAATTTTTTGTAACTCTTTCGAAATTTATATACTTGCTACCGTAGATATTTAATAATGTCAGGGCTTAATTTCAGTGAAATCAATTCTAAAAATTAGAGTATTTGAATAAGTTGTATAGGGAGAAAGAGGAGGGGGAAAAGAAACCATGGTAAGGAGGAGAAAGGCTTTTCCAAGAAACTTCAGGAGATGCCAAAACAACTGGTTTTTATATGGTCGCGTCAAATACACCCTTGTCATATTTTTTGGAATGCGCATTTCCTATTTTTTCCATTTAGAATGCAGCTATTAATTTTCTCTACATAGATGTCGATTGAAGTTGGGGTGAGGCAGTATCCCTGTCTCCCTACTTTGCCCATCACTATCCCCTCTGGGATGACAACATTTATGTCCAGTGCACCCCAAGCCGTCATCTTCATGCCATTAAATAACTTTAATCTTTACCTTTTATTTTGACAGACTGCCAAATTCCTAGTTCATTTTTTTCAAATTAGTTATTTTAAAAGTTGATCGAGGAAAGGAGATAATTTTTCTTCCACTGGTATCCCACTTTATACAAGAATTTACTGTTGTCCTAAGCACTTAAATTACCTTGACGTGAAAACGTCAAATATTCTTAATTGTCTTCACATTGTCCTTCTTCAGTTACTTTATGCTGTCCCAAAATTGGTCTTCAGCCCTGAATTTAGCAGTTTGTAAATGGAAGAAGAAATAGGAATAGATGTGCCATGGACTTCATCCAACTCAACTTTAATGTATTTGGAATGATGGAAGCAGGTGTGCTCGAGGTGGAGAAAGTTAGGTAGTTGGGATCCAGGTGGGGGAGGTCTTCCCGGTCTTTCCTCATGGTGTTCATCATCGGCTTGGAAAAAATAAATAATAATAATAATGAAGTGTGGTAACGGAGTGTCCTCATGTAGATCTCTCCTTTTTTATTTGGAGAATCAAATACAAAAGAATAGCATACAATAAAATAGCCTGTTATGTTGAGGGGGTTCTTGGTCTCGCAAAATCCACCTTTAGTGTTCTCATATAATTAACATTAATTACACAACATGACGAAAAGAAATATCAAACAAGATGACACAGTAGCATTCAATTACACAAGCAATGTACAACCCAAATTTAGTACAATTAGAGATAATAATTATTATAACAAATAAATATATTTTTTCATTACAATGCCTGCACATCTATCAGCCTGTTTCAGTGAATATGTTTATGCGCCCCACATAACTACGCTCCAAAACAAAATGTTGCCCACAATTTTTTCATTATATTTACTAATCATTCCTGTCATTAACTCTTAATTTCTTGTGAAAGGCCCATAGCCCATCACAATTTCCATGTTTTAGCATTGTTTCAAAACCCTTCCGAGTTTAGCAAAATATTTTTACCTGCCATTTGCAATCTCCATTATGTACCTGGGAAATAATGTCTATAAGTAATTACACCCACATGAATTCGCTCAAAATCAAAGTGTTGACCTTTCTAATTTCATTATCATTTTTCATCATTCTTGAAACTCAACATTCAACTCCGATTTTTTCTTGAAAGCCTTGTATCCTTACTAAGACAATATTTTTTCAAAACGCCGTCGAGATACGTAAACTTCTTTTTGCAATTTCCAATATGTTGCTACTCTGGTCGAGATTAATTTTATCGGGATTCTGATTTCTGAGCAGGATTTATCTGTGCCTGGGAACTAATTTCTAATATAATAACGAGTTTCAATCGTTATTGTTCCGGGACAAATTAAATTTCGGAAATGCTTTCATTAATAATTAGAGGCGAAGTATTTCACTTGAAATTCAAACATTCGGTTTGGAGACAAATGTCAAAAATATAATTCTTTGTGGAGTATTCCAAACTATTTTTCCTCGGGAACAAATTGAAAGGTTTGTAGGCCCTGCAATCAAAAATGGAATAATACGAGCATTTAATTTGCTTCCCAAAATTTTCCGCTGCAAGTGTTATCGCTGCATCTTTGAAATGGTATCCGTTACTTGCAGTACACACCGTATAGGTTTTTACGCCCATATTCAGGTTTCTTTGGAAACACTGTTATAATTTCAGAGCCATTGCACTCGAACTTTTGTCCCATCGTTTCACCTCGTCTGTAAACCTTTCCCCTCCGCCCTTTCTCTACGTCCCCTTTACTCCGCATCATTTTACGCTACGACCTCATAATCCCTTACCCACACCCTCCTACCTCGACATTTATCTACCATGTCAGCTACAAAATGACGTCACGTCTTCACCGCCCACTTTTTCCTTGTCCTTTCTCTCCAATATTACATTTTGTTTGTTACTGAGTTGACATTTTTATTGACTCGCCCGTTTTTACATGACTTTATACTGTGGAATTACTCTTACATTGAAACATGTTCGTGGTTTTATTTTTTTCACAAGGTTCCCCGAGGCCTCAACTTCACCCAGCAACCCTTTTCTTACCTCTACCTGAACGTTTTGACATCCATACTTCCTTTTACTTCTTTTTCTCTTCCACACATAATGTACCTATCTTTTTATATTTCAAACTGGAACGGAAGACTTTCTATGCAACAATTCAGTGTGTAAAATCAGTTGCTATGACCGAGAGCGTGGATATCTCGATGTTTGGCAGAGTAGTCAGTTGAGCCATCGAAGCGTTCTTGTTAGCTCTGAAATGTTTGGGGCTTGAAATTAGAGATATGTTGTTATTAAATACCAATACAAGGTCGCAGGCATTCACAGTTTTTACTGGGGATTCGGGCATAATCATAAAAAAGGGCCGTGGAGCAATGTTTTTTCCACTTGCGAGCAATGTTGATATGCTCGCATTTCTTTGGATGGATGTTGAGTTTCCAGGTGTCCATCCACTCCTCCATCAACTCCAGCTGTTCTTGGACGTTGTCCGCTTCAGTGTCGGGGCAGAAATATTGGGATGCTATGACTGCAGCGTCGGCGTGGAGATAGGATTGGGGTTTAGGATGGGATGAAAAAATCGTTTATATTTATGTTAAAAAGGATTGGGGATAGAACGCTATTGGTTCGAAAAGTCGGAGGATTTGGTGGGTAGTGGAAGTTTTTCTCCTGAAGCCTGTTTGTTCCGGCCGCAGGATATTTTGGGCGGTGGGTTCCTTTTCGAGCCGATACGGCATGATACGTATTAGGACTTTCCTATACAGTAGAGGAGGCTGATTGGTCTGTGATTTCCGTGGTCTTTGGGATCTTTACCGGGTTTGGATAATACTATAATTTTTGCTGTTTCCAGGCGGCGGAGAAGTAGCAGAGGGAAAGGTATGAGTTTAGGATAGACAGGAGGTGATCGATGAAGGGTTTGGGGAGGTTTTTGAGGTGGTTGTAGGACATGTGGTCAGGGCCGGGAACGGATTTGGCTTTGCAGTTGTTTATGATGGCCTTTTGGTCAGACAAGTTGGCCAGTGGGATAGCGGGAGGGGGTCTTAGTGCAATAGATTGGAAGTTTTGTGTTGCGGGGGAGTCAAGGTGGGATGGGTTTGGGTTAGGGAACACCGATTCCAGGATATCAGCAAAAATTTAACACTTTTCTTGGTCAGATTAGGTTATTTGACCGTTATGGAGAAGAGGAGCTTGTGACGTGGTTCTTTTACGGAGTAGTCGGGCGAGCGGCCAAACCGAGTTGTCCTCGTGGGACAGGGAGCTTTTTGTCCCTGAGGGATTGCTTTTCACCGAAAGAATTAGAAATTGTCAAATAGCTCAATTTGATAAAAAAAACCAATCAAATCCGCGGGTCCAGTAAAAATACATGCTAGGGTAATGAAACATTAAGCTCCTATCATCGCCGTATTTCGTAACGACTGTATTTTCTATAGGGTGTGTTGTAGGATTCCTATTTACGTGCTATACCTCCTTAGGAAAGCCTAAGCCAAAGGATGTAATAAGCTACATTTACAGATATTTGGTCACTTCTCTTTTTCTCCAGTTTGCCGAATAATTTATTTTAAAAAATCAATCACTTACTTCGGATTTAACTCATCTAAGTAAGAATTAAACTTCCTTAATCTGATAAATAAACGAAAGTACTAACTTTGTAGTTCCACACGAAAACGATTTATTCACACGACCCGGGTTTTGAAGTAAAACTTCATCATCAGGTGAGCTCTCTACATTTGCAGCCCTTCTTATATATACAGCCAGGGCGGGGGTGGGGTGGAGATAATCAGGAAGGTTTGGGAGGGGTAAAGTCAGGATTGGTTTGCGTGCTGGAGGGGAGGGCAGTTTGGCGTCCTCTCCGCGATGTTGATGGAATGTGGAGCGGGAGGGAGAAGTCTACATTGTAGAGCTCTCGTGAGTCAGGGGATTAGAGAGGGTTAGATTAAGGGGAGGGGGCGGTGTCATCGGCCACCGTGAGGATTGGGACTTTAAGGAGAGGAGAGTGGGAGGCATACAGAAATTCGTTAACAATATTTTCATTTAAACAAACACTATTTAAAATTTCTAAATGTTCTAAGGCGTCTAATTTATAGCCTTTGCTTTCAACATGTAAAATTTCTAAATCAAAATCACTTTTATGGTTATTATCAATCAAATGCTTTGCGAATTGAGAGTTCATCTTTTTGTTTCTTGCACATGCTTGATGCTCCTTCACTCGTTCTTGGAATTTCCTCCCTGTCTGTCCTATGTATATTGCCCCGCAATCACACTTTAGCTTATATACTCCACTCTTTTCCTTATATGGGATTCTGTCCTTTGTGTGGGAGAGCAGGCCCCTGAGGCTTGATTTATTATAATGGGCTATCTTAATTCTACATTTTGGAAGTTTCTGACATACTTTTTGTGAAAAATCGTCTAAATAAAGGATTCTGCGCCACTTGGCTGCGGGGTCCTGTGGCGGTTCAGTACTGTAAATATCTTTCAATGCCATTTTATTCAGTTTTTTGCGGTATAGTTTCTCTACTAGCTCCTCATCGTAGCCGTTGTTTCTTGCAATCAATTTAATCGTGGTAAGTTCTTTTTTGACGTTGTTTTGCGACATTGGGACGTTCACCAACCGGTGTATCATTGAATGGAAGGCGGAGAGTTTTTGCGAGAAGCAATGTCTTGACTTGAAATGGATAACTTGATCTGTGTATGAGTTTTTCCGAAAGATAGAGAAATCAAGCCTGTTGTTTAATTTTGAAATTTTTAAATCAAGAAAATTCAGTGTATTATTTTCTTCTACTTCACAGGTGAATTTTAGGTTTTCGTTCAAAGAATTTAAATGTGTAAGAAATAGCTCAATTTGCCTTTTGGAGCCTCTCCACACACAATACATATCGTCCACATATCGATACCAACACAACACATTATTTGTTAGTTCGTTACACGAGGTTCTTTTCGAAATGGATCATGTAAATGTCGGCCAGAATCGGTGATAGAGGGAAACCCATAGCTAAGCCATTGGGCTGTTTGAAATATTTTCCGTTAAATTTAAAATAATTTTGCGAAGAACATGTCTGTAGCAGTTGGATTAGTTCACAGATAACTGGTTAAGGCACAGAACTCTGGATAAGTTTGGTTTCTGCAATGTCTAGAGATTCCTTAAGCGGCCCTCTGGTGAAGAGGTTGGATACATCAAAGGACACTAGGAAGCACTTGTTGGGGATAGTAACTTTGGAAACACGGTTGATAGTGTCCTAGTCCTAGTTGGATGAGGAAAGGTGGAGGCTACCTCAAGCTCTCCTGCATTGTTTCTAAATCTACAAGTATGGGCATCAGAAGCCTTCCTGGCTTCATTATGAAGCAAGAAAGGCCTCTGATGATTTTCTAGGAAGAGTTTTGGCCCTGAATTTAGTACCATTGTAGCTGCCAAAGCGACTATCAATTTTAATCTGGGCTTATATGACTAGTAATCAAATGTTCAACCCTGTGGACTGCCCTATTACTATTTATAGATTGTGCACAGAATTATTTGAAGACCGAAATTGAAGTAAGTATAGTTTTAATAATACTCACTCCTCCAGGATATTTGTTGTCATCCAATACCGATTGGTAACTAAGTACTTCCCTGTTTATGAAATCTAAAACATCGCAGACAAAGTCATCAAGGTCACCTCAGAATTTCTCATGAAAAGACTATTATGAAACTCTTTCTCTTTTAAATCAGAAGATATAGGTAATTTGTTCTGATTCCTTGGAAGATTTGTCTTAATCGATCATAAAAAAGCATGTGCTCATAGAGAATGAAGTATATAAAGGGATATTTATATATATATATATATATAAATATATATATATATATATATATATATATATATATATATATATATATGGTTAAATAAGTAAAATAATTGGTCTAATGAAAAAAATTCAAGTTAATTTTCAAATTTTTTATTAAGGAAGTAAAATTGAATAAATAATTTTGCAAAAATAAAATACAGAAGCTATCATTTTTTTTCTTTTTGAATTATGAACTTAACAGACTTCAATAAATTCTAAACCTGCATGTACTGAAAATTTAAGCTGCTACCAAACTGTTGATGCTGACCGTAGAGGTGGCGCTGGTGTTGAGTACAGGCGGTTTGTATCTTGCAACTCTTGCCCTTGGTTTAACAATTCATTGCTTTGTTTAATGTCTTTACTCAATTGGACATCAAGAGAGACGTCTGATTCAACATCTTGTCTCATGCAGCATGATATAAAACTCCTTAGACAATTGAAAAGTGATTTTCTTTGTCTTTTCCAAAATGTCGTAGAATCGGAGTCTGTGTCTTGAGAGGAAGTCAGATCGGAGGCTATCTTCTGGGATGTATTCAGCCACTCATAATGAGATTTTCCACTGCCCACTCACTCCTGGATTTACCATTCCTTGTCAGGGGATATGATTTATTAGTTGCAGTATCCCCAATTACGGGTTCAACATTGAGTCCCATATAATTTGGAGTAGTCTTTCCTGAGTTCATCACTTTCTTAGGCAGCATCTGTATGGTAAAAATATTTTCAATAAATAGAAGTGCATTTGTTTAGTTAAGTACATTATATGTTTCCCAATATGTTTATTGATAATTAGAATGCCCTGTTATAATGCAAGGAATATGTATTGCAAGGAAAAGAAAAGACGCCATCGTACTTGAATATTCTTAATTTCATTTTTTTTGCTACTCATTCTGACAAAAACTTAAAACATATATTTATACAAGAGGAAGGGAAAAAAAAGGATCCTTCCCTTTTTTCCTTGAGAAAGATCGCTTGAACCACTAAAAATTTAAATACGGTTTGGTTTCTTATCTTTTTCTAATGTTTTACGTTCACCAGTACTAAGTATAGATACATTATTATTCATATCGAAGATAAAGCAACTTTAAAAAAATTGATGACTTCATTCCAATGGAGCAAAGTGGAATCACATAAATTATTTTGAAATAGTTATGGCTGTGTGAGAAAAATTACTTTTTTATGTCAAAGTTATCAGAAAGCTGGGTTCAAAGACTATCGATTCCTTCTCAGAAGCAAACAAGGTACAACCAGCAATCAATGTGATGTGGATCAGAAATTTTACCACATTCACCATATTCTCTCAGTCGCACCCCAAGGGACTTTCTTATTTCCAAACTATAAAAAAGATTGATATTATACCAAAAAATGATGCCATTCAAGAGTTTGAACGATGGTTTACAACACGATCTACTTAATCCTAAATTGGAGGCATTTGAAAATTTACAAAATCCAAAAAAATTTTTATAATTCTGATTGACAACTATTCAGAGAAATCTTATTAATAATGTGCAACAATTAAATTTCACTCTCTATTATATTTGGCGATAGTTAAAATTTAATGGCATCCCATGATAAAATGTAGCTGCAAAGTAAATGTCCAAATGGAATCATCTAGCTGGACCATGAATGGTTATGTATACTTTCTAACCAACTTTAATGGGAAAATAAAATAAGATTGTAAAATGGTTATTAAAGATTACATATGGCTCTATATTAAACAGATGTTAGGAAAACATTAGAGCAGTTATGACAACAGAATTGATAAGGGAAATGTTAATTCATTATTAATATTCAAAGAGTTATACTTACACTGTCACTCAAACTTTTCGATCTCAAGCATGATACTTTCTCTTCCCTTTTTAATATTCCTATTAGCAAAGTTGGGCTAGAACGTGATGACCGTATTCCAAATGGAGGATGTTCCATGGTTTTCTGTTTGCTTTCCATCTGATTCAGGATAATTTTTAATAATTGTTAGTGGTTCCACATGCAATTTGCAAAAGGTATTGTTTTACTCTGTTGCAAGTGCAAAACTTAACTACTAATTGGCACATTAAGTAATTTGATATAACAAACTAATGAAATGGCTGAATGATTCACACTGACCCAAATAATCTACGGAAGTTCGATCTACTGTCAAAACCTGTAAGAGGCTTGCAACTTGCCCTAGCCTCCATATATCACCTTTCCCAGGATCATGATTGGTGACACACTGAACGTGGCCTCCTCTTAAGAACAGCCGCACCTAAGGGAGTGGGGAGTGATGTATAACACAGGGCTTCTCCCTTTAATACTCAGCCTCCCCAGCCTTCAGCCCTGGTCTGTAAATGAGCCGGAATATAGAATGAAAATTTAATAAGTAAAATTGATGGAATAAGTACCTAATATTAAAGTTCATTTAATGGAGAGGATAAAGGTAATATTTGATTCATGCTTTCATATTTTTCTGGTGGAAACTTCTTGAAATAAAATGACAAAAGGAATAAATTATATCGTCTGAACTTGGTCAATTCAAAGATATTTATGAAATAATTGGTGGCACTCTCATAAATTTCAGTTACAGCAAATCTCTTTGATGAAGCTTAATAGTTTAGGTAGAAGCCAAATAACTCCTATCTAAGATGGAGTTGTTACTTGGGGCACGCAATGTAATTGCTGGAAAGGAAGTTTGATAATTTTTCCAAATTTTAAATGTTGAGGCTGAAGATAGAAAATTAGTAAAATACTTTTGTGGGAGTAGAAATGGAACACAGAAAAAAAAATTTAAAAAATAGGGTCGATTTTCTTAATTTTAAAAATCACCAAAAATTACATCAATAAGAAACAAATATTTCAGGTACTTAATTGAAGTCATCACAAAATAATTATTTTCCATAAAGAAAAATTAGGTAAATACAGCATTAATCACAGACCTGAAAATTTGAAAAAAGTTATTGATAGAAATTCAATATCCATTCTACCCTCTGTGGCAATTTATAAATGTGGGAGTACAGAATTAAAGATGGAAATCAATAAGACTATGGTCAAGCAAACTGGAGGAGTAACAGGATCGGAAGATATGTTTAAAACATCCTACAAACACCAAAAAATGCTTAAAAAAGCAGTCAAATTGAATTTTCAAATAAGAGATGAGACTCATTTCAAATAATGACAGCCTCCCTGAGATAGCTATCGATAGTAGCATGAATAATGCAGAGATACATCGGAAGATGAAAACGGGCTTGAAGTCTATTGGGAGTCGGCCTTTGCCAATGATATTATTGGAATGAAAATTTAATAAGTAAAATTGATGGAATAAGTACCTAATATTAAAGTTCATTTAATGGAGAGGATAAAGGTAATATTTGATTCATGCTTTCATATTTTTCACATATTAGAAATATAAAAAATAATCTATGGCAAATACAAGCTTAACTTTCTTCAGATACGCTGGTGAAAGGGATAATAGAGATGACGGAGAAAGAATCACATTGCTTGTACTGTTTTTCAAATTCAGAGGATGTCAAAGTTCCAATTCTTTTAAATTTAATTACGAAACAAATCTTTTCTTTCTTCCATATTCATGATAGACAAGATTAGTAAGGAGTAGGTTAAGAAACAATTCATTTTAATTTTTAAATGTTATTATCTGCGTTATAATACCCTGTCACCCACCGCAGCTGTGGCTCTCTGAATACCTTGGAGAAAAAATAGAATAAACAATAGACAATTAAGGTAATAGTCATAAGTAGGATACGAGTTGCCCATCCCCGCTTTTTCTAGGGATGCACGGATTTCTGTCAAAATTGATACAGTTGTCTTTGGATATATTTAGGTAGATTTTTGAGGGGAGGTGAGATATAATACCCTCAGATAAGTGGATAAAAAGGCAGTTTGAGACGGAGGAATAGTTTCAGAAAATGGCCCAAACGATAAATTACTTACAAAAGCATTTTGGGGTACAGATTACCTACTACAAATGCAATTCGATAAAAAAATTCGAATGACGAGGATTTATTTTAAAATACTTTTGGATACTTCTTGAATTGATCATTTTTATACATTTGCATAATTTAAGCGATCTTACGTATGAATGGTTTGGTTTGGAGGAAATTTGAAATGAAATTTGTCATCCGGGAAGGAATGGTTTGTAAATGAACCAACGTTGAGAAGAAATGGAAAGAGCCATGGACAGTGAGGGCATATAAGGAAGATTAAGTCAATCTGGGTAGATTACACCACGCGGGACTAATGGTAGAGGATGTCAACATAAGAGAATAATGGGGAGAGGATGAAAGAGTAATGACACTGAAATAATGGAACTCAAAATAAAATAAAAGCCAAAAGAGCTAAGCGTTTGGTATAACAAAGTATATTCAAAATTTTTCAAAAAACGTACATTATTTTATAATGTACTTTTCTGAAAGCCCTAAATTATTTTAATTAAGTCTCATAGTTAATATTAATCCTAATACATTGCACTGTTTGACCAGTGACTGATACTTGTTGTCCTTTTCCACTGAGGTCAATAGTGCGAAATAGCTGCCCAACGGACGTAATGAGGTAACAATTTATTGTTTCCTTTAATCCGTAGCTTGTAGTTAATCCATTGTGAAATTCCTCGTAGGTTCCGTGTTATCAACAATATAAGCCGATGATTCATTAATGGTGCGTCTGTTCTAACATAATTCGGCAAGGGTGGTCGTTATGTATGCTTTGGACGTTTGGGTATGTAATTCCAAGTTATAAAAGGAAATTAATTATTCAAAAAAGTTGATCAAGAAACGGAGATAATTTTTATGCCACTCTTATCCCATTTAATAAAAGAATTTACTGTTGTCCTAAGCACATCAATAATATTGACGTCAATGCCTTAATTATTCTAAATAATCTTCACATTGTCCTTCTTTAGTTACTTGATACTGTTTCAAAATTAATCTTCAGTCCTGAGTCTTGTCTGTAGGCTTGAGTCTTGCTTATGGTGCGAATCCAATTTGTAGTTGATTTGGTTGATCGATCTCGATATTTTTGTCTAACCGGTGCAATAACGAAGCATGTTACTCTCCATTTACCGCTTTCTCTTTTTGCATGTGATTTAAGCAGATGATACCCCGACTATCCACAAAAAAACTGGGTCCATCATCTGCTCGCTGGAATTAACCTACTTCGCCATTTTCGGCGCCTTTAGATCACCTTTCGGTACCCATTGTTTCGACTGTTTGAATGCTTCTGGAGTGTAATAATGTGTACATAGTTCATCCACAGCAATGTATGCACGCGGAAACTCAACGAGTGGATCAGAGAAGCGCCAAACCAGCCTCCGAATAAGCCGCTGGATTGCTTTTACCCACCACTGAGAACCAACGAGACACTAATGTCGCCCAGATTTTTCACACCCGGTTATTCGTGAAAATATAATAGACCTGTACCATTCACTGAAAACTGCAACAAGATATAGTCGATCTTTTCGGAGGAAGTAACTTCCACGTGACGTTCTGAACGATTTCAATCATTTTTGGATTGAAGCCGCGTGTTTAAACTAATTTAGCAATTCGTAGATAGAAGAAAAAATACGAGTGGATGTGCCGTGGACTTCATCCAACAAAACTTTAATCTATTTAGAATATTCAGGGCAGGTTTGCTCGAAGTGGAGAGAGTTTGGTAGTTGGGATCCAGCTAGTGGAGGTCTGCCCGTCCTTCCTCATTGTGGTCGTCATCAGCTTGGAAGAGTGCATCTGGATGACGTCATTAATGTGTAGGCAAAAGGCAGCAAAAGAATCGCGGATGCTTTGGGCTGGGGTGGCTTTGCCCGCGGACCACTGGGAAGGGATTTTTGCCCACTTCTACCTGGGAGGTGAAGCGTTCCCAGCTTTTTCAGAGAGAATACAAATAAGCGTTTGGAGTCTTTTGTTTTGCGCTGCCGAGAGGCGGCTGATCGACGGAGACTCTAGGGAAACGGTGATGGATCTGTTTATAAGAGTCCAATCCTTCGTGTCTTTCACGGATATCTGCAGTTCGGGGCTTGATAATTGGTTCCTGGGCGAATTAGGGGTATACTGGCGTGATTGTTAGGGGGGGTTTGAGGAGCCGGGTCAACTAGGGCGGAGAAGAGTTGCTGGTAGAGGTAGGTTTTTCGACGAGAGACAGGGAGAGAGGCGTCCCGTTTTCTACTTGTGATGCGTGGTCGAGTCCGTCGTATTGATAGTTCATGATTCCGGAAAACATTATCAGTCGAGCCATCTATGGGTGTATAGTGTATATACGGTCTTCTTCTCATCGGCAGGACTCCAGTCTGTTCGGAGAGGAAAGGAGGAAACTCGATTTTCTAGGATGTAGCCTAAAAGTTCGACTTCTAACCCTCCGAAGGACCGGCATAATATTCGGCAGCGTGGTCGTGATGGGGTGGATTAAATCATGGTTCTTTGCATATTTAAAAGATAAAAAGGCACTTAAACAGTAACCAAATTGCAATTGGAAACAGGAGATGGATTTATACTGGGAAGGAGTCATACGAGTGAGTGCTTTCTTTCGCGTGATTAAAATTTATCGAGACAAAAATATTTTTGTAGAGGTAACATGTTTAGGTTTTGCATGTGGTTTTAATTTATTTTACTGGCGGTGACCTAACAACCCCCGCCACACGCCCTCGCAGCGGCTTGCGGGGTAACATGTAGATGTAGATAGGGAGATGTAGATTGGGAGGGAGGGAAGAGTGAAATGAGAGGAGTTTTCCACATCATCTCTCACCGATTTTCCGTCGGTGGTGGACGGTGCTTGAGGCAGCAGGGTGCGGCGTTCCGGCCGTAGGCATGCAAGGAGTCCATGTCAGAGATATAACCCGTCGCAGTCTGCATCACCCGAAGCATAACCCAAAGATTCCTGGTCCATCGGCGACATCAGCGGAGGAAAACCATCGAAATGTCGACGCAGCATAAATATGTTTATATATCGTAATTCTCAGTCCATATAAGAGCCAGAGGTCCTTTTTTCTTTGTCCATTTCTGGCCACTCTTAAGTCTCCAAAAATGAAAAATCACCATTTTCTGAGTGCGGAGGACTTTATTCCCGAAGATATGAAATCGATAAACTTTTGACGTAGAATAATTCTCTAAATACCCACGGCGGCAAGGCACTTATGGAAATAGGATTACGTGGCGTGAATATCTTTACATTGTTTGGCTTCTATGGTGTGGACATGAATCCTCGAATTCAATATCGAAGAAAAATCGAACTTAGTAAAAGTAATTATTTTAAAGTATTAATATTAAGTAAAGTAGTAATATTTTTTATACATAAGGTGTTTACTTATGGCTGTAATATATCAAGAATACTTGTTTTGGGGCTTCGATTAGTTTCAGTCGAATTTTAAACCGAAAAAAGTACCGTATTTTCCAATCGATAACGAGAGCGATAGCTATGCAAAAATGTTCAGATGGCCGAAAAAAATGACGACGCGCGTTATGCAATGAACATTGAGAAAATCCAAACATAGACGTATTTTTACGCACACACACGCGCACATCGTATATTGACGTATTTTTACACACACTAAATATAATTTTTACGCCCTTATATAAGTCTATATACTGATGCGCGGCATCTTTACGCGTTCAAGATATAACTATGAAGCCCTTGGCGCGAGCTTTCTACGCAAATTTATAAGAACTACAAAGCCCTTGGTTCGCGTTATCGTTGGGAAAATACAGTAAGTTAATTTAAATGTCCCTAATATTGACAAGGTAAAATCTTATCTCATAAAGATAATTGCCTTTCACCAAAGTAAAATTTGGAATGGAAAGATAAACGTTATATTAACTTCAGCAATAATTAATATCCACAAAGGTAAGCCAGAAAACATCGAATATAAAGCTTTTATTTATTGAAATATATGTTCTAAGAAAAATTATGTTACTAAATTTTTATTACCCTTCTATCACCTCTTTCACAAACATTCACAATAACATTTCTTCTTCTCAAGATATGTTCTTTACCTAATAAAGCTCTTAAGAAATAATATTTGCCAATTTTTTAAATCTATAACACTAAATGAAAATAAATAAATATTGTGAAATATATGTAAAAATCTACTACAATTGCAAAGATTACACATCGCTTACAGAACTCCACACTTGGTTGAAAATATGTACTGATTTCCTTTTGACACCCTAAAAGTCCATTAAGAGTTAAATGTCCTTGTTGCTTGAACCCCTTTCCTAAAATACCTTGTTGAATAATTTGCTGAAGCCAAAGGGAAAATATTAATGCCTGAATGATCAATGAATATAATGCTAATATAATCAGATAAAAGAATTTTCAAATTTTAATGAGATAATAAATTACATTTTTCTCATAGGTCATAAAAACCGGTTGACCCAAACTAAATGACAATTGTGAAGGTTGTGTATAAACAATAGTACAGCCAAAAAATTCATGCGGAAAAAGGGTAGGCATCTAACATTGAAGCCCCAGATAATAATTCTGCAAAGCCAGTGTTAGAAATTCAAAGTGGGGATCAAGTGACCTCATTTAGAGATAAACCAAATGGCTCATTCAACTTCTGCAGTCAAGACAAGTGATGACCGTATGCAGATGGACATGAATGCGATTGCCATATGCATGTGCAATCTCAAGAAATTTTTAAAAATTATCTTGAATCAGATTAAAAGGAAACAGAAAGACATAGAACATCCCCAATTTGGAATGCAGGCTTCACTTTCTTGCCAAACATTGGTGAATGTTTGGTGGAATCTCAAGCGATTTAAATATATTATCCTGCATTAGTTATTTGTTTTTGGAAAATTATTCGTTCAAATTTACTGCCTTGATAAAATCAAGAAAAATCAACTTGAATATTTATAATGAAACCAATTATTGTACTTATTTAAACATATGTATCAAGGGATCGGAACCCACATATAGGAAGAGTTTCTTGTTTATTACTCCTTTGCTGGGTGAAACAGCTCCCTTACGCCATCTCTTGGCCAAAGAATAAGGGCAAATGAATGCATAAAGAATCGCAGATCTCAACGTATAAAACGTTTCCTGGAAAGCTGAAATGATTAAGAGCTTCCACCCGGAAAATGGAAAGATCCAGAGTTTGAATCCCGGTCTTGGAAATATTTTTACATTCGTGATATTCTTGATTCCGCCTTCCCCATCTCTCCTTTGTTCGTCCATTATGTGTTCCTATCCCTTTTCCTAACATCTGTTTCTATATAAATGAATATTTGCTCGCCGCTGGGTGGGATTTCGCGTTGGAATTTTTGTGTGTGTGTATATATATATATATATATATATATATATATATATATATATATATATATATATATATGTTAATATATGTATATGTATATGTGTATGTATATGTATATATATACATATATATATATATAGATATATATATATATGTATATATATATACATATATATATATATTTATATATATATGTATATATATATATATACATATATATATATATATATATATATATATATATATACATATAACATTTTAAGGACTTCATCCGCTATGAGCTCATGATTTTTCCGAGCAATTAAGGCATATTTTTTTCAAGGAATCGGAATAATTCACGTATATTCTAATTCAAATGAGATTCATGATTAGCTTTTCATGAGTGACACTGATGACACTATCTGTGATGTTAAAGATTTCATATACAGGGAAGTGCTTCGTCACCAATTGGTTCTGGTCAGCAACAAAAATCCAGGAGGAGTTAGTATTATTCAATCTATACTTGATACAATTGCGGTCTTCAAATTAAATTTTGTGTACAACCTATAAACAGTAATGTGGAAGTCCGCAGGGTTGAACATTTGACTACTGGCCAGATAAGCCCAGATTGAATGTGATAATCACTTTGGGCAGCTGCAAATTTTACCATTTTTAAGGCCCCAGTTCTTTCTAAAAGATCACAGGTGGAGCAAGGAAGGAATCTGATGCCCATACTTGTAGATTAAGATACAATGCAGAAAAGCATGAGGTAGGCTCCAACTCTAGTCATTAAACCAAACTTGTAGGCTGATGATTGTAATTTCTTTTTTTTTTACTCTAGATTTAAGTTATATAGGGAGTAATGCTTGAATTGGTCACCATATGTATTTCATTTCAAGTATAACACATGGAATATTTTGTATTATCGAATAGGAAATGAGTAACTTTCTCCTTGGAGACCATGCATTATGAGGGGTCTGAAGTTCTTGAATTGCACAGTATCAAATCCGAAAATGGTTCCTAGTAGATTATACTGAAATATGGATTAAATTTGGCATTCCATATAAAATACAAATTCGGTACGTTTTCCCTTCAACAGAAGTTGTACCAACCAAAGAATGCTACTGAAATGGCATAATCTTAGGTTTGATTACCTGGAGCCCAAGGCCATGGTCTCATAAATGAGCGTGGTCCCAGAGGTACTTAATTTGACAACGGGGCGGCATTCCACTTCGACAGACACCAACCATTTCAAATTGGTGTAAGATTTGGTGAGGGTGAATCACCGTTTAACTGTTAGGTAGATGGCCTAAGATGTGAATATTAGATTTGTATCCTGTCAGACAATTTTGACACACATTTTTGACACGACGAGCGTTTTTAAAACGCGCCGGCTCACACGGCGCTGATCGTGAAAGATTATTTCGCCAGAACCGGAACTTTCGTGATCCCGCAGCCACCCGACCCTCCAGACGAGGCTCTTTCCGACTTTTTTTGTTTCCAAAGTGAAAATCAACCTTGAAAAGGCGCCGATTCGACTCTTTTGCGACATTAGAACTAATTTTTGGGCGCACCTAAATAGGATCCCTAAGACGGCTTACCAGACAGGGCTCCAGAGCTGAAAGTAACGTTGGGGAAGGTGTGTCATTAGCCAAGGTATTACTTTGAGGGCGAAGGGTTCGATTCAGATGTATCCTTCGAAATAAGCGTGTTATAAATTCAGTCCTGCCTTGTATTGATCATAACTTTCATTCCCTTGTGCCTCTCAGACGTTTGGCCACATCGTTTTCCGCTTCTATTTCAAATTTTCTGATAATTCTGTCCTTCTGAATTCGCATAACACCCTCTTCAATTCCGTCTTGGCTTTCACCCTTGATCTATCGTAATTATAAGTGATCTTATTCTTTTGATGCTAGACATCATTCTTTACATTTTGAATCTTGGCGTATAATAGCATTTGACTTCGTATTGATTTTCCAACATTCATGCGTTAGATCAATTTTCACGAACTTGTGCAAATGAATAAACAGGATCAATTCAAGAAGTATCTAACAGTTTTTTAAAACAAATCCTCCTAATTCAAATTTCGAACATGCTTTAGTTAGAATTTTATTGGTTGGGTCTTTTTATGCAACTATTCCTCCGTCTAAGAAATCCTTTAAATCGACTCATCTGAGGGTATTCAGTCTCCCTTTTCCACCACAAATCCACCGAAATATTTCAAAGACTCCCGTATCAATTTTGGCCCCACTCCATGCATCCCTAGAAAAGGGGGGATGGGGAGCTCGTACCCTGATGTAAAATGTAATGTATTAGCACATTGGAATTTACACTGTAATCTGATTATCGGAGATCGGTCTGATAAAAAAAATAATTGTATATGCGACCACTATTGTGTCCGTTTCGCATTTTGTTAATACTCTCATAATAAAATCCAGTATTTTAAATGCTATCGTCATTATGCATCCAAAAGGCATTCACCATTGAACATCTGCAGTTCCTTGGACCCACTCCTAGGAAGATGCTTTTTAAGTGGCATTCTAATCGATGTGCTGGACCTTCGGCTCCTGAGAAAATCTCCTGATTAATGAATATATTACGAACATTTTCTTCTTAGGTTTACGTAAATTCTCTTACTTCATTCATTCTATTAATTGGGAATTATCTAATAAAAAGCTCCTCTGCATTTGATACTGAGCAATTAATGCAATTCAGACACCTTAATACGTACGATATCCAAGGAGGAAGTCAGTCCGATCAGAGAAACCAGTCTTTCATCTGTTACACTTGAAATAAAATGTGTTTTGACCCATTTAACCATTGAATCTCTAGCTTAAACATAAAAGAAAAATTCCGAGAAACTATGGTAGATGCCAAGACAGTTACTTTTAACAGAGTCGACCGCTAAATGTTCATTGCAGTGCAAAAATTTCGGAGCATAAAAATCATAAAATCTCGTAGTGCGAGGGGACCCATCGGTGGCTTAATTGACTGAAGCACATCTAAGGATCCGGGTTTGAATCCCGGTCAAGGATTTCTATACTCTGAAAGAGTTGCATAATAAAATAAATAGTAAAAAATACATTGGTCAATTTGGTTTAAGGGCAAGCTCTAAATATTGTCCTGCAATGCCTTTGAACTGCAAATACAAGTATGAGCAACAGGTTATTTCCCAGCTTCACCCGTGGTTTCCTAGAAAGAGCTAGGGCTTGGAAAATAGCACCATTTCAGCTATCCACTGTTTCAACAAAATTTAAAACTGGGCAAATCTGATCAGTAGTCAAATGTTCTACCCTTTGGACTACTCCATTTCGTTCGCAAAAGACGGAGGCCTCTAGTGTCAGGCGAAACCATTTACCGGGAATGCGTCACGCGAGCAAATCACTACAGTCTTCGTGAGACCCCTCCACCATTGGCTAATAACATGGTGTTGTCTCATCAAGACAATATACCAGCTCACAAATCCGTTATTGCAATGACCAAAGTTCATGAATTAGAGTTTTAATACTACCTTATACACCCTATTCACCACATTTAGCCACCTCGAATTATTTTCTATCCGCAAATTGGAAAACATGGCTCGGTGGTCAAAGATTTCCAACCGCGAAGAAGTGATGTCGGCAGTAAATAGCTATTTTGAGGAGCAAATCAGTGTTTATTACAAAAAGGATGTCAGATACATTGAAAACCGATGGTAAACACGTATAGACCTTAAAGGATGTTATGCTGAAAAATAAATACATTTTTATCCCAAAGTTTGGGATGCAAAATTTAATCCAGTCTATTTGTCTGTGTACTCTCCTAGGAAACTTCTTTGGATTCCGTGCTGTGCAATTTATGAATTTCAGACCCTTCACTTTGCAGGGCTTCCAGGAAGAAAGTAACTCATTTCCTATTCAAAAAAACAAAATATTCCATTGTTATAATTGAATTGAAATATGTGTGGTAACCAATTTAACAATTACTCACTACATAACTCAAACATTGAGGAAAAAATAGAAATTACATTCATCAACCTACAATTTTGGTTTGATGAGTAAAGGTGGAGCCTAACTCATGCTCTCCTGCATTGTTTCTGATCTACAAGTATGGGCATCTTCTAGGAAGAGCTGGGGCCTTGAAATATGTACCATTGCCAAAGTTACTATCAATTTGAATCTGGGCTTATTTGGCCAGTAGTCAAATGTTTATCCCTGTTGACTACCCTATTACTATATATAGGTTGTGCACAGAAATATTTGAAGACCAAAATTGTAAAAAGAATGGATTGAAAAATACTCACTCCTCCTGGAAATTTGTTGTTATCAAGTACCTATTGGTAACTAAGTACTTCCCTGTATATGAATTCTGAAACATTACAGAAAAAGTATTCAAGGTTACCTCAGCCTTTCTCATGAAAAGACTATTATGATACTCATTCTCTTTTAAATCAGAAGATATAGGTAATTTGTTCTGATTCCTTGGAAGATTTACGTCTTAATTGACCCTAAAAAAGCATATGCTCATAGAGAATGAAGTATATAAAGAGATTTTTATATATCTATGGTTAAATAAGTACAATAATTGGTCTAATGAAAAATATTCAAGTTGATTTTCAAATGTTTTATTAAGGAAGTAAAATTAAATAAATACTTTTGCAAAAATAAAATACAGAAGCTATCATTTTTTTTCTATTTAAATTATGAGCTTAACAGACTTCAATAAATTCTAATCCTGCATGTACTGAAAATTTAAGCTGCTACCAAACTGTTGATGCTGACCGTAGAAGTGGCGCTGGTGTTGAGTACAGGCGGTTTGTATCTAGCAACTCTTGCCCTTGGTTTAACAATTTATTGCTTTGTTTAATGTCTTTACTCAATTGGACATCAAGAGAGACGTCTGATTCAACATCTTGTCTCATGCAGCATGATATAAAACTCCTTAGACAATTGAAAAGTGATTTTCTTTGTCTTTTCCAAAATGTCGTAGAATGGGAGTCTGTGTCTTGAGAGGAAGTCAGATCGGAGGCTATCTTCTGGGATGTATTCAGCCACTCATAATGAGATTTATCCACTGCCCCCTCACTCCTGGATTTACCATTCCTTGTCAGGGGATATGATTTATTAGTTGCAGTATCCCCAATTACGGGTTCAACATTGAGTCCCATATAATTTGGAGTAGTCTTTCCTGAGTTCATCACTTTCTTAGGCAGCATCTGTATGGTACAAATATTTTCAATAAATAGAAGTGCATTTGTTTAGTTAAGTACATTATATGTTCCCCAATATGTTTATTGATAATTAGAATGCTGGAAAAAAAGGATCCTTCCCTCTTTTCCTTGAGAAAAATCGCTTGAACCACTAAAAATTTAAATACGGTTTGATTTCTTATCTTTTTCTAATGTTTAACGTTCACCAGTAATAAGTATAAATACATTATTATTAATATTGAAGATGAAGCCAACTTTAAGAAAATTGATGACTTCATTCCATTGGAGCAAAGTGGAATCACATAAATTATTATGAAATAGTTATTGCTGTGTCAGAAAAATTACTATTTATGTCAAAGTTGTCAGAAAGCTGGGTTGAAAGACTATCGATTCCTTCTCAGAAGCAAACAAGGTACAACCAGCAATCAATGTGATGTGGATCAGAAATTTTACCACATTCACCATATTCTCTCAGTCGCACCCCAAAGGACTTTGTTATATCCATTACTCTAAAAATGATTGATATTTTACCAAAAAACGATGCCATTCAAGAGTTTGAACAATGGTTTACAACACGATCTACTTAATCCTAAATTGGAGGCATTTGAAAAGTTACAAAATCCAAAAAAAATTTTATAATTCTGAATGACAACTATTTACAGAAATCATATTAATAATGTGCAACAATTAAATTTCTCTCTCCATTATATTTGGCGATAGTTAAAATTTAATGGCATCCCATGGTAAAATGAATCTGCAAAGTAAATGTCCAAATGGAATCATCTAGCTGGACCATGAATGGTTATGTATACTTTCTAACCAACTTTGAAGGGAAGATAAAATAAGATTGTAAAATGATTATTAAGGATTACATATGGCTCTATATTAAACAGATGTTAGGAAAACATTAGAGCAGTTATGACAACAGAATGGATAAGGGAAATGTTAATTCAATATTAATATTCAAAGAGTTATACTTACACTGTCACTCAAACTTTTCGATCTCAAGCATGATACTTTCTCTTCCCTTTTTAATATTCCTATTAGCAAATTTGGGCTAGAACGTGATGACCGTATTCCAAATGGAGGATGTTCCATGGTTTTCTGTTTGCTTTCCATCTGATTCAGGATAATTTTTAATAATTGTTAGAGATTCCACATGCAATTTGCAAAAGGTATTGTTTTACTCTGTTGCAAGTGCAATTGCTGGAAAGAAAGTTTGATAATTTTTCCAAATTTTAAATGTTGAGGCTGAAGATAAAAAATTAGTAAAATACTTTTGTTGGAGTAGAAATGGACCACAGAAAAAAATATTTAAAAAATAGGGTCGATTTTCTTAATTTTAAAAATCACCAAAAATTACATCAATAAGAAACAAATATTCCAGGTACTTAATTGAAGTCATCACAAAATAATTATTTTCCATAAAGAAAAATTAGGTAAATACAGTATTAATCACAGACCTGAAAATTTGAAAAAAGTTATTGATAGAAATTCAATATCCATTCTACCCTCTGTGGCAATTAATAAATGTGGGAGTAGAGAATTAAAGATGGAAATGAATAGGATTGTGGTTAAGCAAACTGGAGGAGTAATGGGATCAGAAGATATGTTTAAAACATCCTAGAAACACCAAAAAATGCTTAAAAAAGCAGTCACATTGAACCTTCAAATAAGAGATTAGACCCATTTCAAATTATGACAGCCTCCCTGAGAAAGCTTTCGATATTAGCATTAATAATGCAGAGATACATCGGAAGATGAAAAACGGGCTTGAAGTCTATTGGGAGTCGGTCTTTGCCAATGATATTAATGAAGAGATTGAAATTGCCAACCAAATCAGGAGTTAACTTAAAGTAAGGGTCAATCTTAGCAGAACTCTCAAGGAGGCAGTAATAATAAATTGATTGGACAATGAGGAAGACATTCATTGGTGGTGATGCAAACAATAAATTGTGAGGTTGATAAAAAAAACAAAAGTTTTGAACTCTAGAATTTGATTAAATCCTTCCTCGTTATATCCCATAAATGTTAGCTTATACTTTTATGACAACTATAGAGTTCTACACCGAATCATTAGGGATCTCTTTATGAGATGGCAATTGCATTTGTTCAAATTAGGATCCTGAATTTTCAGTATCAAAATAGGAGTGTTGTCTGGCCATTGAATTTGCTATATGGAATCCAAAAATTAAAAAGATGTTAGCCTTTGGAACTTGCAAGAATAAAAATTGGAGCGATGTATTTGTACATCTTTTATATGACAGAGAGTTTTTATTTATCTTAAAAGTTACCAACATAGATAGTGCCTAGCATATTTTCTTTAGCTCATTTGTTTTATTTCTATCCATTGCTGTGAGGATTTCTCCTAATAACATAAGATTTAATAATTGGTGCTTTA
The DNA here is from genome assembly GCF_022747635.1 of Hetaerina americana. Lineage (NCBI taxonomy): Eukaryota > Metazoa > Arthropoda > Insecta > Odonata > Calopterygidae > Hetaerina > Hetaerina americana. The sequence continues at coordinate 5,278 of NW_027287150.1, read as the reverse complement.
ACATTGGCTGTTGTAAGAAAGCCACTGCTATCATTTATCAATTATGCCAAATTAACCTTTGAATGATTAATAGAAAAGCTGATCGATATAACTATAGCAGTGAACCTTATTTAAAATGAGTACATTTTGACAAACTTACCTTACTTGTTCACTTTTATATTCAACTGAGACGAATACGAACTTTGAAGATATGGAATCTTGAAATATGTGAGCTGTTGGTAAATACCAATTATATAAACACTTCAATAGCTCTTCCCAACGTTAGTGTTAAGATAGATGGCCTTTGAAGTATTAAAGTTGTAGGCAAACACCAAATACACAAACACCTCACTCACTCTTCCCGCCGTTAGTGTTCCACAAATTCTTATGAAAACCATGGAAACCAACAATGAGAGAAAATTTATTCATTTCGCGTCATTCTCCAACCTTCTACAAAGGCCCTTTAGTCTTTCGCCCTAAGTTCTAAGTTGAGTTAATTCATCAATTCGGCGTTAAACATTTCTACCTCGGCAGAAATAAGTATATTTCACCTAGACAGACTGAAATTCCCCTCTTCAGCGAGTCATAATAAACAAGCACGCATGAAAACTGACGTTTTCACTTCATTGCATTTGAAAAATAACAAAATTAGACTAGGTATCTATGATTTAGCTATATTACGTCCATATCATAGCCATTCTGTGAAAGGTCTTTTAGAAAGTTATATGGAACGGACGCAGTAGAAAGTCATTGCCAAATGGTTGGTATTCATTGCGAGTGCAACAATTTCAAAGCGTAAAAATCATTCGCCTTGACTGGGACTCGAACCCAGATGCTCGACAACGAATGCATGGGACATTGTACGTACGGTATTTCGTCTTAACATCTATTTCCTTCAAAAGCCCCAAAATTTCAGAGTGTTGGAGGACGCCTCGGTAGCTTAAGTGGCTAAAGCACTCAACCGGATATTGAGGAATCTGGGATCGAGTCCCAGTCAAGGCGAATGATTTTTACGCTCTGAAATTGTTGCATTGAAATGCACATTAGGGAATGCCTCCGTTAAAAGTTACTGTTGCGGCATCTCCCGCAGTTTCTTTGGAATTTTTCATTGCAAGTATTTGGACCGGAAGTATTTCAGCTATATAGTTTCATTTTCTCTGCTTGGCAGAGAGACCACGACGAGAGGAAAACTTATAAATTATTCTCTTGATAAACTTCATAATATATTTTTAATGCCGCCTTTCCTGTCAAGAAGTGGAGTTGCACACCCGAACGACTGAAGAGACTGGAAAGTCCAACATTTCCACAGTTTTGAAGCGGGCTAACCGACGATTGCTTACATCGTTAGCAACATGGCAGTTATGTAACGGTTTGCGAAGGACAGAGATGGGAACCCAGGCTACCATACATTGATTCATGGTACCTTTTAAACCGCCGAAGGGGTGCAGGGCAGGGGGGATCATATGCTTGACCTCTTTGTCGTAAGCCAGTAACGAGTGGTCTACCAAGCAATGAAAACACAAGAATTTCGGATAAAAATGTATTTCATTTTAACAATAACATACTTTCAGCTCTATGCGCATTTCCCAGCGGTTTTCAATATGTGTGATAACCTTTTTGTTATGTAACTGTCCTGCTCCTCAAAATAGCTATTAACTGCCGACATCACTTCTTCAAGGTCGGAAAATCTTTGAACACCGAGCCATTTTTTTAATTTTGCGGAGAGACAATAATCCAAGGGGGCTAAACCTGGCGAATAGGGTGCATAAGGTAGCAATGAAAACTTTAATTCATGAATTTTGGCCATTGCAATTACAGATTTGTGAACCGGAATATTGTCTTGATGAAGGAACACTTTCTTTTTAGCCAGTGGCGGAGTGATCTGACGAAGACTGTAGTGATTCGCTCGCGTGACGCATTCCCGGTAAATGGTTTCGCCTGACACGAAAAGCCTCCGTCTCTTGCGAACGCAATGGAGTAGTCCAAAGGGTACAATATTTGTCTACTGGCCAGATTAGCCCAGATCTCTCTAAGAAACAACGTGATAAGCTGGGAAAGCACCTGATGCTCATACTTGTAGTTGCTTTTAAAACGCCCTGGAGGACAATATAAATAGCTTGACCTTAAACCAAATTGACCACTCTAATTTTTACTATTTATTTAATTATGCAACTATTTCATAGAATATGAATCATTGACCGGGATTCAAACCCGGATCCTTAGATGTGCTGCAGTCAATTAAGCCACCGATGGCTCCCCTTGCACTACGAGATTGTACGATTTTTATGCTCCGAAATTTTTGCACTGCAATGCACATTTAGCGGTCGACTCCGTTTAAAGTTACTGTCTTGGCATCTACCATAGTTTCTTGGAATTTTTCTTTTATGTTTAAGCTAGATATTCAATGGTTAAATGGGTCATAACACATTTTATTTCAAGTGTAAAGGATGAAAGACTGGTTTTTCTAATAGGAAATTAATGACTTCCTCCTTGGATATCGTACGTATTAAGGTGTCTAAATTTCATGAATTGTACAATATCAAATACAGAGGAGCTTTTTATTAGATAATTATTAATGAAAAGAATGAATAAACTCAATGAATTTTCGTATGCCTAAGAAGTACTAGTACGTAACTTTTTTATTAAAAGAAGATTTTCTCTGTAGCAAAAGTTCCAGCACACCGAATAAAATGCCCCTAAAAGAGCTTCATCTTATGAGAGGGACCAAGGAACATCAGATGTTCAAGGGGGAATGCATGTGAGATGCATAGTGACGATAGCATTTAAAGTATTGGATTTTATTATGAGAGCATTAACAAAATGCGAAACGGACATAATAGTGTTCGCATATATATATATATATATATATATATATATATATATATATATATATATATATATATATATAATATATATATATATATATATATATATATATATATATATATATATATTTCATTTTGTTTATCCGAATAATTTCCGATAATAAGATTAAAGCATTATCTAATTCTAATGTGCTAATATATTACATATTTGTCATAGAACAGTTGGCCACATCTTATTGACCAATAAAAGAGCCAAGATAAAGAATATTGAGAATTCAATCGGCAGAAAGGGTATATATCCAACATTTCATAATTACTCTGAACAGCCATAGTTAAATATTTAATTTGGAGGAACATTCTTTTACATATTAGCTCAAACTAGATGGACATTAATGCGATAGTCATTTAAATTAGGAATCTCAAGAGATTTTGCACAATGACTTTGCATCATATTGAAAGGAAACAGAAATATAAAAAATAATCTATTGGCAAATACAAGCTTAACTTTCTTAAGATACGCTGGTGAAAGGCAGAATAGAGATGACGGAGAAAGAATCACATTGCTTGTACTGTTTTTCAAATTCAGAGGATGTCAAAGTTCCAATTCTTTTAAATTTAATTACGAAACAAAACTTTTCTTTCTTCCATATTCATGATAGACAAGATTAGTAAGGAGTAGGTTAAGAAACAATTCATTTTAATTTTTAAATGTTATTATCTGCGTTATAATACCCTGTCACCCACCGTAGCTGTGGCTCTTGGAATACCATGGAGAAGAAATAGAATAAACAATAGACAATTAAGATAATAGTCATAAGTAGGATACGAGTTGCCCATCCCCCCTTTTCCTAGGGATGCACGGATTTTGGTGAAAATTGATACAGTTGTCTTTGGATATATTTTGGTAGATTTTTGAGGGGAGGTGAGACATAATACCCTCAGATAAGTGGATGAAAAGGCAGTTTGAGACGGAGGAATAGTTTCAGAAAATGGCCCAAACGATAAATTACTTGCATTACGCATGCATAAATATGTTTGGAAGAAATTTGTAATGAAATTTGTTATCGGGTAGGAAAGGTTTTTAAATGAACCAATGTTGAGAAGAAATGGAAAGTGCCATGAACAGTGAGGGCATATAAGGAAGATTAAGTCAAACTGGGTAGGTTACACCACGCGGGACTAATGGTATGGGATGTCAACATAAGAGAATAATGGGGAGAGGATGAAAGAGTAATGACACTGAAATAATGGAACTCAAAATAAAATAAAAGCAAAAAGAGCTAAGCGATTGGTATAAAAAAGTCCATTGAAACTTTTTCAAAAAACGTAGAAGGTTTTTTAATGTAATTTTCTGAAAGCCCTAAATTATTTTAATTAATTCTCATAGTTAATATCAATCCTAATACATTGCACTGTTTGACGAGTGATTGATACTTGCAGTCCTTTTCCACTGAGGTCAATAGTACGAAGTAGCTGCCCAACGGACGCAATGAGGTAACAATTTAATGTTTCGTGTAATTCGTAGCTTGGAGTTAATCCATCGTGAACTGTCACGAAGGTTCCGTTTTATCAACAACATAAGCCGATGATTCATTAATGGTGCGTCTGTTCTAACATAATTCGGCAAGGGTGGTCGTTATGTAAGTTGTGGACGTTTGGTAATGTAATTTCAAGTTATAAAAGGAAATTAATTATTTAAAAAAGTTGATCAAGAAAAGGAGATAATTTTTATGCCACTCTTATCCCATTTAATAAAAGAATTTACTGTTGTCCTAAGCACATCAATAATATTGACGTCAATGCCTTAATTATTCTAAATAATCTTCACATTGTCCTTCTTTAGTTACTTGATACTGTTCCAAAATTAATCTTCAGTCCTGAGTCTTGTCTGTAGGCTTGAGTCTAGCGAATGGTGCGGATCCAATTTGCCTTTTCTGTGTGCGGAGGACTTTATTCCCGAAGATATGAAATCGATAAACTTTTGACGTAGAATAATTCTCTAAATACCCACGGCGGCAAGGTACTTATGGAAATAGGATTACGTGGCGTGAATATCTTTACATTGTTTGGCTTCTACGGTGTGGACAGGAATCCTCGAAGTATTAATATTAAGTAAAGTAGTAATATTTTTTATACATAAGGTGTTTACTTATGGCTGTAATATATCAAGAATACTTGTTTTGAGGCTCCTATTAGTTTCAGTCGAATTTAAAACCGAAAAAAGTACCGTATTTTCCAATCGATAACGAGGACGATAGCTATGCAGAAATGTGCAGATGGCCGAAAAAAATGACGACGCGCGTTTTGCAATGAACATTTAGAAAATCCAAACATGGACGTATTTTTACGCACACACACGCGCACATCGAATATTGACGTATTTTTACACACACTAAATATAATTTTTACGCACTTATATAAGTCTATATACTGATGCGCGGCATCTTTACGCGTTCAAGATATAACTATGAAGC